>NW_027517083.1:0-703799 GCF_048772815.1 Callospermophilus lateralis | reverse complement strand
AAGTTCACACTTATTATTGTACTAAAGCCTAAATGGAAAGTGAACATGGATTGCTTCCATGTTCAGGTTGCCTAATGCTCTCAAATATCAATCCTATTGGTGACTACATATTTGTTTCTTCCTAAGATTATATATTCAAAATCAACCCTGTTGAAAATATCTAATCATATCACTCACTTTATACTTTGCCTGATTTTGTAATATCTCTTTTTTTAATGTTAGGATGAGCCAATTTAGTACTTTTTAAAATTTTTATTTTTTTCATCTTTCATAAATTTGATTCAATGAGTTATGCATTTCCATTTTTACCCCAAATACAGATTGCACAATCACATCAGTTACACATTCACAATGTTTACATAATGCCATATTAGTGACTGTTGTATTCTGCTGACTTTCCTATCCCCTACTATCCCCCCTCCCCTCCCCTTTCATTTTCCCTCTCTACCTCATCTGTTATTGTTCCGTTCTCTCCCTTCGCCCCCCCTTTCCCCTCACAACCTTGTATATGTGATTTCGTATAACGATGAGGGTTTCCTTCCGTTTCCATGCAATTTCCCTTCTCTCTCCCTTTCCCTCCCATCACTTGTCTCAGTTTAATGTTAATATTTTCCTCATGCTCTTTCCCTCTGTTCAGTTCTTAGTTGCTCTCCTTAAATCAAATAAGATATTTGGCATTTGTTTTTTAAGGATTGGCTAGCTTCACTTAGCATAATCTGCTCTAATGCCATCCATTTCCCTGCAAATTCCATGATTTTGTCATTTTTTAGTGCTGCATAATACTCCATTGTGTATAGATGCCACATTTTTTTTATCCATTCATCTATTGAAGGGCATCTAGGTTGGTTCCACAGTCTGGCTATTGTGAATTGTGCTGCTATGATCATTGATGTGGCAGTATCCCTATAGCATTCTCTTTTATGTTCCTCAGGGAATAGTCCAAGGAGGGCGATAGCTGGGTAAAATGGTGGTTCCATTCCCAGCTTTTCCAGGAATCTCCATACTGTTTTCCATAATGGCCGCACCATTTTGCAGTCCCACCAGCAATGTACAAGTGTACCCTTTTCCCCACATCCTTGCCACCACTTATTATTGTTTGACATCCTAATGGCTGCCAATCTTACTGGAGTGAGATGGTATCTTAGGGTGGTTTTGATTTGCATTTCTCTGACTGCTAGAGAAGGTGAGAATTTTTTCATGTACTTATTAATTGATTGTATGTCTTCTTCTGAGAAGTATCTGTTCAGGTCCTTGGCCCACTTGTTGATTTTGTAATATCTCTATTGATATCTGCTTTCCTACATATTTTCCCCTGTTCATCATTGTGACTGACCCTTCAAGAGTGCTGATATTTACTTTCACACTTTAACCCAAACCCTATTGCTAAAGAACTTTTGTTCCAAATCCTATGCTCACTCTTCTTTGTTAACCTACTGAATATCTATCTAATCCGACCGACTATCCCTTTTTGACTGGATGTTCTCTTCGAATTTTAATCATCCAAGGTACAAGGTCTTATGCCATTGCATATCGATTTATCTGAGATATCTGTGCACAACATAAATCAAAGCTAAGTATCCCAATGAAGGGCCCATTGCCTCTCTGGGCTTCAAAATTACCTAGACTTCCTTTTTTCATTTATATATTTCACCTCTATATTTTTAAAAATATCCCAGGTTCCCAGTACCATTATACATCCAGCAGAATGATTTCTAACCCAAATCAAACATTTTATTAACCCTAACAATACACTGTTCCCTCAATGTAAATTTAATGAAGAGCTGGGACAGAGTTGGTCTTACAATACAGGAATGTAGGGGATCTTTCACCTGTTTAGAACCACAAGTTCAATGCAGAAATGATCCCTGGAGAATATGTAGTCAGCTATGGAGGACCTGAGAAAGCAAAAGTAATCTTACATGGCAAAATACCTGGTCAGGATGACGGGATGTGTCTGAATCAGAACCTCTCTTCTCAATGTAGAGGAGATGGACCAAACCAGGCCTGTGTGGAGAGCTATTACCGGGTTCCTATGGTTGATATACCATTCTAACTTGTGAATGTTTCACAGGAAGTAGGGGAAGCCTCCATTTAATGAGACACTTGGAAGCAACTGTTAGGATAAAGTGGTTGCCAAGGCAGTGACCTAATTCAGTTCCTGAAGGAAGTGACCTCACCTTAGTCCCTTGGTGATGGAACTCTCTGAACTTGGGATCCTGGAAGCCAGGCACACAGAGCCAGTCCCAGTACCAGTCCCAGTGGGTTCACTTGTTTGGAATTACCAAGGACAGAGTCAGTCTTTCTTTGTACCTACTGATGTTAGAATGGCCAAAAGCCAGGACAGCTCTGAAGAGGGGCCTTTCCTGAAAAAGCAGGTAGTGGCCCACCGCTGGCTCCTGACAACTTCATAGAGTTGGCCAAGGAGACCATATTTGAGACAGGACAGGACATTTCGGGGGAACATTGTGTGGCCCACCAGTCAGAGGACACTCCATAGAGTCACAGACCTACTTAGGGTAAGGAGGTGCCTTTGTGGGTGTGGTTGTGAGTTTGTGATTTTGTCTCATGTTGTGAGAATAGGAAGGAAAGGAGGTTTGTATGGTTTGGAGTGAACTGTTTCTCGTAAGTCGTTTGAAAAGGCGAGTGTTTCTATGTCTGTGTATCCCATGGTGTCGGTGGTTGTAGACATTAGAAAAGAGAGTGCATCAATGGATGTGTCCTGTCTAGTAGAAAGCTTCCCATTTCATCCTGCCCAATTTATGAATGGATTGCGGCTTTACTTAAAGATGGGCATAACCTACTACATTCCTAATTTCCAGGTTTCTTCATGAATTCTGTTCACTCTCCAGGATAGGCTCATGGTTTTGTGTCTAACATATGTACCACCTCCAAGCTCTGTGACATGGTCATGTACTGGATAGCTGAAGGGAATGGCGAGCATCTCAAAAAACTCAGATATAAGTGTGACCAGGAAATTCTCAGTGGAAAAACCCTGCTTTGGGCATTTTGCTTATATATTGTTCTGTTGAACTGAATGTCAAGAAGTTCTTGCTCTGGCCACCCCTTTGTGAAGCCTGAAGTAAACAGTTTTCAAATGGAAATGAATGGGCATCACCTGTGGCTCTTTGCTTAATTGCTTTGGAAAGGGATGTGTCTGAATTAGCATCTTGGCCCTGTGTGAGTTTGTGGCTTAGATTCTCAGCACCAGATGGATCTAAAGAAAGATCCCATGTGTGCATCTAAAACCAAAATGGCAAATAGACCAGTCATTGTGGATAAAGTCTCGCTTTCCTCTGTGAGGTTCCTGACCTCTATCAAGTGAGAATAGGGATCCTTTGTGTCAATTGAGTTCTTCAAAGCCCTGCAGAGGTGCTTGGGTTTTCTCATGACTCTAATTCACATAAACAATCTATACCTCTAACTCAGTAGGCCTCAAATTGAAGAAGCGCTGCAGTATTAACGGCATGACTATTTTATCACTCCTGGTTCACAGTAAGTATGTCCAGGCCACCCTGACTTTAGGCAAATGAGGGGCAAGGGAGCTTATTTTGGACACTGTCTTGGACTGCGCCCCTCATGGAAACCTCCAGCCAGAGGTTATGATGAGTATCTATATGGAAACAGATGAGGGCCATGTGGGAGTGTTTTGGTTTTAATTGTGGTCATTGTGTGGCAGTTAAAGGAGATGCCTGGGTCCACATGGGCTTGAACTCTGGTGTGATTACACTTAGAGAGTGCATTCTGGATCTGATCTCAGAGAACTTGTGCCATGAATTGTGTTGGGATTCTAGGAGGGCACGCATGAGAGTCTCCCTTGGAAACTGAGATCTAGGCCCAGGGTGGCGTTCCACAGAGCACTGGGAATCTCAGCCAGGATATCACATGATTTTTTTTTTTTTCTGAAAGACTTGGCAGGCACGGGTGACAGTCAAAACACACATGGACCTCACATTGTAGACCTCAATGGGTCTGATTTTATGTGACATTTTGGCCACTCCCTGGGAAGACTTGTCTGTAACAGTTCTACAGAGCTTTCATTGAAATGAGGTTTCTCATCATTTAATGGTTCCTGTACGAATTGAAATCCACAGTGCCTCCAACTTCATCCGTGAAAAATGGCTAGATAAATACAATAAAATTATTGAAATTTCCATGACCAGGTGGCACTGTAGAAAATTTGGAAAACCGGTTGCTGATCATGAGTATACCAGACAGCGCCTTGATTGACTAGGTTTCATCAAAATGGTGTAGAACAGAGATGCCAGTAAATTGGAGCCTGCTGAGTAGTGGGCCTAGAGCAGTGGAGGTGGGGTGTGTGATGAAACATCTGTGGTGGGGCCATGTTGATCTTCCATTGGCTCCGAAATGCCTTGTGACTGACATGGTACAACCACCAGACCCTTATATGTAACGGCATCTTGTTATATAGAGAGGTTTCAGGGAAATGTTGAGAATTATGTTGCTATGGTCAAGGGGAAAAGCTTTGTGGAATAGAAGCATTGTTGGTATATTCTCTTGCAGACCCTGACCCACCACACGTGACAGAACTCCCTCAAGCACTGTGTCCCAGGTGATCTTTTTTTACTTCATAAGCAAATACCAAACTCCCAGTGCAGCAGCAAGAAACACCAGGAAAAGTAGAGGATGACCAAATGGCTTCACAGTCCACACGCAGAGACACTTAGGCCCCAGTGGACACAGTTTACCTACATAGAGAGAATTCAGCACTGCTGCCTCATGTTCATTGGAAAATATGAAACCATGTCCTCCAGGTCGCATAGATGCACACCCAGCTTTGATGGTCTCAGTACAAAGAAAGCTCCTTACGAAAACATATATTTCAAGTGCCCAACCTCAGAGGCAGTTTCTCAAGAAGTCTTTAGGGCAGCAGAGCTCCATGTTTGTGGAGTGCTTACCCTGTCCCATACTTTTGGAAACTCCTCTACGACCTCCAAGGTTGTGAACTCATGAGAATATTCATTTCCAGATATGTATTCACAGAATTTTTAACTCTTCTCCTCTAATTGTGTCTTACTTGGGACGAGGGTAATGTCTAGGCATTGTTCTGAATGAGAGTGGGAAGATTTTTGTGCAGCATATATTTGAAATACTAAATCCCTGACACTAACCCATTCCCTACTAGACTCTGACTACTAATCCTAATATGATGGAGAAACATAACCCAAACAGAATAGAAATACAAGCATTTCAGAGGAGGCATGGTGTATAGTTGGACATGCCTTTTGAAATATATAGGGTAGGAGTTATAAATCTAGTCAATTTTTAATTGAAATAATTCTACATGTGTTTTTAAAGTTTACAAATATATGAATTACTGTCTTCCTTTCTCAGTAGCCTATTCAGCACATGTGTTTTAATATGCACATATAGAATCCTACCTGGTGTCACACGTACATTCTCGTGAGGTGGCTGACATGGAACATACAAATTGTGAGAAGTGATCACTCCTCCTAAACAATGTTGGAACTGAAAATTCAACCCATGGGTGAGCTTCCTATTTGAACAAACTTATATAAAAATCCATATTCATTAAAATTAATATTTTTGGATATGATGATGATATATATTTCATGATGAATTTCAATTGACATATATATTGCTATTTTTAATATATATATATATATATATATATATATATATATATATATATATATATATATACATATATATAACATGTGTCTTATTATGCACTCCGTAAATTCATTCATATTGATGTATTTGGATTTTTAATCAACTTTTCACAAGATTATTCTCAGTAATATTCATCCACCTGAAATACATATTTGTTTCCTAGTACTGAAAACTAACTTCTTTGAATGGTGCAAACATATCCTAACATTTCTACAGTAACTGACCCTGTTTAACATCAATTCAAGTAGATTACTATGGCACATGATGTGTATTTTGATGTTCAATTTTATTCAACACTTCTACATTACTATTTATTCACTTTATGCACATCATAGGATATATATTTCATCCACAAGTTAGCAAATTTATACGCATTTGTCTGACTTTCATTCACTTCGTGCTTCAGAACACATGTATTCATCCATGTTTCTTGACTGATCTTTTCATGAAACTTCTTTCCAAACACATTATTTTCGATTTCCATAATCACTTTTGAAACACTTCAAAAGTTACCTTGAGCTTGGGGAGGGAATCTGAGCCCCGACTTTCTTAGTCATCCTCCAGAGTCAGAATGGCTGGCTGGTGTGGCTGTCGCTTTTTAGGGCAATTTTGGCCAAGTGTCCTTTTTTCTTTAGAGTAGGCACATTGATCTGAGTCCAGGGTGGCCTCTGGCATGGGCCAATGTTATCCCTTCTTGTCTACCTGTTTCTTAATTTCTGGCCTATTTGTTTTTGTGACCAGGACCTTAGTCAACGCCTTAGTCTGCCTTTTGTTTCTTTTATCCTCCCCTTGCTCCCTTCTCTTCCTCAGTTTCTCTCTTATAGTATACGTTCTTGGCTTCTCTGACTAAATCTCTGAAAGTCATATCTTGTAATCAATCTAGCTTTGTAACTTTGTTTTAATATCCAAGCCAGTTTGCCCAATAAAGGCCATCGTGACAGATGCCTTTGATTCTCTGCCTGAGGATCAAAAGGAGTATATCTCCAATATGCCTCCATAATTCTCTCTAGAAACATAGTGGGAGAATCATCAGGCCCTTGAATAATCTCTCTTACCTTGGCGAAATTACTTTGTCGCTAGCGGCTGCTTGGAGACACACTATTAGAGCCCGGTGATAAGGGGACAGATGCTCCCTACCTTCAAAGATTTTGGGGTCTCAGTTGTGTGGGTTCAAGGGAAAGCCGCCTTTGATTATGTTGGGAAGTTGTGTCGGACGCAGATCTTGTTTGAGGGATTTTTTTTCTAGCTTCCTGGAGGATTCACTGTTGTTCCTCTGTCATGAAGAGAATCCCTAGGAGTTTTTGGCAGTCATCCGAAGTAGGCTGGTGTGAAAACATCAATGACTCAACCAGACCTCAGAGCCTGGTGGGGTCCTCAGAAAAAGGGGGATTATAATTTTTTTAAGTTATATAGGTCTGACGAGGAGAAAGGCTAATACTGGTAGGCTTGCATTTTTTCCCCGTGGCCATCGTCAATCATTGGCCCATAGGGATGGAGGGGGAGCATCCTAAGAGTTCCAGGGTTTTAAATCATTCACCGCCAGCGAGTTCCTTTAGATGGTACAGGTTCCTCCAAGGGAAGAGGTGCTGTGTGTGCCGCAAAGGAATTATCTGGAGGGCGCTGGGCCGGCATAGCTTCCTCCAATGGAGGAGAGGCTGAGTCAGCAGCAGGGGAATCACTTAGAGGGTGTTGGATTTTGGGGGACAAGGGCAGGGGATAAGGAGGGGAAGGAGACTCCAGTAGAGTGAAATCTGGTGACTAAGGGAGAACAGAGGGTGTAGGAGGAGGAGGATCAGAGGATTTGAGAGTTCCTGGGGGAAGGAGTCAGAGTGGGGGCAGTGACAAGGAAAGGCTTCACCCATGGAGGAGGAGATATGCAGAGTTCCCACCGAGTTAAGATATATGGCTGTTGATCCAGATGGCTATGTAACACCGGCTGAAAGACAATATCTCTGACTTTTTTAAATTAGTGGGAAGTAGAAAGATCCTTCTAGGGGTAATCCAAATCCAAAGGTGGGCCATTCTGAAGCACAGAGAGTCTGCCACATCCGGCACTTTACTGAAAAACAAAGATTCTGAGCCCTTAAGCGGACTTTGGTCCAGTGATCAAGTATCAGGGACAGAGGCATTGAAGTGCTCTGTCCCATAATGAAAGATACACAAACAGTTAAAGCAATGAAACATGACACAGACAAGACAAGGCAATGAAGACAGGCAATGAACGTCCAACACTGAGACCAGGACTGAGGAGCCGGCAAAACCCGATTGACTGGCAATACCGAATCCGAAAAAAAATATCAATGAGTCCAGGAGACTATCTCGTCCCCATAAATTTACGGGAAGATTATCCAATACATATGGCTGTAGAGTTCCTTCGCATCCTTCAGGATCCTTCCAATCTAATACCATTGCACTTCTATGGGGATTATACGCTACTCCTAGGCCTCAAAGCGTTTGAGTGGCTTGTTGTAATGGCCAATGTTTTGGCCATTCTTGACGAGAGATGATGCTAAGGTCTGCGTCTGTATCCAGTAGCCCATTAAATTCATGCCCTTGAATATTTAGTTTTAGCATGGGGCCAGAATCTAAATTTAAAGAAAGCATAGCCCAATCTACACCTGTGGAGCCTAATCACTTGGAACCTCTTTCTACAGTACGACTGGAAAATTTTTCACGTAGGCTGGGTATTATTAGTAACTGTGCTATTCTATCTCCTGGTGAAATTACTGATATACCCTTTGGAGAACTGGCTATAATTTTTATTTCACCTTCATACTCGAGATCAATTACCCCAGGACTTATCATAAGTCCTTTTAGAGTAGAAGATCTGCGTCCCAATAATAAGCCTACTGTTCCTTTGGGAAGAGGTCCTTTTACCCCTGTGGAAATGAATTGAACTCCCATCTCTGCAGTTAGTACTGCTCTGGCAGAGCACAGATGTCTAACCCTGCGCTCCCTCTGGTTTGTCTGATGAGGGATCTGATGGACAATGTGTCCTGGGCACTACCCTGATGGGGTTGCTGGGTTTCTCCAGTGCTGCGTATATTTGTGGTTTTGGGCCCCGGAGAATTGAGCCCCCTTGTCCATTTTTTGGCAATGGAGCTCCATGTTTTTGTCCACGATATTGTGGATAAACACCTGGTCCTTGTTCGTTTTTTGATAATGGTGTACCCTCTATGGTGGTTTGAGAACAGCATTCATTAGCCCAAAGTCTCCCTCTACGGCATCGTGGACAAATACCTGGTATTCTACTCCTTTGATACCTAGTTTTGTTAAACCCTCCTCCTATGGGACAATTCCTTTTAAAATGTCCTGTTTTTTCACAATTGTAGCATGTTCTTGGCCTGGCATCTAAAGCCTGTTTTACTGCAGCTGCCACAATTTGCCCTTGTTCATTAATGTCTCTGGCATCTAAAGCCTGTTTTACTGCAGCTTCCACGACTTGCTCTTGTTCTCTACATAATTTAATATATGTGTTTAAATCTTCATGTTTCCATGGTCTAATGATATCTTTGCACCAACGATTCGCTTGCTCATAAGCCAGTTGTTTTAGTAATGGCATTGCTTGTTGTGTATTTCCAAAAACTCTGGTAGCTGTTTGAATAAGCCTATCTACAAATTCAGCATAAGGTTCATTAGCTCCTTGTATTACCTTAGATAACTGACCTTGTAAACCTCCATTTCCTTGAAAAGTCTTCCATGCCTTAATTGCATCTATAGCAATCTGTGCATATACACCAGGATCATATGCACATTGCTGCTGCTGATCCTCATAAGGTCCCTTTCCTAACAATATATCTAGATTTCTCTGAGGATAACTAGCTGCTGCATTTTGCCTAGCCGTCTCCTTGCAAAATTCATCATTGGCAATCTTCCATAACAGGTATTTCCTCCATTTAGCACAGCTTTACACATATTAGCCCAATCTGCTGGCTTCATGTTCATGTTGTTAATGGATTTGATAATGCTTACAGTGAAGTGTGCTTGAGGACCATAGGTTGTTACAGCCTCTATTAGCTGCTTCACTGTTTTGAAATTTAAAGCATGGTAATCTCACTGCCCTCCTGCCTCAAATACTGGGCATGTTAATATTTGAGATCTTGTCTCAGGATTCCAACTATCAACTGTGGGGGTTGGGGGCCTCCCAGCATATGGAGGTGGCCTTGTTAGTTGGACACTTACTTCCTCTGGTGATAGAAAGGTGTTAGTAGCAGTCTCCTGTAGAGGTTGTGCTGTTGGTTGGACACTTACACCCTCTGGTGATAGAAAGGTGTTAGTAGTAGTATCCTGTTGTAACTTTCCCCCTGATGGCTTTTTCTGTTTTACACTTTCTTCCTCTGTCTGACTGGCTTGAAAGGCCTTCTCTTTTACTTGATTTTTTTCCTCTGTCTGACTAGTTCGAGAGACCTTTTCTTTTACTTGAATTTTTTCCTCTATCTGACTAACTGGAGAGACCTTCTGTTTTACTTGAATCAATATGTCTTCTCCTTCCTCTACCATTGTCTGAACTGAAGGCTTTCCACTAAGCAAACAAGGTACAAACGTCCACAATAGCAATGTGCCAACTGGCAGAGTCCCTGGGCTTTTCTTTTCTATTCTTTTTAAATCTTCACCATGATGGTTCCATTGTGATATATTTAACAACTCCTCCTGAAAAAGCCATGGGCTACATTTTTGTATTGTATCAATGTATGCCCTGACTTTTCTTGATTTTACTGAGATGCCTCCTTCCTCTAACAATTTACTGAACACTCTTTCAGTTTTTTTTTTTTTTTTACTAATTTCTGATCCCGTATTTCTACTATAATACAACCCAACAAGATGACACCAAACAAAACAGCTCCTCAGGAAAAGCCGTCAGAGCCCAACTGCCACCACAGGCTTCCCACAAGCCTCTCCCTCAAACACAAGTCTCCTCCTCCTGAGGCCGATTGGCTGGGTCACGTGGGTGAAGCCAAAAAGTCCCCCAATGAGCAGTTCCATGGTCTGAAAGGGAAGGGAACCAGCCCAATGTGCAGCACCACAGAGGAGCCAATCAGCTAGATGTTGCTGGGGCCGCTGTGAGCCAATCATCCGCTGGCAGTCTGAAAGGTCGGGGAAACCGCTCATTGAGCATCTCAATGAGCATCACCACAGAGAAGCAAATCAGCTAGATGATGCTGGGGCCGCTGTGAGCCAATCATCAGCCGGCAGATGGCAGTTTGCTGGCAGCTGCAAGTTTGCTGGGGCTCCTTTGGCTGTGGCTCTCAACAGATTATTCTCAGAAATATTCAACCACCTGACATACATATTTGTTTCCTAGTACTGAAAACTAACTTCAGTGAATGGTCCTTATATATCCTAATATTTCTATAGTAACTGACCAAGTTTAACATCAATGCAGTTAGATTCCTATGGGACATGATATGTATTTTTAAGTTCATTTTTATTCCACACTGGTACATTACTATTTCTTCAGTTTATGGACATCATAGGATATATCCTTTCATCCACAAATTCACAAATTTATAGGCATGTGGTTCACTTTCAATCACTTCCTCTTTCAGAAAACATGTATTCCTCTATGATTCTTTAGTGGTCTTTTCACTAGACTTCTTTCTAAAAACATTATTTTCGATTCTATACTCATTTTTGAAGCAAAACTCAGACACTCTTCATGATAAACCGTAACCCTAATATTACCATTAGATGTATAACTGGTTGGAATGAATGTATATATATATCAATATAAGATTTACTATATATTTTCAAATATAATTTCAATGCATTATTTAAAGTTGGAACCAGTTATATAATTTATTCACAATATGGTCTATTCATGCATCATCTCTTATTCATCAACACAGGGTACGCCTATTTTATCCGCAATACTAATTTATAAGTTTTCAAAATATTGCTCCTCATATTGGTGGAAGAAATACTCATGTCATCTGATCTACATATATATTTTACCACAGTAATATTCTTGACACAAAACGCAAAGGTCACACTTATGATTGTACTAAAGCCTAAATTTAAAGTGAGCATGGATTACTAAAAACCTCCATGTCTAGGTTCCCTAATGCGCTCAAATGTCAATCCTATTGGTGACTAAATAATTGTTTCTTCCTAGGATTATATATTCAACCTCAACCCTGTTGAAAATATCTAATCCTATCACTCACTTTATACGTTGCCTGATTTCCTAATGTCTCTATTGATACATATTTACTCTCTTTCCTACATATTTTCCCCAGTTCATCATTGTGACTGACTCTTCACATGTGCTGACATTTACATTCACTCTCTAACTGAAACCCTATTGCTAAAGAACTTTTGGTCCAACTCCTAGACTCACTCTTCTTCCTAATCCTACAGACAATCTTCCTAATCCTATGGACTATCCCTTTTGGACTGGATGATCTCTTCTAAATTCAGTCATCTGAGGTATAGCAACCTATTCCATTGTAAATGAATTTATCTGAGACCTCGGTGCAGAACATAATTCAAGTTTAGTATGCCAATCAATCGCCAAATGCCCTTCTGGGCTTCAAATCTTACCTAGATTTCTTTTTTCGTACTTATATTTCACGTCTATATTCTTATAAGTATCAGAGGTTCCCAAACCATTATTCATCCATCAGAATGGTTCCTAACCAAAATCGAACATGCTATTAACCCTAACCATACAATGTTCCGTCAATCTAACTTTACAGAAGAGGAGGGACCGAGTTGGTCTTACAATACAGGAAGGTAGGGGATCTTCCACCTGCTGAGAACCTCAAAAGTCCATGCAGAAATGATCGATGGAGAAGATTTAGGCAGCTATTTAGGACCTGAGAGAGGAAAAGTCATCTTCCATGGCAAACAACCTAGTCAGGATGAAGGGATGTTTCTGAATCAGCCTCTCTCTTCTTAATGTAGAGAAGTCGGATCAAACCAGGCCTTTGTGGAGAGCTGTTCCCAGGTGCCTATGGTTTCTATACCATTCTAATTTGTGAATGTGTCACAAGAAGTAGGGCAGCCTCCATCTTATGAGAACCTAGGAAGCAACTGTTAGGACATATTGGTGGCCAAGTCAGTGACCTCATTCAGTTCCTGAAGGAAGTGACCTCACCTACTTATTGGTGATGGAATTCTCTGAATTTGGGATCCAGGAAGCCAGGCACCCAAAGCCATTACCCGTCCAAGTCCCAGTGGTCTCACTTGTTTGGATTTACCAAGGATAGAATCAGTCTTTCTAGGTACCTCTTCATGTGAAGGTGGCCAAATTCCAAGAAAGCTCTGAAGAGGGGCCTTTCCTGACAAGACTGGAATTGGCTCACCACTGCCTCCTGACAACTTCACAGAGTTGGTGAATGACACCAGATCTGAGACAGGAAAGGCCATTTCAGAGGAACATCGTATGGCCTACCAGTCAGAGGACACTCAGAAGAGTCACAGACCTACTTGGGGGAAGGAGGTGCCTGGGTGTGTGGATGTCAGTTTGTGGTTTTGTCTCATGTTCTGAGAATAGGTAGAAAAAACGTGATTTATTTCTTTTGGAATGGACTGTTTCTAATAAGTCATTTGACATGGTGAGTGTTTCTATTTCTGTGTATGCCACTGTGTCCGTGGTTGTAGACATTAGAAAAGAGAATGCATCAATGAATATGTCCTGTGTAGTAGAATGCCTCCCAGCAATCAACCTGTCCAATTTATGAAAGGACTGCGGCTTGCCTTACCAATGGAAAACACCTCCAACCTTCCTAAGTTCCTGTTTTCTTCCAGAATTCTGGCCACTAGCCAGAATATGCTCATTGTTTTTTATCCATGATATGTACCAACTCCAATCACTGTGACATGACCATGTACTGAATAGCTGAAGGAATTGGCATGGCGAGCATCTCAAAAAACTCAGATATCAGTGTGGCCAGGAAACTCTCAGTGGAGATACCCTGCTTTGGGCCTTTTGCTTACATTTTGTTCTGTTGCCCTGAATGTCAGGAAGGTATTTGCCTCTGGCCACCCCTTTGTGAAGACTGAAAAAAACAGTTATCAAATGGAAATGAATGAGGATCACCTGTGGCTCTTGGCATAATTGCTTTGGAAAGGGAGGTGTCTGAATCAGCCACTTGGCCCTGTGTGAGGCTCCAGCTTAGATTCTCAGCACCTGATGGATCTAAAGAAAGATTCCATGTGTGCATCCAAAACCAAAATGGCAAAAAGATCAGTCATTGTGGATGAAGTCTCTAGCCTTCTTCTGTGATGTTCCTGACTCCATCAAGTGAGAATAGGGAGCCTTTGGGTCAAATGAGTTCTTCAAAGCCATGCAGAAGTGCTTGGGTTTTCTCATGACTCCAAACCACATAAAGAATCTATACCTGACATTCAGTAGGCCTCAAAATGGAGAAGCAGAGCAGTATTAATGGCAGGTCTATTTAATCACTCCTGGTTCACAGGAATGGTGTCCAGGCCACCCTGACTTTAGGCAAATGAGGGCCAAAGGTGCTCATTTTGGTCACTGTCTTGGGCTGCGCCCCTCATGGAAAAATTCAGCCAGAGGTTATGATGAGTGTCTATATGGAGAACATGAGGGCCTTGTGGGAGTGTTTAGGTTTTAATTTTGGTCATTTGTGTGGCGGTTGGAAGAAATGACTGGGTCCAACTGGTCTTGAACTCTGGTGAGAGTTCAAGGGGACTTAGAGACTGAGTTCTGGAAATGAACTCAGAGAAGTATTGCCATGAATTGTGTTGGGATTTTCGCAGGCCACACATGAGAGTCGCCCTTATAAACTGAGATCTAGGTCCAGGGTGGCTTTCCACAGAGCACTGAGAATCACAGCCTGGATATCACAAGATTTTTTCTAAAACACATGGCAGGCATACTTGAGCGTCAAAACACACAGGGACCTCACATTGTAGACCTCAATAGTCCTGGATTTCGGTGACCTTTTGGCCACTCCTTGGGAAGACTTGCCTGTGAGAGTTTTCCAGAGGTTTCATTGAAATGAGCTTCCTCACCATTTAATGTTTCCTGAAAAAAATTGAAACCCACAGTGCCTCCAACCTCATGCTTGAATAATGGCTAGATAAATACCATGAAATTCTTAAAATTCCCTTGACCAGGTTGCACAGGAGAACCTTTGGATATACTGTTGCTGACGATGAGTGTATCAGACAGTTCCTTGATTGACTGGGTTTCAGGAAAATGGTGTAGAACAGAGATGCCAGTAAGTTCAAGCCTGCTGATTAGTGGACCTACAGCAGAGATGTGCAGTTTTGTGATAAAACTTCTGTCGTGGGGCCTTGTGGATCTGCCTTTGACATCCAAATGGCTTGTGGCTGACATGGTGCATCCAGCAGACCCTTATATGTAAAGGCATCTTTTTATAAGTAGAGGTTTAAGGGAAATCTTAACAATCAGGTTATTATGGTCAAGGGGGCAAACTGTGTGGGATAGAAACCTGGTTGGTGCATTCTCCTGCTGACCCTGACCCACCACACATGACAGAACTCCCTCCAGCACTGTGTTCCAGTTGAGGTCCTTGTATTCCATGAAGCAAATATTAAATTCCCAGTGCAGCACCAAGAATTACGACGAAATGTGGAGGATGACCAAATGGATACACAGCCAACATGTGGATACACTTAGCCCCCCGTGGCCACAGTTTACCTACAAAGAGAGAATTCAGCACTGCTGCCTCATGTTCATTGGAAAATAAGAAACCATATCCACAAGGTCACAGAGATGAAGACCCAGCTTTGATGGTCTCCCTAGAAAGGAAGCTAAAGCTCCTGACAACAACATATGTTTTAAGTGCCCAATCTCAGAGACAGTTTCTCAAGAAGTCTTTAGGCAGGCAGAGGTCCATGTTTGTGGAGTGTTTACCCTGTCCCTTACTTTTGGAAACTCCTCTACCACTTCCAAGGTTGTGAACTCCTGATCGTATTCCATTCCAGATATGTAGTCATGGATTTTCTAACTCTTCTCCTCTAATTGTGTCTTACTTGGGGCGTAGGTGATATCTAGGTGTTGTTCTTGATGAGAGTGGGAAGATTTTTGTGTACCACATATTTGCATACACATTGGATTCATTTTCCTATTTTCCATTCAATATACTGATTCCCTGACACTAACTCACACCCTACTAGACTCTGATTACTAATCCTAATATAATAGAGGAAAGTAACCGAAACATTTTAGAAACACAAGCAGTTCAGAGGAGGCATGGTGTATAGTTGGACTTGTTATTTGCATGATAAATGGTAGGTGTTAAAAATATAGTCAATTGTTAATTGAAATAGTTCTCCATTCTTTTTAATGTTAACTTATTTCTGAATTTCTGTCTCCATTTCTCTGGAGCCAATTCAGCACATGTATTTTTATGTGCACATATAGAATCCTACCTGGTATCACACGTACATTTTTGTGAGGTGGCTAACTTTGCAGATACAAATTGTGAGAAGAGATCACTCCTCCTAAACGCTTTTGGATCTTAAAATTCCACCTATGGGTGAGGTTCCTAGTTGAACAACATTATACATAAATCCATGTTCACTAAAATGAATACTTTTTAATCTGTGGATGATATATATTTCAAGATAAATTTTGATACCCATATATATTTATATATTACTACTTTTTAATATATCTGTGATATATATATATATATTTTTACACCCTCCTGATTTTTCAAAATATGAAATACATGTGTCTTATATACACTCCCTAAATTCATTCATGTCATGAATGTGGATTTATAATAAAATGTTCACAAGATTATGCTCAGATATATTCATCCACCTGAAATATATATTTGATTCCTAGTACTGAAAACTAACTTTAGTAAATGGTCCTTTCAAATCCTAATGTTTCTACAGTAACTGACCCAGTTTAACATCAATGCAAGTAGATTCCTATGAGACATGATATGTATTTTGACATTCATTTTCATTCAACACTGGTACATTACTATTTTTTTCAGTTTTTGCACATCATAGGATATATATTTCATCCACAAGTTAGGAAATTTATACGATTTTTTTTATACTTACAATCACTTCCTGCTTCAGAACACATGTATTCCTCTATGTTTCTTGACTCGTCTTTTCATGAGACTTCTTTCCAAACACATAATTTTCCATTTCCATAATCACTTTTGAAGCTAAACTCACACACCTTTCATGATAAAACATAACCCTAATATTACCATTAGATGCATAACTCGTTGGAATGAATGATTGTATATCAATATAAGATTTCTTATATATTTTCAGATATCAATTCAATCCATGATTTAAAGTGGAAACAGTTATATTATTTATTCACAGTATTGTCAATTCATGCATTACTTCTATATTCATAGACACAGGGTACAACTCTGTGTACCCCCAACACTAATTTATACGTCTTCAAAATATTGCTCCCAGAAATGTTAGAAAAATTATGCATGTCACCTGATCTACATATACATTTTATCACTGTAATATTCTGATCACAAAATGCAAAAGGTCAAACTTATGATTGTAGCAAATCCTAAATGGAAAGTGATCCTGGATTACTAAAAACATCCATGTCCAGGTTGCCTAATGCTCTCAAATGTCAATCATATTGCTGACTACATATTTGTTTCTTCCTAAGATTATACATTGAAACTCAACCTTGTTGTTAATGTCTAATCCTATCATTCACTTTATACTTTGCCTGATTTCATAATGTGTGTATTGATATCTGATTTCCTACATATTTTCTCCAGTTAATCATTGTGACTGACTCTTCACATGTGCTGACATTTACATTCACTCTCTAACCGAAATCTATTGCTAAGGAACTTTTGTTCCAAATCCTATACACAGTCTTCTTCCTAAACCTACCAACTATATTCCTAATCCTACCAACTATCCCTTTTTGAATGGATGTTCTCTTCTACATTTAATTATCCAAGTAAAGGTCGGATGAGGTCGAAAGAAGAGACCACCAAGAGACTATCTCATGCAACAGCGCAGTGTTTATTGGGGGTCCAGCATGCTGATGCTCAGAGCTCACTTGAATAGAGTAGAGAGCCCTTAGAACAGCTTAAGCAGAGCTTATACACTTTCCTTGGTGACGGCAGGGAGGGAACTTTATTGATAGGTCAGGGCGAGTGGTCAGTTTGCATGCAACCCAGTGAGGTAGCACATTCTGCAGTTAGTCAGTTGGGGACAGCACATTCTGGGAACAAGATTAGCAAACATTTCTCAAGATTTCAACAGTGTTTTGTTTTAGCATACAGGAAAAAAGGAAGTGAAAAGTGCCTATTTAATTAACCTTTCATTCCCCACTTCTTCTTCTGGCTACTTTTAATCATAAAAGTGATCATTGCGGGGTGTCACATTCTATGTTTGCTAGTGGGGTATTACCATAAGTTTAACTCATCCAATTTGAGTTTGGAAAAAAGAAATTACACGGTTGAGCAAACAGGGTTTTATAGTTAGCAATAATATGAGGATAATTATTGAACTGTCCAGGGTTGATAAATGCGTAGTTAACCAGGGGGACTGTGTGAACCAAGACTCAAACCACACTCTTTGGGCCTCTCTCTCTCATTGACACTCTTCAAGGCATCTTTTTAATTTACTCCTAGATTTTTTTACAACTCCAGTATGGTCGGCAAAAACACAACATTCTCCATCAATGCAGAACAAAGGCCCCCTTCTTTCATGAAGAGGAGGTTCAACCCTCGCCTTTTCTGTAAAATAACTTCAGAGAGAGAGGTTAAAGATTCCTGCAAAGCCAAGATGGAGGATTCTAATATCTTTAAGTTTTGGTCTATTGCTGCTTCTAATTGTGTCATTTGTTGTATCCCATGGACCAAGGCAGTGGTTCTTGTGCTCACGCCTGCAGTAACTCCTATTCCTAATAGGATGGCTAAAGTGATGGATATATGTTCTCAGTGGAACCGGGTTTTATGCCCCCCTATTTGAACTTCAAATGAACCTGCATTATGATAAAGCACTCTGGGAAACATCTGCACCTTTACACATTTAATCACATTGTCTTGACAATTTCATGAAAACATAAACAATGTTTAAGTCTATAGAATTATACTGTTGTAGAGACGGACAAGGCATGGCACCTAAGATACTACCAAAAACAGGGAAACTTTCCATTTTATTAGCAGAGGGCATTACTTCTGTTATAATCAATTAATTCCCTGAAACTCACGTTTAGGTAGTTTCAGAATTTTGTACCCAACATATAAGGGAAGGGGCGCAGAAGTTCACAGCCTGCAGAAGTTCACAAAAAGCAGATTTTTTTCTGTTTTATTCCTCTGTTCTGGGCAAGTTAACTTTTCAAGGACACCTGGGTGAAGGAGAGCTTTTTTTTCCCCTTTATTTTTCCCCCTTCCAGCTGTTACCATGGAGCCCATTGGTAACTTCTTTATCTTTGAAATGTAGCCATCTCTGTGAAGCCCCAGATCAATGCCAAAGGCCTTGTTCACATATTTTGTGAAAAACTAGTAAGGGGGTGTCTAACTTAGGAGTGCTGATATTTTTAGCCAGTGACCAAGTACAACAGGGCAACATGAAAAGAGGAAGTTTATCTACTTTGAAGTCTTTCATGGGGACTCTTTTCCTGAAAGTCCTAAAGTCAGCCATGCTGAAGACTTCCGTAGAAGGTCAATTAATGTTTTTCTGTGGGCCTGGAACAGAGGGGGGAGATGGGGAAGGCGTGGCTGTGAGCAGCTCCGTGGATCTGAGAATGAGGTAGCAGAGATGTGAAAGAATACTGGCAAAGGTGTTTGTGATTTTCCTAGCAACAAAAAGGTGAGCAGTAGAACAGGTAGAGCAGAGGAGAAGATAGGAGTTAGTATCCCTAAAAGCCTGTGAGGGACTTTAAATTCTTAGTAACCTGTTTTCACTAATGACAAAGAAACTTTAAAGGCCATTTTCACTACATCTTGGATAGGGGTCTGAGGGTTCTCCTCAGCTGGTTTGAGCTTTGGGTTAGCTGGTAAGAGGAACTGGTGGGACCCGGTGTGGGCACTGACTGGAGAAGAGAGGAGTGATTCGGTGGAGGGTTACCTCAGTACCTGCTACCTCAGAAAGGGGGAAATGGTCTGAGATCCGGCGGAGGTTTGGGTTTTTGATCTAGTAATTGGAGGTTAGAAATCATGTTGCTGAGGTGAGAGTGACAGCAGAGAGTCTGGAGCAGAAGACTGAGTGTGAGGACCTATTGGAGAAGCATAGTTCAGGATGTGAGCGAAGGAGGGAAAAGGCCTCCACATAGGGAAATCTCCTTTCACCCTTTTGAGGACATTCAGAAGTTAAAAAGGTCATGCAGAATTTGAGGATCTAGAGACCCCTCTAGGGGCCAACAGTTTGGGTGATCTAATTGGTAATAGGGCCAATGCTGTGTACAGAATTTGATGAGGAGTTTGGGTTCCATCATGCACTGCCTGTATGATCACATCCCTAGACTTACAGAAGAAGTCGGCATTCCCCCCACACAACCGTGACTGTTTGTGGCTTTGGTAGTCCACCGGGCAAACATAGTAATCTAGGCTAGCCAACCTGCATCTGGCTCGCGTGTCCCTACATCCATAATGATTGTTTCCATTATCAATGGTGCAGAATGGATTTAATGGAAATTTAGTGGGATCCTCTTCATCAGGTATATCCCAATAGGAAAGACCTATAGCCAGCTGACAAATGTCTGGGTGGATAGATGTCCACCAAGTCCCTAAGTGGGCTGCATGCGAGATAGATCATACTTCTTTACCAGTAGGATTTGTGATCAGCCATCGCTGCTGAACGGGTTTAATAGGTTTAGGACTACTGGTGGTCAAGGGAAGAGTCTATAGCCTTAGACACAGGGTAAATACACAATTTGAAAGTTTTACCAATCTTTTCCAGTTTCCAGCCAGAGTCTGGACAGGGCGCAGGCTTGAGATGAGAGGTATGGATCCAGGAAGTGATTCTGTTTTCCTTTACCGCTGTAGGTGTTATAAGTAGCACCTTGTATCGTCATTTCCAGTGGGGTTTCAGGGATGACACCTGATGTCGACTTATGTAGATGAAGTCTCTTACTTGATATTGATGTAGAGTCCATTCGTCCCCAGGTTGATAGGCATTGGCCATCTGTTTTCACAGGTATCCCTGAGTTCTTTCAAGAGCTTTAATTCAGTCAAGAAATGGGGTGTGGAAGGAATCATTAGGTCTTAGAGTTGGGGTTAGGTCCCTTACTGAAGGAGGGGAACCATGGACAATTTCATAGGGGGTGAGGTTACACAAAGAAACAGAGGGAGTGTTTCTTCCATGAAATAGTGCATAAGGCAGGAGCATAGTACAATCTATTATGCAGGTTTCTAAGCTTAATTTCGTTATGGTCTCTTTAATGATTCTATTCATTCTTTCTACCTGTCCTGAACTCGGTGGTCTATAAGCACAATGTAACTTTTAATTAATCCCCACGGTCTTGCCTAACCCCTGACTTACTTGGGCTACAAACGCCAGTCCATTATCAGACCTTATTACTTTAGGCAGGCCGTATCTTGTAAAACTATCTTTCAGGATCTACTTGACAACCATTTGCGCTGTTTCGTTTTTTTTCTTTTTTCCTGGAAAAGGCTTCAATCCATCCTCAAAATATATCTACAAAGACTAGGCGATATTTAATTTCAAACCTTGCTGGCTTAATTTTAGTAAAGTCCACTTCCCAGAATTGTCCCTGTCTGGTTCCTCGTAGGTGCTTTTTTGCAGGAAGCTTGGAAGGGTAAGCATTAACCATGACAGACCTGACAGGCTTTTGTTACCCATTCAGTTATTTCCTTTTGCTTTGAGTCGGTTAGTAAAAAACTCTGTTCTTCATCCTTCAGGAATGAATGCAATTTCTTTGAACCAAGGTGAGTGAGTTGATATACATTTTCTACTGACATATTTAGAGCCATGACTATAGGAGTTTTTATTGAAGGATTTAGAAATTCCACTTGTGGGCCTTCAGGGTTAAAAGTTATTTTGGCCCGGAGCTTGGTGAGCAGATCTCTGCCCATCAACGGGGCCGGGCATTCTGGGATTAATAAGAACGAGTGATGGATTTTTCCTTTCCCCTGGTCCATGGTCCTCTTAGTTGTCCAAACCCGATATTTTCTGCCATTAGCCCCTTGAATTAGAGACCTTTTTATTTGATAGAGAGACCAATGGGGCCATAAGGGCAGAGTATATTGCCCCTGTATCCACTTCAAAGTTTGCTAGGGTCCCCTCCACTTCAAAATTTACCCTGAGCTCTCGGAGGGGATCTGAGACCCAACATTCTTAGTCATCCTCCAGAGTCAGAATGGCTGGCTAGAGTGGCTGTCTCTTTCAATGGCACTCTTTGAAGCAGTGTCCTTTTTCTTTACAGTAGGCACATTAAATTGAGGCCAGGGGTGGCCTCTAGTCTGGGCCCTGGTATCCCTTCCTGTCTCCATGTTTCTTATTTCTGGCCTATTTGTTGTTGTGACCAGGACCTTAGTCAATGCCTTAGTCTGTCTTTTGTTTCTTTTATCCTTCCTTTGCTCCCTACTCTTCCTCACTTTCTCTCTTATAGTATACCTTCTCGGCTACTCTGACTAAATCTCTCAAAGTCATATCTTGTAATCCATCTAAGCATTGTAACTTTCTTTTAATATCCATGGCAGCTTGCCCATAAAGGCCATCTTGACAGATGACTTTTGATCCTCTGCCTGAGGATCGAAAGAGTATATCTCCTATATGCCTCCATAATTCTCTCTAAAAACATAGAGGGAGATTCATCAGGCCCTTGAATAATCTCTCTTAACTTGGCAAAATTTGTAAGTCACCTAGCGGCCACTAAGATACCCACAATTAGAGCCCAGTGATAAGTGGACAGATGCTCCCTACCTTCAAAGGTGTTGGGGTCCCAGTTTCGTCGATTCAAGGGAAAGCCGGGTTAAATATGTTGGGAAGTTTTGTCGGTCACACATCTGGTCAGAGGATATTTTTCTCTAGCATCCAGGAGGATTATCTTTTGTTTCTCTGTCATGAAGAGACAACCCTAGGTGTTGTTGGCAGTCATCCCAAGTAGGCTGGTGTGAAAACATCAATGACTCAACCACACCTAGGAGCCGGTTGGGGTCCTCGGTAAAAGGGGGATTTTTATTTTTCCAGTTATATTGGTCTGAAGAGGAGAAAGGTAAATACTGGTAGGCTTGCATTTTTCCCCCAAGGCCGTTGTCAATCATTGGCCCCTAGGGATGGAGGGGGAGCATCATTCGAGTTCCAGGTTTTTCAATCATTCACCGCTGGTGAGTACCTTTAGCCGGGCTAGCTTCCTCCAGAAGAGGAGGGGCTGTGTGTGCCGCGGGGAAATTATCTGGAGGGCGCTGGGCTGGCTTAGCTTTCTCCAATGGTGAAGAGGTTGAGTCAGCGACAGGGGAATCACTTAGAGGGTGTTGGTCTTTGGGGGACGTGGGCAGGAGATAAGGAGGGGGACGAGAGTCCAGTAGAGTCAAATCTTGTGTATCAGGGAGAACAGAGGTTGGAGGAGGAGGAGGAGCAGAGGGTTTGAGAGATCATGGGGGAAGGAGTAGGAGTGGGGGTAGGGGCAAGGAAATGCTTCACCCATGAAGGAGATTTGCAGAGTTAAGATATATGGCTGTTGATCCAGATGGCTATGTGGCCCTGGCTGAAAGACAATATCGTCTGACTTTTTAAATTAGTGGGAAGTAGAAAGATCCTTCTAGGGGCCATCCGAATCCAAAGGTGGGCCATTCTGAGGCACAGAGAGTCTGCCAGGTCCAGAATTTTACTGAAAAAGAAAGATTCTGAGCCCTTAAGGGTACTTTGGCCCAGTGATCAAGGGTCAGGGACAGAGGCATTGAAGTGCTCTGTCCCATAATGAAAGATACACAAACAGTAAAAGCAACGACACACGACACAGACAAGACAAGGAAATAAAGACAGACAATGGAACTTCCAACACTGAGACCAGGACTAAGTATCTGGCCCAACCCGATGGGCTGGCGATACTGAATCTGAAACAAAATATCACTGAATTGAGGAGACTATTGCTCCTCAATTTCCCGAATACTCTGGAGCATCCCCCAGGGATGTGGCCTGTGGCTCTGTGACACGTATGTCAGCCACCTTCAGAGAGAGCTCACACTCTTCATTGACAACCATTTTGCGAAGCCCTAACCTGAAACCTGAAACCAGAAAGAGGCACCATACATACCCCAAGAGGAGCCTGTTGGGGTCTCTCGTTCGCCGCTGCCGGATCTCAGTGGAACCTCCATATGTAAAGGTCAGGCGAGCATCGGGTGAAGAGCCCACCAAGAGACTGTCTCAAGCAAAAGCAAAGGGTTTATTGGGGATTCAGCATGCTGGGGCTCAGAGCTCACTTGAATAGAGCAGAGAGCCCTGAGAACAGCTTAAGCAGAGCTTATATACTTTCCTTGGAGAGGGCAGAGAGGAAACTTTATTGTTTGGTCTGGGCGAGTGAGCAGTTTGCGTGCAACTGGGTGAATGAGTACATTCTGCAGGTTGGCAGTTGGGGACAGCACATTCTGGGAACAAGATTAGCAAACAGTTCTCAAGATTTCAATAGTGTTTTGTTAAGCATACAGAAAAACAGCAAGCCACATTTACCTATTTTACTAAATTTTCATTACCGAATATACTTTGCCAGATTTCCTAATGTCTCTATTGAAATCTGCTTTCCTACATATTTTCCCCAGTACATCATTGTCACTGACTCTTCACAAGTGTTGACATTTACATTCACTCTATACCCGAAACCCCATAGCTAAAGAACTTTTGGTGCAAATCCTATACTTACTCTCCGTTCTAAACTTACCAACTATCGTCCTAATCCTACCGACTATCCCTTTTTTAATTTTTTTTCTTAAAGAAAGAGTTAGAGAGAGAGGGAGAGAGAGAGAGAATTTATTAACATTTAGTTTTTTTAGTACTTGGCAGACACAACATCTTTGTTTGTACGTGGTGCTGAGGATCGAACTCGGGCCGCACGCATGCCAGGCGAGCGCGCTACCACTTGAGCCACATCCCCAGCCCCCCGACTATCCATTTTTGACTGGAAGTTCTTTTTGACAATCAATCATTCAAAGTACAAGGTCCTATGCCTTTGTATATTGATTTATCTGAGACATCTGTGCAGAAAATAAATCAAAGCTAAATATTGCAATCAAAGACCCAATGTCCTTCTGGGCTTCAAATATTACCTTTATTTCTGTTTTCGTACTTATATTTCACCTATATATTCTTGAAAATATCGAAGGTTCGCCATACCATTATTCATTCAGCAGAATGATTCCTAACCCCAATCGAAACTGTTATTAACCCTAACCATACACTCTTCCCTCAATCTAACTTTACAGAAGAGCAGGGACAGAGTTGATCTTACAATTCAGGAATGTACGGTTTCTTCCAACTGCTGAGAAACTCAAAGGTCCACGCAAAAATGATCTCTGGAGAAGTTGTAGGCACATATGTAGGAACTGAGAGAGCAAAAGTCATCTTCCATTGAAAACAACCTGGTCAGGATGAAGGGATGTGTCTGAATCAGCCTCTCTCTTCTTAATATGGAGAAGAAGGACCAAACCAGGCCAGTGTGGAGAGCACTTCCCGGGTGCCTATGGTTGATATACCATTCGAACTTTTGAAAGTGTCACAGGATGTAGGGGCAGCCTCCATTTCATGGGACACTTTGAAGCAACTGTTAGAACAAAGTGGTTGCCAAGGCAGTGACCTCATTCAGATCTTGAAGGAAGTGACCTCACCTAACATCCTTTGTGATGGACCACTCTGAACTTGGGATCCAGGAAGCCAGGCACCCAAATCCTGTCTCAGTCCCAGTCCCAGTCCCAGTGGTCTCAATTGTTCGGATTTACCAAGGACAGAGTCAGTCTTTCTTGGTACCTACGGAGGTGAGGATGCCCAAATTCCAGGAAAGCTCTGAAGAGTGGCCTTTCCTGAGAAAGCAGTTAGTGGATCACCGCTGGCTCCTGAGAACTTCACAGTGTTGACCAAGGAGACCAGATCTGAGACAGGACAGGACATTTCGGGGTAACATAGTATTGCCCACCAATCAGAGGACACTATGGATAGTCACAGACTGACTTGGGGGAAGAAGTTGTCTTTGTGGATGTGGCTGTTGGTTTGTGGTTTGGTCTCATGTTCTGAGAAAAGGTAATAAAGGCGGTTTTTTGGTTTGAAGTGAATTGTTTCTAATAAGTCTTATGAAAAGGCGAGTGTTTCTAAGTCTGTGTATCCCACTGTGTCCGTGGTTCTAGACATCAGAAAAGAGAATGCATCAATGGATGACTCCTGTCTAGTAGAAATCTTCCCAACATTCATCCTGCCAATTTATGAATGGACTGCGGCTTGCCTTATGAATGGGCAACACCTACTATCTTCCTAAGTTTCTATTTTGTTCCTGAATTCACTCCACTCTCCAAAATAGGCTCATGGTTATGTGTCCAATATATATACCACCTCCAAGCTCTGTGACATGGCCATGTACTGGATAGCTAAAGGGAATGGCGAGCATCTCAGAAAACTCAGATATCAGTGTGACCAGGAAAGTCTCAGTGGAGAAATCCTGCTTTGGGCCATTTGCTTACCTATTGTTCTGTTGCCCTGAATTTCAGAAAGCTTTTTGCCTCAGACTACTCCTTTGTGAAGCCTGAAGAAAAGAGTCTTCAAATGCAAATGAATGGGCATCATCTGTGGCTCTTTGCTTGATTGCTTTGGAAAGGGATGTGTCTGAATCAGCCTCATGACCCTGTGTGAGGCTGTGGCTTAGATTCTTAGCACCTGATGGATCTAAAGAAAGATACCATGTGTGCATCCAAAACCAAAATGGCCAAATGAGGAGTCATTGTGGATTAAGTCTTTTGCTTTCCTCTGTTAGGTTCCTGAAATCCATCAAGTGAGAATAGGGATCTTTTGGGTCAAATGAGTTCTTCAAACCCTGCAGAGACTAGCCCAGAGGTGCTTGGCTTTTCTCATGACTCCAAATCACATAAAGAATCTATACCTGAAAGTAAGTAGGCCCCAAATTGGAGATGCAGAGCAGTATTAAGTGCAGGCCTATTTAATCACTCTTGGTTCTCAGGAAGGGTGTCCAGGCCACCCTGACTTTAGGCAAATGAGGGGCAAGGGAACTTATTTGGATACTGTCTTTGTCTGTGCCCCTCATGGAAATTTTCAGCCAGAGGTTATGATAAGTGTCTATATGGAGAATGTTGAGGGCCATGTGGGAGTGTTTTGGTTTTAATTCTGGTCATTTGTGTGGCGGTTGGAAGAGATGACTTAGTTCACCTGGGCTTGAACTCTGGTGTTATTAGAGACTGAATTCTGGAACTGTCCTCAGAGAAGTATTGCCATGAATTGTGTTGGAATTTTAGGAGGCAACACATGAGAGTCATCCTGAAAACTGAGATACTGGCCAAGGTGGCTTCCACAGAGCACTGGGAATCTCAGCCAGGATTTCACGTGATTTTATTCTGAAAGCCTTGGCAGCCATAATTGAGAGTCAAAACACACATAGACCTCACATTTTAGACCTCAATGGGCCTGGATTCATGTGAAATATTGGCCATTCTTTGGGAAGCCTTGCCTGTGAGAGTTCTCCAGAGATTTCTTTGAAATGAGCTTCCTCACCATTTAATGTTTCCTAAATAATTTGAAACCCACAGTGCCTCCAACTTCATCTTTGAAAAATAGCTAAATACATACCATGAATTTTTTGAAATTTCAATGACCAGGTGGCAATGGAGAAACTTTGGATGACTTGTTGCTGGTCATGAGTGTACCAGACTGTGCTTGGATTTACTTGGTTTCATGAAAACAGTGTAGAAAAGAGATCCCTGTAAGTTGGAGACTGCTGAGTAGTGGGCCTAGAGCAGTGGTGTGCAGGTATGTGATAAAACATCTGTGGTGGTACCATGTGGATCTGCCCTTGGATTCCAAATGGCTTGAGACTGACATGGTGAAGTCAGCAGACCCTATTATATAAAAGCATCTTGTTATATGGAGAGGTTTCCGGGCAATGTTCAGAATCAGATTGCTATGGACAAGCGGGCAAGCTATGTGGGGTAGAAGCCTGGTTGGTGCATTTTCCTGCAGACCTTGACCCACCACATGTGACAGAACTCCCTCCATCACTGTTACCTGTTGAACTCCTTGTATTTCCTGAAGCAAATACCAAATTCGCAGTGCAGCAGCAAGAAACACCTCGAAAAATGGAAGATGATCAAATGGCTTCACAGTCCACATGGGAAGACACTTAGACCCCAGTGGCCACAGTTTACCTACAAAGAGAGAATTCAGCACTGCTTCCTCATGTTCATTGGAAAATAAAAAAAAACATATCTTCCAGGTCACAGAGATCAGACCCAGCTTTGTTGGTCTCACTAGAAAGGATGCTAAAATTCCTGACAACAACATATATTTCAAGTGCCCAACCTCGGAGGCAGTTTCTCAAGAGTCTTTAGGCCCAATGAGCTCCATGTTTGTGGAGTGTTTACCCTGTCCCTCACTTTTGGAAACTCCTCTACCACATCCAAGATTGTGAACTCCTGAATATTTTCCATTTCCGATATGTATTCACAGATTTCCTAACTCTTCTTCTCTAATTGTGTTTATTTGGGGCAAAGGTAATGTAAAGGCAATGTTCTGGATGAGAGTGGGAATATTTTTGTGTAGCACATATTTGCATACACATTGGATTCATTTTCCTATTTTCCATTCGAATTACTGAATTTCTGACACTAACCCATACCCTAAAAGACTCTGACTACTCATCCTAAAATGATGGACAAAAATAACCAAACAGAATGGAAATGAAAGCAGTTCAGAGAAGGCATGGTGTATAGTTGGACTTTCCTTTTGAATGATAAAGGGTAGGTGTTATAAATCTAGTCAATTTTTAATTGAAATTGATCTCCATGTGTTTTTAAAGTTAACAAATATGTGAATTCCTGTCTCCCTTTCTCTGCAGCCTGTTCAGCACATGTATTTTTATATGCAAATATAGAAACATAACTGGTATCACACGTATATCCTTGTGAGTTTGGCTGTCTTGGGAGATACAAATTGTGGGAAGCGATCACTCCTCCTAAACGCTGTTGGAACTGAAACTTCAACCTATGGGTGAACTTCCTAGTTGAACAATATTATACATAAATCCATGTTCAGTAAAATGATTATTTTTGGATCTGTGGATGATATATGATTCATAGTGAATTTCGATTGGCATGCATATTGATACATTTTAGTGTCTGTGTGTGTGTGTGTGTGTGTGTGTGTGTATATATATATATATACATAAATGCACACACACATATCTATATCTATCTATATATATATATATATATATATATATATATATATATATATATATATATAAACTCTCAAGATTTTTCAAAATATGAAATATATGTTTCTTATTATACACTCCCTAAATTCATTCGTGTTCATATATGTAAATTTATAGTCAACATTTCACAAGATTATTCTCATAAAAATTCATCCACTTGAAATACGTATTCATTTCCTAGTACTGAAAACTAACTTCAGTGAATAGTGCATACAAATCATAATATTTCTACAGTAACTGACCCAGTTTAGCATCAATGCAAGTAGATTCCTATGGGATATGATGTGTATTTTGACGTTCATTTTCATTCAAAACTGGTGCATTACTATTTTTTCAGTTTTTGCACATCATTGGATATATATTTCATCCACAAGTTAGGAAATTTATAGGCTTTTTTTATACTTACAATCAAATCCTGCTTCAGAACATATGAATTCCTCTATATTTCTTGACTCATCTTTTCATGAGATTTCTTTCCAAACACATTATTTTCCATTTCCATAATCACTTTTGAAGCTAAACTCACACACCCTTCATGATAAAACATAACCCTAATATTACCATTAAATGTATAACTCGTTGGAATGAATGATTGTATATCAATATAAGATTTTTATATATTTTCAGATATCAATTCAATCCATGATTTAAAGTGGAAACAGTATATTATTTATTCACAGTATTGTCAATTCATTCATTTCTTCTACATTCATAGAAACAGGGTACAACTCTGTGTACCCCCAATACTAATTTATACCTCTTCAAAATATTGCTCCCAGAAATGTTAGAAGAAATACTCATGTCACCTGATCTACATATACATTTTATCACAGTAATATTCTGATCACAAAATGCAAAGGTCACACTTCTGATTGTAGAAAATCCTAGATGGAAAGTGATCCTGGATTACTAAAAACATCCATGTCCAGGTTTCCTAATGCTCTCAAATGTCAATCATATTGGTGACTACATATTTGTTTCTTCCTAAGATTATATATTGAAACTCAACCTTGTTGATAATGTCTAATCCTATCATTCACTTTATACTTTGCCTGATTTCATAATGTGTGTATTGATATCTGATTTTCTACATAATTTTCCCAGTTCATCATTGTGACTGACTCTCCACATGTGCTGAAATTTACATTCACTCTCTAACCGAAAACCTAGGGCTATTGAACTTTTGGTCCAAATCCTATACTCACTCTTCTTCCGAAACAGACCGACTATCTTCCTAATCCTAACAACTATCCCTTTTTGACTGGATGAACTCTTCTACATTCAATCATCCAGGGTACAAGATGATATGCCATTGTATATTGATTTATCAGAGACATCTGTGCAAACGAAATTCAATGCTAAGTATTCCAATCAAGGGCCCAATGCCTTTCTGGGCTTAAAATCTTACCTAGATTTCTGTTTTCATACTTATATTTCAAATCTATATTCTTATAAGTATCCCAGGTTCCCAATACCATTATTCATCCAGCAGAATGATTCCTAACTCAAATAGAACATGTTATTAACCCTAACCATACATTGTTCCCTCAATCTAACTTTATAGAAGAACAGGGACAGAGTTTGTCTTAATATAGAGGAATATAGGGGATCTTCCACCCGCTGAGAACCTCAAAGGTCCATGCAGAAATTATCCCTGGGGAAGATGAAGGAAGCTATAAAGGACCTGAGAGGGCAAAAGTCATCATGTAAGGCAAACAACCTGGTTAGGATGAAGGGATGTTTATGAATCAGCCTCTCTCTTCTTAATGTAGAGAAGATGGACCAAACCAGGTCTGTGTGAGAGCTGTTCCCGGGTGCCTATGGTTGATATATCGTTCTAAGTTGTGAAAGTGTCACAGAAAGTAGGGGCAGCCTCCATCTCATGGGACCCTTTGAAGGAACTGTTAGGACAAAGTGGTTGCCAAACCAGTGACCTCATTCAGTTCCGAACGGAAGTGACCTATCTCACTTCCTTGGTCTTGGAACACTCTGAACTTGGAATCCCAGAAGCCAGGCACACAGAACCAGTCCCAGACCCAGTCCCACTGGGCTCACTTGTTTGGTTTTACCAAGGACAGAATCAGTCTTTCTTGGTACCTACTGATTTGAGAATGGCCAAATGCCAGGAGAGCTTTGGAGAGTGGCCTTTCCTGAGAAAGAAGGTAGTGGCTCAAAGCTGGCTCCTGACAACTTCAAAGAGTTTGCCAAGGAGTCCAGATCTGAGACAGTACAGGGCATTTTGGGGGAACATAGTATGGTACAACAATCAGAGGAAATTCCGGAGAGTCAAAGACCTACTTGGGGGAAGAAAGTCCTATGTTGTTGTGGGCGTGAGTTTGTTGTTTTTTCTCATGTTCTGAGAATTTGTAGGAAAGGCAGTTTGTTTGATTTGAAGTGGACTGTTTCTAGTAAGTCGTTTGACAAGGCAAGTGTTTCTATGTCTATGTATCCACTGTGTTTGTAGTTGTAGACATTAGAAAACATAATGCATCAATGAATGTGTCCTGTCTAGTATAATGCTTCCCAGAATTCATACTGCCCAATTTATGATTGGACTGCAGCTTTCCTTATGGATGGGTAGCAATTACTATCTTCCTAATTTCCTGTTTTATTCCTGAATTCTGGCCACTCTCCGGAATAGGCTCATGGTTTTCTGTTCAAGATACTGTGACATGGCCATGTACTGGAGAGCTGAAGGAAATGGGAGCATCTCAGGAAACTCAGATATCAGTGTGACCAGTAAAGTCTATGTGGAGAAACCCTGCTTTGGGAATTTTGCTTACCTATGGTTCTGGTGCTGTGAATATCTAGAAGGTCTTTGCCTTAGGCCACCCCTTTGTGAATCCTGAAGAAAAGAGTTTTCAAGTGGAAATGAATAGGCATCACCTGTGGCTATTTGTTTTATTGCTTTGTAAAGAGATGTGTCTGAATCAGCCCCTTGGCCCAGTGTGATTATTTGGAGAAGTAGATCAGTATTAATGGCAGGCCTATTTGATCATTCCTGGTTAACAGGAAGGGTTTCCAGGCCACCCTGACTTTAGGCAAATTAGAGGCAAGGGAGATTATTTTGGACACTGTCTTGGTATGCACCCCTCATGGAAACCTCAACCCAGAGGTTATGATGAGTGTCTATATAAAAGAAGATGAGGGCCATGTGGGAGTGTTTTGGTATTAATTGTGGTCAGTTGTGTGGCAGTAGGAAGAGATTCCTGGATCAACCTGGGCTTGAACTATGGTGTGATTCCCCTTAGAGACTGAGTTTTGGAACTGAACTCAGAGAAGTATTACCATGAATTCTGTTGGGATTTTAGAAGGCCACGCAGGAGAGTTGCCCTTGGAGACTGAGATTTAGGCCCAGGATGGCTTTCCACAGAGCACTGGGAATCTCAGCTAGGATATCACATGATTTCATTCTGAAAGACTTGGCAGCCATACTTGAGAGTCAAATAACACATGGAACTCACATTGTAGACCTCAATGGGCCAGGCTTCATTTGACCTTTTGGCCACTCTTTGGGAAGACTTGCCTGTGAGAGTTCTCCTGAGCTTTCATTGAAATGAGCTTCCTCACCATTTAATGGTTCCTGAATGAATTGAAATCCACAGTGACAACAACTTCATCCTTGAAAAATGGCTAGATAAATACCATGGAATAATTCCCAAGAGCAGGTGGCACTGGAGAATCATTGGATGTTCTGTTGCTGATCATGAGTGTACCAGACAGTGCCTTGATTTACTGGGTTTCATGAAAATGGTGTAGAACAAAGATGCCAGTACGTTGGAACCTGCTTAGTAGTGGGCCAAGAGCAGTGGTTTGCAGGTGTATGATAAAACATCTGTGATGGGGCCACATGGATCTGCCATTGGATTCCAAATGCCTTTTGAATGACATGGTGCAGCCAGCAGACCCTTATATGTAAAGGCATCTTGTTACATTGAGAGGTTTTAGGGCAATGTTCAGAATTGGGTTGCTACAGACAAGGGGGCAAGCTTTGTTGAATAGAAGCCTGGTTTTGTCGTTCTCCTGCACACCCTGACCCCCCACACGTGAGAGTATTCCCTCCAGCACTGTGTCCCCGTTGAACTCATGGTATTTACTGAAGCCAATACCAAACTCCCAGTGCAGCAGTAAGAATCACCAGGAAAAGTGGAGAATGACCAAATGGCTTCTCAGTCCACACGAGGAGACACTTAGCTCCCAGTGGCCACAGTTTACCTACAATGAGGGAATTTAGAACTGCTGCCTCATGTTCACTAGAAAAGAAGAAACCATGTCCTTCAGGTCACATATATGCAGATCCAGCTTTGATTGTCTCACTACAAAGGAAGCTGAAGCTCTTGACAACAACATATATTACAAGGGCCCAACCTCAAAGGCAGTTTCTCAAAGAGTCATTAGGCCAGCAGAACTCCATATTTGTGGAGTATTTACCCTATCCCATACTTTTGGAAATTCCTCTACCGCCTCCAAGGCTGTGAACTCCTGAGCATTTTCATTTCCACATATGTATTCACAGATTTTCTAACTCTTCTCCACTAATTGTGTCTTAATTGGGGCGAAGGTTATGTCAAGGCATTGTTCTGGATGAGAGTGGGATGATTTTTGTGTAGCACATATTTGCATACACATTAGATTCATTTTCATATTTTCCATTTGAAATACTGAATCCCTGACATTAACCCATAACCTACTAGACTCTGACTACTAATCCTAATATGATGGAGAACAAGAAACCTAACAGAATAGAAATACAGGCCGTTCATAGGAGGCATGGTGTATACTTGGACTTCCCTTCTGCTTTATCAAGGGTATGTGTTATAATTCTAGTCAACTTTTCATTGTAATAGTTCTCAATGAGTTTTTAAAGTTAACACATATGTAAATTTCTGTCTCCCATTCTCTGTAGCCTATTCATCACATGTATTTTTTATGCATATTTAGAATCCTAACTGGTATCACAAGTACATTTTTGTAAGCTCACTGATTTTGAAAGATACATATTTTGATAAGATATCAATCAACCTAAATCATGATGGAACTGAAAATTAAACCTATTGGTGAATTTCCTAGATGAACAACATTATATATAAATCGATGTTCAGTAAAATGAATATTTTTGGATATGTGGATGATATGTATTACACGGTGAATTTCGATTAGCATATAGATTGCTACATTATAATGTCTGTGTGTGTCTGTCTATCTATCTATATATATATATATATATATATATATATATATATATATATATATATTGTCCAGATTTTTCAAAATGTGAAATATATGTTTCTTATTATACACTCCCTAAATTCACTCACGTTTCTATATGTGGTTTATAATCAACTTTTCACAAGATAATTCTCAGAAATATTCATCTGCCTGAAATACATAATTATTTCCTAGTACTGAAAACTAACTTCAGTGAATGGAGCTTACAAATCCTAATATTTTTACAGTAACTGAATCAGTTAAACATCAATGCAAGTAGAATCCTACGGGACATGATGTGTATTTTGAAGTTCATTTTTATTCAATATTGGTACATTATTATTTTTTCAGTTTATGGACATCATAGGATATATGATTTCATTCACAGGTTCAAAAATTTATAGGCATTTGTTTCACTTTTAATCATGTCCTGCTTCAGAACACATGTATTCCTCTAAGTTTCTTGACTGGTCTTTTCATGAGATTTCATACCAAACACATTAATTTTGATTTCCATAATCACTTTGGAAGCAAAACTCACATACCATTCATATTAATTATCACTCTGATATTACCATTAGATGTATAACTGGTTTGAATGAATGATTGTATGTCAATATAAGATTTCTTATATCTTTTCAGATATCAATTCTATCCATTATTTAAAGTGGAACCAGTTATATTATTTATTCACACTATGGTCTATTCATGCATTATCTCTATATTCATAGACACAGTGTACACCTCTTTGTACCCCCAATACTAATTTATACGTCTTCAAAATATTGCTCCCTGAAATGGTGGAAGTGGACTCATGTCACCTGATCTTCATATACATTTAATCACAGAAATATTCTGGACACAAAATGCAAAGGTCACACTTATGATTGTATAAAAGCCCAAATGGAAAGAAAACATGGATTACTAAAAACATCCATGTCCAGGTTCCCTAATGCTCTCAAATGTCAATCCTATTGGTGACTACACATGTGTTTCTTCTTAAAATTATATATTCAAACTCAACCCAATGGAAAATGTCTAATCCTATCCCTCACTTTATAATTTGCCTGATTTCATAATGTCTCTATTGCTATCTGCTTTCCTACATATATTCCCCAGTTCATCATTGTGACTGACTCTTCACATGTGCTGACATTTACTTTCACACTCTAATTAATAACCTATTGCTAAAGAACTTTTGTTCCAAATCCTATACTCACTCTTCTTCCTAAACATACTAACTATCTTCTTAATCCTACCGAGTATCCCTTTTTGACTGGATGTTCTCTTCTACATTCAATCATTCAAGTAACAAGGTCTTATGCTATTATGTATTGATTTATCTGAGACATCGGTGCAGAATGTAATTCAATGCTAAGTATCACAATCAAGGGCCCAATGCCCTTCTGGGCTTCAAATCTTACTTACATTTCTTTTTTCATACATATATTTCATCTCTATATTCCTAAAATAATCACAAGTTTCCAATACCATTATTCATGCAGCAGAATAATTCCTAACCCAAATGGAACATGTTATTAACACTAACCATACACTGTTTGTGTTAATAACATGTTTACAGAAGAGCAGGGACAGTGTTGATCTTACAATACAGGAATGTAGTGGATCTTCCATCTGCTGAGAACCTCAAAGCGCCATGCAGAAATGATCCCTGAAGAAGATGTAGGCAGGTATGAAAGACCTGAGAGAGCAAAAGTCATCTTCCATTGCAAACAACCTGGTCAGGATGAAGGGATGTTTCTGAATCAGCCTCTCTCATCTTAATGTAGAGAATATGGACCAAACCAAGACTGTGTGGAGAGCTGTTCCTGGTTCCCTATGGTTGATATACCATTCTAATTTGTGAAAGTGTCACAGGAAGTAGGGGCAGCCTCCATCTCATGGGACCGTTGAAAGAAACTCTTAGGACAAAGTGGTTGCCGAGGCAGTGATCTCATTCAGTTCCTGAAAAAAGTGACCTCAACTCACTTCCTTATTGATGGAACTCTCTGAACATGGGATCCAGGACGCCAGGCACCCAGATCCAGTCCCAGTCCCAGTCCAAGTGGTCTCACTTGTTTGGATTTACCAAGGACAGAATCAGTCTTTCTTGGTTCCTCCTAAGGTGAGGAGGCCAAATGCCTGGAAAGCTCGGAAGATGGGCTTTTCCTGGAAAAGCAGGTAGCGGCTCACTCCTGGTTCCTGACAACTTCACAGAGTTGGCCAAGGAGACCAGATCTGAGACAGAACAGGACATTTTGGGGGAACATAGTATGGCCCACCAGTCGGAGGATACTCCGGATAGTCTCATACCTATTTGGGGGAAGAAGGTGTCATTGTCAGTGTGGCTGTGGGTTTGTGGTTTTGTCTCATGTTCTGAGAATAGGAAGGAAAGTCAGTTTGTTTGGTTTGGAGTGAACTGTTTTTAGTAAGTCGTTTGACAAGGCAAGTGTTTCTGGGTCTGTGTATCACACTGTGTCCATGGTTGTAGACATTAGAAAAGAGAATGCATCAATGGATATGTCCTGTCTAGTAGAAAGCTTCCCAGCATTCATCCTGCCCATTTTATGAATGGACTGTGGATTGCCTTATTAATGGGCAATACCTGCTACCTTCCTAATTTGCTGCTTTCATCCAGAATTCTGGACACTCTCCAGAATAGGCTCATGGTTTTGTGTCTAAGTTATGTAGAACCTCCAAGCTCTGTGACAAGGCAATGTTCTGGATAGCTGAAGGAAATGACGAGCATCTGAGAAAACTCAGATATCAGTTGACCAGGAAAGTCTCAGTGGAGAAACCCTGCTTTGGGCCATTTGCTTACCTATTGTTCTGTTGCCCTGAGAGTCAGGAAGTCTTTGTCTCACGCCACCCCTTTGTGAATCCTGAACAAAATAGTTTTCAAATGGAAATAAATAGGCTTCACCTTTGGCTCTTTCGTTAATTGATTTGGAAAGAGTTGTGTCTGAATCAGCCTCTTGGCCCAGTGTGATTCTTTGACTTAGATTCTCAGCACCTGATGGATCTAAAGAAAGATCCCATGTGTGCATCCAAATCAAAAATGGCAAAAAGAGCTGTCATTGTGGATGAAGTCTCTTGCCTTCCTCTGTAAGGTTCCTGAATTCCATCAAGTGAGAATAGGGATCATTTGGGTCAGATGAGTTCATCAAAGCCCTTCAGAGGCTATCCCGTAGGTGCTTAGGTTTTCTCATCACTCCAATTCACATAAAGTATCTTTAACCGACACTCAATAGGCCTCAAATGGGAAAAGTGGTGCAGTATTACTGGCAGGCCTTTTTGATCACTCCTGGTACAAAGGAAGGGTGTCCAGGCCACCCCGAATTTAGGCAAATGAGGAGCAATGGAGCTTATTTTGGACACTGTCTTGGGCTGCGTCCCTCATGGACACCTCCAGCCAGAGGTTATGATGAGTGTCAATATGGAAGAAGATGAGGGCCATGTGGGAGAATATCGGTTTTATTGTGGTCATTTGTGTGGCAGTTGGAAGAGATGACTGGGTCCACCTGGGCTTGAACTCTGGTGTGATTCCCCTTAGAGACTGAGTTCTGGAACTCACCTCAGAGAATTATTGCCATGAATTGTGTTGGGATTTGAAGAAGCCACGCATGAGAGTCATCTTTGGAAACTGAGATCAAGGCCCAGGGTAGCTTTTCAGAGGGCACTCTGATCTCAACCAGGATATCACATGATTTTATTCTGAAAGACTTGGAAGCCATTGTTGAGAGTCAAAACAGACAATGACATCACATTTTAGACCTCAATGGCCCTGGCTTCATGTGACCTTTTTGGCCACTCTTTGGGAAGCCTTGCCTGTGAGAATTCTCCAGAACTTTCATTGAAATGAGCTTCCTCAACATTTAATGGTTCCTGAATGAATTGAAACCCACAGTGCATCCAACTTCATCCTTGAAAAATGGCTAGATAAATACCATGAAAATTTTCAATTTCCCATGACCAGGTGGCACTGGAGAACCATTGGATATTCTGTTGCTGATCATGAGTGTACCAGACAGTGCCTTGATTGATTGGGTTTCATGAAAATAAGTTGGAGCCTGCTGAGTAGTTGTCCTAGAGTAGTGGTTGGCAGGTGTGTGAAAAACATCTGTGGTGGGGCCATGTGGATCTGCCATTGGCTTCCAAATGGCTTGTGACTGACATGGTGCAGTCAGCAGACCCTCCTATGCAAAGGCATCTTGTTATATGGTGAGGTTTCAGGGCAATGTTTACAATCAGGTTGCTATGTTTAAGGGGGCAAGCTATGTGGGATAGAAGCCTGGTTGGTGCATTCTCCTGCATACCCTGACCCACCACGCCTGACAGAACTCGCTCCAGCACTGTGTCCCAGTTGAACTCCTTGGATTCCATGAAGCAATTTCTAAACTCCCAATGCAACAGCAATAAACACATATAGAATCCTACCTGGTACCACACCTACATTCTTGTGAGGTGAACGACTTGGCAGATACAAATTGTGAGAGAAGATCACTCCTCCTAAACACCGTTGGAACTGAAAATATAACCAATGGATGAGCTTCCTAGTTTTACAACATTATACATAAATCCATGTTCAGTAAAATGAATATTTTAGATCTGTGAATGATATATATTTCATGATGAATTTCGAATAGCATATATATTGCGAGTTTTTAATGTGTTTGTGTGTATGTATATATATGTGTATATATATACATACACACATTCTCCAGATTTTTCAAAATATGAAATATTTGTATCTTAATATACACTCCCTTAATTCATTCATATTCATGTATGTGGATTTATGATGATCTTTTCTAAATATTATTCTCAGAAATATTCATCCACCTGAAATACTTTTTTGTTTTTTGTACTGAAAACTAACTTCAGTGAATGTTGCATACAAATCCTAATATATCTAGAGTAACTGACCCAGTTTAACCTCAATGCAAGAAGATTCATATGGAACATGATGTGTATTTTGATGTTCATTTTAATTCAACACTGGTACATTACTATTTCTTCAGTTTATGCACATCATAGGATATATATTTCATCAAAAAGATGACAAAATTATAGGCATTTTTTCACTTTCAATCACTTCCTACTTTAGAACACATGTATTCTTCCATATTTCTTAACTGGTCTTCTCAAGATTCTTTTTTCCAAACACATTATTTTCGATTTTCATAATCACATTGAAGCAAAACTCACACACCCTTCATGATAGACCATAACCCTAATATTAAAATTGATGTATAACTTGTTGGAATGAATGATTGTATACCAATATAAGATTTTTCATATTTTCAGATATCAATTCAATCCACCATTTAAAGTGGAACCAGTTATATTACTTATTCACAGTTGGTCTATTCATGCATTATCTCTATATTCATAGACACAGGGTACACCTGTTTGTACCCCAAATACTAATTTATAAGTCTTCAAAATATTGCTCCCAAAAATGGTGGAAGAAATTCTTATGTCACCCGATCTATATATACATTTTATCACAGTAATATTCTGGACACAAAATTCAAAGGTCAAACTTATATTTGTACCAAAGCCTAAATGGAAAGTGAACATGGATTACTAAAATCATCAATTTCCAATTTGCCTAATGCTTTCAAATATCAATCCTATTGATGACTACATATTCGTTTCTTCCTAAGATTATATATTCAAACTCAACCCTGTTGAAAATGTCTAATCCTATCACTGACTTTATACTTTGCCTGATTTTGTAATGTCTGTATTGATATCTGCTTTCCAACATATTTTCTCCAATTCATCATTGTGACTGACTCTTCACTTGTGTTGACATTTACATTCACTCTGTAACCGAAACCCTATTGCTAAAGAACTTTTGTTCCAAATTTTATACTAACTCTTCTTCCTAAACCTACTGACTATCTTCCTAATTTTACCGACTATCACTTTTGAATGGATGTTCTCATCTACATTCAATCATCCAAGTAAATGTAGGGTGAGTGTCAGAGGATGAGACCACCAAGAGACTATCTCATGCAACAGAAAGGGTTTATTTGGGGTCCAGCATGCTGGGGCTCAGAGCTCACTTGAATAGAGCAGAGAGCCCTGAGAACATCTTAAGCAGAGCTTATATAATTTTCTTGGAGAGGGCAGGGAGGGAAGTTTATTGATGGGTCAGGGCGAGTAAGCGGTTTGTGTGTAAACGCGTGAGGGAGTACATTCTGCAGTTTGGCAGTTGGGGACAGCACATTCTGGGAACAAGATTAGGAAACATTTCTCAACATTTCAACAGTGTTTTGTTAAGCGTACAGAAAAACAGGAAGTGACAAGTACATATTTTATTAACATTTCATTCCCCACTTCTTCTTCTGGCTACTTTTAATCATAAAAGTGATTGTTGGGGGGTGTCACATTTTATGTATGCTAGTGGGGTATTAACATAAGTTTAACTTGTCCAATTTGAGCTTGGAGAAAAGAAATTACATGGTTGAGAAACAGGGTTTTATAGTAAGCAATAAAATGAGGATTATTATTGGTCCGGCCAGGGTTGATTAAAATGTAGTTAACCAGGGGGACTGTGTAAACCAAGACTCAAACCACCAATTTTGGGTCTCTATCTCTCTTTGATGCTCTTCAAGGCATCTTTTTAATTTACTCATAGAGTTTGTTACAACTCCAGTATGGTCGACATAAAAAAAAAAAAAAAAAAAAAAACATTCTTTCCTCAATGCAGCACAAAGGCTCCCTTCTCTCATGAAATGGAGGTCCAACCCTCGACTTTTCTGTAAAACAACTTCTGCCGCAGTCTTTGGCTGGGCACAAATCACGAGTCTCCACACAGCTTGTAGATTCAAACAGCAATTCTTTATTCCCGAACTCACACCGGCCGTCTACAAACACGGTCTGGGGGAATCCACGTTCTCTGCCCAAATCCACTCTCTCCCAAATCCACTCCGCATGGGCTTCTGTCTCCCAAAATATACTGTCTGACCCTAAGCACTCAAAAGGAACTCAGCAGCAGGATATGCCCTATTCTAAAGGGGGAACACCCTAATCTCCTATTATGCTAAACTGCCCTATTCTAAAGGGGGAACACCCTAATCTCCTATTATGCTAAACCGCCCTATTCTAAAGGGGGAACACCCTAAACACGGATACTGCCCTGGTCCTTGAGCAAGGTCACCTTTCAGAAGTCCTTCCACTAGACAGCATGGGAGTAAGCTGGCAAAGAATTTGTCATACCTACTTGGCTGATGGCTCCCAGCAAACTTCAAAGAGAGAGGTAAAAGATTCCTGCAAAGCTGTGATGGAATTTTCTAATATCTTTAAGTTTTGATCTATTGCTGCTTCTAATTGGGTCATTTGTTGTGTCCCATGGACCAGGGCAGTGGTTCCTGTGCGAACCCGGGCAGCAATTCCTATTCATAATAGAATGGCTAAGGTGAGAGATATATGTTCCCACCTGAACCGGGTTGTATGCCCCTCTATTTGATCTTCAAATGAACCTGCGTCATAATAGAGCACTCTGGGAAACATCTGCACCATTACACAATTAATCACTTCTGTTGACCATTTCATAAAAACATAAACAACGTTTAAGTATATAGAATTATATTGTTGTAGGGACGGAAAAGGCAAGGCACGTAAGATAGCACCAAAGACAAGGAAACAGTCATATTTGGTTGCAACCAGATTCAGAGCGCATTGCTTCTGTTGTAATCAATTAATCCCCTGAAACCAAAGTTTAGGTAGTTTCAGAATTTTGTACCCAACATGTAAGGGAAGGGGCTCTGAAGTTCACAGTCTGCAGAAGTTCACAAAGAGCAGTTTTTGTTTCTGATTTTTCCTCAGTTCTGGGCAAGTTAAATTTTCAAGGACACCTGGGTGGGGGAGAGCTTTTTTTCCCCCTTTTTTCCCTCTGCCAGCTGTTTCCACGGAGCCCAGTTTGCAACTTATCCATCTTACAAATGTAGCCATCTCTATGAAGCCCCAGCTCAAGGCCAGAGGCCTTGATCACATATGTTGTGAAAAACTAGTAAGGGTGTGTCTAGCTCAGGAGTGCTGATTTTTTTCAGCCAGTTGCCAGGTAGACCAGGGCAACACAAAAAGAGGAAGTTTATCTACACTGAACTCTTTTATAGGGACTCTTTTGCTGAAAGTCCTAAAGTTAGCCATGGTGAAAACTTCTGGATAAGGTCAGTTAAGACTTTCCTGTGGGCCTGGTACAGAGGGGGAAGACGGGGAATGCAGGGCTGAGCGCAGCTCTTTGGATCTGAGAATGAGGAAGGAGAGATGTAAAAGAATAATGGAAAAGGGTTTTGAGATCTTCCTAGCACCAAAAACATGAGTAGTAGAACGGGTAGAACAGAGGGGGAGATGGGAGTGAGTATCCCAAAAAGCCTGTAAGGGACTTTAAATTCTTAGTAACCTGTTTTCAGTGATGACAAAGCAACTTTAAAGGCCATTTTCATTACATCTTGGATAGGGGTCTGAGGGCTCTTCTCAGCTGGTTTGAGCTTTGGGTTAGCTGGTAAGAGGACCTGGTGGGACCTAGTGTGGGCACTGACAGGAGAAGAGAGGAGTGAGTGAGTGGAGGGTTACCTCAGTACCTGCTACCTCAGCAAGGGGGCAATGGTCTGAGAAACGGTGGAGGTTTGGGTTTTTAATATAGTAATTGAAGGGGAGAAATCAAGTTGATGATGTGGGAGTGACAACAGAGAGTCTAGAGCAGAAGGCTGAGGGTGAGCATGTATTGGAGAAGCATAGTTCACGATGTGAGCAAAGGAGAGAAAAGGCCTCCACATAGAGGATTCTCCTTTCACCCTTTTGAGCACTTGCAGAAGTTAAAAAGGTCACACAGAATTTGAAGATCTAGAGACCCCTCAGGGGGCCATCAGTTTTGGTTGTCTAATTGGTAATATGGCCAATGCTGTGTACAGAATTTGATGAGGAGTTTGGGTTCCATGTGGCAGTCCCTGTATGCTCACATCCCCATGACTTACAGAAGATGTCGGCGTTTCCAGCACACAGCCTTGACTGTTTGTGGCTTTGATAGTACACTGGGCAAACATAGTAATCTAGGCTAGCCAACCAGCATCTGGCGCGCGTGTCCCTACATCAATAATGTTTGTTTCCATTATCTATGGTATGGAAGGAATTTAATGGAATTTTAGTGGGACCCTCTTCATTAGGGATATTCCAATTGGGAAGACCTATACGCAGCTGACAATTGTCTGGCTGGAGAGATGGCCACCAGGTCCCTAAGCGGGCTGTATGCAAGATAGACCATACTTCCTTTCCAGTAGGATTTGTGATCAGACATCGCTGCTGAACAGGCTTATGAGGGTTAGGACTACTGGTGGTCAAGGGGAGAGTCTATAGCCTTATCCACACAGCGAATCCACAATTTGAAAGGGTTTCCAGTCTTTTCCAGTTTCCAGCCAGAGTCTGGACAGGGCACAGGCTTGAGATGAGAGGTAGGGATCCAGGAAGTGATTTTGACTACCTTTACCCTGTAGGTGTTATAAGTAGCACCTGGTATGGTCCTTTTCAGTGGAGTTCCAGGGATGACACCAGATGTCGTCTTACATAGATGAAGACTCTATTTGATATCGCTGTAGAGTCCCCTCATCCCCAGGTTGGTAGGCAGTGGCCATCTGTTTTCACAGGTATCTCTGAGTTCTTTCAAGAGCTTTAAGTCTGTTAAGCAAGGGGGTGTGGAAGGAATCGTTAGGTCTCTGAGTTGGGGTAGGACCCTTACTGGAGGAGGGACACCATAGAGAATTTCACAGGGTGTGAGGTTACACAAAGAAATAGATTGAGTATTTCTTGCATGAAACAGTACATAAAGCAGGAGCATAGTCCAATCTTTTATGCCGGTCTCTAAGCTTAATTTCGTTATGGTCTCTTTAATGGTTCTATTCATTCTTTCTACCTGTCCTGAAATCGGGGGTCTGTAAACACATTGTAATTTCCAATTAATCCCCAGGGTCCTTGCTAACCTCTGAGTTACCTGGGCCACGAACGCCGGTCCATTATAAGACCCTATTACTTTAGGCAGGCCATACCTTGGAAAAATATCTTCCAGGATCTTCTTGACCACCATTTGCGCTGTTTCATTTTTTTTTCTTTTCTTTTTTTTTGGGGGGAAAGCTTCAATCCATACTGAAAATGTATCTACAAAGACTAGGAGATATTTAAGTCCATTCCTTGCTGGCTTAATTTCAGTAAAATCCACTTCCCAGAATTGTCCTGGTCTGGTTCCTCGTAGGTGCTTTCCTGCAGGAAGCTTGGAAGGGTAAGAATTAACCAATTGATGGACCCAACAGGCTTTTGTTATCCATTCAGTTGTTTCCTTTCACTGTGAGTCGGTTAGTGGAAAGCTCTGTTTTTGATCCTTCAAAAATGAATGCAGTTTCTTTGAACCAAGGTGAGTGATTTGATGTACATTTTCTACTGACATAGTTAGAGCCGTGATTATAGGAGTTTTTACTGAAGGATTTAGAAATTCCACTTGGGGTCCTTCAGGGTTAAAAGTTATTTTGGCCCAGAGCTTTGTGAGCAGATCTCTGCCAATCAATGGGGCCGTGCATTCTGGGATTACTAGGAAGGAGTGATAGATTTTTCCTTTCCCCTGGTCCATGGTCCTCTTAGTTGTCCAAGCCTGATATTTACTGCCATTAGCCCCTTGAATTAGAGACCTTTTATTTGATAGAGGTTCCAATGGGGCCTTAAAAGCAGAATATATTGCCCCTGTATCCACTTCAATGTATACTGGGGTCCCCTCCACTTCAAAAGTTAACCTGAGCTCGAGGAGAGGATCTGAGCCCCGACTTTCTTAGTAATCCTACAGAGTCAGAATGTCCAGCTGGCCTGGCTGTCTCTTTCTAGGGCACTCTTTAGCCCAGTGTCCTTTTTTTTAGAGTAGGCACATTGAATTGAGGCCAGGGGTGGCCTCTACTGTGGTCCCCAGTGTCCCTTCCTGTCTCCATGTTTCTTAATTTCTGGTCTATTTGTTGTTGTGACCAGGACCTTAGTCAATGCCTTAGTCTGTCTTTTGTTTCTTTTATCCTCCCTTTGCTCCATACTCTTCCTCAGTTTCTCTCTTAGTATACCTTCTTGGCTTCTCTGACTAAACCTCTCAAAGTCATATCTTGTAATCCATCTAAGCATTGTAACTGTCTTTTAATATCCAGAACAGCTTGCCCAATAAAGGCCACCATGACAGATGCCTTTTGATTCTCTGCCTGAGGATCGAAAGGAGTAAATCTCTTATATGCCTCCATAATTCCCTGTAGGAACATGGAGGGACATTCATCAGTCCCTTGAATAATCTCTCTTACCTTGGCCAAAATAGTTGATCGCCTAGCGGCCACTAAGAAACCCACTATTAGAGCCCGGCAATAAGAGGAAGGATGCTCATTACCTTCACAGGTTTTGGGGTCCCAGTTGGGTCTGTGCAAGGGAAAGGCGGCTTTGCATATGTTGGGAAGTTTTGTCGGTCACCCATCTGGTCCGAGAATATTTTTTTCTAGAATCCAGGAAGATTCTCTTTTGTTCCTCTGTCATGAAGAGAGTCCCTAGGAGTTGTTGGCAGTCATCCCAAGTAGGCCGGTGTGAAAACATCAATGATTCAGCCACACCTGAGACCCAGGTGGGGTCCTCGGTAAAAGGGGGATTGTTATTTTTCCAGTTATTTAGGTCTGAAGAGGAGAAAGGTAAAAACTGGTAGGCTTGCATTTTTCCCCCATGGCTGTCATCAATCATTGTTCCTTAGAAATGGAAAGGGAGCATCACGGGAGTTCCAGGGATTTCAATCATTCAACGCCGGCAAATTCCTTTAGCCGGGCCAGCATCCTCTAGGGGAGGAGGGGGTGTGTTTGCTGCAGGGGAGTTATTTGGAGTGCGCTGGGCTCGCTTAGCTTCCTCCAATGGCGGACAGGCTGAGTCAGCAGCAGGGGAATTACTTAGAGGGTGTTGGGGGTTGGGGGACGAGGGCAGGGAATAAGTAGTAGGACGAGAGTCCAGTAGAGTCAAATCTTGTGACTCAGGGAGAACAGAGGTTGAAGGAGGAGGAGGAGCAGAAGGTTTGAGAGAGCATGAGGGAAGGAGTAGGAGTCGGGGCAGGGGCAAGGAAAAGCTTCACACATGGAGGAGGAGAATTGCAGATGTCCTGAAAAGTTAAGATATATGTCTCTTGATCCTGATGTCTATGTGGCGCTGGCTAAAAGTCAATATCTCTGACTTTTTAAATTAGTGGGAAGTAGAAAGATCCTTCTAGGGGTTATCTGAATCCAAAGGTGGGCCATTCTGAGGCACAGAGAGTCTGCCAGGTCCAGCGTTTTACTGAAAAAGAAAGATTCTGAGCCCTTAAGTGGACTTTGGTGCAATGATCAAGGGTCAGGGAAAGAGGCATTGAAGTGCTCTATCCCATTATGAAAGACAAACAATCAGTAAAAGCAACGACACACGACACAGACAAGACAATACAATAAAGACAGGCAATGGACGTCCAACACTGAGACCAGGACTGAGTAGCCGGCAAAACCTGATGGGCTGGATATGCCGAATCTGAAACAAAATATCACTGAGTCGAGGAGACTATTGTTCCTCGATTTCCCGAGTTCTCTGGGGAGTCCCCCAGTGACGTGGCCTGTGGCTCTATGACATGTCTGTCAGCCATCGTCGGAGAGAGCTCACACTCTTCATCAACAGCCATTTTGCCAAGCCCTAACCTGAAACCTGAAACCGGAAAGAGGCGCCTTACATACCCCGAGAGGAGCCCGTTGGGGTCTCTCATCTGCCGCTGCTGGATCTCGGTGGAACCTCCATATGTAAAGGTCGGGCGAGCGTCCGGGGAAGAAACCACCAAGAGACTGTCTCATGCAAAAGCAAAGGGTTTATTATGGGTCCAGCATGCTGGGGCTCAGAGTTCACTTGAATAGAGCAGAGAGCCCTGAGAACAGCTTAAGCAGAGCTTATATACTTTCCTTTGAGAGGGCAGTGCAGGATGTTTATTGATGGGTCTGGGCGAGTGAGCTGTTTGTGGGCAACTGGGTGAGGAAGTACTTTCTGCAGTTTGGCAGTTGAGGACAGAACATTCTGGGAACAAGATTAGCAAACAGTTCTCAAGATTTCAACAGTGTTTTATTAAGCATACAGAAAACAGGAAGTGATAAGTACCTATTATATTAACCTTTCACTACCGACTACACTTTGCCAGATTTCCTAATGTCTCTATTGATATCTGCTTTCCTACATATTTTCCCCAGTTCATCATTGTGACTGACTCTTCACATGTGGTGACATTTACATTCACTCTATACCCAAAACCCTATAGCTAAAGAACTTTTGGTCCAAATCCTATGCTCACTCTCCTTTCTAAACCTACCGACTATCTTCCTAATCCTACTGATTATCCCTTTTTGACTGGAAGTTCTCTTTGACAATCAATCATCCAAAATACACGTAACTTTGCCATTGTATATTGATGTATCTGAGACATCTGTGCAGAAAATAAATCAAAGCTCAGTATCACAATCAAGGTCCCAATGCTTCAAATCTTAAATAGATTTCTGTTTTCATACTTATGTTTCACCTATATATTCTTGTAAATATCGCAGGTTTCCAATACCATTATTCATCCAGCAGAATGATTCCTAATGCAAATTGAACCTGTTATTAACCCTAACAATACACTGTTCCCTCAATATAACTTTACCGAAGAGCAGGGACAGAGTAGGTCTTACAATACAGGAATGTAGGGGAACTTCCTATTGCTAAGAAACTCAAAGGTACATGCAAAAATGATCCCTGGAGAAGTTGTAGGCAGCTATGAAGGAACTGAGTGAGCAAAAGTCATCTTCTCTTGCAAACAACCTGGTCAGGATGAAGGGATATGTCTGAATCAGCCTCTCTATCCTTAATGTAGAGAAGAAGAACCAAACCAGGCTGTGTGGAGAGCTGTTCCCGGTTGCCTATGGTTAATATACCATTCAAAGTTGTGAAACTGTAACAGGAAGTAGGGGCAGCCTTCATTTCAGGGGACCTTTGGAAGCAACTGTTAGGACAAAGTGGTTGCAAATGGTGTGAGCTCATTCAGTTCCTGAAGGAAGTGACCTCAGACCTCACCTCACATCCTTGGTGATAGAACTCTCTGAATTTGGGATCAAGGAATCCAGGCACCCAAATCCCATTCCAGTCCCAGTAGCAGTGGTCTCACTTCTTTGGATTTACCAAGGACAGAATCAGTCTTTGTTGGTACCTACTGATATGAGGATTGCCAAAAGCCAGGAAAGCTCTGAAGAGTGGCCTTTCCTGAGAAAGCAGGTAGTGGAACACCGCTGCCTCCTGACAACTTTACAGAGTTGGCCAAGGAAACCAGATCTGAAACAGGAAAGGCAATTTCGGGGGAACATAGTTTGGCCCAATAGTCAGAGGACACTCCGGATAGTCAGAGACCTACTTGGGGGAAGAAGGTGCTTTGTGGGTGTGGGTGTGTGTTTGTGCTTTTGTCTCATGTTCTCAGAATAGGAAGGAATGGCGGTTTGTTTGGTTTGGAGTGAACTGTTTTAATAAGTGATTTGATAAAGCAAGTGTTTCCATGTCTGTGTATCCCATTGTGTCCGTGGTTGTAGACATTAGAAAAGAGAATGCATGAATGGATGTGTTCTGTCTGGTAGAAAGCTTCCCAGCATTCATCCAGCCGAATATATGAATGCACTGTGGCTTCACTTATCGATGGGCAACACCTGCTATTTTCCTAAGTTCTGGTTTTATTTTTGAATTCTGGCCACTCTCCAGAATAGGCTCATGGTTTTGTGTCCAAGAGAAGTACCACCTTCAAGCTCTGTGACATGGCCATGTACTGGATAGCTGAAGGGAATGGCGAGCAACTAAGTAAACTCAGATATCAGTGTGACCAATAAAGTCTCAGTGGAAAAACCGTGCTTTGGACCTTTTGCTTACCTTTTGTTCTATTCCCCTGTATGTCAGGAATTTCTTTGCCTCAGGCCACACCTTCGTGAAGCCGGAACAAAACACTTTTCAAATGGAAATGAATGGGCCTCACCTGTGGCTCTTTGCCTAATTGCTTTAGAAAGGGGTGTGTCCGAATCAGCCTCTTGGCCCTGTGTGAGGCTGTGGCTTAGATTCTTAGCACCTGATTGATATAAAGAAAGATCCCATGTGTGAATCCAAAATCAAAATGCCCAAAAGAGGAGTCATTGAGGATAAAGTCTCTTGCCTTCCACTGTAAGGTTCCTGAACTCCATCAAGTGAGAATAGGGATACTTTGGGTCAAATGATTTCTTCAAAGCCCTGCACATGCTAGCCCAGTGGTGTTTGTGTATTCTTATGACTCCAATTCACATAAAGATTCTAAACCCCACTGTCAGTAGGCCTCAAATTGGAGAAGCAGAGCAGTATTACAGCAGGCCTATTTGATCACTCCTGGGTTACAGGAAGGGTGTCCAGGCCACCCTGACATTAGGAAAATAAGGGGCAAGGAAGCCTATTTTGGACACTGTCTTGGGCAGTGTCCTTCATGGAAACTTCCAGCCAGAGGTTAAGATGAGTGTCTATATGCAATAAGATGAGGGTCATGTGGGAATGTTTTGGTTTAATTTTGGTCATTTGTGTTGGGGTTGGAAGAGATGAGTAGGTCAACCAGGACTTGAAATCTGGTGTGATTCCCCTTAGAGACTGAGTTATGAAACTGAACTCAGAGAAGTATTGGCATGAATTGTGTTGAGTTTTTAGGAGGCCACACATGAGACTGGCTCTTGGAAACTGAGACCTAGGCCCAGGCTGGCTTTCCACAGAGCACTGGGAATCTCACCCAGGATATCACAAGATTTTATTCTGAAAGACTTGGCAGCCGTAGTCAAAACACACATATACCTCACACTGTAGACCTCAATGGGCCTGGCTTCATGTGACCTTTTGGCTACTCTTTGGGAAGACTTGCCTTTGAGTGTCCTCCAGAGATTTCATTGAAATGAGCTTCCTCACAATTTAATGGTTCCTAAATGAATTGAAACCCACAGTGCCTCCAACTTTCACCTTAAAAAATGGCTAGATAAATACCATAAAATTTTTGAAATTCCTATGACCAGGTGGCACTGGAAAACCTTTGTATGCCCTATTGCTGATCATGAGTGCCTTTATTGATTGAGTTTCATTAAAATGGTGTAGAACAGAGATGCCAGTAAGTTGGATACTCCTCAATTGTAGGCGCAAGCTTTGGTGTGCAGGTTTGTGATAAAACATCCGTGGTGGGGCCATGTGGATCTGCCATTGCTTCCAAATGGCATGTGACTGACGTGGTGCAGCCAGGAAACCCTTATATGTAAAGGCATATTGGTATATGGAGAATTTTTAGGGCAATGTTCATAATCAAGTTGATATGTACAAGGGGACAATCTATGTGGGCTAGAAGCCTGGTTGGTGCATTCTCCTGCAGACCATGACCCACTACACATGACAGAACTCCCTTCAGCACTGTGTCCCAGTTCAACTCCTTGTATTTCGTGTAGAAAATACCAATCTCCCAGTGTAGCAGCAAGAAACACCACGAAAAGTGGAGAATGACCAAATGCCTTCACAGTCCACACGGGGAGACTCTTAGACCCCAGGGGTCACAGTTTACTTACAAAGAGAGAATTCAGTACTGTAGCCTAGTGTTCATTGGAAAATAAGAAACCACGTCCTCCAGGTCACATAGATGTAGACCCAGCTCTGATGGTCTCACTAGAAAGAAAGCTAAAGCTCCTGACAACAACATATATTTTGAGTTCCCAACCTCAGAGGCAGTTTCGCAAGAAGTCTTTAGGCCAGAAGAGCTACAAGTATGTGGAGTGTTTACCTTGTCCCTTACATTTGGAAACTCCTCTACCACATCCAAGGTTGTGAACTCCTTTGAATTTTCCATTCCAGATATATATTCACAGATTTTCCAACTCTTCTCCTCTAATTGCGTCTTATTTGGGGCGAAGGTAATGTGAAGCCATTGTTCTGGATGAGAGTGGGAAATTTATTGTGTAGCCCATATTTGCATGCACATTGGATTCATTTTCCTTTTTTCCATTCAGAATACTGAATCCCTGACACTAACCCATACCCTACTAGACTCTGACTACTAATCCTACTATGATGGAGAATAATAACACAAACAGAATAGAAATACAAGCCGTTCAGAGGAAGCATGGTGTATAGTTGGAATTGCCTTTTGCATGATAAAGGGTAGGTGTTATATATCTAGTCCATTTTTCATTGATATAGTTCTCTATGTGTTTTTTTCCTTTAATTTTTATTGTTGGTTGTTCAAAACTTTACCTTTTGCTTGACATATCATATTTCATACTTTGATTCAAGTGGGTTATGAACTCCCATTTTTACCCCGTATACAGGTTTCAGCATCACATCTGTTACACATCCACTGTTGTACGTATTGCAATAGTAGTGTCTGTTGTAGTCTGCTGTCTTTCCTATCCTCTACTATCCCCCATCCCCTCCCCTCCCATCTTCTCTCTCTACTCCATCTACTGTAATTCATTTCTCCCCCTTGGTTTTTTCCCCCCTTTCCCCTCACTTCCTCTTGTATGTAATTTTGTATAACCATGAGGGTCTCCTTCCATTTCCATGCAATTTTCCTTCTCTTTCCTTTTCTCTTCCACCTCTCACCCCCGTTTAATGTTAATTTTCTTCTCATGCTCTTCCTCCCAACTCTGTTCTTAGTTACTCTCCTTATATCAAATAAAACTATTGGCATTTGTTTTTTTTAGGGATTGGCTAGCTTCACTTAGCATAATCTGTTCTAATGCCATCTATTTCCCGGCAAATTCTATGATTTTGACATTTTTTAATGCAGAGTATTACTCCATTGTGTATAAATGCCACATTTTTTTCCTTCGTCTATTGAAGGGCATCTAGGTTGGTTCCACACTCTTGCTATTTTGAATTGTGCTGCTATGAACATCAATGTAGCAGTGTCAATGCAGCATGCACTTTTTAGGTCTTAGGGAATACACTGAGAAGGGGAATAGCTGGGTCAAATGGTGGTTCCATTCCTAGCTTCCAAGAAATCTCCATACTTCTTTCAAATTGGCTGCACCAATTTGCAGTCCCACCAGCAATGTACAGGTGTACCCTTTTCCCCACATCGTCGCCAGCACTTGTTGTTTGACTTCATAATGGCTGCCAATCATACTGGAGTGAGATGGTATCTTAGGGTGGGTTTGTTTTCCATTTTTCTGACTGCAAGAGATGGTGAGCATTTTTTCATGTACTTATTGATTGATTGTATGTCCTCATCTGAGAAGTGTCTGTTCAGGTCCTTGGACCATTTGTTGATTGGTTATTCGTTTTCTTATTGTTTAATTTTTTGAGTTCTTTGTATACTCTGGATATTAGGGCTCTATCTGAAGTGTGAGGAGAAAAGATTTGTTCCCAGAATTTAGGCTCCCTATTTACCTCTCTTATTGTTTCTTTTGCTGAGAAAAAACTTTTTGCTTTGAGTAAGACCCATGTGTTGATTCTAGTTATTAACTCTTGTTATTAACTCTTGTGCTATGGATGTCCTATTGAGGAATTAGGAGCCCAACCCCACAGTATGTAGATCATAGCCAACTTTTTCTTGTATCAGGTGCAGTGTCTCTGATTTGATATCAAGCCCCTTGATCCATTTTGAGTTAACTTTTGTGCATGATGAGAGAAATGGATTCAGTTTCATTTTGTTGCATATGAATTTCCAGTTTTCCCAGAACCATTTGTTGAAGATGCTATCCTTCCTCCATTGCATGCTTTTAGACCCGATTGACATTGCATTTAACATATAGAGAATTTTGGTTATATTGCCATTTTGATGATGTTAGTTCTGCCTATCCATGAACATAGTATATTTTTCCATCTTCTAAGATCTTCTTCTATTTCTCTCTTTAGGGTTCTGTAGTTTTCATTTTATAAGTCTTTCACCTCTTTTGTTAGGTTGATTCCCAAGTATTTTTTTTTTGTGTGTGTGTGGATATTTTGAATGGAATGGTTGTCCTCATTTCTATTTCAGAGGATTTGTTGCTGATATACAGGAATGCCTTTGATTTATGCGTATTGATTTTATATCCTGCCACTTTGGTGAATTCATTTATTAGCTCTAATAGTTTCTTTGTATACCTTTTTGGGTCTGCTAAGTATAGAATCATGTCATCTTCAAATAGTGATAATTTACGTTCTTCTTTTCCTATTTTTATGCCTTTGATTTCTTTAATCTCTCTAATTTCTCTGGCCAGTGTTTCGAGATCTAGGTTTAACAGAAGTAGTGAGAGAGGGCATCCCTATCTTCTTCCAGATTTTAGAGGGAATGCCTTCAATTTTTCTCCATTCAGAATGATGCTAGCCTGAGGCTTAGCATAGATTGCTTTTACATTATTGAGGTATGTTCCTGTTATCCCTAGTTTTTCCAGAGTTTTGAACATAAAGGGATGCTGTACATTGTCGAATGCTTTTTCTGCATCTATCGAGATGATCAAATGGTTCTTATTTTTAAGTCTATTGATGTGATGAATAACATTTATTGATTTCTGTATATTGAACCAGCCTTGCATCCCAGGGAGGAATTCTACTTGATCATGGTGCACAATTTTTTTAATATGTTTTTGTATCTGATTCGCCACAATTTTATTGAGGATTTTTGCATTTTTCCTGAAATAGCTTGAAAAGTATTGGTATTAGTTCCTCTTTAAAGGTTTTGTAAAACTCTGCTGTATACCCATCCGGTCCTGGGCTTTTCTTAGTTGGTAGTCTTTTGATGGTTTATTCTATTTCCTCAATTGTTATGGGTCTGTTTAGGTTGCCTATATCCTCCTGACTCAATCTGGGCAGATTATATGACTTGAGAAATTTATCGATGCCTTCACTATCTTCTATTTTATTGAAGAATAAGAATTCAAAATAATTTCGGATTATCTTCTGTATTTCTGAACTATCTGTTGTGATACTGAATTCTCCCTCTTCTTTTCTTTGTTAGCTTGGCTAAGGGTCGGTCGATTTTATTTATGTTTTCAAAGAACCATCTTTTAGTTTTGTCAATTTTTTCAATTGTTTCTTTGTTTCGATTTCATTAATTTCAGCTCTGATTTTAATTATTTCTTGGCTTCTACTTCTTTTGCTGTTGTTTTTCTCTTCTTTTTCTTGGATTCTGAGATGAAGTATGAGATCATTTATTTGTCTTTTTTTTTTTTTCCTTTTTTTAAGGAATGAAATCCAAGCAATGAATTTTGTTCTTAGAACTGCTTTCAATGTGTCCCATAGATTCTGATATGTAATGTCTGTGTTTTCATTTATCTCTAAGAATTTTTTAATTTCCTCCTTGGTGTCTTCTATAACCCATTGATCATTCAGTAACCTATTTTTCATTCTCCATGTGATACATGATTTTTCCTTCTTTCTTTCATTGTTGATTTTCAGTTTCATTTCCTTATGATCAGATAAGATGCCTGGTATTATATCTACTCCTTTATATTGTCTAAGAGTAGCTCTGTGACATAATATATCATTTATTTTTTGAGAAGTATCCATGTGCTGCTGAGAAAAAAGTGTAACTGCTTGATGTTGGGTGGTATATTCTATATATATATCATAAGTCTGGGTTATTAATTGTGTTATTGAGTTCTATAGTTTCATTATTCAACTTTTGTTTGGAAGATCAGTCCATTAGTGAGAGAGGTGTGTTTGAGTCTCCCATGAGTATTGTATATTGGTTTATTAGAATCTTGAACTTGAGAAGAATTTGTTTGATGAACATAGCTGCACCAATGTTTGGGGCATATATATTTATGATTGTTATGTCTTGTTGGTGTATGGTTTCCTTGAGCAGTATGTAGTGTCCCTCTTTATCCCTTTTGATTAACTTTGGCTTGAAATCAATTTTATTTGATATGAGTATGGACACTTCTGCTTGTTTCCGAAGTCCATATGAGTGATATGATTTTTCCCAACTTTTCACCTTCAGTCTATGTATATCTTTTCCTAACAAATGCGTCTCCAGTAGGCAGCATATTGTTGGGTCTTGTTTTATGATCCATTCTACTAGCCTGTGTCTCTTAATTGGTGAGTTTAAGCCATTAACATTTAGGGTTATTATTGAGATATGGGTTGTTCTTCCAGCCATATTTGTATATTTATGTTACTAAACATGGTTTGTTTTTCTCCTTGATTATTTTCCCCCCTTTACTCCTCTACCTCCCACTGTTGGTTTTCATTGTTATTTTCCATTTCCCCTTCCTGTGATGTTTTGCCGAGGATGTTTTTAAGAAATCGTTTTCTAGCTGCAAATTGTTTTAACTTTTGTTTATCGTGGAAAGTTTTAATTTCATCTTCTATCCTGAAGCTTAATTTCGCTGGATACACAATTCTTGGATGAAACCCATTTTCTTTCAGTGTTTGAAAAATGTTATTGCAGGATCTTCTAGCTTTCAGAATCTGTGTTGAAAGATCAGCTGTTATCCTGAAGGGTTTACCACTAAATGTAATCTGCTTCCTTTATCTTGTAGCTTTTAAAATTCTCTCCTTTTTCTGTATGTTGGGCATCTTCATTATAATATGTCTAGGTGTGGATCTCTTATGATTTTGCACATTTGGCATCCTGTAAGCGTCTAGGATTTGCGATTCTGTCTCATTCTACAAGTCTGGGAAGTTTTCTCCTATATTTCATTGAATATATTGCTCATTCCTTTTGTTTGGACCTCTATACCTTCCTGTATCCCAATGACTCTTAAGTTTGGTCTTTTTATGTTATTTCATATTTCTTGGATGTTCTGCTCATGGTTTCTTAAAAGTCTTGCTGAGCTGTCTGTGTTCTTTTCAAGTTGAAATAATTTGTCTTCATTGTCTGATGTTCTATCTTCTAAGTGTTCTACTCTGCTGGTAGTATTCTCAATTGAGTTTTTAAGTTGGTTTATTGATTCCTGCATTCCTAGGATTTCTGTTTGTTTGATTTTATAATCTTTATCTCCCTGTATAGTTGATCTTATGCTTCTTGGATTTTTTTTATGTAATTCATTATCAAGGTGATCTTTCATTGTCTGATTTTGCTCTCTAATGTCTTCCTTGAGACTCCAGATCATCTGAAGCATGTATATCCTGAGTTCTTTATCTGACATTCCATCTGCTGCAGATATTACCTCTTCTAACGTTGACTTTACCTGCATTGCTTATGGTCCTTTCTTTCCTTGTCTTTTCATACTGTTCATATTTCTTTCTGCTTGGTGAAACTGTTGTGTTATTGAATTTTTCCCCTATATATTTATATTGCTCTTGTATAGTTTCAAAGTCTCCCTCGCAGGCACGGGTGGTGGCTCTGCCCCTCCTACAATTGGGACAATGTGCCTACCACACCAGCAGGCTGCTGGGCCTGTTCTGTCAGTCGGTAGCTGGTCCGCCTACCTTGAAGGTGCGAGCAGCAGCTCTGCCCCTCTGCAGGCACTGGGCCTGTTCTGCCAGTGGGTCGCAAGTCGGGCTACTTTGCAGGCGTGGGCGGCAGCTTTGACCATCCGTGGGCCACTGGGTCTGTTTTGTCTGTCCCTTGCAGGTCTGTCTACCTTGCAGGCGCCTGTGGCTGCTCCGCCCATCCCCCAACCGGGACGATGTGTATACCATGCTGGCGGGCCATAGGCCTGGTCTGTCGGTGGTTGCAGGTCCACCTACCTTGCAGGCGCAGAGGGCGTCTCTGCCCCTCCGCAGATTGCGGGGCCTGTCCTGCTGTGGGTCACAGGTCTGCCTACCTTGCAGGACCGACGGCATTGCCCCTCCCCCAACCAGGGCGATGTGTTTTCCATGGTGGCGGGCCACTGGTCCTGTTCAGCCGGTGGGTCGCAGGTCCGCCTTCCTTGAAGGAGGGATTGGCAGATCTGCCCCTCCCTCTCTCAATGTGTTTTTAAAGTTGACAAATATGTGAATTCCTGTCTCCCTTTCTCTGTAGTATATTCAGCACATGTATTTTTATATGCACATATAGAATCCTACCTGGTATCACACGTACATTTTTGTGAGGTTGCTGACTCGGCAGATACAAATTATGAGAAGAGATCACTCCTCCTAAACGATGTTGTAACTGAAAATTTAAGCTATGGGTGAGCTTCCTAGTTAAACAATATTACACATAAATCCACGCTCAGTAAAATGAAGATTTTTGGATCTGTGGATGATATATATTTCATGAAGAATTTCAATTGGCATATATATTGCTACTTTTTAATGTCTGTTTTTTTTTTGTGTGTGTGTGTATACACACTCTTGTATATATATATATATTATATTATATATATATATATATGCACACTCTCCATATATTTCAAAATATGAAATAGATGTGTCTTATGTACAGTCCCAAAATTCATTCATGTTCATGTATGTGGAATTATAATCAAATTTTCACAAGATTATTCTCAGAAATATTCATCCACCTGAAATACATATTTGTTTCTTAGGACTGAAAACTAAATTCAGTGAATGGTGCATTCAAATCCTAATATTTCTACATTAACTGACTCAGTTTAACATCAATGCAAGAAGATTCCTATGGGAATGATGTTTATTTTGACGTTCATTTTTACTCAACACTGGTACATTACTATTCCTTCAGTTAATGCACATCAGAGGATATGTATTTCATCTACAACTTCACAAATTTATACGCATTTGTTTCACTTTCAGTCACTTCCTGCTTCAGAACACATGTATTTCTCCAGGTTTCTTGACTGGTCTTTTTATGAGACTTTTTTCCAAAAAAAATATTTTCAATTTCCATAATCAATTTTAAGCAAAACTCACACACTCTTCATGATAAACCATAATCCTCATATTACCATTAGATGTAAAACGGGTTGGAATGAATGGTTGTATATCAATATAAGATTTCCTGTATATTTTCACATTTCAATTCAATCCATTATTTGAAGTTGGAACCAGTTATATTATTTATTCACAGTATGGTCTATACATGCATATTCTCCATATTCAAAGACAAAGAGTACACCTGTTTGTACCCCGAATACTAATTTATACATCTTCAAAATATTGCTCCCAGAAATGGTGGAAGAAATACTCAGGTCACCTTATCTATATATACATTGTATCACAGTAATATTCTGGACACAAAAAGCAAAAGTCACACTTATGATTGTACCAAAGCCTAAATGGAAACTGAACATGGATTCCTAAAAACATCCAGGTCCAGTTTGCCTAATAGTCTCAAATATCAATCCTATTGGTGACTACGTATTTGTTTCTTCCAAAAATTATATATTCAACCTAAATGCAGTTAATAATGTCTAATCCTATCACTCACTCTATACTTTGCCTGATTTCCTAATGTCTCTATTGATGTCTGTTTTCCTAAATATTTTCCCCAGTTCACCATGTGAGTGACTCTTCACATGTGATGATATTTACTTTCACTCTCTAAGCGAAACCCTATTGATAAAGAATTTTTGGTCGAAATCCTGTACTCACTCTTCTTCTGAAAGCTACTGACTATCTTCCAAATCTTACTGAGTTTCCCTGGTTGAGTGGAAGTTCTCTTTTCCATTCAATCATCCAAGGTACAAGGTCCTATGCCATTGATTATCGATTTATCTGAGACATATATGCGGAACATAATTCAAAGCTAAGTATCACAATCAACAGCTCAATGCCCTTCTGAGCTTCAAATCTTACCTAGATTTCTGTTTTCATACTTATATTTTATGTCTATGTTTAATAAATATCACAGGTTCCCAATACCATTATTCATCCAGCAGAATGATTCCTAACCCAAATCAAACATGTTATTAAACCCTAAACATACACTGTTCCCACAATCTCACTTAACAAAAGACCAGGGACAGTGTTGGTCTTACAATACAGGAATTTAGGGGATATTCCATATGCTGAAAAACTCAAAGGTCCATGCAGATGTGATCCCTGGAGAAGATATAGGCAGCTATGAAGGACCTTAAAGAGCAAAACTCATCTTCCATTGCAAACAACCTGGTCAGGATGAAGGGTTGTATCTTAATGAGCCTCTCTGTTCTCAATGTAGAGAAAATGGACCAAACCAGGCTGTGTGGAGAGCTGTTCCTGGGTGCCTATGGTTGATTCACCATTCTAACTTGTGAAAGTGTCACAGGAAGTAGGGGCAGCCTCTATCTCATGGGACCCTTGGAAGCAACTGTTAGGACAAAGTGATTGCCAAGGCAGTGTCCTCATTCACTACCTGAAGTAAGTGATCTCACCTCTCTTCCTTGGTGATGGAACTCTCTGAACTTGTGTGCAGAAGCCAGGCAACCAGAGCCAGTCCCTGTCCCAGTCCCATTGAGGTCACTTGTTTGGATTTACCAAGGACAGAATCAGTGTTTCCTGGAACCTACTGATGTGAGGATGGCCAAATGCCAGGAGAGCTTTGTAGAGGGGCCTTTCCTGAGAAAAAGGTACTTTCCCATTTCTGGCTCCTGACAACGTCACAGATTTGGCCAAGGAGACCATATCTGAGACAGGACAGGCCATTTGGGGGTACATAGTATGGCCTACCAGTCAGACGACACTCAGGATAGTCACAGAATTACTTGGGGGAAGGAGGTGTCTTTGTGGGTGTGGGAGTGAGTTTGTGGTTTTTTCTCATGTTCTGAGAATAAGTAGGAAAGGCAGTTTGTTGGGTTTGGAGTGGACTGTGTCTAGTAATTCCTTTGACAATGTGAGTGTTTCTATGTCTGTGTAACTCTCTGTGTCCGTGGTTGTATTCATTAGAAAAGAGAATTCATCTATGGATGTGTCCTGTCTAGTAGAAAGAATTCCAGCATTTATCCTGCCTAATTTATGAATGGACTGTGACTTGCCTTATCAATGGGCAACACGTACTATCTTCCTAAGTTCCTGTTTTCTTTCTGAATCTGGCCACTCTCCAGAGTAGGCTCATGGTTTTTTGTCCAAGTTATGTACCACCTCCAACCTCTGTGACATGGCCATGTATTCTATAGCTGAAAGGAAAGGGAGAATCTCAGAAAACTCAGATATCAGTGTGACAAGGAAAGTCTCAGTGGAGAAAACCGGCTTTGGGCCTTTTGCTTCCCTATTCCTCTGTTGCCCTGAATGTCAGGAAGGTCTTTGCCTCAGGCCACCCCTTTGTGAATCCTGAAGAAAACAGTTTTCAAATGGAAATGAATGGGCATCACCTGTGGCTGTTTGCTAAAATGCTTTGAGAGATATGTGTGTGAATCAGCCTCTTGGCCGTGTGTGAGGCTGTGTCTTAGATATTCAGAACCTAATGGATCTTAAGAAAGATCCTATGTGTTCATCCAAAACCAAAATGTCTAAAAAATCAGTCATTGTAGATGAAGTTTATTGCCTTTCTCTGTTAGGTTCCTGACCTCCAACAAGTGAATTTGGGGATCCTTTGAATTAATCGAGTTCTTCAAAGCCCTGCAGAGGCTAGCCCATATGTGCTTGGGTTTTCTAATGAATCCAAATCACATAAAGAATCTATACATGACAGTCAGTAGGCCTCAAATTGGAGAAGCAGAGCGGTATTAGTGGCAGGCCTATTAAATCACTCCTTGTTTACAGGAAGGGTGTCCAGGTCACACTGACTTTAGGCAAATGAGGGCAAGGGAGATTATTTCAGACTCTGTCTTGTGCTTTACCCCTCATGGAAACCTCCAGCCAGAGGTAATGGTGAGTGTCTATATGGAAGAAGATGAGGGCAATGTGGGAGTGTTTTGGATTTAATTGTGGTCATTTATTTGGCTGTTGGAAGATAAGACTGGGTCCACCTGGGCTTTAACTCGGGTTTGATTCACCTTAGAGACTGAGTTCTGGAACTGACCTCAGAGAAGTATTGACATGAATTTGTTGGGATTTTAGAAGGCCACGCATTAGACTTGCCCTTGGAAACTGAGATCTAAGCCCAGGGTGGCTTTCCACAAAGCACTGAGAATGTCAGCCAGGATATACCCGGATTTTATTCTGAAAGACTTGGCAGGCATATTTGAGAGTCAAAACACCCATGGACCTCACATTGTAGACCTCAATGGGCCTGGCCTCGTGTGACCTTTAGGCCACTCTTTGGGAAGCATTGCCTGTGAGAGTTCTCCAGATGTTTCATTGAAATGAGCTTCCACAACATTTAATGGTTCATGAATGAATTGAAACCCACTGTGGCTCCAAATTCCTCTTTGAAAAATGGCTAGATAAATACCATGAAATTTTTTAAATTCCCATGACCAGGTGGCACTGGAGAAAAGTTAGATCTCCTGATGCTCATCATGAGTGTACCAGACTGGGCCTTGATTTACTGGGTTTCATGAAAATGGCATAGAACAGAGATTCCAGTAAGTTGGAACCTTCTGAGTAGTGCGCCTTGAGCAGTTGTGGGCAGGTGTGTGACAAAACATCTTTGGTGGGGCCACGTGGATCTGCCATTGGCTTCCAAATAGCATGTGATTGACTTGCAGCAGCCAGCAGACCCATTTATGTAAAGGCACCTTGTTATATAGAGAGGTTTCAGGGCAATGTTCAGAATTGGGTTGCAATGGAAAAGGGGGCAATGTAGCAAGCAATGAGTGATAGAAGCCTGGATGGTGCATTCTCCTGCAGACTCTAACCCACCACAAGTGACAGAACTCCCTGCAGCACTGTGTCCCAGTTGAACTCCTTGTATTTTGTAAAGCAAATATCAAACTCACTGTGCAGCAGCAAGTAACACCACGAAAAGTGGAGGATGACCAAATGTCTTCACAGCGACACGGGGAGACACTAAGCCCCCAGTGGCCACAGTTTACCTACAAAGAGAGAATTCAGCACTGCTGCCCCATGTTCATTGGAAAATAAGAAAACATGTCGTCCAGATCACATAGATGCAGACCCATCTTTGATGGTCTCACTAGAAAGAAAGCTAAAACTTCTGACAACAACTTATATTTCAAGTGCCCAATCTCACATGCAGTTTCTCAAACAGTCTTTAGGCCAGAAGAGCTCCATGTTGGTGTTGTGTTTACCATGTCCCTTGCTTTTGGAAACTCCTCTACCATCTCGAAGTTTGTGAACTCCTGAGCATTTTCCATTCCAGACATGTATTCACAAATTTTCTAACTCTTCTCCTCTAATTGTGTCTTCCTTGGAGCGAAGGTAATGTCAAGGCATTGTTCTGGATCAGAGTGGGAAGTTTTGGGTTGCACATATTTGCACACACATTTGATACAATTTCCAATTTTCCATTCAAAATACAGAATCCCTGACACTATCCCATACCCTACTTGACTCTGGCTACTAATCCTAATATGATGGAGAAAAATAACACAAACAGAATATAAATACAAGCAGTTCAAAGGAGGCATGATGTATATTTGGACTTGCCTTTTACATGATAAAGTTTATGTGTTATAAATCTAGTCAATTTTTAATTAAATAGTTCTCCATGTGTTTTTAAAGTTCAAATATGTGTATTACTGACTCCCTTTCTCTGTAGCCTATTCAACATATGTATTTTTATATGCACATACCGAAAGCTACCTGGTATCACACCTACATTTTTGTGAGGTGGCTTCCTCAGCAAATACAAATTGTGAGAAGAGATCACTCCTCCTAAACGCTTTGGAACTGAATATTCAACCTATGGGTGAGCTTCCTAGTTGAACAAAATTATACATAAATCCATATTCTGTAAAATATATATTTTTGCATTTGTGGATGATATATATTTCATGATGAATTTCGATTGGCATATATTACTACATTTTAAAGTCTATGTGTGTGTTTTGTGTGTGTGTGTGTGTGTGTGTGTGTGTGTATATATATATATATATATATATATATATATATATATATATATATATAGTCTCCATATTTTTCAAAATATGAAATATTTGTGTCTTATTTAGAGTCCCAAAATTCATTCATGTTCATGTATGTGGATTTATAATAAAATTTTCACAAGATTATTCTCAGAAATATTCATCCACCTGAAGTACATATTTGTTTCCTAGTACTGAAAACTAACTACAGTGATTGGTGCCTTCAAATCCTAATATTTCTACAGTAACTGAACCAGTTTAACATCAATGCATGTAGAATTCTATTGGACGTGATGTGTATTTTGACGTTCGTTTTTATTCCACACTGGTACATTACTCTTTCTTAAGTTTATGGACATCATAGGACATATATTTCATCAACAATTTCGCAAATTTATAGGCATTTGTTTCACTTTCAATCGCTTCCTGCTTCAGAACACATGTATTCCTCCAGGTTTCTTGACTGGTCTTTTCATGAGACTTCTTTCCAAACAAATTATTTTCGATTTTCATAATAAATTTGAAGCAAAGTCACACACTTTTCATGTTAAACCAAAATCCTCATATTTCCATTAGATGTATAATGGGTTGGAATGAATGATTGTATATTAATATAAGATTTCTTATTTGTTTTCAAATTTATTTCAATCTATTATTTCAAGTTGAAACCAGTTTTATTATTTATTCACAGTATGGTCTATTCATGCATTTCCTCTGTATTCATAGACACAGGGTGCACCTTTTTGTAGCCCCAATACAAATTTATACATCTTCAAAATATTGCTTCCAGAAATGGTGGAAGAAATACTCATGTAACCTGATCTACATATACATTTCATCACAGTAATATTCTAGACATAAAATTCAAAGGTCACACTTATGATTCTACCAAATTCTAAATAGAAAATGAAAATGGATTACTAAAAACATCCATGTCCAGGGTGCCTTATGCTCTCAAATGTCAATCCGATTGGTGACTACATATTTGTTTCTTCCTAAGATTATATGTTCAACCTCAACCCTGTTGAAAATATCTAATCCTATCACTCACTTTATACTTTGCCTGATTTCCTAATGTCTCTATTGATATCTGCATTCCTACATATTTTCCCCACTTCATCATTGTTAGAGACCCTTCACATGTGCTGTTATTGAAATTCACTCTCTAACCGAAACCCTATTGCTAAATAACTTTTGGTCCAAATCCTATACTCATTGTTCTTCCGATACTTACCGACTATCTTCCTGATCCTACTGACTATCTCTGTTTGAGGGGATGTTCTCTTCTACATTCAATCATCCAAGGTACAAGTTCCTATGCCATTGTATATCAATTTATCTGAGATACCTGTGCAGAACGTAATTCAAGCTAAGTAATCCAATCAAGGACCCAATGACTTTCTGGACTTCAAATCTTACCTGGATTTCTGTTTTCATACTTATATTTCACCTATATATTCTTGTAAGTATTGCAGTTACCCAATACCATTATACATCCCGTAGAATGATTCCTAACCCAAATCGAACTGGTTATTAAGCATAACCATACACTGTTCCCTCAATATAACATTACAGAAGAGCTGGAACAGAGTTGGTCTTACAATGCAGGGATGGAGGGGATCTTCCACCTACTTAGAACCTCAATGGTCCATGCAGAAATTATCCCTGGAAAACATGTAGGCAGGTATGAAGGACCTGAGAGAGCAAAGGTCATCTTCCATGGCAAACAGCCTGGTCAGGATGAAGGGTTGTGTCTGAATCAGCCTCTCTCTTCTTAATGTAGAGAAGATGGACCAAACCAAGCCTGTGTGGAGAGCTGTTCCTGGGTGACTATGGTTGATATACCATTCTAACTTGTAAAAATGTCACAGGAATTGGGGCAGCATCCATCTCATGGGACCCTTGGAAGCAACTGTTAGGGCAAAGTAGTTGCCAAGGCAGTGACCTCATTCAGTTCCTGAAAAAAGTGACCTCACCTCACTTCCTTTGTAGTGGAACTCTCTTAACTTGGGAACCAGGAAGCTAGGCCCCCAGAGCCAGTGCCAGTCCCAGTTGGCACACTTGATTGGATTTACCAAGGACAGAGTCAGTCTTTATTGGTACCAACTGATGTGAGGATGGCCAAATGCCAGGAAAGCTATGAAGACAAGTGTTTCCTGAGAAAGCAGGTAGTTGTTCTGGCAAAGACACCAAATCTGAGAAAGTACAGGCCATTTCGGGGGAACATGGTATGGCCCACCAGTCAGAGGAAACTCCGGATAATCAAAGACCTACTTCTGGGAAGGAGGTGCTTTGTGGGTGTGGGTGTGAGTTTGTGGTTTTGTCTCATGTTCTGAGAATAGGTAGGGATGGTGGATTGTTTGTTTTTTAGTGGATTGTTTCTAGAAAGTCGTTTGACATGGGGAGGGTTTCTAAAAGTGTATCCCACTGTGTCCGTGGTTGTTGACATTTGAAAAGAGAATGCATCAATGGAAGTGCCTTGTCTAGTAGAAAGCTACCCAGCATTCATCCTGCGCAATTGATGAATGGACTGCAGCTTGCCTTATGAATGGACAACACCTACTATCTTCCTAAGCTCCAGTTTTCTTCCTGAATTCTGGCCACTCTCCGGAATAGTCTCATGGTTTGGTGTCCAAGATATGTACCGCCTCCAAGCTTTGTTACATGGCCATGTACTGGATAGCTGAAGGCAATGGGAGCATCTCAGAAAACTCAGATATCAGTGTGACCAGTAAAGTCTCAGTGGAGAAACCCTGCTTTGGGCCTTTTGCTAACCTATTGTTCTGTTGCCCTGAATGTCAGGAATTTCTTTGCCTCACGCAACCCCTTTGTAAAGCCTGAAGAAAACAGTTTTCAAATGAAAATGAATGGGCATCACCTGTGGCTGTTTGCTTAATTGCTTCAAAAGGGATGTGTCTGAATCAGCCCCTTGGCCCTATGTGAGGCTGGGGCTTAGATTCTCGGCACCTGACGGATCTACAGAAAGATCCCATCTCTGAATCCAAAACCAAAATGGCCATAAGAGCAGTCAATGTGGATGAAGTCTCTTGCCTTCCTCTGTAAGTCCTGACCTCTATCAAGTGAGAATAGATATCATTTGGGTCAAATGAGTTTTTCAAAGCCCTGAAGAGGCTAATGCATAGGTGCTTGGATTTTCTCATGACTCCAATTCACACAAAGAATTTATACTCAACAATCAGTAACAGTCAAAATGGAGAAGCAGAGCAGTATTAAGGGCAGGCCTATTTGATCACTCCTGGTTCACAGGAAGGGTGTCCAGGCCACCCTGACTTTAGGCAATTGAGGGGTAAGTGAGCTTATTTTGGACACTGTCTTGGGCTGCATCCCTCATGAAAACCTGCAGCAAGAGGTTATGATGAGTGTCTCTATGGGAGAAGATGAGGGTCATGTGGGAGTGTTTTGGTTTCAATTGCGGTCATTTGTGTGGCAGTGGAATAGGCCACTAATAAGATTCGCCCTTCTAAACTGAGATCTAGCTCACTCCTTGGGAAAAATTGCCTGTGAGAGTTCTCCAGATCTTTTATTGAAATGAGCTTCCTCACCATTTAATGGTTCCTGAATGAATTGAAACCCACAGTGCTTCCAACTTCATCCTTGAAAAGTGGCTACATAAATACCATGAAATTTTTGCCATTCCAATGACCAGGTGGCACTGGAGAACCTTTGATGTCCTTTTGCTCATCATGAGTGTACCAGATAGTGCCTTGATTGTCTGGGTTTCATGAAAATGGTGTAGAACATAAATGCCAGTAACTTGTAGCCTACTGAATAGTGGTGTGTGTGCAGGTGGTGTGCAGGTGTGTGATAAACCATCTCTTGTGGGGCCATGTGGATCTGCCATTACTTCCAAAGGGCTTGAGACTGACATGGTGCATCCAGCAGAAACTTATATGTCTGAAACCTCTCCATGTAAAGGCATCTTTTTATATGCAGATTTTCAGGGCAATGTTCAGAATCAGGTTGCTATGATCAAGGGGGCAATCTATGTGGGATAGAATCCTGGTTGGTGAATTCTCCTGCAGACCCTGACCCACCATACATGACAGAACTCCCTCCAGCACTGGGTCTCAGTTGAACTCATTTTATTTAGTGAAACAAATACCAAACTCCCAGTGCAGTGGCAAGAAACACCATGAAAAGTGGAGGATGACCAAATGGCTTCACAGTCCACACGGGGAGACACTTAGCCTTCAGTGGCCACAGTTTACCGACAAAGAGTGAATTCAGCACTGCCGCCTCATGTCTTTTGGAAAATAAGAAACCATGTTCTCCAGGTTACATAGATGCAGACACAGCTTTGATGCTTTCACTAGAAATGAAGCTAAAGCTCCTGACAAAAACATATATTTCAAGGATCTTCTAGCTTTCAGAGTCTGTGTTGAAATATCAGCTGTTATCCTGATTGCTTTACCCCTAAATGTAATCTGCTTCCTTTCAATTGTAGCTTTTAAAATTCTCTCTTTATTCTGTACGTTGGGTATCTTCATTATAATGCGTCTAGGTGTGGATCTCTTATGATTTTGCACATTCGGCGTCCTGTTGGCTTCTAGGACTTGGGAGTCTGTCTCATTCTTCAAGTCTGGGAAGTTTTCTCGTATTATTTCATTAAATACATTGCTCATTCTTTTGGTTTGGACCTCTATACCTTCCTGTATCCCAATGACTCTTAAGTTTGGTCTCTTTATGTTATCCCATATTTCTCGGATGTTCTGTTCATGGTTTCTTAACAGTCTTGCTGAGCTGTCTATGTTCTTTTCAAGTTGAAATACTTTGTCTTCATTGTCTGATGTTCTATCTTCTAAGTGTTCTACTCTGATGGTAGTGTTCTCAATTGAGTTTTTAAGTTGTTTTATTGCTTCGTGCATTTCTAGGATTTCTGTTTGTCATTTTTTACAACTTCTATCTCCCTGTATAATTGATCTTTTGCTTCTTGGATTTGTTTGTGTAATTCATTGTCGAAGTGATCTTTCATTGTCTGATTTTGCTGTCTAATGTCTTCCTTGAGACTCCAGATTATCTGAAGCATGTATATCCTGAGTTTTTTATCTGACATTCCATCTGCTGCAGCTATTACCTCTTCTAAAGTTGTGTTGACCTGCATTGCTTGTGGTCCTTTTTTCTTTGTCTTTTCATTCGGCTCGCGTTTCTTTCTGCTTGGTGAAACTGTTGTGATTTTGAAATTTTCCCCCTATATATTTATATTGCTCTTGTATATTTGAAAAGTCTTCCTTGCAGGGGTGGGGGTGGCTGTTGTGCTCTTCCAATTGGGGTGATCTATCTACCATGCTGATGGGCCGCTGGGCCTGTTCTCCTGATCGGTCGCAGGTCTGCCTACCCTGCAGGCGCGGGAAGCGGCTCTGCTAAGCCCCTCCTCTAATTGGTGTGACGTGTGTACCACACCCATGGACCCCTGGGGTGTTCTGCCAGTCGGTCTCAGGTCTGCCTACCTTAGAGGCGCGGGCGGCGGCTCTGCTCTGCCCCTACTCCAATTGGGGTGACGTGACTACCACGCCGGCGGGTGGGTGGGCCTGTTCTGCCGTCGGTCGCAGGTCTGCCTACCTTACGGGCATGGGCGATGGATCTGCTCTGCCCCTAGTCCAAATGGGGTGAAGTGTCTGCCGCGCTGGCAGGCCGCTGGGCCTCTTCTGCTGGTCGGGTGCAGATTTGTCTACCTTGAGGGCGCGGGTGGTGGCTCTGCTCTGCCGCTACTCCAATTGGGGTGTCGTGACTACGAAGCCGGCAGGTTGCTGGGCCTGTTCCGGGCACCATGGGCAAAGACTCTGCTCTGCCCCTACTCCTATTGGGGTTATGTGACTACCATGCCGGTGGGCCACTTGGATTGTACTAGGTGCTGGAGAAGGCTCTGCTCTGCAATTACTCCAATTGTTGTGACGTGACTACCATGCCTGCTGGTTGCTAAGCCTGTTCTGGGCACCTGTGGCGGCTCTGCTCTGCCTCTATTCCAATTGGGGTGAAGTGAGTATCATGCAGGTGTGTCGCTGGGCCTGTTCCAGGCATGGGCAGCGGCTCTGCTCTGCCCCTCTGGCTTGATGACAAAGTGAGAGAGACTCGGGTGTTTCTGACTCACTTTCTTTACCAGGAGACCAACTGTTTCTGTCACCGCTGGTATTAAGGAGGAAGTTATCTCCTCCGCTGCTTTCTGATGACATCAGATCTCTGCCATGTTGGTATCCCATGCAAAAGGCAGCATTTCGTTCCCTTTGCTGGGTGACCAAAGCAATGGGTGAGTCCTGACTTGCCCTCACAAGCCTCGTCTCAATCCTGTTGCCACTGCCTATGAAGGCTCGGTTGATATTTACCTCCACATTATTCAGCAAGACCCACACAGGGAAGCAGTTTCCACGGGTTCTTGAGACCTGGGCCAGATCAGTTCAGGGAGGCCAAATTTGGCCGCGCTGGGCTCAGTGTATGTTCTAATAGGAGCAGGCTCCAAGACGCAGTTTCTGCGGGTTCTTTAGCACTGAGCCTGAGTAATTTGTCTGCAAAGCAAAGGTGAATGGAATCCTGAAATTACCTGTTCTATAGCTGAATGAGCTGCGATCAGTCGAAAACAGGGATGGTGACGTCAGCTCTTCAAGATGGTGGACGCTGGCTTCCTCTGTGGTCTGACCGGTATGGAGAACGGAATTGGACCACATCCATCCCCGTCTCAATCCCAGAATTCAGCACTGAGCACAGTAATTGCATAGCGGGCAGGAGCCCATAGAATCCGCACCACTGTATATTTGCGATGCTATCTCGTCTTTTCCCAGTGCGCGCCACACACTCTAGCTGCAGGTCAATTTGCTGAATAAGCAGCATGACCCTCCGTGCGGAAAAATCACTCGCGTTTGAGCCCGCGTAGCTGATCCTCGTGAGATTGATATATGTCCACTAGGTTTTGGAGCACCCCAAATTTGCTGGAAATTCCTAACAAGATAGGTTTTAGCCGTTCTAACTCGTCATTTTCCCGCACAGTGACGCGGTACATGGGGGTAATGCACTCCATTCGCCGCCATCATGTGATCCCCCAAAGTTAGTTTTCAGTACAAGGAAAAAAATATGTATTTCAGTTGGAGGAATATTTCTGAGAATAATCTTGTGAAAAGTTGATTATAAATCCACATACATGAATATGAATGAATTTAGGGAGGGTATAAAAAGAAAAATATACTAAATATTTTGAAAAATCTGGAGAGTGAATATATATATATATATATATATACACACAGACACACACACACACACAGACATTAAAAAGTAGCATTATGTATGTGAATTGAAATTCACCATGAAATATATATCATCCACAGATCCAAAAATATTCATTTTAATGTACATGGATTCATGTTGTTTAACTAAAAAGCTCACCCATATGTTGAATTTTCAGTTCCAACAGCGTTAAGTAGGAGTGATATCTTCTCACAATTTGTATCTGCCAAGCCAGCCACCTCACCAAATGTACGACTGATACCAGGTAGAATTCTGTATGTGCTTATAAAAATACATGTGATGAATAGGCTACAGAGAAAGGGAGACAGTTATTCACATATTTGTTAACTTTGAAAACACATGGAGAACTATTTCAATTAAAATTCGCTAGATTTATAACACCTACAATTTATCATACGAAAGGCAAGTCCAATTATTCACCATGCCTCCTGTGAACCTCTTGTATTTGTATTCTGTTTGGGTTATTATTCTCCATCAAATTAGGATAAGAAGTCAAAGTCTAGTAGGGTATGTGTTAGTGTCAGGGATTCAGTATTTCGAATGGAAAATTGGAAAATGTATCCAATGTGTATGCAAATATGTGCTACACAAAAATCTTCCCACTCTCATTCAGAATAATGCCTTGACATTACCTTCGCCCTACATAAGACACAATTAGAGGAGAACATTTAGAAAATCTGTGAATACATATGTGGAATGGAAAATGCTCAGAAGTTCACAAATTTGGAGTTGGTAGAGGAGTTTCCAAAAGTAAGGGACAGGGTAATCACTCCAAAAACATGAAGTTCTGCCAGCCTAACATCTGAAGAAACTGCCTGTGAGGTTGGGCAATGAAATATATGCTGTTGTCAGAAGCATTAGCTTCATATGTAGTGAGACCATCAAATCTGGTTCTGCATCTATGTGACCTGGATGACATGGTTTCTTATTTTCCAATAAACATGAGGCAGCAGTGCTGAATTTTCTATTTGTAGGTATACTGTGGCCACTGGATTCTAGGTGTCTCCCCGTGTGGACTGTAAATTCATTTGGTCATCCTCCACTTTCGTGGTGTTTCTTGCTGCTGCACTGGGAGTTTGGTATTTGCTTCATTAAATACAAGGGTTCACCTGGGACACAGTTCTGAAGTGAGTTCTGTCAAGTGTGGTGTGTCGAGTTCTGCAGGAGAATGCACCAACCAGGCTTCTATCCCACATAACTTGCCCTATTGACCATAGCATCCTGATTTTGAACATTGCCCTGAAACCTCTCCATGTAACAATATGCTTTTACATATAAGGTTCTACTGACTGCAAAATGTCAGTCACAATCCATTTGGAAGCCAATGGCAGATCCACATGCCCCCACCACAGATGTTTTATCACACACCTGCCAACCACTGCTCTAGAACAACTACTCAGCAAGATCCAACTTACTGGAATCTCTGTTCTACACCATTTTCATAAAACCCAATCAATCAAGGCACTGTCCTGTATACTCATGATCAGCAAGAGGACATCCAAATGTTCTCCAGTGCTACCCGGTCATGGGAATTTCAAAAATTTCATGATATTGATATAGCCAATTTTCAAGGATGAAGTTGGAGGCACTGTGGATTTCAATTCACTCAGAAACTATTAAATGAAAACTCTGGAGAATTCTTACAGGCAAGGCTTCCAAAAGTGGCCAAAAGTCAGATTAAGCCAGGCCCATTGAGGTCTACAATGTATGGTCCATGTGTGTTTTGACTCTCAAATATGGCTGCCAAGTCTTTAAGAATAATATCATGTGTTATCCTGGCTGAGATTCCCTGTGCTCTGTGGAAAGTCAACTAGGGCCTAGATGTCACTTTCCAAGGGCAACTCTCATGCATGGCCATCTAAAATTCCAACACAATTCCTGTCAATAATTCTCTGAGATCAGTAAAAGAACTCAGTCTCTAAGGGGAATCACACCAGAGTGCAAGCCTAGGTGGACCCAGTGATCTCTTCCAACCGCCAGACAAATGTCCACAATTAAAACCAAAACACTCTCACATGGCCCTCATCTTCTTCCATATAGACACTCATTATATCCTCTGGCTGGAGGTTTCCATAAGGGACGCAGCCCACGACAGTGTCCAAAATAAGCTCCTTGCACCGCATTTGCCTAAAGTAAGGGTGGCCTGGACTCTCTTCCTGTGAACCAGGAGTGATCAAATAGGCCTACCTTTAATATTGCTTGGCTTCTCCAACTTGAGGCCTTCTAGCTTTGGGGTTTAGATTCTTTAAGTGAATTGGAGTCATGATAATCAAGCACCTATGGCCTAGCCTCTGCAGGGCTTTGAAGAACTCATTTGACCCAAAGAATCCCTATTCTCACTTGATGGATATCTGGAACCTACCAGAGGAAGGCAAGAGAGTTCATCAACAATATCTGATCTTTTTGCCATTTTGGTTTTGGATGCACGCATGGGATCTATCTTTAGATCCATCAGGTGCTGAGAATCTAAGCCACAGCCTCACACAGGGCCAACAGGCTGATTCAGACATATCCCAATCCTAAGCAATTAAGCAAAGAGCCACAGGTGATGCCAATTCATTTCCATTTGAAAACTGTTTTCTTCGGGGTTCACAAAGTGGTGGCTTGAGGCAAAAAACTTCCTGACATTCAACAGAACAATAGTTAAGCAAAAGGACCAAAGCAGGGTTTCTCCACTGAGACTTTCCTGGTCAACAGATATCTGAGATTTCTGAGATGCTAGCCATTTCCTTCAGCTATCCAGTACATAGCCATGTCACAGATCTTGGAGGTGGTACAAATCTTGGACACAAAACCATGATACTATTCTGGAGAGTGGGCTGAATTGAGAGAGAAAACAGGAAATTAGGAAGCTTGTAGGTGTTGCCCATCCATAAGGCAAGCCAGAGTCCACTCATGAATTGGGCAGGATGAATGCTGGGAAGCTTTCTACTAGACAGGACACATCCATTGATGCATTGTCTTTTCTAATGTCTACAACAATGGACTCAGTGGGATACACACACATAGAAACACTCACCTTGTCAAAGGACTTAATAGAAATATTCCACACCATACCAAACAAACCGCCTTTCCTACCTATTCTCAGAAAATGATCCACTACCTGCTTTCTCAGGGAAAGCCCCTCTTCAGAGGTTTCCTGGGAATTGGCCATCCTCACATCTGTAGGTACCAAGAAAGACTGACTCTGTCCTTGGTAATTCCAAACATGTGAGACCACTGGGACTAGAACAGGGACTGTCTCTGGGTGCCTGGCTTCCTGGATCCCAAGTTCAGAGAGTTCCCTCACCAAGGAAGTGAGGTGAGATCACTTTCTTCAGGATCTGAATGATGTCACTGCCTTGGCAACCACTTTGTTGCTTCCAAAAGTACCATGAGGTGGAGGCTGCCCCGATTTTCATGTGACACTTTCTCCAGTTAGAATGTTATATCAACCATAAGCACTCGGGAACAGCTTCCACACAGGACTGGTTTGGTCCATGTTCTATACATTAAGAAGAGAGAGAATGATTCAGACACAACCCTTCATCCTGACCAGGATGATTGTCATGGAAGTTGACTTTTGCTTTCTGAGGTACTTCATAGCTGCCTTCATCTCCACCAGGGATTATTTCTGCATGAACATTTGAGTTTCTCAGCAGGTGAAGATCCCCTAGATTCCTGTAGTTTAATACCCACACTGTTCCTGCTCTCCTGCAAAGTTAGTGTATGGTTAGGGTTAATAATATTTTCTATTTGGGTTAGGAATCATTCTGCAGGATGAATAATGGGATTGGGAACCTGTGATATTTATAAGAATATATAGGTGAAATATATGTATAAAAACGGGAATCTAAGAAAGATTTGAAGCCCAGAAGGGCATTGGGACCTTGGTTTGGATACTTAGTGTTGAATAATGTTCTGTACAATTGTCTCAGTTAAATCGAAATACAATGGCATAGGACCTTGTACCTTGGATGATTGAATGTAGAAGAGAACATCCAGTCAAAAAGGGATAGTTGGTAGGATTAGGAAGATAGTCAGTAGGTTTAGGAAGAAGAGTGAGTATATGATTTGGAAAAAAAAGCTTCTTTAGCAATAGGGTTTCGTTTAGAGAGTGAATGTAAATGTCAGCACATGTGAAGAGTAAGCCAAAATGATGAACTGGGGAAAATATGTAGGAAAGCAGGTGTCAATAGAGACATTACTAAATCAGGCAAAGTATAAAGTGAGGGATAGGATTAGACATTTTCAACAGGCTTGAGTTTGAATATATAATCATTGGAAAAAACAAATATGTCGTCATGAATGGGAATGACATTTGAGAGCATTAGGCAACCTGGACATGGATGTTATTAGTTATCAACATTCACTTTCCTTTTAGGCTTTGGTACAATCATAAGTGTGATATTTTATTTTTTTGTTGTTCAGAATATTACTGTGATAAAATGTATATGTAGATCAGGTGACATGAGTATTTCTTTCACCATTTCTGGGAGCAATAATTTGAAGACGCATACATTAGAATTAGGGGCACAAAGAGGTGTAACCTCTGTCTATGAATATAGAGATAATGCATGAATAGACCATACTATGAATAAATAACATAACTGATTCCACTTTAAATAATGGATTGAATTGACATGTGAAAATATATAAGAAATCTTATATTGATATACAATCATTCATTCCAACCAGTTATATATCTAATGGTAATATTAGGATTATGATTTATGATGAATGGTGTTTGAGTTTTGCTTTATAAGTGATGATGTTAAACGAAAGTAATGTGTTTGGAAAGAAGTCTCATGAAAAGACCAGTCAAGAAACATGGAGGAATGCATGTGTTCTGAATCAGGAAGTGATTGATCGTGAAACAAATGCCTATAAATTTTCTAATTTGTGACTGAAATATATATCCTATGATGTGGATAAACTGAAGACATAGTAACGTACAAGTGTTGAATAAAAATGAAAGTCAAAATACACATCATGTCCCCTAGGAATCTACTTGCATTGATTTTAAACTGGCTAAGTAAATGTAGAAATAATAGGGTTTGTATGCACCATTCACTGAATTTAGTTTTCAGTACTAGGAAACAATATGTATTGCAGGTGGATGATTATTATGCGAATAATCTTGTGGAAAGTTGATTATAAATCCACAGATATGAATATGAATGAATTTAGGGAGTGTATAATAAGACACATATATTTCATATTTTGAAAAATCTGAAGAGTGTGTATATATATAAATATAAATATATATATATATATATGTATATATATATATATATATATATATATATATATATATATGTATATATATATATACAAACACGCACATGCACAGATATTAAAAAGTAGCAATACAGGAGATCCATTATTAAGGCAGGCATGGAGAAATCAAGTCTCTGATCTCTTCAGCTGCACGGGCATAGAAAGTCGTAAACTGTCTAAATGCTGTTTGCTCAGAATCACTAGGCAATGTTGACCTGTTGTGAATCTGGGGCGAACAGTCTGGGCCCCTCAGAACACACACAGAGCCCGGATTGGCTGCATTCAAGCTTAGATTCGTCTGGTTTTTGTGACTCAGCACTAACATTCCCGCTGAAATAACTGGTTGGGCTTTCTGAATTGACAGAGTTAAAAGACAACTGAGCCTTCATAGGCAGTGGCCACAGGATTGAAATGGGGCTTGGGAGAGATAGTCAGGACCCACCCATTGCATTGGTCACCCAGCAAAGGGAACGAACGGTCACCATTTTAATGGGATACCACCATGGCATAGAACTGACATTACAGGCGGAGGAGATAACTTCATTGAAACTAACGCGACAAGTGTGTAATCCCATTGCCATCTCTCTCAACACCACGGGGAAACCTCAAGGGCCCCTCCCAGGTCTCCCAGGAGCACGATAGCCAGACCTAGGGAAACAGGATTGGCTCGGGACTTGCGGCGTGGAATTCCCGGCTACCACTCCCACCAGTGCTGACAATTGAGGTCTCTTACACCACCTACCAGGGGCATGGCTCCTGGAAGACAAGAAAATTCACTGGCGGTTCTCAGGACAAAGCTCTACAAACTTAAGGTCTGAGGGAGGCAAACAGGGAGAGTGTGCCCAGGCGTTCATTAAAACAGGGCTACCAGGAGCAGAGGCCTGGCGTGTAACCAGTATTGTGGTGAGCGTCAAAGGTGAGCGGGGCCTGGCTTGAGGAAGCACAAGAGAAGGCCCTAGGCACTCAGGATTGGAGACCCGCCGAGTCTGGGAGGAAGAGCTGCTGCACAGTGATTTGTTCCCACTTATTTAGAGGAGAAGCTTGGCCCAGTGCACACAGCTCCAACTACTGGAAGAGAAGTTAATTGAACTCTAGTACTGCATGTATTATTATTATTATATTATTTGTATGTTTTTCTTTTTCTTTCATTTTCATTTTTGTTGTTGTTCTTTAACTTTTTAAATGTTTTTTATTTTTTTAATTTTTTATTTCATTATTATTATTATTATTTTAAATATTAATTTTCATTTTTTAATTATCATTATTACTTAAAATTTTCTTTCTTTATTTTCTATTTTTTTCTTTTGTCTTTTCATTTCTTTTCAATTTTATTATACCCCCTTCCTTGAATTCTACCTGGCTACTCTCATTCTCTTTAGTGACTTCTTCCCTTCCCTTCTAATATCTTTCCTTCCAAGCATCAAATAAATTTATAAGAGTAAGCAGTAACTCAGTAGTCAAACAGAACAAGAAGTAACATGAGCAGCATAAAAAAGCAAGGAAGAAAAAAAGTACAAACAATGAAGGACAGCCTAAATATTCAAGAGCATCTGGAGTCATCAGAAAAATGGTCATATAAAGAACTCAAGGAATACCTTAGACAGATGTAATGGAACATTAAAGAGGATACTAGACAACAAAAACAAACAGTGAAAGAACGCATTGAAAATGAATTACATAAACAGATAAAATAAGAAATTAAGCATCTTTATCAGGAGATAGAGATTATTAGAAAAATCAAACAATAATTCTAGAAATGAAGGAAATGATAAACCAAATTAAAAACTCAATTGAGAGTATCACTAACAGAGTGGAGCAAGTAGAAGACAGAATGTCAGATAATGAAGACAAAATATATCATCTTGAAAAAACTCTATCCAAGAAAGAAATGCTGTAAAAAATTATGAGAAAACATCCAAGAGATATGGGATAACATTAAAAAAACAAACTTATGAGTCATCCCGAAAGAGGAAGGTACAGAGATTCAAACCAAGGGAATGAGTAACCTGCTGAATGAAATAATTAGAGAAAACTTTCCAAAAATAAAAATGGAAACAGATAAACAAATTGTAGATGCTTACAGGACACTGAGCACACAAAATCACAGTAGACCAATGCCAAGACACATTGTTATGAAGATATCCAATATACAAAACAAAGAGAAAATATTAAAACCTACCAGAGAAAAGAGGCAGATTACAATCAGGGGTAAAACAAAAAGGTTAACAATGTTTTTTTTTTTTTTTTTTTTTTTATCACAGATGCTGGAAGTGAGAAGATCCTGGAACAACGTACTTCAAACACTGAAAGACAATGGATGCCAACCAAGAATTATGTATCCAGCAAAATTAAGCTTAATGTAAGACAACAAAATAAAAATATTTCATGATAAACAAAAGCTAAAAGAATTTGCAGCCAGAAAACCAGCATTGGAAAGCATCTTGAGCAAAACACTACACGAGGAAGAAATGAAAATCAACAATGTAAACCATCAGTGGGAAGTGCCTCAGTAATGACAGAGGGCGGGAAAAGCTAATCATGGAGAAACAAACTAATTTAAAAAAAAGATATAAGCAAACATGGGTGGCAGTACAAACCATATATTAATAGTAACTCTAAACGTTAATGGCTTAAACTCTCCAATAAAGTGACATAGGCTTGTAACTTGAATTAAAAAAAACAAATCCAACAATATGTTGCCTCCAGGGGACACATCTGAATGGAAAAGACATACACAAGCTGAAGGTGAAAGATTGGGAAAATTTATACCATGCACACAGTCCTCGTAACCAAGCAGGGGTGGCCATCCTCCTATAGAATAAAATCGACCTCAAGACTAATTTAATCAAAAGGGATAAGGAAGGACATTATATACTGATAAAAGAAACCATTCACTGACAAGACATAACAATTATCAATATTCACGCAGCAAATAATGGTGCTGCGACGTTCATTAAACAAATTCTCCTCAAGTTCAAGAATCAAATAGACCACAGTACAATAATTATGGGTGACTTCAACTCACGTCTCTCACCATTGGACAGATCCTCCAAACAAAAGTTGAATAAAGAAACTATAGAACTCAATATCACAATCAATACCCTAGTCTTAAGTGACATATATAGAATATATCAACCATCATCAAGTGGATATACTTTTTTCTCAGCAGCACATGGATCCTTCTCAAAAATAGACCATATGTTTTGCCATAGGGCAACCCTCAGTAAATATAAAGGGGAGGAGATAATACCATAAATTTTTGGTGATCATAATGGAATGAAACTGGAAACCAATGATAAAAGAAAAAAGAAAAAATCATACATTACATGCAAAATGAACAATATGTTACTGAATGATTAATGGGTTACAGAAGACATAAAGGAGGAAATCAAAAAATTCTTAGAGATAAATGAAAATACAGACACAACATATCAGATTCTATGGGACAAAATGAAAGAAGTTTTAAGAGGTAAATTCATCTCCTGGAGGTCATTCCTCAAAAAAATATAGAAAAAAAAACAACAAATAAATGAGCTCACACTTTATCTCAAAGCCCTAGAAAAGGAAGAGCAAAACAACAGCAAATGTAGCAGAAGGCAAGAAATAATTAAAATCAGAGCGAAATTGAAACAAAAGAAACTATTGAAAAAATTAACAAAAATAAAAGTTGGTTCTTCAAAAAGATAAATAAGATCGACAGACCCTTAGCCATGCTAATGAAGAGAAGAAGAGAGAGAACTCAAATTACTAACATACGGGATGAAAAAGGCAATATCACAACAGATGCAACATAAATACAGAAGAAAATTAGAAATTATTTGGAAACCTGTATTCCAATAAAATAAAAAATAGTGAAGACATCGATAAATTTCTTAAGTCATATGATTTGCCCAGACTGAGTCATAAGGGAACACACAATTTAAACAGACCAATATCAATGGATGAAGTAGAAGAAGCAATCAAAAGACTACCAACCAAGAAAAGCCCAGGACCGAATGGGTATACAGCAGAGTTTTACAAAACCTTTAAAGAAGAATTAATACCATTACTTTTCAAGTTATTCAGGAAATAGAAAAACTGGGAGCTCTGCCAAATTCGTTCTATGAGGACAACATCACCCTGATTCTGAAACCAGACAAAGACACCTCAAAGAAAGAAAACTACAGACAGATATCTCTGATGAACCTAGATGCAAAAATCCTCATTAAAATTCTGGCGAATTGGATACAAAGGCAAATCAAAAAAATTGTGCACCATGATCAACTAGGATTCATCCCTGGGATGCAAGGCTGGTTCAATATATGGAAATTAATAAATGTTATTCACAACATCATTGGACTTAAAGATAAGAACCATATGATCATCTCGATAGACGCAGAAAAAACATTCAACAAAGTAGAGCATTCCTTTATGTTCTAAACATTTTAAAAACTAGGGATAACAGGAACTTACCTCGACATTGTAAAAGCTATCTATGTTAAGCCTCAGGTTAGCATCATTCTGAATGGAGAAAAATTGAAGGCATTCCCTTTAAAATCTGAAACAAGACAGGGATGTCCTCTATCACCACTTCTATTCAATATAGTTCTCGAAAAACTGGCCAGAGCAATTAGAGAGATGAAAGACATTAAAGGCATAAAAATAGGAAAAGAAGAACTTAACTTATCACTATTTGCAGATGACAGGATTCTATACATAGAAGACCCAAAAGGGTCTACAGAAAAAACTACTAGAACTAATAAATGAATGCAGCAATGTGGCAGGATAGAAAATCAACATGCATAAATCAAAGGCATTTCTGTATATTAGCGACAAAACTTCTGAAACAAAAATGAGTCAAAACACTGCATTCCCAATTTCCTCAAAATAATTAAATACTTGGGAATCAACCTAACAAAAGAGGTGAAAGATTTATATAATGCAAACTACAGAACCCTAAAAAGAGAAATAGAATAAGATCTTAGAAGATGGAAAAATATACCCCGTTCATGGATAGGAAGAACTAACATCATCAATATGGCTATATTACCAAAAGTTCTCTACAGGTTTAATGCAATGCCAATCAAAATCCCAAAGGAATTTTTTGTAGAAATAGATAAAGCAATTATGAAATTCAAATGGAAAAATAAAAGACCCAGAATAGCAAAAGCAATTCTAAGCAGGAAGTGTGAATCAGGCAGTATAGCAATACCAGATTTCAAACTATATTACAGAGCAATTATAATAAAAACAGCATGGTACTGGTACCAAAACAGGCGGGTGGACCAATGGTACAGAATGGAGGACACAGAGACTAATCCAAAAAGCTACAACTATCTTATATTTGATAAAAGAGCTAATGGCCTGCAATGGAGGAAGGATGGCATCTTCATCAAATGGTGTTGGGTAAACTGGAAATCCATATGCAACAAAATGAAACTGAATCCCCTCCTCTCGCCCTGCACAAAAGTTAACTCAAAGTGGATCAAGGAGCTAGATTCAAATCAGAGTCTCTGCGTCTGATAGAAGAAAAAGTTGGCTCAGATCTACATATTGTGTGGTCAGGCTCCAAATTCCTTAATAGGACACCCATAGAACAAGAGTTAATAACAAGAATCAAGAAATGGGACTTACTTAAACTGAATTTTTTTTTCTCAGAAAGAGAAACAATAAAAGAGGTAAATATGGAGCCTACATCATGGGAACAAATTTTTAGTCCTCACCCTTCACATGGAGCCCTAATATCTAGAGTATACAAAGTCTACAAAGAACTCAGAAAATTAGACAATAATATAACCAATAACCCAATGGGCCAAGGACCTGAACAGAAACTTCTCAGAGGAGGACATAGAATCAATTAACAAGTACATGAAAAAATGCTCTCCATTTCTAGCAGTAAGAGAAATGCAAATAAAAACCACCCTAAAATACCATCTCAATCCAGTGAGATTGGCAGCCATAATGAAGTCAAACAACAACAAGTGCTGGCGAGGATGTGAGGAAAAGGGTACTCTTGTACATTGCTCGTGGGACTGAAACTGGTGCAGCCAATTTGGAAAGGAGTATGGAGACTCCTGTGAAAGCTTGGAATGGAAGCACCATTTGACCCAGCTATTGCCCTTCTTGGACTATTCCCTGAAGACCTTAAAAGAGCGTACTACAGTGATACTGCCACATCGATTTTCATAGCAGCACAATTCACAATTGCTACACTGTGGAACAAACCCAGATGCCCTTCAATAGATGAATGGATAAAAAAGAAGTGACCTTTGTATACTATGGAGGATTACGCAGCACTAAAATATGACAAAATCATGGAATTTGCAGGGAAATGCATGGCAATAGAGAAGATTATGCTTAGTGAAGCTAGCCAATCCCTAAAAAACAAATACCAAATATCTTCTTTGATATAATGAGAGCAACTAAGAACAGAGCAGGGAGGAAGAGCATGAAGAAAAGATTAACATTAAGCAGAAACATGAGGTGGGAGGGAAAGGGAGAGAAGAGGGAAATTGCATGGTAATGGAGAGAGACCCTTATTGTTACACAAAATTACATATAAGAGGTTGTGGGAAAATAAACAACGGGAGAAATGAATTAGAGTAGGTATGGTAGAGAGAAAAGATGGGAAGAGAAGGGAGGGGGTATAGTAGAGTATAGGAAAGGTAGCAGAATACAACATTAACTAATAGGGCATTATGTAAAAATATGGATGTGTAACTGATGTGATTTTGCACTCTGTATTTGGAGTAAAAATGGGAGTTCATAACCCACTTGAATCTAATGTATGAAATAGGATATGTCAAGAGCTTTGTAATGTTTTGAGCAACCAATAAATAAAGTAGTGATATATATGCCAATAGAAATTTATCATGAAATATATATAATCAACAGATTGAAAAATATTAATTTTACTGAACATGAAATTATGAATAATGTTATTCAACTAGGAAGCTCACCCATAGGTTGAATTTTCAGTTCCAACAGGGCTTAGGAGGAGTGATCTCTTCTCTCAATTTGCATCTGCAAATTCAGCCACCTCACAAGTGTATACGAGTGATATCAGGTAGGAATCTATATGAGCATATAAAAATACATGTGCTGAATAGGCTACAGAGAAAGGGAGACAGGGATTCATATATTTGTTAATTTTAAAAACACATGTAGAACTATTTCAACAAAAAATTGACTAGATTTATAACTCCTACAAAATATAATGCAAAAGGCAATTCCAACTATACACCATGCCTCCTCTGAACTGCTTGTATTTCTATTCTTTTTGGGTTATTTTTCACCATCATATTAGGATCATAATTCAGAGTCTAGTAGGGTATGGGTTAGTGTCAGGGATTCAGTATTTCAAAATAAAAATTGAAAAATGAATCCAGTGTGTGTGTAAATATGTGCTACACAAAACTCTTCCCACTCACATCCAGAACAATGCCTTGACATTACCTTCACCCAAGTAAGACACAATTATAGTAGAAAAGTGTGAAAATCTATGAATACATATATTTAATGGAATATGCTCGGGAGTTCACAACCTTGGAGGTGGTAGAAGCGTTTCCAAAAGTAAAGGACAGGGTAAACACTCCACAAACAAAGAGCTCTGCTGGCCTAAGACTTCTTGGAATACGGCTTCTGAGGTTGGGCACTTGAAATATATGTTGTTGTCATGAGCTTTGGCTTCCTTTGTCGTGAGACCATAAAAGCTGGGTCTGCATCTATGTGACCTGGAAGACATGATTTCTTATATTTCAATGAACATGAGGCAGCAGTGCTCAATTTTCTCTTTGTAGGTAAACTGTGTCCACTGGAGGCTAAGTGTCTCCCGGTGGGGACAGTGAAGACTTTTGATCATCCTCCAATTTTCGTGGTGTTTCTTGCTGCTACACTGGGAATTTGGTACTTGCTTCACACAATATAAGAAGTTCATCTGGGATACAGTGCTGGAGGGTGTTCTGTCACGTGGGGTGGGTTAGCATCTGCAGGAGAATGTACCAACCAGGCTTCTATCCCACATAGCTTGTCCCAATAACCATAGCAACCTGATTATGAACATTGCCCTGAAACCTCTCCATATAACAAGATGCCTTTACATACAAGGGAATGGGGGCTGCGCCATATCAGTCACAAGCCATTTGTAAGCCGATAGCCGATCCACATGGCCCCACCATGATGTTTCATCACACACCTGCCCACCACTGCTCTAGGCCCACTACTCAGCAGGCTCCAAATTCCTGGCATCTCGTATTCTACACCATTTTCATGAAACCCAGTCAAACAAGGCACTTTCTGGTATACATGATCAGCAACAGGACATCCAACGTTTCTGCAGTGCCACCTGGTCATGGGAATTTCCAAAATTTTATGGTATTTATCTAGCAAGTTTTCAAGGATGAAGTTAGAGGCACTGTGGGTTTCAATTCATTCAGGAACCGTTAAGTGTTGAGAAAGCTCATTTCATTGAATGCTCTGGAGAACTCTAAAGTCAAGGCTTCTCAAAGAGTTGCCAACAGGTCACATGAAGCCAGGCCAATTGACGTCTACAATGTGAGGTCCATGTGTGTTTTGACTCTCAACTATGGCTACCAAGTCTTTCAGAATAAAATCATGTGATATTCTGGCTGAGATTCCCAGGCCTCTGTGGAAAGCCACCCTGAGCCTAGATCTCAGTTTCCAAGAGTGAGTCTCATGCGTGGCCTCCTAAAATCCCAACACAATTCATGGCAATACTTCTCTGAGGTCAGTTCCAGAACTCAGTCTCTAAGGGTAAATCATACCAGAGTTCAAGCCCAGGTGGACCCAGTCATCCCTTTCAACTGCCACAAAAATGACCAAAATTAAAATGAAATCACTCCCACAGGGCCATAATCTTCTTCCTTGTAGACACTCATCATAACCTCTAGCTGGAGGTTTCAATGAGCACAAGGTAGTGTCCAAAATAAGCTCACTTGCCCCTCATTTGCCTAAAAACATGGTGGCCTGAACACTCTTCCTGTGAACCAGGAGTGATCAAATATTGCTGCTGTTAAAGTGTTCCGCTTCTCCAATTTGAGGCCTACTGGCTGAAGCCTATAAATTCTTGATGTGATTTGGAGTCATGAGAAAACCCAAGCACATATGGGCTAGCCTCTGCAGGGATTTCAAAGACTCATTTGACCCAAAGGATCCCTATTCTCACTTGATGGAGGTCAGGAACATAAAACAAGAAGGCAAAAATATTCATCCACAATGACTTCTCTTTTTGTCATTTTGGTTTTGAAATCACATGGGATCTTTCTTTAGATCCATCAGGTGCTGAGAATCTAAGCCACAACCTCATTCAAGGACAAGAGGCTGAATCAGACACATTCCATTCCAAAGCAATTAAGCAAAGAGCCACAGGTGATGTCCATTCATTTCCATATGAAAACAGTCTTCTTAAGGCTACACAACAGGGTGGCCTGAGGCAAAGACTTTCCTGACATTCAGGGTAATAAAAACAGAAGTAAGCAAATGGCCCAAAGAAGGGTTTCTCCACTGAGACTTTACTGGTCACACTGATATCTGATTTTTCTGAGATACTCCCATTCCCTTAAGCTATCCAGTACATGGCCATGCCACAGAGCCTTGTGGTGTTACATATCTGGGACTCAAAACCATGAGCCTATTCTGGAGAGTGGCTGGAAAACACGAAGAAAACAGGAACTTAAGAAGATAGTAGATGTTGCCCATCCATAAGGCAAACTGCAGTCCATTCATCAATTGGGCAGTAAGAATGCGGGGAAGCTTTCAACTAGAGACAACACATCCATTGATGCATTGTCTTTTCTAATGTCTACAACAACGGATACAGTGGAATACACAGACATAGAAACACTCACCATGTCAAACGACTTACTAGAAATAGTCCACTCCAAACCAAACAAACCACCTTTCCTAGCTATTCTCAGAACATCAGAAAAAAACACAAACTCACACCTACAATGGCAAAGGCAATTCTTTCCCCCAAGTAGGTCTGTGATTATCCGGAGTGTCTTCTGACTGGTGGGCCATATTATGTTCCCCAAAAATGTCCTGTCCTGTTTCAGTTCGGGTCTCCTTGGCCAATTCTGTGAAGTTGTCAGGAGCCAGTGGTTCGCCACTACCTACTTTCTCAGGAAAGGCCCCTCTTCAGAGCTCTGCTGGAATTTGGCCATCCTCACATCAGTAGGTACCAAGAAAGACTGACTATGTCTTTGGGAAAAGCAAACAAGTTAGCCCACTGGGACTCGGAGTGAGACTGACTCTGGGTGCCTGGCTTGCCGGATCCCAAGTTCAGAGAATTACATCACCAAGGAAGTGAAGTGAGGTCACTTCTTTCAGGAACTGAATATGGTCACTGCCTCGGTAACCACTTTGTCCTAACAGTTGCTTCCAAGGTTCCCATGAGATGGAGGCTGCCCCAACATCCTGTGACACATTCAGAAGTTAGAATGGTATATCAACCATAGGCACCCGGGAACAGCTCTCCACACAGGCCTGGATTGGTCCATCTTCTCTACTTTAAGAAGACAGAGGCTGATTCAGACACATCAATTCACCCTGACCAGGTTGTTTGCCATGGAAGATGACTATTGCTCTCTCAGGTCCTACATAGCTGCCTACATATTCTCCAAGGATCATTTCTCCATGGATCTTTTAGGTTCTCAGCAGGTGGAAGATCATCTACATTCCTATATTGTAAGACCCACTCTGTCCCTGCTCTTTGTACGTTATATTGAAGGAACAGTGTATAGTTAAGGTTAATAATAGGTTTGATTTGGGTTACGAATCATTCTGCGGGATGAATAATGGCATTGGCAACCTGTGATATTTATAAGAGTATATATGTGAAACATAACTATGAAAGCAGAAATCTAGGTAAGATTTGAAGTCCAGAAGGGCACTGGGGACTTGAGTGGGATACTTAGCTTTGAGTTATGTGCTGCACAGATGTCTCAAATAAATCAATATACACTGGCATCGGACCTTGTACTTTGGATGATTGAATGTTGAAAAGAACATCCAGTCAAAAAGCGATAGTCGGTAGGATTAGGAAGGTAGTCTGTAGGTTTAGAAAGAAGAGTGAGTATAGGATTTGGACCAAAAGTTCTTTAGCAATAGGGTTTCGGGTAGAGAGTGTATGTAAATGTCAGTACATGTGAAGAGTCAGTCACAATGATGAACGGGGGAAATCATGTAGGAAAGCAGATATCAATAGAGACATTAGGAAATCAAGCAAAGTATAAATTGTGTGATAGGGTTAGACATTTTCAACAGGTTTGAGGTTGAATAGATAATCTTAGGAAGAAACAAATATGTAGTCACCAATAGGATTGATATTTGAGAGCATTAGGCAACCTGGACATGGATGTTTTTAGTAATCCATGCTCACTTTCTATTTAGGCTTTGGTACAATTGTAAGTGTGACCTTTGCTTTTGGTGTCCAGAATATTTCTGTGATAAAATGTGTATGTAGATCAGGTGACATGAGTATTTCTTCCACCATTTCTTGGAGCAATATTTTGAAGACTTATAAATTAGTATGGTCGTACAAAGATGTGTACCCTGTTTCTATGAATATACACATAATGCATGAATAGACCATACTGTGAATAAATAATATAACTGGATCCACTTTAAATAATGGATTGAATAGATATCTGAAAATATATAAGAAATGTTATATTAATATACAATCATTCATTCCAACCAGTTATATATCTAATGATCATCTTAGGGTTATGGTTTATCATGAAGGGTTTGTGAGTTTTGTTTCAAAATTGATTATGGAAATCGAAAAAAATGTATTTGGAAAAAAAGTCTCATGAATAGACCACTGAAGAAACGTAGAGAAATTCATGTGTTCTGGAGCAGGAAGTGATTGAAAGTGAAACAAATGCCTATAAATTTGTTAACTAGTGAATAAAATATATATTCTATGATGTACATAAACTGAAGGAATAGTAATGTACCAGTGTGGAATAAAAATTAACGTCAAAATACACATCATGTTCCATAGTAACCTACATGCATTGATGTTTAACTGGGTCAGTTAAACAGTTAGACATATTAGGATTTGTATGCACCTTTCACTGAAGTTAGTTTTCAGTACAAGGAAACAAATATGTATTTCGGGTGGATGAATATTTCTAAGAATAATCTTGTGAAAAGTTGATTATTAATTCACATACATGAACATGAATGAATTTAGGGATTGTATATAAGACACGTATATTTCATATTTTTAAAAATCTGGAGAATATATATATATATATATATATATATATATATATATATATATATATACACACACACACACACACACACACACACACACACACACGAACAGAGACATTAATAAGTAGCAATATATATGCCAATCGAAATTCATCATGAAATATATATCATAAAGATGCAAAAACATTCATTTTACTGAACATGGGTTTATGTATAATGTTGTTCTACTGGGAAGCTCACCCATAGGTTGAATTTTCAATTCCAACAGGGTTTAGGAGGAGTGGTCACTTCTCACACTTTGTATCTGCTAAGTCATGTAACTCACAAGAATGTACGTGTGATATCACGCAGGATTCTATTTGTGCATATAAAAATACATGTGCTGAATAGGCTCCAGAGAATGGGAGACAGTAATTCACATATTTGTTAACTTTGAAAACACATGGAGAACTATTTCAATTAAAAATTGACTAAATTTATAACACCTACGCTTTATCATGCAAATGGCAAGTCGAACTCTGAACTCCATGTACTTATGTACTGTTTGGGTTATTTTTCTCCATCATATTCGGATTAGTAGTCAGAGTCTAGTAGAATATGGGTTAGTGTCAGGGATTCAGAATTTCGAATGGAAAATTGGAAAATGTATCCAATGTGTATGCAAATATGTGCTACAACAAATCTTCCCAGTCTCATCCAGAACCATGCCTTGACATTACCTTCGCCCCAAGTAAGACACAATTAGAGGAGAAGAGTTACAAAATCTGTGATTACATTTTTGGAATGGAAAATGCTCAAGAGTGCACAAACTTGGAGGTGGAATAGGAGTTTCCAAAAATAAGGACAGGGTACACACTCCACAAACATGGAGCTCTGCTTGCCTAAAACTTTTTGAGAAACTGCCACTGAGGTTGGGCACTGAAATATAGGTTGTTGTCACGAGTTAAGCTTCCTTTGTAGTGAGACCCTCAAAGCTGGGTCTGCATCTATGTGACCAGGAGGACAAAGTTTCTTATTTTACAATGAACACGAGGCAGCAGTGCTGAATTCTCTCTTTGTAGGTAAACTGTGGCCACTGGGGCTTAGTGTCTCCAAGTGTGGACTGTGAAGCCATATGGTCATCCTCCATTTCTTGGTGTTTCTTCCTGCTGCACTGGGAGTTTGGTATTTGCTTCACGAAATACAAGGAGTTCAACTGCGACAAAGTGCAAGAGGGAGTTCTGTCATGTGTGGTGGGTCAGGGTCTGCAGGATGATACAAGAACCGGGCTTCTATCCCACATAGCTTGACCCCTTGACCATAGCAACCTGATTCTGAACAATATCCTGAAATCGCTCCATATAAGAAGTTGCCTTTACACAGAAGGTTCTGCTGGCTGTGCCATGTCAGTCACAAGCGATTTGGAAGCCAATGGCAGATCCACATGGCCCCACCACAGATGTTTTATCACATACCTGCCCAACACTGCTCTAGGCCCACTACTCAACAGAGTCCAACTTACTGACATCTCTGTTCTACACCATTTACATGAAACCCAGTAAAACAAGACACTGAAATATTCATGACCAGCAGCAGGTCATCAAAAGGTTCTCCAGTGCCACCTGGTGATGGGAATTTCAAAAATTTCATGGCATTTATCTAGCCATTTTTCAAGAATGAAGTTGGAGGCACTGTGAGTTTCAATTCATTCAGGAACCATTAAATGGTTAGGAAGCTCATTTCAATGAAAGCTCTTGAGAACACTCACAGGTAAGGCTTCCCAAAGAATGGTGAAAAGATCACATGATGTTTAGCTCATTTAGCTCTACAATGTGAGGTCCATATGAGTTTTGACTCTCAACGATGAGTGCCAAGTCTTTCAGAATAAAATCATGTGGTATCCTGGCTGAGAGGCCCAGTGCTCTGTGGAAAGCCACCCTGGGCCTAGAACTCAGTTTCCAAGGGCGACACTCATGCCTGGCTTCCTAAAATCTCAACACTATTCATGGCAATACTTCTCTGAGTTCAGTTGCAGAACTCAGTCTCTAAGGAAATCACACCAGAGTTCAAGCACATGTGGACCAAGTCATCTCTTCTAACCGCCACCCAAATGACCACAATTTAAACCAAAACAGTCCAACGTGGCACTCATCTTCTTCCATATAGACACACATAATAACCTGTGGCTAGAGTTTTCCATGAGGGGCACAGCTCAAGTCCGTGTCCAAAATAAGCTCTCTTGCACCTAAATTGCCTAATTCAGGGTGGCATGGACACCCTTCTTGTGAACCAGGAGAGATCAAATAGGCCTCCCATTAATACTGCTCCACTTCTTCAATTTGAGGTCAACTGACTGTGGGGTTTGGATTCTTTATGTAAATTGGAGTCTTGAGAAAACCCAAGCAACCATGGGCTAGCCTCTGCAGGGCTTTGAAGATCTCATTTGACCCAAAGGATCCCTATTCTGACTTGATGGAGTTCAGGAAAGTTACAGAGGAAGGCGAGAGACTTCATCCACAAGGACTGCTCTTTGGCCATTTTGGTCTTGGATGTACACATGGGATCTTTCTTTATATCCATAAGAAGGTGAGAATCTAAGCCACAGCCTCACACAGGGCAAATAGGCTGATTCAGACACATCCTCTCCAAAGCAATTAAGCAAAGAACCACAGGTAATACCCATTCATTTCCATTTGAAAACTGTTTTCTTCAGGCTTCACAAAGTGGTGGCCTGAGGAAAAGACCTTCCTGACATTCAGGGCAACAGAAGATTAGGTAATCAAAAGGCCCCAAGCAGGGTTTCTTCACTGAGACTTTACTGGTAACACTGATATCTGAGTTTTCTGAGATGCTCGCCATTCCCTTTAGCTATCTAGTACATGGTCATTTCAAAGAGCTTCGTGGTTGTACATATCTTAAACACAAAACCATGAGCCTATTCTGGAGAGTGGCCAGAATTCAGGAAGAAAACAGGATCTTAGAAAGATAGTAAGTGTTGCCCATCAATAAGGCAAGCTGCAGTCCATTAATAAATTGGGAAGGATGAATGCTGGGAAGCTTTCTAGCTGACAGGACATATTCATTGATGCATTCTCTCTTCTAATGTCTACAACCACGGCCACAGTGGGATACACTGACATAGAAACACTCGCGCTGTCAAACGACTTACTAGAAACCGTTCACTCCAAAAAAAACACAAACCTTCTTTCATACCTATTCTCAGAACATGAGACAAAACCACAAACTCACACCCACATCACAAAGGCACCTCCTTCCCCCATGTAGGTCTGTGACTATCCGGAGAGTCCTCTGACTGGTGGGCCATACTATGTTCCAGGAAATGGCCTGTTCTTTCTCAAATCTGGTCTTTTTGGCCAACTCTGTGAAGTTTTTAGGATCCAGTGGTGAGCCAATGCCTGCTTTCTCAGGAAAGCCCCCTCTTCATAGCTTTTCTTGCATTTGGCCATCCTCACATCAGTAGGTCCCAAGAAAGACTGAGTCTGTCCTTGGTAAATCAAAATAAGTTTGACAACTGGGACTGGGACTGGGACTGGCTCTGGGTGCCAGGCTTCCTGGATTCCAAGTTCAGAGAGTTACATCACCATAGAAGTTAGGTGAGGTCACTTTCTTTAGGAACTGAATGAGGTCACTGCCTTGACAACAACTTTGTCCTAACAGTTGCTTCCAAGGTTCCCATGAGAAGGAGGCTGCCCCTACTTTCTGTGACACTTTCAAAAGTTAGAATGGTATGTCACCCATTGGCATGCAGGAGCAGCTCTCAACACATCCCTGCTTTGGTCCATCTTCTCTACATTAAGAAGAGAGTGGCTGATTCAGACACATCCCTTCATCATGAGCAGGTTGTTTGCCATGGAAGACTTTTGCTCTCTCAGGTCCTTCATAGTTGACTACATCTTCTCCAGGGATCATTTCTTCAAGGACCTTTGAGGTTCTCAGCATGTGGAAGATCCTCTATATTCCTGTATTTTAAGACCAACTCTGTCCCCGCTCTTCTGTAAAATTAGATTGAGAGAACAGTGTATGGTTAGGGTTAATAACAGGTTCAATTTGGGTGAGAAAAGAAACTACATGGTTGAGCAAACAGGGTCCTACAGTTAACAATAATATGAGAATTATTAATGGACCAGCCTGGGTGGATAAAAGTGTAGTTAACTAGGTGGACTATGTGAACCAAGACTCAAACCTCCCTTTGGGGGCCTCTGTCTTTCTTTGACACTCTTCAAGTAATTTTCTTAATTTACTCATAGATGCTTTTACAACTCCAGTATTGTCGGCATAAAAAACAACATTCTTTCCTCAATGCAAGCAAAAAGGCACCCTTCTCTCATGAAGAGGAGGTCCAAAACTCGCCTGCTCTGTAAACAACTTCAGAGAGAGAGAGGTTAAAATTCCTGTAAAGCTGTGATGTCGGTTTTTAATGTCTTTAAGCTTTGGTCTATTTCTGCTTCTAATTGTGTCTTTGTTGTATCTCATGGACTAGGGCAGTTGTTCCTGTGCCCACCCCTTCAGCAACTATTATTCCTAATAGGATGGCTAAAGTGAGGGATACAGGTTCCCGGTGGAACCGGGTTGTATGCCCCCCCTATTTGATCTTTAAATGAACCTGCGTCCTGATAGAGCACTCTGGAAAACATCTGCATCATTACATAATTAATCACAACTATTGACCACTTTATGAAAACATAAATAATGTTAAAGTGTATAGAATTATACTGTTGTAGAGACGGACAAGGAAAGGCACCTAAGATAGCACCAAAGACAGGAAAGGAGTTTTATTTGTTTGCATCCGTATTGAGAGGGCATTGCTTCTGTTGTAATCAATTAATCCCCTGAACCCCAAGTTTTGGTAGTTTTAGTATTTGTACCCAACATGTAAGGCAAGGGGCTCAGAAGTTCACAGTCTGCAGAAATTCACACAAATCAGTTTTTGTTTCTGTTTTTTTTTCCTCTGTTCTGTGCACGTTAACTTTTCAATTACACCTTGGAATGGGAGAGCTTTTTTGTCTCTTTTTTTTCCTCCTTGCCAGCTGTCACCATGGAGCCCAGTTGGTAACTTTTTTATCTTAGAAATGTAGCAATCTCTCTGAAGCCCCAGCTCAAGGCCAGAGTCCTTGTTCACATATTTTGTGAAAAACTGGTAAGGCGATGTCTAGCTTAGGGGTGGTGATTTTTCCAGCCAATGGCCAAGTAGAACACGGCAACATGAAGAGTGGAAGTTTATCTCCATTGAACTTTTTCAGAGGGACTCTTTTACTGAAAGCCCTAAAGTAAGCCTTGGTAAAGACTTCTGGAGAAGGTCATTTAAGACATTTCTGTGGACCTGGTACAGAGGGGGATGACAGGGAATGCGATGCTGAGAGCAGCTCCATGGATCTGAGAATGAGGAAGGAGAGATGCCAAAGAATAATGGGAAAGGGGTTTGGGATTTTCCTAGAACAAAAACTTGAGCAGTAGAACAGGTAGAGCAGAGGGGAAGACGGGAGTGAGTATTCCAAAAAGGCTGTGAGGGACTTTAAATTCTTAGAAACCTGTTTTCAGTGATGACAAATCAACTTTAAAGGTCATTTTCATTACATCTTGGATAGGGGTCTGAGGGCTCTTCTCATCTGGTTTGAGCTTTGGCTAAGCTTGCTAGAGGACTTGGTGGGACCTAGTGCAGACACTGACAGGAAAAGAGAGGAGTGGGTGGAGGGGTACCTCGGTACCTGCTTCCTCAGCAAGGGGGCAATGTTCTGAGATCCAGCGGAGGTTTGGGTTTTTGATCTAGTAATTGGAGGCGAGAAATCAGGTTGCTGAGGTGGGAGTGAAAGCAGAGAGTCTAGAGCAGAAGGCTGAGGGTGAGGAACTATTGGGGAAGCATAGTACAGGATGTGAGCGAAGGAGGAAAAAGGATTCCACATAGGGGAATTTCCCCCTTTTGAGCACTTGCCGAAGTTAAAAATGTCATGCAGAATTTGAGGATCTAGAGAACCCTCTGGGGGCCATAGTTTTTGGTTGTCTAATTGGTAATATGGCCAATGCTGTGTACTGAATTTGATGAGGAGTTTGGGTTCCACCAGGCAGCCCCTCTATGCTCACATCCCCATGACTTACACAAGAAGTCAGCTTTTCCCCCACACAGTGATGGCTGTTTGTCGCTTTGATAGTCTGCCGGGCATACATAGTAATATAGGCTAGCCAACCTGCATCTGGCTCGCGTGTCCCTGCATCCATAATGTTTGTTTCAATTATCTATGGTACGGAAGGGATTTAATGGAATTTTAGTGAGATCCTCTTCATCAGGCATGTCTCAATAGGAAAGACCTATACCGAGCTGAAAAATGTCTGGGTGGAGAGATAGTCACCAGGTCCCTAAGGGAGCCGTTAAGGTCTCTTTAATGGTTCTATTTATTTTTTCTACCTGTCCTGAGTTCTGGTGTATATAAGCATAATGTAACTTCCAATTAATCCACAGGGTCCTGGTTAACACCTGACTTACCTGGCCATGAAAACCAGTCCATTATCAGTCCATTAGGCAGATCGTATCTTGGAAAAATATCTTTCAGGATCTTCTTGAAAACCATTTGCGCCGTTTTTTTTTTTTTTTTTTTTTTTTTTTTTTTTGTGTGTGTGTGTGTGTGTGTAAGGCTTCAATCCATCCTGAAAATGTATCTACAAAGACTAGGAGATATTTAAATCCATACCTTGCTGGCTTAATTTTAGTAATGTCCACTTCCCAGAATTGTCCTGGTCTGGTTCCTCATAGGTGCTTTTCTCTAGGAAACTTGGAAGGGTAAGCATTACCCAATTGACGGACCTGACAGGCTTTTGTTACCCGTTCAGTTATTTCCTTTCACTGTGAGTTGGTTAGTGGAAAACTCTGTTCTTAATCTTACAGTAATGCCTGCAGTTTCTTTGAACCAAGGTGAGTGAGTTGATGTACATTTTTAACGTAGTGTAGGGCTTGCTCTAATTGCAGGCTGAGCTCAGTGAAGTTGAGGCGTTCAGTGTCAGTGTCCTTAGATGTTATCAAAAACTTCCTTGTCCTCAGGGTTTCATTGGAATTGGGCATCTTCCTTTAACAGCGGGTATAATGGAGCAGCTAAGGACGCAAACCCAGGCATCCATAACCTTCAAAAGCCAGCAGTCCCAAGAAATTCTCTGAGTTTTCTGCTGTAAGATGGGGGTGGTATCTACATAATGGTTTGTTTTCTGGGCTCAGTGAGCCATCGTTTACTGCCCCTAAGGGAATAGCCCAGGAAGATTACTTCATGCTAGCAAATTTGGGCCTTTTTGGTCGAAACTCTATACCCGGGTTGAGCAAGCTCATATAATAGTGCTTGGGTCCCAGACTCACAGTTTTCCTTGGTGTTGGCTGCCAGTAGCAGGACATCCACGTATTGAAGCTGGGTAAATTCAGGGTGCGTAGTTCTGAAGTTGTTGAGATCTCTGTGGAGGGCTTCATCAAAGAGAGTGGGGGAGTTTTTGAACCCCTGTGGGAGTCTAGTCCAAGTTAGTTGACCAGACGTTTTGGTTTCTGGGTCTACCCACCCGAAAGCAAACAGCAACTGACTATCTTTATGCAGAGGCAAGCAAAGGAAAGCATCTTTTAAGTTCAGAACAGTATATAATTTCCCCTCAGGGTTCAGAGTGCTAAGCAGATTGTACCGATTAGGTACCGTGGGGTGAATGTCCTGCCCTCTTTTGTTGATCTCTCTTAGCTCTTTAATGGGGCGATAGTTCCCGGTCCCTGGCTTTTTTTTTCTAGTAGCAGGGGAGTGTTCCAGGCCGATTGACAGGGCCTTAGGACCCCTAATGCCAGATATTTCTGAATATGGGGCCTTATCCCACCTTTAGTTTTTTTGCTTAGAGGATATTATTTGACATTGACTGGGGAGACTGAGGTTTTTAACTCCACTGTTATTGGAGATTGTTTCACGGCCAGGCCTAACCCAGCAGTTTTTGCCCAGGCATCTGGGTAATCTGTTATCCATTTTTGGGGTAGCTTGCCTGTTTGATCAGACTTGGGGCATGTGAATGGTGGATGTTCATCTTCTACTAATATAGTTAAAGCCGTGACTATAGGAGTTTTTGCTGAAGTATTTAGAAATTTCATTTGGGGGCCTTCATGGTTAAAAGTTATTTTGGCCCGGAGCTTGATGAGCAGATCTCTGCCCATCAATGGGTCCAGGCACTCTGGGATTCCTAGGAAGGAGTGATGGATTTTTACTTTCCCCAGGTCCATGGTCCTCTTAGTTGTCTAAGCCTGATATTTACTGTCATCATCCCTTTGAACTAGAGACCTTTTATTTGATACAGGGCCCAATGGGGCCTTAAAAGCTGAGTATACTGCTCCTGTATTCACTTCAAAGTTTACTGGAGTCCCCTCCACTTCAAAAGTTACCCTGAGCTAGGGGATGGGTTCTGAGCCCTGACTTTCTTAGTCATCCTCCAGAGTCAGAATGGCCAGCTGGCGTGGCTGTCTCTTTATAGGGAACTCTATGGCCCAGTATCCTTTTTCTTTAGAGTAGGCACACTGATCTGAGGCCAGGGGTGGCCTCTGGCATGGGCCCTTACTGTCACCCTATGTCTTAATTTCTGGCCTCTTTCTTGTTGTGATCAGGACCTTAGTCAATGCCTTAGTCTGTCTTTTGGTTCTCTCATCCTCCCTTTGCTCCCTTTCTTTCTCCCTGTTTCTCTCTTATAGTATACTTTCTTGGCTTCTTTGACAAAATCTCTCTTTTAATTTTTTTTTTTAATATCCATGGCAGCTTGCTCAATTAAGGCCATCGTGACAGATGCCTTTTAATCTGCTGCCTGAGGATCGAAAGGAGTATATCTCTTATATGCCTCCATGATTCTCTCTAGAAACATAAATGGAGATTCATCAGGCCTTTGAATAATTTCTCTTACCATGGCCAAATTAGTTGGTCACCCAGCGGCCACTTGGAGACCCGCTGTTAGAGCCTGGCAATAATTGAACAGATGCTCCCTATCTTCAAAGGTGTTGCGGTCCCAGTTGCGTGGGTTTAAGGAGAAGCCAGCTTTGATTATGTTGGGAAGTTGTGTTGGTCGCCCATCAGGTCTGAGGATATTTTTTTCTACATTCCAGGAGATTTTTCTCTCATTGCTCTGTCATGAAGAGAGTCGCTAGGTGGTGTTGGCAGTCACCTCAAGTAGGCAGGTGTGAAAACGTTGGTGAGTTCTCTGAGTTCTTTTAGCCGGGCCAGCTTCCTCCAGGGAAGGAGGGGCTGTGTGTGCCGCGGGACAGTCATCTGGATGACTCTGGGCCAGCCTAGCTTCCTCGAATGGTGGAGAGGCTGAGTCAGCAGAAGGGGAATCACTTAGAGGGTGTTAGGGGTTGGGAGACGAGGGCAGATGATAAGGAGGGGGTGGTGAGTCCAGTAGAGTCTTGAGACTCAGGGAGAACAGAGGGTGGAGGAGGAGGAGCAGAGAGGTTGAGATAGAATCGTGGGGGAAGGAGTAGGAGCAGGTGCAGGGACAAGGAAAGGCTTGACCCATGGAGGAGATTTGTAGAGGTACTGACAAGTTAAGATATATGGCTGTTGATCTGGATGTCTATGTGGCACCTGCTGAAAGACAATTATCTCGGACTTTTCAAATAAGTGCAAAGTTGAAAGATCCTTCTAGGAGCCATCCGACTGCAATGGTGGGTCATTCTGAGACACAGAATCTGCCAGGTCTGGCGTTTTACTGAAAAAGAAAGATTCTGAGCCCTTAAGCAGATTTTGGTCCAGTGATTAAGGGTCAGGGACAGAGGCATTGAAATGATCTGTCCCATAATGAAATATACACAGACACTGAAAGCAACGACACACAACACAGACAAGACAAGACAATAAAGACAGGCAATGGACGTCCAATACTGAGACCAGGACTGACTAGTCGGCAAAACCTGAAGGGCTGGCAATACCGAATCAGAAACAAAATATCACTGAGACGAGGAGACTATTGTTCCACGATTTCCCGAGTCTATCCCCCAGGGACATGGCCTGTGGCTCTGTGACATGTGTGTCAGCCACCATGGGAGAGAGCTCACACTCTTTACCAATAGCCGTTTTGCCATACCCTAACCTGAAGCCTGAAACGAGAAAGATGGGCCTTATTTACCCCCAGAGGAGCCCGTTGGGGGTATTTTGTCTGCAGCTTCCGGATCTTGCTAGGGCCACCAGATGTAAAGGTTGGGCGAGCATCTGCGGCAGAGACCACTAAGAGACTGTCTCATGCAACAGCAAAGGGTTTATTGGGAGTCCGGCATGAAGGGCTCAGAGATCACTTGAACAGAGCAGAGAGCCCTGAGAACAGCTTAAGAAATGGTTATATATTTTTCTTGGAGAGGGCAGGGAGAGAAATTTATTGATGGGTAATGGCGAGTGTCAGTTTGCGAGCAACTGGTTGACGGAGTACATTCTGCAGTTTGGCAGTTTGGGACAGCACATTCTGGGAACAAGAATAGTAAACAGTTCTCAAGATTTCAATGGTGTTTTGTTAAGCATACAGAAAAACAGGAAATGACAAGTATCTATTTTATTAACCTTTGAATATAAATATGAAAACAGAAATCTAGTTAAGATTTGAAGTCCAGAAGTTCATTTGGCCCTTGATTGGTATACTTAGCATTGAATTACGTTCTGTAGAGATGTCCCAGAAATATGGATATACAATGTCATAGGACCTTGTACCTTCTCGGAGGTCAGTTCCAAAACACAGTCTCTAAGGGGAATCACACCAAAGTGCAAGCCAAGTTGGACCCAGTTATCTCTTCCAACTTCCACACAAATGACCACAGTTAAAACCAAAACACTCTCACATGACACTCATCTTCTTCCATATAGACACTCATCATAACTTCTGGCAGGAGGATTCCATGAGAGGCGCAGCACAAGACAGTGTCCCAAGTAAGCTCCCTTTCCCCTCATTTACCAAGTCAGGGTGGCCTGGACACCCTTCCTGTGAACCAGGAGTGATCAAATATGCCTGCCGTTAACACAGCTCTGTTCTCCAATTTGAGGCCTACTGACTGTCGGTTTAGATTCTTTATTTGAATTGGATTCATTAGAAAACCCAAGAACCTATGGGCTAGCATCTGCAGGGCTTTGAATAACTCATTTGACCCATTGGATCCCTATTCTCACTTGAGGGAGGTTAAGAACCTTATGGAGGAATGCGAGAGACTTCATCCACAATGACTGATTTTTGGACATTTTGATTTGGATCCACACATGGGATCTTTCTTACGATCCATCAGGTGCTGAGAATCTAAGCTCTAGGCTCACACAGGGCCCAAGGGCTGATTCAGACACATCCCTTTCCAAAGGAATTAAGCAAACAGCCACAGGTGATGCCCATTCATTTCTGTTTGAAAACTCTTTTCTTCAGGAATCTCGAAGGCGTGGCATGAGGCAAAGACCTTCCTGACATTCAGGGCAACAGAACAATAGGTAATAAAAAGGCCAATTGCAGGGTTTCTCCACTGAGACTATCCTGGTCACACTGGTATCTGAGTTTTCTGAGATTCTTGCCAATTCCTTCAGCTATCCAGTACATGTCCATGTCATGGTGCTTGGAGGTGCTACATATCGTGGACACAAAAGCATGAGTCTATTCTGGAGAGTGGCCAGAATTCAGGAAGAAAACAGGAACTTAGGAAGATAGCCGGTGTTGCCCATTGATAAGGCAAGCCTTAGAGTATTCATTAATTGGGCAGGATGAATGCTGGGAAGCTTTCTAATAGACAGGAAACATCCATTGATGCATTCTCTTTTCTAATGTCTACAACCACGGACACAGTGGGATACACAGACATAGAAACACTCGCCTTGTCCAACAACTTACTAGAAACAGTTCACTCCAAACCAAACAAACCGACTTTCCTACCTATTCTATGAACATGAGACAAAACCGCAAACACACATCCACACCCACAAAGTCACCTCCTTCCCCCAAGTAGGTCTCTCACTCTCCAGAGTGTCCTCTGACTGCTGGGTCATACTGTGTTCCCCCGATATGGCCTGTCCTCTTTCAGATCTGGTCTCCTTGTCCAACTCTGTGAAGTGGTCAGGAGCCAGCTGTGAGCCACTACCTGCTTTTTCAAAAAAGGCCCCTCTTCAGAGTTTTCCTGGCATTTGGCCATCCTCACATCAGTAGGTACCAAGAAAGACTGACTCTGTCCTTGCTAAATCGAAGCAAGTGAGACCACTAGGACTGGAACTGGGATTTGCTCTGTGTGCCTGGCTTTTTGGATCCCAAGTTCAGAGAGTTCCATTACCAAAGAAGTGAGGTGAGGTCGCATCCTTCAGGAACTGAATGAGGTCACTGCCTTGGCAACCGCTTTGTCCAAACAGTTGCTTCCAAGAGTACCATGAAAAGGAGGCTGACCCTACATTCTGTGGCACTTTCGCAAATTAGGATGGTATATCAACCATAGGCACCAAGGAACAGCTCTCCACTCAGGCCTGGTTTGGTCCATCTTCTCTATATTAGGAAGAGAGCCTTTAGTCCCGGGAGCATTGCAGTGAACCTCTGCACTAAAACTATTAGCAAGCACCTGATGGAGGAGGCCTCCATAGGTAAGTGGCGCCTTTATAACATCTGATATCCGGTTAAGGGAGATCTCTTCTGATGACAGAGATGTGGCCTGGGGAGGCTCACATATACTCCTGTCCAGGACAGTAACAAGAATCGTTCTGTCCTCTGTTCTGTTCTGTAGGAAATTCCTCTGGAAGTATAGAGAGGTGCCCACGGGCACGCACGCGCTCCTACCCTGGAGCTTTAGCAAGATGTTGCACTGTACCACTGTTTTTCTGTTTAGGCGCCAGGTTTCTGTTTTTCTTTTTGTGTGTGTGTGTGTGTGTTTTGTTCTGCGTTCTATTTTTTTTTTGTTTCTTTGTTTGCTTTTGTTCATTTTGTTGTGTGATTTTGGTTGTAAAAACTTAAGGATATTGGACGTGAAAATGGGTAATAAAGAGAGTAAGCCTGACACCCGTTTGAACTGTGTTTTAAGGAACTGCGATGAACTTTACCCCCCTTTGTTTAGCAGGATGATAGAAGCCCCTAGCTGGCTGCCTGGAGCACAACCATTGCAGAGGGCAATGCGTGCTGGGGACCTAAGAACTGAGTATCTCCCAGGTTAACAAGTGAAACTCCTTTAAAACCCCTTGTCCCTCCAGATCAAGAGAGTCACAACATTTGGCAGAGTCCCCTGTGTTTCTCCTTTGTTAGCAAAGCAATTAGTCTCCCCTTTTCTTTTTCTCAGAACCCATTCCTCATTATTTAATTGGTATAAATTGGCTTCTAGGTCAGGAACCAAACTTTAAGTTACAAATTTGGTAGCCCCCCTCCGCCCCAGAACTTTGTGAGAGCTGTCTACTAAAATGTTAGGAGATGGAGCTTGCTTGGGGTGGAACTGAACCAGAGGAGCTAATCCTGTAAGTAAAAGGAGGGACTGAGGGACCCCCAGCAGCTGCCAAAGCCCTGTTGATTCAGGGAATACCCTCCTTCCTTCCGTGCACTGTAAGGATTATGCCACCTCTGTCTTGTTAAAAAAGAGAAAAAGAAAAAGGGGACACTAAATTCAGTAAAGTCACCATATAGACACTTTATTTTACAATTCAGGTTGCCCCTCTGTTAAAACATCTGGTCCCCCCCGTGGTGCCACTGGTGTAGTAGATTTTTTCTCTTATCTGCTCTGGTTTAAAGGATTCTGTCTGACAACAATAGTCTCTACCTCCTTTCTGTCTGTCTTGTGTCTTTGTTTCTGGTCCTTTAAGACATGTGCAATAATGTGTTGATATTATAAATTTTTTCTTGGGAATGATCTTAGCTGAATGTGTGTCTAAATGATGATGTTTTATCATAAAAAAAACTGGTATCTGAATGGGTTTTTGAAGCATTGCACAATCTTGCAGTTAAAAGTCGGGTTTAGGTCATTGTTTAGTTTAAGATTTCAGGTAATTCATGCCAGAGAACTTAAATACTTAGGATGGAAAACTGAAGAACTCTACTTCCAAGTTGGCAAGTAACTTCCCAATCATTCACTTTTTTTTTTTTTTAACCAATTTTGAATTCGGTAGCCAGAGAAAATGTCACTGTGTGTACCAGTGCATTAATTTGGACAAGGATAGTAAACCATAGTATGGTATCTGTTGACAAAATAAGATGTAAAGACATAAAATATTGTGAATTGTATCTTGAACTTGTATCATAATTTTCAACACCCCAACCGGAAAATTATGGTTAATATGCCTTAGGCCTGAGGTGTCTGCTCAGAATAGCAGTTTTTTTCCTGCTCCTTCCAGACCTCAGCCATGACTCATGTTGAAATGCAAATGAAAAAAAGCCTGCAAGCTTAGTAGGAGACTGATTTGATGCCTAACAGAAAAAAAAGTAAATTGTATGGTATTTACTAATTACTGGCCAGTCATTTTTTCTAGGACTCTTATTGTTTTCCTTAGATACTTTATTATTTTTGAGCTCATGATTCTGAGCATACAGACCTAGGTTAATGTTTTTCTGATCAGTTCTATCTTTGACCAACTGTGGACTTTTTGAAACATTGCAATAGATATTTAACCTGTGAAAAACTACAAGGCCTTTACTATTATTATGTGTGCACAATTTTGTTATGTGTTGTCTGTCTATATAGACATATATCCGTATATCATATATATGATACACAAATTAACATATATAAGGAGCGCTCATTAAAAAAAGCGCTCATAAAAAAAAATTTTAAAAAGTGGATCCAAAGATCTTTAGTTCACGTGGTTTAAATGTTTCAATTTAAATCAGATAAACAGATAAAAATAAATGTTTTTAAATTTAAGCTTACAAATTTTTCTAGGTGTTCAAAAATCTAATAAAATATTAATATCTACAAAACGTCTAATGTGCCTTGGTTCTAGAACATTTTCTTCAACATAAAAATGGTTTACACTGTTCAATACATTTCTCTAATATTTTGATAAATAAGTAAAGTAAATTTGATATGGGATTACTCCTTCGTGAGTACTTTTGTTAGAAATCTGACTCATTTACTAAGGTCTGTATAAGTTTTTACTAAACTCTATATAAGGTTTTAAAAATCAGTCATGTGTTAATGAGACAAAAATTTTTTGAAACATAAGTTTACCCATAACATTGTGTTTATTAAGTTTTATTTTTTCTAGAGCAAGGAACCATAAAAATTAAAAAACTTATTAAATCAGAACTGTTATTTTAGAGCATTGTACTGCCATTTCTTTAAAAGCTAAACTTGGTTAATGTAGAAACATCAATGTAATTGTGATGCTATTAATGTTTTCATATCTTACAGGTATGCAAGTCTGTAAGGTAGAAACTTTAAAAGAGCATTATATCAAGCTGGTGTTCTGAAGTTGTATGGTAAAAAATATATTGGAGATTTATTTACCTGTTATCAATAAGATATGTAAAGTTTTATGTTACTTTTTACATTGTGGAACAATTTAAATGTATTTTTAAGTTAATGAGAGCCTAATCTATGTAAAAGTTGAAAACTTTCAGGCTTTCTTTAATTCATGTTTTAAATGTGATATCATATGGTGTTAGCTAATGTTCATGAGACCACAAACAATTTATGTAAACTTTGTCAATGTTGCTTTTAATTTTTACTTTTTAATAAAAACAACCCCATACCATTATTGTCATCTGGTAATAACAAAAGGGTAATCAAAGCAATATAAACAAATACTTTAGGATTATACTCCTAAACAAAAACACTTAAAAAAACAAAACTGCCTTCTCAATAATTCATGACTTCATTGATCATTTCTAGTTAGAGACACTTGGTAGCAGAGTAATATTATCTCCTTTTGGTACACAGTGACTCAGTTCTGTTCTTTACTTTGTTTTAAATCAATTTCTTCTGCACCATCTGATGAGAGGTTCATATACTTCTTAAAACCAATGATTGAGCCCTCAACCTGCACATTCACTTGCTCATAGAGCCAAACCTGAAATTGGGAACTATTTTGCAAGTGTCTGAAGATGAAGTTGATGGGTTACACCTTCACTGTCTGTACATTTTGACCTTGGCCACAGTACACTAAAATGGAAGTTCACAAACACCACAATGACCTAGAGGCTCCTCACATAGAAACTTACAGATCTGGTATACTGTTTTCTAGAAACCCTTTCAAATTATAAAGTAATTCTAATAATCCATGTTTATCATAATTTTTCCTACCAAAAACCAATCCTGAGTATGAAGTATTAGTTTCTTAAGGAGTAGATCTTCCCAGAACCCCAAACAAAAAAAAAAAAAAATAAAGATCAGCTTTAGAACTAAAATGCTTAAGATTTATAAAGAGCCCTGCCTTACCTGAGATAAGGCTGTGTGTCCCATCTTACTATATGTGAGAATGACTATGAAACAAGTACGTCAGATAATATTTCTTTAAAGTTATGTTAAAAACATAAAAAATGTCAAGATTTCTAGGATCTCAAACAGGGGATATAATGTAATACTCAGCCAAAAAATTTAGGGTAGCTATTACACGAACTAAGTATTTTTACTTTTGTTAATTTTAGTTGAAATTTTCTTATAAGTTATCTAAAGATTCGCTGTTAGTGTTTTACAAATGTGTTGCTTTAAGAACACAATATGGGTTTATTCAAGATAATAAGTCATCACCTACAATACAGACAGAATAATACAGATCCCAATTAATAAAAAGATAATTATAAAGTTATAGACATTAAAGTCCAGTACTCTTAATATAAGGCTGTTAAAATTAATTTGCTGGATGTTTAAGATTAGGATTTAAAATTAAAGTTAAATGAAAAGGGCCAAGAAAACCAATATTTGGCTCTTACCCTCTGAGTCAATCTGAATCCAGGGAACAGGGGACTTCTCTAAAGAGCTTTGCAACTCTGAGCCACATAACCTCCTGATCAGGGAGATTAAAGAGACCACTGGAGAACAGAAAGCCAATCAGTGCATTTGTTATGAAGAGGAGAGTCATCAGAGAAAGGAGATATCCCTGATGCTTCTGAGGGAAGATAAATGGTCAAGCAAGACCTGGACCCACCTAGCGCAAATGGCACTAGCAGAATTGAAAATGTGCTCTCATTTTTCCAGAATTGACTCCCATAAAGCTCAGCTGACTGTTAACAATAGATAGAAACAAAAATCCGTTTGTCTGCTTCATCTTAAACACTTTGGAAAGACAGTTAAGACGAAAATTCAGCCATTCCTGGGCATTTTAAATAATAATAATAATAATAATAATAATAATAATAATAATAATAATAATATTTTAAGGTATGCACTTTATTTTAGCCTCCCAAAATAAGTAAGACTGGAGGCTACAAAGAAGGATTCTCAGACAGGAATGCCTGATACTTATAAAAAGAGACTATCAAGAAGAGCTGCCACAGGCAGAAATTTTTAATTTAAGGCCTGCAGATATTACTAACCAACACAGGTAGGCTTGGTGTTTGCTAGTACGATTATCCAGCCCTGAGTAACAGAATTAAAGGTTTCTCTATTAGACACAGAGGTCATACTAGAAAAAGGATTTTACAAGATCAGATGACATTACATTGTTAAACTGTATCTTATGGGGAAGGACAACTGTAACACTAAAAGTTAAATATTAATTTGATAGTCCTGATAACTGGGGATATTAAAGACTGGTGAGGGAACTTCTATACAGTAACATGTTCCGGCTACTGCAACATTTATTCAGTACTCATGGTTTTTGTTTCTCTCATAGAAGAACCCATCCCCAGATGACTTTACAACCTGTTCTTCCCCAACCAGACTTCAATCCGAAATGACTTCTAAAAGGCAACTCATGTCCCCCAACTGACTTATAAAAGGCAACTCATGTCCCTCACGCCATGCCCACTCACTTCACCCTGTCTCAGGTCAGAAGAAGAAATAATGATTGACGCCACTCTTCTTACAACAATGGAGAGAAAGATAAGTAGATTATCAATATAAGTAATTAATTAAGTCTGGTAAAATCAGGGAGATCGGTTTTGGGTAAGTTCTAAAAATTTGGAGAATCTTACCTGAGGGATTAAAATTTCCTCAGTGCTCTTCCCCTAATCTATTAAAGATTTGAAAGGGACACAGAGAAAAGGGGGAAATGATAGACCCAACCTGATCTTTTATTAAAATTGAGAGCCATCTTGCCACAAAGCCATGAAAAGGTAATTTTGGCTTTACCATAAATTACTGCAAATTCTGAACCTGCTTGAAATGCCTGCCCGTGCCTTGAACTCACGCATGCCCAGCTCTCTGACCAGATAGCAGCAATCTCTGAAACTTTAGTGACACATCATAAATATTTGCCTTCTCTGGCCAGACAACATCCCTCTCTGAGGCTCTAATGGTCCTCTGAATTCTGATGTAGGGACAGCAAAAAAAACCTAAACTACCATTAGTGTGATGCTTGTCAGAGTTCTGTTATCTGTAACACCCCTTTTGTGTAACTTTCTGGGCTATAAAGCTGGGCTGTAGGAAAGCTGGGGTTGCTGTCTTGTTCCGGCTGTTTTGGGAGGGGAGGCAGCATGAAAGGTAGAAATAATAAGATTAATTTAATATGATTTTAATTAGAGTCAGTGGTCTTTTCTTGTGTCGTGGTCTAACAATTAACACTTCAAAAACATGGAGCTCTGACGGCCTAAAGACTTCTTGAGGAACTTCCTCTGAGGTTGGGCACTTGAAATATATGTTGTTGTAAGGAGCTTTAGCTTCCTTTCTAGTGAGACCATCAAAGATGGGTTTGAATCTATGTGACCTGGAGGACATGGTTTCTTGTATTCTAATGAACATAAGGCAGCAGTGCTGAATTTTCTCTTTGTAGGTAAACTGTGGCCACTGGGTGCTAAGTGTCTCCCCGTGTGGACTGTGAAGCCATTTTTTCATCCTCCACTTTTCGTGGTGTTTCGTGCTGCTGCACTGGGAGTTTGGTATTTGCTTCATGAAATACAAAGAGTTCAACTGGGACTCAGTTTTGGAGGGAGTTCTGTCACTTGTGGTGGGTCAGGGTCTGCAGGAGAATGCAACAACCAGGTTATATCTCACAGAGCTTGCCCCCTTGTACATAGAAATCTGACTCTGAACTTTGCCCTGGAACCTCTCCATGTAACAAGATGCCTTTACATAGAAGGTTCTGCTGGATGCACAATGTCAGTCACAAGCCATTTGGAAGGCAATGGCAAATCCTCATGGCCACACCAGAGATGTATTATCACACACCTGCCCACCACTGCAATAGGCCCACTACTCAGCAGGCTCCAACTTACTGGCATCTTTGTTCTACACCATTTTCATGAAACCCGGTCAATCATGGCATTCTCTTGTACACTAATGATCAGCAACAAGACATCCAAAGGTTCTCTAGTGCCACCTGATTATTGGAATTTCAAAAATTTCATTGTATTTATCTAGCCATTTTTCATGGATGAAGTTGGAGACACTGTGGGTTTCAGTTCATTCAGGAACCATTAAATGGTGAGGAATCTCATTTCAATGAAAGCTCTGGAGAACTCTCACAGGCAAGTCTTCCCATAGAGTCTTCAAAAGGTCACATGAAGCCAGGCCCATTGAGGTCTTCAATGTGACGTCCAAGGGTGTTCTGATTCTCAACTATGGCTGCCAAATCTTTCAGAATAAAATCATGTGATATCCTAGCTGAGATTCCAAGGCTCTGTGGAAAGCCACCCTGTCCTTGATCTCAGTTTCCAAGGGCGAATCCCATGCGTGGCCTCCTAAAATGTGAACACAGTTCATGGCAATATTTCTCTGAGATCAGTTCCAGAACTCAGACTTTAAGGGGAATCACACCAGAGTTCAAGCCCAGGTAGACCCAGTCATCACTTCCAACCGCCACACAAATGACCACAATTAAAACCAAAGCACTCCCACAAGGCCCTCATCTTCTTCCATATAGACACTCATCATAACCTGTGGTTCGAGGTTTCCATGAGGGGATCAGTCCAAGACAGTGTACAAAATAACCTCCCTTGCCCCTCATTTGCCTAAAGTCAGGGTTGCCTGGACACCCTTCCTGAGAACCAGGAGTGATCAAATAGGCCTGCCATAAATACTGCTCTGCTTCCCGAATTTGAGGCCTACTGACTCTCGGGTATATATTCTTTATGTGAATTGGAATCATGAGAAAACCCAAGCACCTATGGGCTATCTTCTGCAGGGTTTGAAGAACTCATTTGACACAAAGGATCCCTATTTTCAATTGATGGAGGTCAGGAACCTTACAGAGGAAGTCGAGAGACTTCGTCCACAATGACTGCTTTTTTGGCCATTTTGGTTTTGGAAGCACACATGTAATCTTTCTTTAGATCCATCAGGTTCTGAGAATCTATGCAACAGCCTCACACATTGCCACGAGTCTGATGCAGACACATCCCTTTCCAAAGCAATTAAGCAAAGAGCTACAGGTGATGCCCATTAATTTCCATTGAAAACCATTTTTTCAGGCTTCACAAAGGGGTGGACTGAGACAAAGACGTTTCTGACATTCAGGGCAACAGAACAATAGGTAAGCAAATGGCCCAAAGCAGGGTTTCTCGAATGATATCTGAGTTTTCTGAGATGATCCCATTCCCTTCAGCTATCCAGTACGTGGCCATGTCACAGAGCCTGGAGGTGGTACATATTGTGGACACCAAACCATGAGCCTATTCTGGAGAGTGGCCCGAATTCAAGAAGAAAACAGGAACTTAGGAAGATAGTAGTTGTTGCCCATCTATAAGGCAAGCCACAGTCCATATATAAATTGGGCAGGATGAATGCTGTGAAGCTTTCTACAAGACAGGAAAGATCCATTGATGCATTCTCTTTTCTAATATCTACAACCACAGACACAGTGGGATAAACAGACATAAAAACACTCGCCTTATCAAAAGACTTACTAGAAACGATCCAATCCAAACCAAACAAAGCGACTTTCCTACCTATTCCCAGATCATGAGACAAAACCACAAACTCACATGCACACCCACAAAGTCACCGCCTTCCCCCAAGTAGGTCTGTAACTATCCGGAGTGTCCTCTGACTGATGGGCCATACTATGTTCCCCCAAAATGGGCTATCCTATCTCAGATCTGGTCTCCTTGCAAACAATGTGAAGTTGTCAGGTGCCAGTGGTGAGCCACTACCTGCTTTCTCAGGAAAGGCCCCTCTTCAGCGCTCTCTTGGCATTTGGCCATCTTCACATCAGTAGTTACCAAGAAAGACTGACTCTGTCCTTGGTAAATCCAATCATGTGAGACCACTGGGACTGGGACTGGGACTGCCTCTGGGTGCCTGGCTTTTTGGATCCCAAGTTCAGAGAGTTCCATCACCAAGAAAGTGATGTAGGTCACTTCCTTCTGGAACTGAATGAGGTCACTGCCTAGGCAATCACTTTTTCCTAACATTTGCTTCCAAGTGTCCCAATAGATGGAGGCTGCCCCTACTTCCTGTGACACTTTCACAAGTTAGAATGGTATATCAAACATAGCACCCGGAAGCAGCTCTCCACACAGGCCTGGTTTGGTCCATCTTCTCTACATTAAGAAGAGAGAGATTTCTTCAGACACACCCATTCATCCTGACCAGGTTGTTTGTCATGGAAGATGACTTTTGCTCTCTCAGGTCCTTCATAGCTTCCTCTATCTTCCCCAGGGTTCATTTCTGCATGGACCTTTGAGGTTCTCAGCAGGTGGAAGATCTCTTATGTTCCTGTATTGTAAGACCAACTCTGTCCCTGCTCTTCTGTAAAGTTAGATGGAGGGCAAAGAGTATGGTTAGGGTTAATAACATGTTTGATTTGGGTTAGGAATCATTCTGCTGGATGAATAATGGTATTGGGAACCTGCGATATTTGTAAGTATATATAGAGGTGAAATATATGTATGAGAACAGAAATCTAGGTAAGATTTGAAGCCCAGAAGGGCATTGGATCCTTGATTGGGATACTTAGCTTTGAATTATGTTCTGCACATGTGTCTCAGATAAATCTATACACAATGGTATAGGACCTTGTACTTGGATGATTGAATGTCGAAGAGAACATCCAGTCTAAAAAGGATAGTTGGTAGGATTAGGAAGATAGTTGGTAGAATTAGAAAAAAAGAGTGAGTATAGGATTTGAAAAAAAAGTTCTTTAGCAATAGGGTTTCAGGTAGAGAGAAAATGTAAATGTCAGCACATGTGAAGAGTTGGTCACAATGATGAATTGGGGAAAATATGTAGGAAAGCAGATAGCAATAGAGACATAGGAAATCAGGCAAATGATAAAGTGATTGATTGGATTAGACATTTTCAGCAGGCTTGAAGTTGAATATATAATCTTAGGAAGAAACACATATGTAGTCACCAATAGGATTGACATTTGAGAGCATTAGCCAACCTGGACACGGGTGATTTTTATAATCCATACTCATATTCCATTTAGGCTTTGGTACAATCATAAGTGTGACTTTGCATTTTCTTGCCAGAATATTACTGTGATAAAATGTATATGTAGATCAGGTGACATGAGTATTTCTTGCACCATTTCTGGGAGCAATATTTTGAAGAGGTATAAATTAGTATTGGGGGCACAAATAGGTGTACCATGTGTGTATGAATATAGAGAGAATGATTGAATAGACCATACTGTGAATAAATAATATAACTTGTTCCAACTTTACAAATTGGAATAAACTAATATCTCAAAATACATAGCAAATCTTATATTGATATACATACATTCATTCCAACCAGTTATACATCTAATGGTAATATTAGGGTTGTAGTTTATCATAAATTCTGTGTGAGTTTTGTTTCAAAATTGATTATGGAAATCGAAAATAATGTGTTTGGAAAGAAGTCTCATGAAATGAGCAGTCAAAAACAAGTAGGAATATATGTGTTCTGAAGCAGGAAGTGATTGAATGTGTTACAAATGTCTTTAAATTTGTGAACTTGTGGATGAAATGTACATTTTATGATGTACAAAAACTGAAGAAATAGAAATGTACCAGTGTTGAATAAAATTGAACATCAAAATACACATCATGTCCCATAGGAATCTACTAGCATTGATGTTAAAGTGGGTCAGTTACTGTAGAAATATAAGGATTTGTTTGCACCATTCACTGAAGTAAGTTTTCAGTACTAGAAAACAAATATGTATTTCAGGTGGATGAATGTTTCTGAAAATAATCTTATGAAAAGTTGATTATAAAACCACATACATGAACATTAGTGAATTTAGGGAGTGTATAATAAGACACATGTATTTCATATTTTGAAAAATCTAGAGTGTATATATATATATATATATATATATATATATATATATATATATACACACACAAATACATTGGAAAGTAGAAAATATATTCCAATCAAAATTCATCATGAAATATATATCATTCACAGATCCAAAAATATTAATTTTACTGAACATAGATTTATGTATAATGTTGCTCAACTAAAAAGCTCACTCATAGTTAGAATTTTCAGTTCCAAAAGCATTTAGGAGGAGTGATTTCTTCTCATACTTTCTATCTGCCAAGTTAGCCACCTCACAAAAATGTACGTGTATTCCAGGTAGGATTTTGTATGTGCATATAAAAATACATGTGCTGAATTGGCTACAGAAAATGGGAGACAGGAATTCACATGTGTGTTAACTTTAAAAACACATGGAGAACAATTTCAAGAAAAAAATTGACAAGATTTATAACTCCTACCCTATATCATGCAAAAGGCAAGACCAACTATTCACCATTCCTCCTCTGAACTGCTTGTATTTCTATTCTGTTTGGGTTATTTTTCTCCATCATATTAGGATTAGTAGTCAGAGTCTAGTAGGGTATGGGTTAGTGTCAGAGTTTCAGTATTTCGAATGAAAAATTGCAAAATGTATCCAATGTGTATGTAAATATGTGCTACACAAAAATCTTCCCACTCTTATCCAGAACAATGTCTTGACAATACCTTCGCCCCAAGTAAGAAACAATTAGAGGAAAAGAGTTAGAAATTCCGTGAATACATATCTGGAATGGAAAACAATCAGGAATTCACAATCTTGGAAGTGGTAGAGGAGTTTTCAAAAGTAAGGGACAGGGTAAACACTCCACAAAAATGGAATTCTACTGGCCTAGAGACTTCTTGGGAAACTCTCTGTGAGGTTGGGCACTTGAAATATATGTTGTTGTCAGGACCTTTAGCTTCCTTTCTAGTGAGACCATAAAAGCTGGGTCTGCATCTATGTGACCTGGTGGACATTGTTTCTTTTTTTCCCAATGAACATGAGGCAGCATTGCTGAATTCTCCCTTTGTAGGTAAACTGTGGCCCCTGGGGGCTAAATGTCTCCCCATGTGGACTGTGAAGCCATATGGTCATCCTCTATTTTCGTGGTGTTTTTTGCTGCTGCACTGGAAGTTTGGTACTTGCTTCACGAAATACAAGGAGTTTAAATGGAACACAGTACGGGAGGGAGTTCTGTCACGTGTGGTGAGTCAGGGTCTGCAGGAGAATACAAGAACCAGGCTTCTATCCCACATAGCTTGCCCCCTTGACTATAGCAACCTGATTTTGAACAGCGTCCTGAAACCTCTCCATATAACAAGATGCCTTTACATATAAGGGTCTGCTGGTTTGACCATGTCAGTGACAAGCCATTTGGAAGCCAATGGCAGATCCACATGGCCCCACCACAGATGTTTTATCACACACTTGCCCACCATTGCTCTAGGCCCACTACTCAGCAGGATCCAACTTTCTGGCATCTCTGTTAAACACCATTTTCATGAAAACCAGTCAATCAAGGCACTGTCTGGTATACTCATTGTTGGAAAAAGTATAAACGGCAGCCATACCCCAGAGAAAAACCCCAACATGGCGCCTAAGGACTTCTTCTTCCTACCTTCTTCTTTTCTGAAGTGGCGCGAAAAGTTCCCACCCGGGTGAACTCTCCCACTGGTGCCAATTTCAAATCTCGCTGGCGGGGAACCTTAGCCCCAATGAGAACTAACTCCTGGGCTCCGGAGCTGATATCTGAAAGAACTTGCCAATAAACGGGTTGCCTGCCATTTATCTAAGTCCTTTCATCTCCTCCTTAGTTCTATATAAGCACACAGCTTTTTGCAATAAAATTGGAATTCTCCCGGCGAAGTGCCTTTGAGTGGGGAGTTCTTTCATTCTGGTGCCCCGTTTGAGGATACGGGTGTGCTCTTTCCAACAAGAGCCCCGTCCCCCGTTCCGCCCTGACACTCCGTCCTGGTCCGCTCTTTTCAGACGCCAGCTTCCTGCACTCACCACTGATCTGATGTATGTAAGCTTCCCCTGACCCTGGCTGGCCAACTTCCTTCGGGCTACCGCTAGTTTTGTGACCCTGATCGTCCAGCACACTCTAGACGCCCGGTAGGGGAGAGGGAATTCCTCCCACCAAGACCTTTACTGGTCACAGTGGACCCTCTAGTGATCCGTTTCCCTTTGGGGCATGAGCATTCTGAGTTTACACGAGAGGCTCTGTGGTTTTTCCTCCTTTGCTGCCACTGCTGCTGCCGGCTAGATTTGCTGTTTCCTGCAGGGCTGCTGTGTCTGGCTGAAGCTGCCTCTCTGCTCAGGGAAAACTGAACTCCCGTCCTAGAACTGCATTCTGCTGGAGCTGGAGTTCTGTTTTCATTACTGACTTCTTCAGCTGCGTTCGAAAACTTTTCTGACGTCAGGTTGCCCATGGCTCCAAACCCATTGGGTCTTCCAGATCGCACTTCACTGGTGACGACCAGGTAGTACCCTCTGTATTTCCTCGCGACAGCTGGTCATTTTGGGGACACCCACGTGACCCCCATTCGCCCTGAATTTCCTGGAAGCCATTCCAGCTCGGGTTTTCTCTTTGTCTCTCTCGCTTACTCTTATTTTCTCTCTCTCTCTCTCTCTCTCTCTCTCTCTCTCTCTCTCTCTCTCTTCCATCTCTTCCTGTGACAATGGGCACCTCTTCATCTGTACCTGAAGCCTCACCTCTCAAATGTTTAATAAAAAATCTGGCCACACTCTCCCTCACACCAGACATCAAGCCCAAACTTTTAATTAAATTCTGTACCCAAGATTGGCCTCCATATCCACTGGATAATGGCAATCATTGGCCTCCAGAAGGCTCCTTAGATCCAAACCTCCCCTGGGACCTTTTTAACTACTGCCAGCGTTAGGAAAAGTGGAGGGAGATTCCCTGCATTGAAGGTATTAGCCTTCCCACACAGCACCTTGTCTCTGCTCCTCCTGCCCTCTCCCTCAGGTCCTCTTTGCTTGCAATCCCCTCTCTTTCCCTACTTCTACTTCTGACTTCACAGATTCTTCCTCATTCAACCCAGCAGATGAACCCCCACCTTCTCCCCAGCCCCATCTGCCCCTTCTCTTCTGCAATACCCTCCTCATCCTCTGCCTGATTCCATGGATCCTCAGCCTTCCATTTTATCCCCCTCCCCTCCGTCCTCTTCTGCCTGCTCCACTTCCTCCTCTTCCAAAGAGACACTCCCTTCCCCTCCCTCTCCTTCCTGTCCTCCGCCTGCCTCTCTCAGTCCTCCTTTTACCAGGTCTAAAGGACTCCTTCCCACCCCTAAGACAATCGCACCCCTTCGTGAGGTAGCTGGTCCCGAGGGTGTCATCAAAGTCCACGTGCCCTTCTCCAGGTCAGACATTACTCAGCTAGAGAGCAAGTTAGGCTCAATCACCACTAAACCCACCACTTACATTCGGGAGTTTCAATGGGTCCTGCAAGCATATAGCCTCACTCATCATGACATATACATGCTCTTGGCGAATACACTTCTCCCCGAGGAAAGGCAATGGGTCTGGGAGCTAGCCCAAGCCCATGCTGATGAAAATCATAGGACCAATCCTGACCACCCCACGGGCTCTCATGCTGTCCCAGAGCAGGAACCCTATGGGATTACAACACCCCTGAAGGCTTACAGACTCATGACCTTTTTACATCCTGCCTCTTGGCGGGCCTGAAAAAGGCGACCCACAAGGCTGTTAACTTTAAAAAGGTGCAGGAGGTCATTCAAAGGAAGGAGGAAACACCTTCAGAATTCCTGGATAGACTAACCAAGGCCCTTCAACACTGCACATAACTCGACCCAGAAACCCCTGATGGCCGTCATCTCTTAATGACATATGTTCTGGCCCAAAAATACTCTGACATTAAAGCCAAGCTTAAAAAGCTTGAACAGGGCCCTGCTACTCCTCAGACCGAAATCCTCGCTATCTCTTTACAGGTTTTTCATGGTAGAGAGGATGAAAGTGAATGCCCTAGGCAGAGAGCTGAAAATGCCAAATTCCAAATGTTGGCCCAGGTCATTCAGAGAAGGCCATCACCACGCCGTCCCAATGTGACACCCCCTGGAGCTTGCTTCAAATGTGGTAAGGATTGTCCTTCGCCGAGAAAACCCTACAACCCCTGCGCAACATGCCATCAAAGGAGACACTGGGGGGCAGACTGCCCAACAACCCGGAAGGGAGGTTGGTCAGCCACCCGGCAACCCCAGCCTCTCCTGGGCTTGGCAGAGGAGGAATGATGGAGCCCTGGGCCTTCCCTCCAGACTATTACCATCAAGAATCAAGAACCTAGGGTCACCTTCCTGGTGGATGGACGCTTCATTACCTTCCTTTTGGATACTGGTGCCACTTTTTCGGTCTTGAGGGAGTATTGGGGTTCTACCACACCCTCAAAAACTCCTATTGTCATGGTAGAAGGTAAACATATTTTCCCTCAAAATCCCTTTTGTCCTTCACTCACTCCTTTCTCGTTATGAGCCATTGCCCCATTCCCCTTCTGGAAAGGGACATACTCTCACTATTAAAAGTCACCATTCACAAATCACCCCACACCTCTCCTACCTCTCATTTCCTCATGATGTTCCTAGGGGCAGATACACCTCCTCCATGCACTCTCCCACGACTATCTAAACCAGTTAACCCTGAGTTTTGGGACACAACTACACCCTTTATGGCTAAATGCAGTCCTATTCATATTGTCTTACTGGACCCTTCAAGATATATTAGTCAACCATGATATCCACTCACAACCACAGCCTTCCTCGGATTAGAAGCCATCATCCAGGATTTATAATGAAAGGTGTATCTTAGGCCTACACAATCTCCTTTCAACACCCCCATTCTGGCAGTTACGAAACCTAACGTGTCCTACAGGCTGGTTCTAGACCTTCCCCTTGTCTACTCCTCTGTGGTCCCCATCCACCGGCTAGTGTCCAACCCTTACACCCTCCTCTCTCAGATCCCTGCCACTACTACCCACTTCTTGGTTCTAAATTTGAAACATGCATTCTTTTCTATTCCCTTGTTCTCAGAATCTCAGGATATCTTTGCTTTTACTTGCACTTACTCTCACACCCGCCATTCTCATCAGCTTACCTGGACTGTCCTCTGACAGGGATTCAGGGATAGCACCCATCTCTTTGGCCAAGTTCTTGCCCAGGACCTCACATCCTTTCACCCGACCTGTCCTGACTCTACTCTCCTTCAATATGTCGATGACCTTCTTCTATGTAGTCCCTCTGGGAACACTCTCAATCCCATACTGCTCAGCTTCTTAATTTCCTAGCAGACAAGAAAAATAGGAAGTCTCCCCACAAGGCCCAGGTTTCCCAGTCTTCTGTCACCTTTCTTGGTTTTTGCCTTACACCCAGAAAAAAGGAAATAACACTGGATAGGAGGCAACTCCTCTCTGATCTTCCAGTGCCCCATTCAAAAGCCAAAATACTATCATTCCTAGGACTAGCAGGTTATTTTAGGGCCTGGATCCCAAATTATTCTCTTCTATACAAATCCTGTATGAACTAGCAAAGGGACCCCCTAGTGAATCTCTTGCCTCCTCCCCAAACTACCACTTGCGCAGGCTTCAGCAACTTGTCTTAAAGGCACTTGCCCTTCACCTTCCTGATCTTTCAAGACCATTTCATGTATATGTCCATGAAAAAGGGAGGCAAGAACTTGGGGTCTTAGGTCAAAACTATGGGCCTACATTTTCACCTGTGGCATATTTGTCCAAGCAAATTGACCCTACCATCCGTGAGTGGGCCCCTTGCTTAAGAGCTCTGGCTGCTGGACAAATTTTACACAAAGAAGCCTCTAAGCTTACTTTTGGGGCCCCTTTAACTATCCACTCCCCACATCACTTGAAGGATCTTTTAGCTTATAAGGGCTTTCAAACCCTTCCTCCATCCAGAGTTCTGTCACTCCTCACTTCCTTTCTGGAAAACCCTAATATTACTTTCCTCCCCTGCTCTGCACAGAACCCTGCCTCACTGCTCTCAATGACTCCCACGTCTAACACACCAACTCATAATTGGTTGGAAACCTTAGATGATTTCCTCCCCTGTCATTCTTCCATTTCTGAGAGACTACTAGCCAAGCCTGACCTTATCTGGTTTACTGATGGCAGTTCCTTTAGGCAGAATTGCACTCATTACTTTGGATACACTGTAGTTTCAGCCACTGAGATTATAGAGGCCAAAGCTCTGCCTTCAGGAACTACCAACCAGCAGTCTGAACTTATAGTAGCCACTCGTGCCTGCCTTCTAGCACAAGGCAAATCCCTAACCCTTTATACTGATTCAAAATATGTCTTCCATATCTTATCCCATGCTGCAATATGAAAGGAGCGAGGCCTACTTACCACCAAAGGTAATGTGATCACTAATTCGGCTCTTATAACCAATCTGATAAAGGCCTCCCACTTACCCACCCAGGTGGGAGTTGTCCATTGTAGGTCTAATTAGAAGGACGTCTCTCTTATCACTGAGGGCAATGCCAAAGCTGAACAGGCGGAACAAATGGCTGCTACCACTTCCAATGATGGACCCCCTGGGGGACATATAATGGCCACTTTAGACAGCTCATCTGAAGCCCCTACTTCTTCCAGTAAGAACAAGGATCTCTTCAAGTTCTTTCATACTCTATTCCTTTCCAATTCTCAGTCTTTGACCCTCTTTTTACAGAGCTTCTTCTCGCTCACCCTCTCTGACAAAGTCATGCTACAGAATATAGCCTCTAATTGTCAGATCTGTCAGTGGACCAACACTTATACTCCTTTAAGGCCCAAACCTTTTCCTTCCCACCAAGCCCGGGGACACATTCCCACTGCTGACTGGCAGGTAGACTTCACCAACATGCTCACAGTATGGCGCACTAAATACCTCCTTGTCTTTGTGGACACTTTCTCTGGTTGGATTGAGGCATTTCCCACTTCCAATAAAACGGCTTCCACTGTAGCTTTAATCTTACTGACAGACATCATCCCCAGGTTTGGTATGCCCACTTCTCTACAATATGACAATGGCCCTGAGTTTATTTCTAGAATCACACAAAAGGTCTCTCAAGCCCTCTCCTTCAAGTGGCATTTCCACTGTCCATATTATCCCCAAGCTTCAGGGAAAGTGGAAAGGGTAAATTGTACTCTAAAGGAAGTTCTTACCAAATTTACAATGGAATTAAACTTAGACTGGGTCAAACTCCTTCCCTTGGATTTGCTTCGAATCAGAGCTCTCCCTAAAAACCATCTTTACTGTCTCCCTTTGAGATAATGTATGGAAGACCTCTTATACCCCCTGGGTTGGTCATTTCACAAGGACCTCTCACCCGAGATTTGTCTTTGCCTCTTTTGTATCATCTCCGCTCGGAACTCTGGAAATATCAGGACTGGCTTCATCCGGACCCAGTGTCCTCTCCAAACATTCCTCCCTTAACACCTGGGAGTCTAGTATATTATAATACCCCAGAGGAGAAAGGGACTCTTGCCCCAAAATGGGAAGGCCCCTATCCTGTCATTCTCTGTACCCCCACTGCCGCCAAACTCTCCTTACCAGACAACCGTCTAACTCCCTGGATTCACATTTCTAGGTTGAAGCCATATCACCAGGAGGCCCCACCTGCTGACGACAGGACCAACCCAGAGGAACTCCAAGAATCACCTCCTGAACCTCCCATTAACTCCTGCTCTCCACACTCATCTCACCCATTTAAGTTGCGGCTCACACGGTGTTCCATGCAGCCCAATTCCTCTTAAAAAAGTCACAATGGGCTCTCTCAACACCCTAATCTTCTGTAACTGCTTGTTTTTTGTGCTCTGCTTATTTTCTGTGCTCTATCGGGACTGGTCTTTACCCTCCTCTCCTACCATGTATTTATTCACTCTTCAGGAACGATACTCAGAACATGGCATATAGAAGGTCCGTGCAGTGGATGCAACTACTTGCTTCATCCACAACTGCACCTCTATTTCCCTAAAATTGTCACCTTCAAGGACCTTCGTCCCTGGTAGCTGGAACTGGCTTTTCATTTGCTTCCTTTTTGATCAAACAAAAGACTATTGTCATTGGTGGCCTGAGATTATAATGGGTGCCCCTATTGGTCATGCAGGTTCCATGATGAACATGGTAGCTATTCTTACCACTCACTTGGTTACCCTAAAGTGCGGACTTCTAGTTACCTAAAGTGGGATAAAGTCTCTTTATCTGATAACAATGGATGGTATACTTTAGATATACCTGACCCCAAGGCCAAACGTTGGGACTATGTTGAGGTTGCTGTCTATGCTCGGACAACCTCAGCCAGACCCACAGGGTGGATGACAGTTGGCCGCACCCTGATTATGCCACCTAAGGCAACCATCCAGGTAGTCGAACACATTAAGGAGTCAGAATCAAAACTTTTAGATCTTATCCATAGCTCATCCACAAAGGATTCAGACCCTTCAACCCCCTCAGGTCCCCCTGACACATGGCTCAATTTGTTACACCAATCTCTTCGATTATTAAACTCCACCCCTCTTTCTGTGCCTCCTTCTCAGTGCTTTCTCTGTGCTTCACTTAGTCCCATTAGCGGCAGGAAATATTTCAGCAAAAACCTACAATTTCTCTAAGAAAGGACAACCCCTACATGTGACACGTATCCCACTGTGGGAAAGTTATTTCACCAATACTTTATTTGCTTTCATCTGTTTCCACCTGCCAATAATGAATCCTTTACCCATTTGTTCCTTGAGCTTAAGCACCCAATCGAGCCCTGCATTTATGCAACCTGGACATTTCCTCTGGTGTAATGGGTCTTTAAGTACCTCAACGATCAATGTCTCTGGCACCTGTTTCTTGGTTACTGTAGTTCCTCAGCTGTCTTTGTATACTCCCACCGAATTCCGACAGTTGGCCCTACCTTCCTGAACCCGTAGGGCAGTCTTTCTGCCGGTTCTGGTAGGCCTCACTTTAACAACCTCAGTGGCGGGTCTCGGACTCTCTGGTGGAGCTATAGGTCATGCTCTATGGGCATTCAAAGACCTGCAACAAAAACTGCAGGAAGCACTCGATACCACTGCTGAGTCTCTGGGCTCCTTGCAGCACCAGGTTACTTCATTGGCACAAGTGGCTTTACAGAACCAAAGGGCAATTGATCTTCTCACTGCAGAAAAAGTGGGTACATGCCTATTCCTCAGAGAGGAATGTTGCTCTTATGTTAATGAATCTGGGCTGATAGAAAAAAATGTTGTTAAATTGCAGAAATTATTGACCAAATTGCTCAAACCTAGCTCCTCCAATCCCATAACAGGGTTCTTCCAATCCTATCTTGCCATGTACTTACTACCTATCTTGGGGCCCCTTATTGGGATGCTCCCTTTTTTTGCTCTCTTGCCATGCATAATGAAGTTCCTTCAAACCCAACTGCAAAAAATTTCTAATCAAAATTTCAACCAGCTTTTGCTTAGGCACTACCATCCTCTGATGACCGATGAACCCCTAACATCTCCAAGAGAACAGTTCACTCAGTGATGAAGCTCACTACCAGGCACGATGGAATGCAACGTACATCAGACAGCGGGAGGCAACGAGCTTGGAGAACCTCTTAATCTGCCATCCTGGATTCATGAGTCTTTATGACCTTCTAAGCTTCCTCATGGCCCTTGGCCTCTTCTATGTCAGTCCCCCAACATGGAACTTCTGCCAAAAATTGACCTTTGCTTTAATTTTTATCTTCATTCTATTTTTATTCACTCTGATCTTCTTCAAGTGCTGGTGACGCCATGACCAGGCAACGCTTCCAGTATTTCCTAGAGTCTCTGTTACAGGACCAGTAGCTGATACCAACAATCTCCTCCATCCAGAACTGGTTTCATGCCATCGACAACTTGTGGCATCAGGGAACTTTCATAGACTTTACCCCTACTGAAGTAGCTATCTATACCACTGGCTTTTATTTCTGGCTGCCATGATATCCCCAGACGTGGCCCCCGAGCATTTGTCCACTTCCCTTTCTAGGCCCCACAGCACCCCCACACAGCAGGCAGCAGCCAGAAATGACAAACAATGCCCCACTTTCTAAGAAAACAAAAAGGGAGGAATGTTAGGAAAAGTATAAATGGCAGCCATACCCCAGAGAAAAACCCCAACATGGCACCTAAGGACTTCTTCTTCGTACCTTCTTCTTTTCTGCAGTGGCGTTAAAAGTCCCCGCCCTTGTTAACTCTGCAGCCAGCGCCAATTTCAAATCTCACTGGTGGGGAACCTTAGCCCCAATGATAATTAATTCCTGGGCTCCAGAGCTGATATCTGAAAAAACTTATTCTCAGAACATGAGACCAAATCACAAACCCACAACCACACCCACAAAGGCACCTCCTTCTCCCAAGTAGGTCTGTGACTATTCGGAGTGTTCTCTGACTGCTGGGCCATACTATGTTCCTCCGAAATGGCCTGTCTTGTCTCAGATCTGGTCTCCTTGGTCAACTCTGTGAAGTTGACAGGAACCAGTGGTGAGCCACTACCATCTTTCTCAGGAAAGGCCCCTCTTCAGAGCTCTTCTGGCATTTGGACATCTTCAAATCAGTAGGTACCAAGAAAGACTGACCCTCTCCTTGGTAAATCCAAACAAGTGAGACAACTGGGACTGGGACTGGGACTGGCTCGGGGTGCCTGGCTTCCTGGATCCCAAGTTCAGAGAGTTCCAACACCAAGGAAGTGAGGTGAGGTCACTTCCTTCAGGAACTGAATGAGGTCACTGCCTTGGCAACCACTTTGTTTTAGCAGTTGCTTCTTATGGTCCCTTTTGATGGAGGCTGCCCCTACTTCCTGTGACCCTTTCATAAGTTAGAATGGGATATAATCCATAGGCTCTCAGGAACAGCTCTCCAAAAGGCCTGGTTTGGTCCGTCTCCTCTACATTAAGAAGACAGAGGCTGATTCAGACACCAAACTTCATCCTACCAGGTTGTTTTCCATGGAAGATGACTTTTGCTCTCTCAGGTCCTTCATAGCTGCCTACATCTTCTCCAGGAATCATTTCTGCACATACCTTTGAGGTTCTCATCAGGTGGAAGATCCCATACATTCCTGTATTGTAAGACCAACACTGTCATTGCTTTTCTGTAAAGTTAGATTGAGGGAACAGTGTATGGTTAGTGTTAATAACATTTTCAATTTTGATTAGGAACCATTCTGCTCGATGAACAATGGTATTGGGAACCTGTGATATTTATAAGAATATAGAGGTGAAATATATGAACGAAAAGAGAAATCTAAGTAAGATTTGAAGCCCAGAAGGTCATTGGGTTCTTGATTGGGATACTTAGCATTGAATTACGTTCTGCACAGATGTCTCAGATAAATCGATATACAATGGCATAGGACCTTGTACCTTGGATGATTGAATGTAGAAGAGAACATCCAGTCAAAAAGGGATAGTCGGTAGGATTAGGAAGACAGTAGGTAGGTTTAGGAAGAAGAGTGAATATAGGATTTGGACCAAAGTTTTTAGCAATAGGGTTTTGGTTAGAGAGTGAATGTTAGTGATAGCACATGTGAAGATTCAGTCACAATGATAAACTGGGGAAAATATGTAGGAAAGCAGATGTCAATAGACACATTACAAAATCATTCAAAGTGTAAAGTGAGTGACAGCTTTAGACGTATTCAAAGGGTTGAGTTTGAATATATAATCTTTGGAAGAAACAAATATGTAGTCACCAATAGGATTTTCATTTGAGATCATTAGGCAACCTGGACATGGATGTTTTTAGTAATCCAGGATCACTTTCCATTTAGGTATGGTACAATCATAAGTGAGAACTTTGCTTTTTCTGTTCAGAATATTACTGTGATAAAATGTATATGTAGATCAGGTTACATGTATTTGTTCCACCATTTCTGGGAGTAATATTTTGAAGACGTATAAATTAGTATTGGGGGTACAAAGAGGTGTACCCTGTGTCTATGAATATAGAGATAATACATAAATAGACCATTATGTGAATAAATAATATAACTGGTTCCACTTTAAATAATGGATTGAATTGATATCTGTAACTAAGTAAGAAATCTTATATTGATATACAATCATTCTTTCCAACCACTTATACATTTAAAGGTAATATTAGGGTTATGGTTTATCATGACGGGTGTTTTGCTTCAAATATGATAAAGGAAATCGAAAATAATGTGTTTGGAAAGAAGTCTCATGAAAAGAGCAGTCAAGAAACATGGAGGAATACATGGGTTCTGAAGCAGGAAGTGATTTGAAGTTAAACAAATGCGTATAAATTTGCTAAATTGTGGATGAAATATTTATATATCCTCTGATGTGCATAAACTGAAGAAATAGTAATGTTCCAGTGTTGAATAAAAATGAACGTCAAAATGCACATCATGAACCATAGGAATCTAATCTACTTGCATTGATGTTAAACTCGTGTCAGTTACTGTAGAAATATTATGATTTGGCTTTTTTTTGGTGTTATAATACAATTTATTTTAGTACTAGCATGCCACAGAATGTAGAGGAAGGAACAATGGATTATTATTATCATTGTGATAATTTAAGTTTTTATATCACATTAAGCTATAATATGTCATAATATATCTTATGAATTAGAGAAAAATTTTTTTAAAAAACCTATTATTTAAGGACCATATGCACTGACAATTTAAATGGCTTTCTCGTGATTTCAATTTCTATCAATTGTGTATTAATTGCCAAATATTTATTTTAGTACTTTTCATATTCATAATTGATATAAAGTCAATTGTTTAATTCTTTTTGTAAGTAGTTACTTATTACAGCAGGGACATTATTAATAATTCTAAATCTTTATAAGAAAAATGGTACAAAGTTATTTTCATGCAAAATTAAGAATAATTGCCTTCTCTGAATGTTTGATTGTTAATACATATAACAAAGAGCTTTTGATGAGTCTCTTCCCCAGTAAAACATAAAATGCAAAGATATAGTTGGGTATGTATGTCCAAATAAAGATAAGAAGAAATACACATTATTAGCTAGAAACAATTAAATAAAAGATGAAAAGAAAAATCCAATACATTGTATGAACTTGTCAGATGAGGTAGTATTCTGGAAGAATAGCCTAAGGCTAGACATGGTCCATGACAAAATATTAACTAAAAAAATGAAATATGAAAAATATAGGAAATGCTATGAATTTTTCATGAAGGTAGGTGAATTATCCTTTAATCTCATTTTATGTGCATTTTCAAAAGCCAAATTTCTGGTAAAATAAATTTGTGATAGTTACAACTACACAAAACAAAGTTTCTGCTTAGCAAAATGAATGCATCTCAACCCTTTTTTAGCTGATTTCTTCCCACTCAATTTTAAACCTTTATTTATTTATTTATTTTTATTGGTTGTTCAAAACATTACAAAGCTCATGATATATCATCTTTGATACATTTTTCTCATTTGGTTTATGAACTCCCATTTTTTCCCCAAATAAGAATTGCAGAAACACATTGCTTACACATTCACATTTTTACATAATGGCATATTAGTGACTGTTGTATTCTTCTACCTTTCCTATCCCCTACTATCCCCCCTCCCCTGCCCTCCCATCTTCCCTCTCTACCTCATGTGCTGTTGTTTAATTCTCTCCATTATTTCCGTCCCATTTCCCCTCACAACCTATTATGTGTAATTTTGTGTATCATTGAGGGTATTCTACCATTTCCTTATGCTTTCTCTTCTCTCTCCCTTTCTCTCCCCCCACACGTCTTTGTATAATGTTAATCTTTTCCTCATGCTCTTCCTCCCTTTCTGTTCTTAGTTGCTCTCTTTATATCAAAGAAGACATTTGGCATTTGTTTTTTTAAGGATTGGCTAGCTTTGCTTAGCATATTCTGCTCTAATGCCATACATTTCACTGCAAATTCTATGATTTTGTAATTTTTTAGTGCTGCGTAATACCCAATTGTGTGTAGATTCCACATTTTTTTTTATCCATTCATCTATTGAAGGGCATCTAAGTTGGTTCCACAGTCTAGCTGTTGTGAATTGTCCCGCTATGATCATTGATGTGGCAGTATCCCAATAGTACGCTGTTTTAAGATCCTCAGGGAATAGTCCAAGAAGTGTGATAGCTTGGTCAAATGGTGGATCCATTCCCAGCTTTCCCAGGAATCTCCATACTGCTTTCCAAATTGGCTGCACCAATTTGCAGTCCCACCAGCAGTGTACAAGTGTCCCCTTTTCCCCACATCCTCGCCAACACTTACTGTTGTTTGACTTCCTAATGGCTGCCAATCTTACTGGAGTGAGATGGTATCCTAGGGTGGTTTTGATTTGAATTTCTCTGACTGCTAGAGATTGTGAGCATTTTTTCATGTACTTGTTGATTGATTGTATGTCCTCCTCTGTGAAGTGTCTGTTCAGGTCCTTGGCCCATTTGTTGATTGGGTTATTTATTACCTTACTTTTAATTTTTTGAGTTCTTTGTATATTTTGGATATTAGGGCTTTATCTGAAGTGAGAGGGGTAAAAATTTGTTCCCAGGATGTAGGTTCTCTATTTACCTCTCTTATTGTTTCTCTTGCTGAGAAAAAAAAAAACTTTTAGTTTAAGTAAGTCCCATTAATTTATTCTTGTTATTAACTCTTGGGCTATGGGTGTCCTATTAATGAATTTGGAGCCCGATCCCACAGTATGTAGATCGTAGCCAACTTTTTCTTCTATCAGATGCAGTGTCTCTGATTTGATATCTAGCTCCTTGATCCATTTTGAGTTAACTTCCTTGCTTGGCGAGAGAAAGGGATTCAGTGTCATTTTGTTGCATATCGATTTCCAATTTTTCTAGCACCATTTGTCCTTCGTATATTGCAGGTTTTTAGCCCCTTTTATCAAATATAAGAAAGTTGTAATTTTGTGGAATGGTTTCTGTGTCCTCTATTCTGTACCATTGGTCCACCTGCCTGTTTGGTACCAGTACCATGCTGTTTTTGTTACTATTGCTTTGTAGTACAGTTTGAAGTCTGGTATCGCTATACCTCCAGATTCAAACATCCTGCTTAGAATTGCTGTTGCTATTCTGGGTCTTTTGTTTTTCCATATGAATTTCATGATTGCTTTATCTTTTCTACAAGAAATGTCGTTGGGATTTTGATTGGCATCAATTTAAACCTGTAGAGAATTTGGGTAATATCGCCATTTTGATGATGCTAGTTCTGCCTATCCATGAATTGGGTATAATTTTCCATATTCTAAGATCTTCTTCTATCTCTTTATGTTTCTGTAGTTTTCATTTATAAATCTTTCACCTCTTTTGTTAGGTTGATTCCCAACTATATAATTGTTTTTCCAATTATCTTATTTTCTTTGAGGATATTTTGAATGGAGTGGTTTTCCTCATTTCCATTTCAGAAGTTTTGCTGCTGATATACAGGAATGCCTTTGATTTATGCGTGTTGATTGTATATCTTGCCACTTTGCTGAATTTATTTATTAACTCTAGCAGTTCCTCTGTAGACCCTTTTGGGTCTGTTAAATATATTATCATGTCATCCGCAAATAGCGATAATTTAAGTTCTTCTTTTCCTAGTTTTATGCCTTTAATTTCTTTTGTCTGTCTAATTGCTATGCCTAGTATTTCAAGAACTGAATTAAATAGAAGTGGTGATAGAGGGCATCCCTCTTGTTCCAGATTTTAGAGGGAATGCCTTCAGCTTTTCTCAATTTAGGATGATGCCAGCCTGAGGTTTAGCATATATAGCTTTTACAATCTTGAGGTAAGTTCCTGTTATCCCTAGTTTTTCTAGTGTTTTCAACATAAAGGGATGCTGAACTTTGTCGAATGTTTTTTCTGAATCTATCGATACGATCATATGGTTGTTGCCTTTAAGTCTATTGATGTGGTGAATAGCATTTATTGATTTCCGTATAATGAACCAGCCTTGCATCCCAGGGATGAATCCTACATGATCATGGTGCATAATTTTTTTGATATGCTTTTGTATTCGATTCACCAAGATTTTATTGAGAATTTTTGCATCCAAGTTTATTAGAGATATTGTTCTGTAGTTTTCTTTCTTTGAAGTGTCTTTGTCTGGTTTTGGGATCAGGGTGATATTGGCCTCATAGAATGAATTTGGAAGAGTTCCTTATTTTTCTATTTCTTGAAATAGCTTGGAAAGTATTGGTATTAATTCCTTTTTGAAGGTTTTGTAGATCTCTGCTGTATACCCATCCGGTCCATGGCTTTTTTTGGTTGGTAGTATTTTGATGGCTTCTTCTATTTCTTCCTTTGTTATTGGTCTGTTTAAATTGTGTGTGTCTTCCTGACTCAATCTGGGCAGATCGCATGACTTAAGAAGTTTATTGATATCTTCACTATCATCTATTTTATTGGAACATAGGGTTTCCATATACTTTCTAATTATCTTCTTATTTCTGTAGTGTCTGTTGTGATATTGCCTTTTTCATCCTGTATGTTAGTAATTTGAGTTCTCTCTTTTCTTCTCTTCCTTAGCATGGCTAAGGGCCTGCAAATCTTATTTATTTTTTCAAAGAACCAACTTTTAGTTTTATCAATATTTTCAATTTTTTTTGTTTCAATTTCATTGATTTCTGCTCTAATTTTAATTATTTATTGTCTTCTACTACATTTGCTGTTGTTTTGCTCTTCCATTTCTAGGTTTTTGAGGTGTAGTGTGAGTTCATTTATTTGCTGATTTTTTTTTTTTTTGAGGAAAGAACTCCAAGAAATGAATTTCCCTCTTAAAACTGCTTTCATTGTGTCCCATAGATTCCAGTATGTTGTGTCTGTATTGTCATTTGTCTCTACGAATTCTTTTATCTTCTCCTTTATGTCTTCTGTAAACCATTGATCATTCAGTAGCATGTTGTTCATTTTCCATGTGATGTAGGATTTTTCCTTCCTTCTTTTATCATTGATTTCCAGATTCATTCCATTATGATCAGATATTCTGCATGGTATTATCTCCACGACTTTATATTTACTAAGAATTGCCCTATGGCATAATATATGGTCTATCTTTGAGTAGGATCCATGTGCTGCTGAGAAGAACGTGTATCCACTTTTTGATGGTTGATATATTCTATATATGTCGGTGAAGTCTAGGTTACTGATTTTGCTGTTGAATTCTATAGTTTCTTTATTCAGTTTTTGTCTAGAGGATCTGTCTAATGGCTAGAGCGGTGTGTTGAAGTCACCCATAATTATTGTGTTGTAGTTTATTTGACTATTGAACTTGAGGCGAGTTTGTTTTATGAGTGTTGCAGCTCAATTGTTTGGTGCATACAAATTGATAATGGTTATGCATTGTTGGTGCAAGGTTCCTTTTAACAGTATATAGTGTCCTTCTTTATCCCTTTTGATTAACGTAGGTTTGAAGTTGATTTTATTCGATATGAGTATGGCCACTCCTGCTTGCTTCCGAGGGTCATGTGAGTGGTATGATTTTTCCCAAACTTTTAATTTCAGCCTCTGTATGTCTTTACCTATCATATGAGTCTCCTGAAGGCAGCATATTGTTGGATTTTTTTTTTGATCAAGGTTACTAGCTTATGTCTCTTGATTGGTGAGTTTAGGCCATTAACATTAAAGGTTACAATTGAAATATGATTTCTACTTCCAGTCATGTTTGTTTGTTTGTTTATTTATTTATTCATTTATTTATTTATTTTGGTTAGTTTTTACTTTTTGGTTATTTTCCTCTCCCTTTACTGAGATACCTCCTGCTGCTAGTTTCAGGCATTACTTTTCAAATCCTCTTCTTGTAGTATTTTGCTCAAAATGCTTTGCACTGCTGGTGTTCTGGCTGTGAATTCTTTTAGCTTTTGTTTATCGTGAAAGACTTAAATTTCATTGTCAAATCTGAAGCTTAATTTTGCTGGATACAGTATTCTTGGTTGGAATCCATTATTTTTGAGCGTTTGAAATACTTTGTTCCAGGATCTTCTTGCTTACAAAGTTGTGATGAAAAAAATCAGTCGTTAACTTAATTGGTTTACCCCTGAATGTAACCTGCCTACTTTCTCTCGTAGCTTTTAATATTCTCTCTTTGTTCTGTATGTCCTTGTTCTGGCTATCTTCATAAATATTTGTCTTGGAGTTGGTCTATTATGGTTTTGAATGCTTGGGGTCCTGTAGGCTTCCAGGATTTGGCAATCCATTCCATCTTTCATTTCTGGGAAATTTTCTAGAATTATTTCATTTAATATGTTGTCCATTCCTTTGGTTTGAATCTCTATGCCTTTTTCTATCCCGATGACTCTCAAATTTGTTTTTTTTTTATGACATCCCATATCTCTTGAATAGATTGCTCATGGGATTTAAGCATCTTTTCTGTGTTTACTCTATTCTTTTCAAGTTGATAAACTTTGTGTTCATTATCTGACGTTCTAACTTCTACTTGATCTAGTCTATTTGTAATACTCTTCGTTTGAGTTTTTAATTTGGTTTATACTTTCCTGCATTTCTAGGATTACTGTTTGATATTTCTTTTTAATGTCTCTATCTCCTGGTAAAGCTCATTCTTTGTCATTTGAATTTGTTTGTTTATTTGATTTTCAAAATATACTTTTATTGCTTGGACTTGCTGCCTCATGTCTTCTCTAATATTCCTTTCCATCTGAGTTAGGTATGCCTTGAGTTTTTTCCCTATCCCTATTTCTGATGCTTCACGGTCCTCCTTTAGAATTTAGTTGTCCTGCATTTTTTGCACACCTTTTTTTCCCTTGTTTTTTCATGATGTTCACGTTACTTTTCAGCTCAATTTGATTGCTGTGTTCCTGCTTTCTTCAATAGATTTGTTTTGGTTTTATATATCTCTGTTGTCTCTCTTTTGTGTTTGTAGACTATGCCTGCAAAAGTGGATTCCACTTGGAAGGAATTCCGACAGCTGAGCTCCAGTGATGTCACCTGTCTGCTATGGCGGGCCCCAGGCTCCTTGCCGGGGTGTTTGAATGGGGGGTGGGACTGGACTGTCTCTGGTTGGTTTCACCTCCCGGTCACTGGCGGGCGGGCGGTCTCCAGCCATCCAGTCGTGCAATCAGCGAATGGGCTGTCACCGGCGGGCGGGTGATCTCTAGCTGCCCAATTGCGCAGGCAGCCAGCGGGTGATTGGTTGCTGGTGGGCAGGCGTTCTCCAGCCTCCTAGTCACTCGTGTCTGTCCTCTGGTCCCCTGGTTTCCTCTGCGAGTCCTGATTTCCCCTGCTACACCAGATTTCCCCTGAGTGATGCCTCTTGGCAGCTCAAACTGTAGTCTTTGCCTGCCGTTCCTTGGGTGTGGAGGGTGTCTATTGGGAACACTGGCACTCTATTGTTTTGATTTTTTCCGCTTGCCCCACCCATTGCGCTGGCTAGACAAGTTTTGTTTTCACCGGTGATGGGAGGAAGGTTGAAGGTCAGGTGCCACTAGTTTTCCCCCGTCTTTATGAAGGCTTTCTCTGGTAATCCCTCCCCCGGAAAGCCTAAGAGAGAATTTTTGCGAATTACCTGCTGTATGGGAGATAAGCTGAGTAACACACACCTGTTTTGTTGTTGCAATCTGTCGGAGAGTGGTGGTGGATACTTCAGCTCTCCAAGATGGTGGCCGTTTGTTTCCTCGGTGGAGTTTCGGTTGTGGGGGATAGAACTGTAACACTTTCTTCCCCATCTGAAATCCCGAACTCAGCCCCGGGCTCAGTGGTGGGTGAGCCAGCCAGATTCCACAGAATCCGCAGCAACGTTTCTCCCTGCATGCTGGTCGCTTCACGGTGGAGGCCCGCCGTCTGTAGCCACGGCATGCGCCGCACGGATCAGCCACCCCAGATATTCGGTCGCATAGTTGGCTCTTGTTTGAGACTCAATTACAGGACCTTGGTGGTGGAAATCATTCTTCTAGGTTCCAGGCACACCCATTTTTCTGTAAGATCCTAACAAGATACTTTTTCGTCATTCTAACTCCTTATTCACATGTGAAGTTGCGCAGTACAAAGCGTGTGATGCACTCTATTCATGGCCATCTTGCAATGTCAAAATATTAGGATTTCTATGCACCATTTACTGAAGATAGTTTTCAGTACTAGTAAACCAAAATGTTATTTCAGGTGGATGAATATTTCTGAGAATAATCTTTTGAAAAGTAGATTATAAATCCACATACATGAATATGAATGAAATTTGGGAGTGCATAATAAGACACATATATTTCATATTTTGAAAAATCTGGAGGATATATATATATATATATATATATATATATATATATATATATACAGACACACACAGAGAGACATTAAAAAGTAGCATTATATATGCCAATCGAAATTCATCATGAAATACATATCATCCACAGATTCAAAAATATTTATTTTACTGAACATGGATTTATGTATAATGCTATTTAAATAGGAGGATCACCCATAGGTTGAATTCTCAGTTCCAACAGCTTTTAGAAGGAGTGATATCTTCTCACAATTTCTATATGCCAAGTCAGCCACCTTACCAAAAATATACGTGTGATACCAGGTATGAATCTATATGTGCATATAAAACTACATGTGCTAAATAGGCTACAGAGAAAGGGAGACAGGAATTCACATATTTGTTAACTTTAAAAAAACATGGAGAATTCTTTCAACCAAATAATTGACTAGATTCATAACTCCTACCCTATATAATGCAAAAGGCAAGTCCAACTATACACGATGCCTCCTCTGAACTGCTTGTATTTCAATTCTGTTTGGGTTATTATTCTAGTCAGAGTTTAGTAGCGTAGGGGTTAGTGTGAGGGATTTACTATTTTGACTGGAAAATTATAAAATGAATCCAATGTGTATACAAATATGTGCTACAAAAAATTGTTCCCACTGTCATCCAGAACAATGGCTTGACATTACCTAGTCCCCAAGTAAGACAAAATTAGAGGAGAAGAGTTAGAAAATCTGTGAATACATATTTGGAATAGAATATGCTAAGGAGTTTCCAAAAGTAAGGGACAGGGTAAACACTCCACAAACTGGAGCTCTTCTGGCCTAAAGACTTCTTGTGGAACTGCCTCTGACGTTGGGCACTTGAAACATATGTTGTTGTCAAGTGCTTTAGCTTCGTTTCTAGTGAGACCAATAAAGGTGGGTCTGCATCTATGTGATCTGGAGGACATGGTTTCTTATTTTCCACTGAACATGAGCAGCAGTGCTGAATTTGCTATTTGTAGCTAAACTGTGGCCCCTGGGGTCTAAGTGTCTCCCCGTGTGGACTGTGAAGCCATTTTGTGATCCTAAAGTTTTCATGGTGTTTCTTGCGGCTTCACTGGGAGTTTGGTATTTGCTTCACAAAATACAAAGAGGTCAACTGGGACACAGTGCTGGAGGGAGTTCTGTCACGTGTGGTGGGTCAGTTTCTGCAGGACAATGCACCAACCATGCTTCTATCCCACATAGCTTTCCCCATTGACCATAGCAACTTGATTCTGAAACTTTCCCTGAAACTTCTCAATATTACAAGATGCCTTTACATAGAAGGGACTGCTTGCTGCACCATGTCAGTCACAAGACATTTGGAAGCTAATGGCAGATCCACATGGCCCCACCACAAATGTTTTATCACACACCTGCCCACTACTGCTCTAGGCCAAGTACTCAGCAGGCTCCAATTTATTGGCATCTCTGTTCTACACCATTTTCATGAAACTCAGTCAATCAAGGCACTGTCTGGTATACTCATGATCAGCAACAGGACATCCAAAGGTTCTCCAGTGCCACCTGGTCATGGGAATTTCAAAAATTTCTTGGTATTTATCTAGCCATTTTTGAAAGATGAAGTTGGAGGCACTGTACGTTTCAAATCAATCCAGAACCATTAAATTTTGAGGAAGCTCATGTCAATGAAAGCTATGGAGAATTCTCACAGGCAAGGCTTCCCAAAGATTGGCTAAATGGTCACGTGAATCCAGGCCCATTGAGGTCTACAATGTGAGGTCCATGTGTGTTTTGACTCTCAACTATGGCTGCCAAGTCTTTCAGAATAAAATCATGTGATATCTTGGCTGTGATTCCCAGTGCTTTGTGGAAATACAACCTGGGCATACATCTCAGTTTCCAAGGACGACTCTCATGCGTGAACTCATAACATCCCAACACAATTCATGGCAATACATCTCTGAGGTCAGTTCCAGAACTCAGTCTCTTAGGGGAATCACACCAGAGTTCATGTCAAGGTGGACCCAGTCATCTCTTCCAACCACCACACAAATGACCACAATTAAAACCAACACACTCCCACATGGCCCTCATGATCTTTCATATAAACACTCTTCATAACCTCTGGTTGAATGTTTCTATGAGGGGTGCAGACCAAGACAGTCTCCAAAATAATCTCCTTTGCCCCTAATGTGCCTAAAAACAGGGTGGCTTGGACACCCTTCCTGTGAACCTGGTGTGATCACATAGGCCTGCTGTTAATACTTCTCTGCTTCTCCAATTTGAGGACTACTGACTGTGGGGTTTAGATTCTTTGTCTGAATTGGAGACATGAGGAAACCCAAGCTCCTACGGGCTAGCCTCTGCAGGGCTTTGAAGAAATTATTTGACCCAAAGCATTCCTAATCTAACTTGATGTAGTTCTATAACCTCACAAAGAAGGGGAGAGACTTCATCCAGAATGACTGCTCTTTTGGCTATTTTGGTTTTGTATGCACACATGGGATCCTTCTTTAGATCCATCAGGTGCTGAGAATCTAAGCCTAAGCCTCACACAGGGCCAAAAGGCTGATTCAGACACATCCTTTCCAAAGGAATTAAGCAAAAATCCTCAGGTGATGCCCATTCATTTCCATGTGAAAACAGTTTTTTTCAGGCTTCAAAAAGGGGTGGCCTGAGGCAAAGACCTTTCAGACATTCAGGGCAGCAGAACAATTGGTAATTAAAAGGCCCAAAGCAGGGTTTCTCCACTGAGACTCTCCTGATCACACTGATACCTAAGTTTTCTGAGATGCTCGCCATTCCCTTCAGCTATCCAGTACATGGCGATGTCACAGGGCTTGGAAGTGATACATATATTGGACACAAAACCATGAGCCTATTCTGGAGAGTGGCCAGAATTCAGGAAGAAAGGAGAAACTTTGAAAGATAGCAAGTGTTGCCCATCGATAAGGCAAGCTGAAATCCATTCATAAATTGGGCAGGATGAATGCTGGGAAGCTTTCAACTAGACAGGACATATCAATTGATGCATTCTCTTTTCTAATGTCTACAACCATGGACACCATGGGATACACAGACATAGAAACACTCACCTTGTCAAACGACTTACTCGAAACAGTCTACACCAAACCAAACATACCGACTTTCCTACCTATTCTGAGAACATGAGACAAATCCACAAACTCACACCCACACCCACAAAGGCACCTCCTTCCCCGAAGTAGGTCTGTGACTATCCAGAGTTTCTCTAATTGTGGACCATATTTTATTCCCACAAAATGGCCTGTCCTGTCTCAGATCTGGTCTCTTTGGTCAACATTTTGAACTACTGAGGAGCCAGCGGTGATCCAATACCTGCTTTCTCAGTAAAGGTGACTTTTCAGAGCTTTCTGGCATTTGGCCATCCTCACATCAGTAGGTACCAAGAAAGACTAAATCTGTCCTTGGTAAATCCAAGCAAGTGAGATCCCTGGGAGTGGGACTGGGACTGGATTTTGGTGACTGGCTTCCTGGATCCCAAGTTCAGAGAGTTCTGTCACCAAGGTTGTGAGGTGAGGTCACTTCCTTCAGAAAGTGAATAAGGTCACTGCCTTGGCAACCACGTTGTCCTAACAGTTGCTTCAAAGAGTCCCATGAAATGGAGGCTGCCCCTACTTCCTGTGACACTTTCACAACTTAGAATGGTATATCAACCATAGGCACCCAGGAACAGCTCTCAACACAGGCGTGGTTGGGTCCTTCTTCTCTAAATTAAGAAGACAGAGGCTGATTCAGACACATTCCTTCATTCTGACCAAGTTTTTTACAATGAAAGATGACTTTTGCTCTCTCAGTTCCTACATAGCTGCCTACAACTTCTGCAGGGATCATTTTTGCATGGACCTTTGAGTTTCTCAGTAGTTGGAAGGAATCCTACATTTTTGTATTGTAAGACCATCTCTGTCCCTGCTCTTCTGTAAAGTTAGATTGAGGCAACAGTGTATGGTTAGGGTTAATAACAGGTTTGATTTGGGTTAGGAATCATTCAGCTGGATGAATAATGGTATTGATGACCGGCGATAATTACAAGAATATATAGGTAAAATATAAGTATGAAAACAGAAATCAATGTAAGATTTAAAACCCAGAAGTGTATTAGGACCTTGATTGTGATACTTAGCTTTGATTTATTTTCTGCACAGATGTCTCAGGTACATCGATATACAATTGCATTGGACCTTGTGCCTTGGATGATTGATTGTCAAAGATAACTTCCAGTCAAAAAGTGATAGTCGGTAAGATTAAGAAGATAGTCGGTAGTTTAGAAAGGAGAGTGAGTATAGAATTTGCACCAAAAGTTCTTTAGCTATAGCTTTTCGGGTATAGAGTAAATGTAAATGTCAGCACATGTGAAGAGTCAGCCACAATGATGAACTGGGAAAAATATGTAGGAAAATAGATATCAATAGATACATTAGGAAATCTGGCAAAGTATAGTCGTTAGTGAAAAGTTAGTAAAATAGGTAGTTGTCTCTTCATGTTTTTCTGTATACTTAACTTCCCTCCCTGCCCTCCCCAAGGAAAGTGTATAAGCCCTGTTTAAGCTGTTCTCAGGACTCTCTGCTCTATTGAAGTGAGCTCTGAGCCCCAGCATGCTGGACCACCAATAAACCCTTTGCTTTTGCATGAGACAGTTTCTTAGAGGTCTCTTCGCCTGACACTCATCCGACCTTTACATATGGAGGTTCCACCGAGTTCTGGCAGCAGCGGACGAGAGACCCCAACTGGCTCCTCAAGGGATTTGTAAGGCGCCTCTTTCTGGTGTCAGGTTTCAGGTTAGAGCTTGGCAAAATGGCTGTCAATGAAGAGTGTGAGCTCTCTCTCACGGTGGCTGACAGATGTGTCACAGAGCCACAGGCCACCACCCTGAGGGACACCCCAGAGGACTCTGAAAATCAAGGAACAATAGTATCCTCAACTCAGTGATATTTTGTTTCAGATTCGGTATTGCCAGCCCATCAGGTATTGCGGCTACTCAGTCCTCGTCTCAGTGTTGGACGTCCATTTCCTGTCTTTATTGTCTTGTCTTGTCTGTGTCATGTGTCGTTGCTTTTACTGTTTGTGCATTTTTCATTATGGAAAAGAGCACTTCAATGCCTCTGTCCCTGACCCTTGATCACTGGACCAAATTCGGCTTAAGGGCTCAGAATCTTTCTTTTTCAGTAAACCGCTGGACCTGGCAGAATCTCTGTGCCTCAGAGTGGCCCACCTTTGGATTCGGATGGCCCTTAGAAGGATTTTTCTACTTCTCACTAATTTAAAAAGTCAGAGATATTGTCTTTCAGGAAGGGCCACATAGCCATCCAGATCAAAAGCCATATATCTTAACCCGGCATTACCTCTGCAAATCTCCTCCATGGGTGAAGCCTTTCTTTGCCCCTGCCCCCGCTCCTAATCCTTCCCCCACGATCTCTCAAACCCTCTGCTCCTCCTCCTCCTCCACCCTCTTTTCTGCCTAAGTCACAAGATTTAACTCTACTGGACTCTCATCCCTCTCCTTATCCCTTGCCCTTGTCTCCCAACCCCCAACACCCTCTAAGTGATTCCCCTGCTGCTGACTCAGCCTCTCCGCCATTGGAGGAAGCTAAGCCAGCCCAGCACCTTCCAGAAAACTCCCCCGCGGCACACACAGCCCCTCCTCCCCTGGAGGAACCTGGCCCAGCTAAAGGAACTCACCATCAATGAAAGATTGAAAACCCTGGAACTCCCGTGATGCTCCCCCTCCGTCCCTATGTGCCAATGATTGATGATGGCCATGGGGAAAAATTGCAAGCCTACCAGTATTGGCCTTTCTCCTCTTCAGACCTACATAACTGGAAAAATAACAATCCCCCCTTTTAAGAGGACCCCACTCGTGTCTCAGCTGTGGTTGATTCATAGATGTTTTCACACCAGCCTACTTGGAATGACTGCCAACAACACCTAGGGACTCTCTTCATGACAGAGGAACAAAAGAGAATCCTCCTGGAAGCTAGAAAATAATATCCTCCGACCAGATGGGTGACTGACACCACTTCCCAACATATTCAACCCGGCTTTCCCTAGAATCGACAAAACTGGGACCCCAACACCTTTGAAGGTAGGGAGCATCTGTCCACTTATCTCCGGGCTCTAATAGCGGGTATCTTAGTGGCTGCTAGGCGACCAACTAATTTGGCCAAGGTAATAGAGTTTATTCAAGGGCCTGATGTATCTCCCTCTATGTTTCTAGAGAAAATTATGGAGGCATATAGGAGATATACTCCTTTTGATACTCAGGCAGAGGCTCAAAAGGCATCTGTCATGATGGCCTTTATTGGGCAAGCTGCCATGGATATTTAAAGAAAGTTACAACACTTAGATGGATTACAAGATATGACTTTGAGAGATTTAGTCAGAGAAGCCAAAAACGTATACTATACGAGAGAAACTGAGGAAGATAAGGAAGCAAAGGGTGGATAAAAGAAACAAAAGACAGACTAAGGAATTGACTCAGGTCCTGGTCACAACAACAAATAGGCCAGAAATAAGAAACATGGAGACAGGAAGGGATACCTGGGCCCAAACTAGAGGCCACCCCTGGCCTCAGATCAATGTGCCTACTGTAAAGAAAAAGGACACGGGGCCAAAGAGAGCCCTAGAAAGAGACAGCCACGCCAGCCAGCCATCCTGACTCTGGAGGATGACTAAGAAAGTTGGGGATCAGATCCCCTCCCCGAGCTCAGGTTAACTTTTGAAGTGGAGGGCACCCCAGTAAACATTGAAGTGGATACAGGGGCAATATACTCAGCCATTAAGGCTCCATTTTGCCCTCTATCAAATAAAAGGTCTCTAATTCAAGGGGCTAATTGCAGTAAATATCGGGCTTGGACAACTAAGAGGACCTGGGACCAGGGGAAAGGAAAAATCCATCACTCCTTCCAAGTAATCCCAGAATGCCCGGCCCCATTGATAGGCAGAGTTCTGCTCACCAAGCTCCGGGCCAAAATAACTTTTAACCATGAAGGCCCCCAAGTGGAATTTCTAAATCCTTCAGTAAAAACTCCTATATTCACAGCTCTAACTATGTCAGTAGATAATGTACATCAAATCACTCACCTTAGTTTAAAGAAACTACATTCATTTATGAAGGATCAAGAACAGAGTTTTCCACTAACCGACTCACAGTTAAAGGAAATAACTGAATGGTTAACAAAAGCCTGTCAGGTCCATCAAATGGTTAATTCTTATCCTTCCAAGCTTCCTACAGGAAAGCACCTATGAGGAACCAGACAAGGACAATTCTGGGAAGTGTACTTTACTGAAATAAAGCCAGCAAGTTATGGACTTAAATATCTCCTAGTCTTTGTAGATACATTTTCAGGATGGATTGAAGCCTTTCCCACCAAAAAAAAAAGAAAAAAAAAGAAACAGTGCAAATTGTGGTGAAGAAGATCCTGGGAGATATTTTTCCAAGATACGGCCTGCCTAAAGTAATAGGGTGTGATAATGGACCGGCATTCATAACCCACATAAGTCAGGGGTTAGCCGGGACCTTGGGGATTTATTGAAAGTTACATTGTGCTTATAGACCCCCGAGTTCAGGACAGGCAGAATGAATGAATAGAAACATTAAAGAGACCATAAGGAAATTAAGCTTAGAGACCGGCATAAAATATTGGACTATGCTCCTGCCTTATGAACTGTTTCATGCAAGAAATACTCCCTCTGTTTCTTTGTGTAACCTCACCCCCTATGAAATTTTCTATGGTGCCCCTCCTCCAGTAAGGGACCTAACCCCAACTCTAAGACCTAACGATTTCTTTCACACCCATTTGCTTTACAGACTTAAAGCTCTTGAAAGAACTCAGGATACCTGTGAAAACAGATGGCCACTGCCTAACAACCTGGGGACAAGAGGACTCCAAATCAACATCAATTAAGATACTTCTTCTATGTAAGACGACATCAGGTGTCATCCCTGGAACCCCGCTTGAAAGGACCATACCAGGTGCTACTTATAACACCTACAGCGGTAAAGGTAGACAGAATCATTTCCTGGATCCATACCTCTCATCTCAAGCCTGCGGCCTGTTGAGACTCTGGCTGGAAACTGGAAAAGACTGGTAACCCTTTCAAATTGTGTATTCGCCATGTGGATAAAGCTATAGAGTCTCCCCTTGACCACCAGTAGTCCTAACCCTCATCAGCCCGTTCAGCAGCGATGGCTGATCACAAATCCTACTGGAAAAGAATTATGGTCTATCTCGTATACAGCCCAATTAGGTAACTAGTGACCATCTCTCTACCCAGACATTTATTAGCTGGCTATACGTCTTTCCTATTGGGATATCCCTGATGAAGAGGATGCCACTAAAATTCCATTAAATCCCTTTCAAACCATAGACAATGGAAACAAACCTAATGGATGTAGGGACAAGTGAGCCAGATGCAGGTTGGCTAGCCTAGATTACTATGATTGCCTGGTGGACTATCAAAGCCACATGAAATCACGGCTGTGTGGGGGGAAAGCCGACTTCTTCTCTAAGTCATGGGGATGTGAGCATACAGGGACTGCCTGATGGATCTCAAGCTTCTCATCAAATTCTGTAGAGAAAAGGGAAAGAAAAGAGAAATTGGATGGAAATGGAAGGAGACCCTCATTGTTATACAAAATTACATATAAGAGGTTGTGAGGGGAATGGGAAAAAAATAAGGAGAGAAATGAATTACAGTAGATGGGGTAGAGAGAGAAGATGGAAGGGGAGGGGAGGGGAGATAGTAGAGAATAGGAAAGGTAGCAGAATACAACAGTTACTATTATGGAATTATGTAAAAATATGGATGTGTAACCAATGTGATTCTGCAATCTTTGTAATGTTTTGAATAACCAATAAAAAAAATTCTGTACACAGCATTGGCCATATTACCAATTAGATAACCAAAACCGATGGCCCACAGTGGGGTCTCTAGGTCCTCAAATTCTGCGTGACATTTTTAACTTCTGCACATGCTCAAAAGGGTGAAAGGAGATTCCCCTATGTAGAGGCCTTTTCCCTCCTTCGCTCACATCCTGACCTATGTTTCTCCAATAGATCCTCACCCTTAGCCTTCTGCTCCAGTCTCTCTGCTGTCACTATCACCTCAGCAACATGATTTCTCCCCTCCAATTACTAGATCAATAATCCAAACCTCTGCCAGTTCTCAGACCATTGCCCAATTGCTGAGGTAGCAGGTAATGAAGTACCCCTCCACCAACTCCCTCCTCTCTTCTCCTATCAGTGTCCGCACCGGATCCCACCAGGTCCTCTTACCAGCTAACCCAAATCTCAAACCAGCAGAGGAGAGCCCTCAGACCCCTATCCAAGATGTAATTAAAATGGACTTAAAAGTTTCTTTGTTATCACTGAAAAAAGGTTACTCAGAATTTAAAGTCCCTTACAGGCTTTTAGTGATACTAACTCCAGTCTTCTCCTCTGCTCTACCTGTTCTACTGCTCAAGTTTTTGTTGCTAGGAAAATCCCAAACCCCTTTACCATTATTCCTTTACATCTTTCCTTCCTCATTCTCAGATCTTCAGAACTGCTCTCAGCCCTACCTACCCCATCTGCCCCCTCTGTACCAGGCCCACCGAAAAGTCTTATCTGACCTTCTTCAGAAGTCTTAATCATGGCTGACTTTAGGACTTTCAGCAAAAGAGTCCCTATAAAAGACTTCAGAGTAGATAAAATTCCTCTTTACGTGTTGCCCTGTTCTACTTGGCCACTGGCTAAAAAATCTGCACTCCTAAGGTAGACACCCCCTTACTAGTTTTTCACAAAATATGTGTACAAGGCCTCTGGCCATGAGCTAGGGATTCACAGAGATGGCTACATTTCTAAGATACAGAAGTTACAAACTGGGCTCCATGGTAACAGCTGGCAGGGTGAAAATTAAAGGGAAGAAAGAGCTCTCCCTAACCCAGGTGTCCTTGAAAATTTAACTTGCCAAGAACAGAGGAAAAAAACAGAAAAATAAACTGCTTTTTGTGAACTTCTGCAGACTGTGAACTTCTGCGCCCCTTCCTTTACATGTTGGGTACAAAATTCTGAAACTACCTAAACTTGGGTTTCAGGGGATTTATTGATTACAACAGAAGTAATGCCCTCTGAATCTGGTTGCAAACGAATAGGACTGTTTCCCTGTCTTCGGTACTATCTTAGGCGCCTTGCCTTGTCTGTCCCTACAGCAGTATAATTCTATATACTTAAACATTTTTTATGTTTTCATGAAGTTGTCAACAGATATGATTAATTGTGTAATGGTGCAGATGTTTCCCAGAGTGCTTTATCCTGATGCATGTTCATTTGAAATTCAAATAGGGGGAAATAAAACCTGGTTCCACTGGGCACATATATCCCTCACTTTAGCCATCCTATTAGAAATAGGAGTTGCTGCAGAGGTGGGCACAAGAACCACTGCCTTGGTCCATGGGACACAACAAATGACACAATTAGAAGCAGCAATAGACCAAAACTTAAAGATATTAGAAACCTCCATCACAGCTTTGCAGAAATCTTTAACCTCTCTCTCTGAAGTTGTTTTACAGAACAGTCAAGGGTTGAACCTCCTCTTCATGAGAGAAGGGGGCCTTTGTTCTGCATTGATGGAAGAATGTTGTGTTTATGCTGACCATTATGGAGTTGTAAAAAAATCCATGAGTAAATTAAAAGGACAACTTGAAGAGTGTCAATGAGAGAGAGAGGCCAAAAAAGGGTGGTTTGAGTCTTGGTTCACACAGTCCCCCTGTTTAACTACGTATTTATCAACCCTGGCTGGTCCAATAATAATCCTCATATTATTGCTAACTATAAACTCTGTTTGTTCAACCATGTAATTTCTTTTCTCCAATCTCAAATTGGACAAGTTAAACTTATGTTAATACCCCACTAGCAGACATAACATGTGACACCCCCCAATGATCACTTTTATGACTAAAAGTAGCCAGAAGAAAAAGTGGGGAATGAAAGGTTAATAAAATAGGCACTTGTCACTTTCTGTTTTTCTGTACGCTTAACAAAACACTGTTGAAATGTTGAGAAATGTTTGCTAATCTTGTTCCCAGAATGTGCTGTCCCCAACTGCCAAACTAGAGAATGCACTCCCTCACCCGGTTACGCGCAAACTGCCCACTCGCCTTGATCCATTAATAAAAATCCCTCCCTGCCCTCTCCAAGGAAAGTATATAAGCTCTGCTTAAGCTGTTCTCAGGGCTCTCTGCTCTATTCAAGTGAGCTATGAGCACCAGCACGCTGGACCCCCAATAAACCCTTTGCTGTTGCATGAGGTAGATTCTGGGTGGTCTCTTCCTCCGACGCTCACCTGACATTTACTTGGATGACTGAATGTAGAAAAGAACATCCATTCAAAACGGGATAGTCAGTAAGATTAGGAATATAGTTGGTAGCTTTAGGAAGAAGAGTGAATATAGGATTTGGAAAAAAAGGTCCTTTAGCAATAGGGTTTCATATAGAGAGTGAATGTAAATGTCAGCACATGTGAAGAGTCAGTCACAATGATGAACTGGAGAAAACATGTAGGAAAGCAGATATCAATAGAGACATTATGAAATCAGGCAAAGCATAAAGTTAGTGATAGGATTACACATTCAACATGTTTGACTTTAATTATATAATCTAAGGAAAAAAGAAATATGTAGCCGTCAATAGGATTGACATTTGAGAGCATTAGGCAAGTGGACATGGATGATTTTAGTAATGCAGGTTCACTTTCCATTTAGGTTTTGGTACAATCATAAGTGTGACCTTTGCATTTTGTTTTCAGAATATTACTGTGATACAATGTATATGTAGATCAGGTGACATGAGTATTTCTTGTACCATTTCTGGGAGCAATATTTTGAAGACGTATAAATTAGTATTGGGGGTACAAAGAGTTGTACCCTGTGTCTATGAATATAGAGGTTTCCTGGCCTAAAGACATTTTGAGAAACTGCCTCTGAGGCTGGGCACTTGAAATATATGTTGTTGTCAGGAGCTTTAGCTTCCTTTGTTTTGAGACCATCAAAGCTAGATATGCATCTATGTGACCTGAAGGACATGTGTTCTTATTTTCCAATGAAAATGGTGCAGCAGTGATGAATTCTCTTTTTGTAGGTAAACAATGGCCATTGGGGCTAAGCGTCTCCCCGTGTGGACAGTGAAGCCCTTTGGTCATACTCCACTTTTAATGGTCTTTCTTGCTGCTACAATGGGAGTTTGGTATTTGCTTCACAAAATACAAGGAGTCCAAATTGGTTGCAGTGCTGCACGGCATTCTGTCACATGTGGTTGGTCAGTGTCTGCTGGAGAACGCACCAACTAGGCTTCTACCCCACATAGCTTGCACTCTTTTCCATAGCAACCTGATTCTGAACATTGCCCAGAAACGTCTCCATATACCAAGATGCCTTTTCATATAATTGTCTGCTGGCTGCACCATGTCAGTCACAGGACATTTGGAAGCCAATGGCAGATCTACATGGCCACAGCACAGATGTATTATCACACACTTGCTAACCACTACTCTAGGCTCACTACTCAGAAGGCTCCAACTTACTGGCATCTCTGTTCTACAGCATTTTCATGAAACCCAGTCAATCAAGGCACTGTCTGGTATACTCCTGATCAGCAATAGGATATGGAAATGTTTTCCAGTGCCATCTGGTCAAGGGAATGTCCAAAATTTCATGGTATTTTTCTCACCATTTTTCAAGGATGAATTTGGAGCCACTGTGTGTTTCCCATTCATCCAGGAACCATAAAATTTTGAGGAAGCTCATTTGAATGAAACCTCTGGAGAACTCTCACAGGCAAGGCTTCCTAAAGAGGGGGCAAAAGGTCACATGAAGCCAGGCCCATTGAGGTCTACAATGTGAGATCCATGTGTGTTTTGTCTCTTAATTATGGCTGTCAACTCTTTAAAAATAAAATCATGTAATATCCTGGATGAGATTTCCATGGCGATGTGGAAAGCCATCCTGGGCCTAGAACTCAGTTTCCAAGGACGATTCTCATGCGTGGCCTCCTAAAATCCCAACACGACTTCATGGCAATACTTCTCTTAGTTCAGTTCCAGAACTCAGTCTTATGGGGAATCACACCAGTGTTCAAGCCCAGGTGGACCCAGTCATCTCTTCCAACCACAAACAAATGACCACAATTAAAACCAAAACACTCTCAAATGGCCTTCAGCTTCTTCCATATAGACACTCAACATAAATTATATAACTGGTACCAACTTTAAATAATGGATTGAATTGTTATCTGAAAATATACAGGAAATCTTATATTGATATACAATCATTCATTCCAAAAAGTTATACATCTAATGGTAATATTAGGGTTATGGTTTATCATGAAGAGTGTGGGAGTTTTGCTTCAAATTTTTATGGAAATCGAAAACAATGTGTTTGGAAAGAAGTCTCATGAGAAGAACAGTCAAGAAACCTGGAGGAATACATGTGTTCTGAAGCAGGAAATGATTGAAAGTGAAACAAATGCCTATTAATTTGTGAACCTGGGGATAAAATATATATCCTATGGTGCGCATAAACTGAAGAAATAGTAATGTACCAGTGTTAAATAAAATGAACTTCAAAATACACATCATGTCCCATAGGAATCTATTTTCATTGATGTTAAACTGGGTCAGCTACTGTAGAAATATTAAGATTGTATGCACCATTTACTGAAGTTACTTTTCAGTACTAGGAAACAAATATGTATTTCAGGTGGATGTATATTTCTGAGAATAATCTTGTGAAAAGTTGATTATGAATCCACATACATGAACATGAATGAATTTAGGTAGTGTATATAGGACACATATATTTTATATTTTGAAAAATTTGGAGAGTATATATATATATATATATATATATATATATATATATATATACACACACACAAAACACAAACACAGACAATGAAAAGTAGCAATATATATGCCAATTGAAATTCTTCATGAAATATATATCATCCACTGATGCAAAAATATTAATTTTACTTAGCATGGATTTATGTATAATGTTTTTTTTTTACTAGGAGGCTCCCCCATAGTTGAATTTTCAGTTCCAACAGCGTTTAGGAGAAGTGATCTCTTCTCACAATTTGAATCTGCTAAGTCAGCCACGTCACAAGAATATACGTGTGATACCACGTAGGATTCTATATGTGCATATAAAATACATGTGGCAAGTAGGCTACAGAGAAAGGGAGACAGGTATTCACATATTTTTTAACTTTAAAAACACATGGAGAACTATTTCATTTAAAAATTAGCTAGATTTATAACACCTACCCTAGATCATGCAAAAGGCAACTCCAACTATACACCATGCCTCCTCTGAACTGCTTGTATTTCTATTCTATTTGGGTTATTTTCCTCCATCATATTAGTATTAGTAGTCATAGTCTAGTAGGATATGGATTAGTGCCAGTGGTCCCGGCCGGCAGGACACATCAACGTGGGCATCGAACATAGTTGGGAAGGAATGAAGGGACAAGAGACAGGACAGATGACACCCAGACAGGAGTTCTGATCAAGTTGCAAACTTTTATTGTTCTCACAGGGTGTTTATATGCTGCTGATGGGAAAGCTCTCTTATCGGCAGTTCCTGGATGTCTTCACAGGGTTAGATAACCTCAGGATATTTCAGGAAGACAGATGGCGACAGGATGTCTCAGGGAGATAGATGGTTGTGGGATATCTCCCAGGCAGGATGTCTCCCAGGGGGCTGTTTCTTGTAAGTGTCAGGCTATTCTTTGAAGGAGAACTTCCTTTTAGCCCCTGACATCTCCCCCTTTCTTATATAAAATATTTGACCTACCTTACCGGCCATGTTTTTAGGGGGGGGGGGTTAGAGGCTCTGTTTCTCTAGGAGGCCTTAGAATATCTCCTGATCCGAGCGAGCATCTTTACTAGCAGATTTCGTGGTGGCCTTGGCATGTTTTTGGAGGAGATGGCCTTGAAGGGGAAGCATGCCAACCGCCATGCACCAGAGCATGTCACTCACAGGTCTTGTGTTTGGGGATCCGTGGATCCATCCTTTTGCAATCCTTCCTGCACCCTCCGATATTATGGCCTAACGTCCTCACTCCATGGGTGCGTTTTCCCCCAAGCCGAAGGGCCCATGTAGACGAACCCTTATGGCAAGGGCAGAAGATGGTTTGTCAGAGCTGTTACTTATAGTTTTATGTAAGAAAGAGAGATTTGTGGGGATGTAAACTTAAGAAATAAGCCTGTGAGAAGGGTAGAACATCCTTTTAAAAGTTGACAGCGTGGTCTTCCATCTCCAGATGATGATAGTGGATTTGTAGGGGCTTAGAGGCCATAATATTAATGTGTTCTTTAATAAATTGTACCACACTGTTTATAATGCAGGGTCCTATGGTCACCATTAAACGTAAACCCAACAAAGGGCCTAATAGGGGAAGAAGGTAGGGTAGAAATCCATTAAGCTTTGTCCAGAGGGGATTTTCAAATAGTTCCCTTCATCTCTTTTCTAGATCTTCTTGAAGCTGCTTAAATTTAGTGCATACTATGACTGATTTATTGGCATAAAAGCAGCATCGTTCCCCTAAGGCCAATCAAATATCTCCCTGGTTAGCAGTCAGCAAATCTAAGCCTCGTCTGTTTTGAAGGAACACTTTTGCCAGGAAGTCTATTTGGTCCTACAAATCTTTAATGGTTTCTGATAGAGTTTGTGCATCATTTTAAGTTGTTGAGACAGGCGATGGTAAGGGTGTATTGCCGTGCCTAAGCCAGTGTACCTGTGCCCACAGCAGCTGTTATTCCAAGGCTGGCAATAAGTGATAAGGCCTGTATCGCCCGCCTCTGTCTTTTGACTAAGGTGTCTAGGCTAGAGGTTCGTCTCCTGGGACAATAGTTATATCAGGGAGTAATAAGGCAAGAACACAGCCACTGTTCCAATTCGCTGGAAGCCTGGGGAAGGCCACATTTCCTCCACACATAACAACTGTGCCATTGGGGGGACAAAGAGATGGGATGGGTGAGGAATAATTTTGTACTGTTGAGCAATTTCCAAAGGAAGCAATTCCAAAATCCATATCATAGGTATTATTCTGCATCACGCCTAAAAGACATAATGTAAAAGTGCCTATAGGCTGTACTTTAAAGGGAAATCCGGGTTGGCATGTATTATCATTGTCCATAGTAGAATTAATAGGAACTGCCATAGGCATGCTTGCCCCTGTTGTCATGCAGAGCCAGCAATTACTAGCAAGGGTGGGGTTGGAATTATTAAGGAAGGAGAAGGTAGTTTGCAAAATATCTAATGTATTGGTATCTAAACCTGGGAACTGGGATTTCGGCTACATTAAGGGATGATATCTGAGCTCAGGGATTTGGGGTTTCAAAAGTTTGATTATCTGAGGATGCTTGACTGCATCAGTGGGTCCTCTACCATCAGAGACCCCTGTAGGGTCCTTAATGGGCCAGTAGGAAGTTTTTCCGACAGTGCCTTGGCACCCAGCTGACTGTAGCTTGGTGTATTTGCCTTCTCCTCCCTGGTCAAAGAGAACGGGGGTATAATGAATAGTGGTCCACCCTGCTTCATGAGTTTTAGTTAGGGAGGCTTCAAAAAATCATTCTCCCTGCTTGTTAACACAAATTGAGGCCGACAGAAAACAAGAGACATGCATCGCCTGGGTATGCGTACGGGTTGCAGAACAATTTTGGAGAGCTTTACTTGTACTAGGAGGAATAATCTTTGGCTTGTTAACACATACCCATTTAGGCTGATGAACTCCTCTGAATTTATGGTCAACCTCGGCACGGAGGTAAGCCACCTTAGTCATGCAGTCAGCAGTCTGGTTCCAACTAGTGGGAGCCTGAGTCCAAGATCCTCCCTTGCCTTCACGGGGGGAGGGGGGGGAAGGTACTCCATGATGTTGGAAGGTGGAGGGCCCAGGCCTCCGTGCACAAACCTGTTCAGCAGAAGTGCCTTAAGCAGGATCCTCACACAGATTGTTGGATGGATCCGAAAAAGGGGAAAATTTGTACTCAGGGAGAGGGCCTCCGTCCCCGGTTTGAGGTAAGTCATTAACCTGTTTAACCAGGCATTCTGGTAACCATCTTGGGGCTGCTAGCTCTTGGTCCAAAACACAAGCTGAGCCACATTCCCAGATGATGACAGGATGTGGGCATTTCCATTTATTTGTAAGGGGATTTCGCCAAATAACAGGTGGCTGATCAGAATTGGAAAAGGGATGCCAGTGTGTGTCTGCAGCCGAAAGGCCTTCACTGTCTAGGGTAAGAAAAGAAAGGGCAAATAATGCATGGTTAAGGCAATGCCTGTGAGTGGTAAATACAAGGGCGGAAGCCTTAAGGCGAAATAGCCAAGTCTTTAAGGTAAGGTGGAACATTTCACAATGCCTTGGCCCTGAGGTTTGTATTGAATTCCAGTAGGATGACAAAATTGCAAGGTAGCACAAAACTGTTTAAACTTGGCACTGGTATATGGAGGACAATTATCTGTTTTAATATGTATTGGTTTACCCATTATGGAAAAGGCTGAAACAAGATGAGAAAGGACATCTTTGGTAGCCTCTCCAGAATGTGGTGATTCAAAAATAAAGCTGCTGAAGGTATCGATAGAAACGTGTATATATTTGGTTTTTCCAAATTCAGGAAAATGAGTAACATCCATTTGCCAAACCTGATTTGGCAGTAATCCTCGGGGGTTAACTGCCAAGTGTTGAATGGGGAGGGAGAGAGCGCAAGCAGGGCATTCTTTTACTATTTCTCGTTTCTGTTGCCTGGTAATTTTACAAAGTAATCGAAGGCTCTGGGAATTTAGTTGGTGAAGATTGTTTAGCTCTGTGGCCTATTGAATGGAGCCACCAAAAATTGGAAAGATGGTAGGAGTTGCTGCATCAGCTTGAGCATTACCTGTGTTAGAGGGCCGGAAAGATCAGAGTGTGCCCTGATGTGTCCTAAGAAAAATGGGTGTTGTCTGGCCTGAATTAGCTGCTGAAGCTGGTGAAACAGAAAGGCCGCATTGGAAGAATCTTTAATGGCGGGTGAAATCTCCAGCAGGGGCACAGAATGAGCAATGTAGGCACTGTCTGTATGAATATTAACAGGATTATCACAAAATGTTATAAAAACTTGTGTTATGGCAAACAATTTCACAAACTGTGCTGAATGATAGACAGTATCAAAGGCTGTAGGCTGGTTATTGACAACAAAGACAACACAGCCATTACTGGAACCGTCTGTAAAGACAGTAAGGGCTTGGAACTGGGAGCCTTTTGAGTAATTTTGGGAAAAATAAATGGATGTATCTGGACAAAATGTAAAAGGGTGTCATTGGGGACGTGGTTATCAATTGTTCCCAAATGGCCTGATTGGGCAATACCCCATTCATCCCCTCTCTGTAGTAAAAATTGGGTTTGGTCATTAGTATATGGAATTAAAATATTATCAGGGTCTTTGCCAAAATGTTGTCGAGAAAGCAAACGACTTTAATAATAATAGAAGCTACCTGAGCAAGATAAACGGTAATAAACTTGGAGGATGTGGTGGATAAATGGACCCAAAGCAAGGGGAAGCCTTTATTTTTAAAATATGGATATCACTGCCAAAATTTTCCTGAGGGTATATGAGGAGTGTGTAAAAGAACCAGAACCAGAGGAAGGTTATAAGAAATTTGTGTAACAAACTGTTTGGCAATGGCCTCTGTGACTTGGTTTAATGCCTGTCATGCCTCGGGAGTAAGCTTTTGAGGGGAGGAAGGGTAGGAATCACCTCTCAAAATATCATTAAGGGGCAAAAGTACACAAGTGGATAATTTTAAATATGTTCTTAGCCATTGAATATCTCCCAGTAATTTTTGAGAATCATTAAGGGTGTGAAGATGGTTCACACGCAGTTGTATTTTATGAATTTGGATCTGATTATCTTGAAGTTTAAGGCCCAAATAGGTATAAGGGTCCTGTGTTTAAACCTTATCAGGAGCTATCCGTAGTCTCAAGGTAGTGAGGGTTTTCTAAAAGTCCAAGTAACAATTATTAAGGTCATGGTAATTAGGTGCAGCAATTAAAAATTCATCCATATTATGTAAAACATAAAATTGTGGTCATCACTCTCTCACAGGGTCTACTGCTTGAACAACTTATATTTAGCAAAGACTAGGGCTGTTGGCCATACCTTGGGGAAGAACCTTCCATTGAAATCTCTGCATAGGGCCGTGGAAATTAATGCAAGGGAGACTAAAGGCAAAATAGGGTCTATCCTCAGGATGTAAAGGAATGGTAAAAAAGCAAACTTTTAAGTCAATAACCATTTTACAATAGTTTTGGGAATAGCCATTGGTGTGGGAATTCGAGGCAGTAGTGCTCCCATCAGGCACATAACTTTATTACTGGCACACAAATATTGTAAAAGATGCCGCTTGTCTGATTTTTTCTTGATAACAAAAATAGGAGTAATCCATGGTGAGGTTGAGGGCTCTACATGGCCGGCTGCCAGCTGTTCCTGCACTAACATGGAGGCAGCCTCCAATTTTTTTTGGGGGGTAAGGGGCCACTGATCCACCCACACAAGAGTCTGAGTCTCCCAAATAATTTTATCTGCATGGGGTACAGGAGGGTCAGGAACCGACACTAAAAATCAGAATACCCAAGTCCATATGTATTTGTTTTTTTATGGGTTTTATAGTCCCCACCAGTCCTTGTCTCAGTCTCACAAGGCCTGTACCAGGGACAAAATTTATACGAAGCATTTGATGAGTCACCATGGAATTGGGACTGCAAGAATGACTTCCATTTGACTCAAAATATCTCGGCCCCATAGGTTAACAGGGAGGTCAGGAACAATGAAAGGAGTGACAGTCACCTTATTACCCTCTTTATCAGTAAAGCTAAGAGCCCTAGAACTGACATGGGGATTTTTTGACTCTTAACCCTTTTAGGTCATTCAAGGATGGGGTGATGGGCCAACCTGATGGCCAGTATTTGTGAGAAATAATTGTGGCATCAGCTCCAGTATCTAGAATTCCTTGGAATTCCTTTTTTTCAATAAGTAAGGTAAGGGTGGGTCTATTGTGAGAAATGGGCTGAACCCAATATACATCAGAGGAGCCGAGGGAGGCTGTCGCCCATTGTATGTTTGGGCGGTGGAAGTGCCTCCTGAATCCAAGGGAAGGAATATTAATTGTGCAAGTCTTGTTCCTGCTGGGATGGCCGCAACTCCATTAATAGCTGTTGCTAGTATTTTTATTTCTCCAGTGAAATCATTATCATTAATGCCAGGGAAGACCTGAACACCATTTAAGGTAGCAGAGGCTCTTCCAAGAATAAGGGCACTCGTATGAGATGAAGGGGGACCCATAATTCTAGTGGGTATTATCTGGTGCCCTTGCATTGAGTCTAATATTGTATCGGTGGTGGCACAGAGGTCCAATCCTGTGCTGCCTGGGGTGGCTAGTTGGAGGGAGGCAATTGTGGGGAAGAATTTTGTGGTAGGTTTGGAGTTTGGAAGGGAATAAACCTTATTGCCCCTGGTTTTGTCCTGGGGGAGGTCGTGGCCAGGGGCTGGCCCCGCAGGGGGTTTCCTGAGAAGCAGGAAGAAATAGGCTGTCTGAGGCCATTTGTCTTTGATCTACACTTACTGGCCCAGTGATGACATTTACCACATCTAGAACAAAGGGTAGCTGGGGGCGGTTTAGCCCCAGTTTGAGGAGACTATATGCCTAGGCTTTGTTTGTCTTTCAGACACTTGCGTGCAAAATGGCCAGGTTGTTTACAAGTAAAGCAAGTACATGAGCCAGGATTGTGAAAGGCCTTGGTAAAGGGGGCATGTAGGGCGAGACCCATGGCATGGGCTGCACCCACCCCTGCACAGAGTCTAATAAAGTCCAAAAGTTTCCCTTTTTCCTTATGTGGTCGAAGAACATCCTGACATGCCGGGTTGGCATTTTCAAAGGCAAGATGTTTTACAAAAGTTCTTTTGCTTTCGCTTGGTCCAAGCAAGCATTCTGCAGCTAGGTTAAGCCGGGGAACAAGGTTTCTATAAGGGTCGTTGGGTCCTTGTCAAGCATGTAAGCATGTAAGCAAGCCATCTGAATCTGCGCCAAAATTCCAGCAGGGAAACGTGCCTATTTAGTTTTAGTGTCAAATGGCGCATAGCCCACTAGCTTAACATAAGTTCAGGATTTAGAGGAGGCCTTAGTTAATTTTTTTTGAGCAGTTTCCTGACAGTGCTCCTTGAAATCTGCATTCCATAACAGGAAATCTCCGGCACTGAGGGTAGCTCGGTCTAAAAATTTCCAATCATTGGGAGTAAGCCATTGTGCGCTGTGGCTTTCTAATAAAGTCAACTTGTAGGGCACAGTGGGGCCATTGTGAGCACAAGTCTTTTTATGTTTTTCAAGAAAACGCAGGCTTAATTTTTTTGTAGACACTCTGGGTTCCTTCCTGCCTAGGGGTGAACTCCTCATCCTCTGAGTCCTGATCTCCTTGATCCATTTCCCCCACTTCCTCCTCTTGATCCTCGTCTAAGTCTTTGACCTCAGCCTGGGCAGGCTTATCTATCTGACTGCGGGTGACTGGGAAGGCGAGAACAGGCTGATGGAGTGGCTTAGCCTTTGTATTAGACCGCCGTGGGCCAGCTTGCATTGACTCCGTGCCTAAGGCTAATGAACAGAGCTCAGAGTCTAGGGATCTTAATTCTTTTAAAAGTTTGATCTGTTCCCGTCTATGTTGGAGAGACTCTCACAAGGGAGCCAGGCTAGGCAAGGGAAGTGGGGAAAAATATCTGGGTTGCATTTTGCTCCTGAAAGGCTGGAGCACAAAAGGCAGGAGGGATATAGGAGGTAGGTAGATGTGTAAGTCCTATAGGCTGTGGCAGGGTCCTGAGAGGTGGCGCATCTTCTGAATGGTAGCTTGCTGCTTCCTTCTCCAAGGTAGACTCCGTCCCAGGGGTCAATGTGTCTCTGGGATTTAAAACTCGATAAAGGTGTTTGGTAACCATTGGAGCCTTATTCATTAGGGTGGTATTTTGAGGGGGACTAGGAAGGTTCCGAGGGTCCTGGGGAGACTGAGAAGGGTCAATGTCTATACTAACTGATGGGCATGCCGTGGGGAGACGAGAGGTGTTTTGCATAGTCTCTTCTCCAATCCTGACAAGTTGTAAGGTACCATTGTCAAAGGGTGAACTTTTAAGAATTTCATTAATTAAGTTCCAGTAAGAAAAGGTGGGAACTGCCACTTTTTCTGGGCCAAAGGTTTCATAATAATCTTTTAAACAGTCTCTTACTCTAAGCCATCTTTTGCCATCAATGGTCACTTCAATGTGAAACCATGGACACAATTCTCCTATGTATTAGAAGAAAAATTTTAAGTCCTTTTTCTTAACACGCACCCCTCATGTCTTGAAGGACTCCTTGAGGCCTGACAAAAACAAATCATGTGACGAAACTGCTTGTCCCATGGTGGGTCACTCACCGTGCGTCATCCCCACTCTCCTCCTGGATCTGTCTCTTTGTGGTGTCTGCTGAGGCAATCGCGAGCTCCACTTGATGAAGTCTTCCAGGAGGATGGGATTCCCAATCAGTCAAAGGCTCGAGCCCCAGTCAGTGGGTGCCAGTAGTCACGGCTGGAAAGACACATCAACAGGGGCAGCAAACCTAGATGCGGAGGAATGAAGGGACAAGAGACACGAGAGATGACAGCAAGACAGGAGTTCTGATCAAGCTGCAAACTTTTATTTTTCACACAGGGGCATTTATATGCTGGAGATGGGAAAGCTCTCTTATCCAAAGTTCCTGGATGTCTTCACAAGGTGAGATAAACTCAGGATGTTTCAGGAATACAGATGGCAACAGGATGTCTCAGAGACACAGTTGGCTACAGGATGTCTCCCAGACAGGATGTCTCCATGGGGGCTGTTTCTTGTAAGTGTCAGGCTATTCTTTGAAGGTGAATTCCTTCTACGCCTGACAGTCAGGGATTCAGTATTTCAAATGGAAAATTGGAAAAAGAATCCAATGTGTATTCAGAAAAATGCCTTGACATTACCTTCATCCCATGTAAGAGACAATTAGAGGAGAAGAGTTAGAAAATCTGTGAATACACATCTGGAATGGAAAATGCTCAGGAGTTCACAAGCTTGGAGGTGGTATAGGAGTTTCCAAAAGTCAGGGACAGGGTAAAAACACCAAAAACATGGAGCTCTGCCGGCCTAAATATTTCTTGAGAAACTTCATGTGAGGTTGTTTTTAGGAGCTTTAGCTTCCTTTATAGTGAGATGATCAAAGCTGGGTCAGCATCTATGTGACCTAGAGGACATTGTTTCTTATTTTCCAATGAACATGAGGCAGCAGTGCTGAATTCTCTCTTTGTAGGGAAACTGTGGCCACTGGTGGCTAAGTGTCTCCCAGAGTGGAATGTGAAGCCATTGGTCATCCTCCAATTTTTGTGGTGTTTCTTGCAGCTGCACTGGGAGTTTGATATTTGCTTCACAAAATACAAGAAGTTCAACTGGGACACAGTGATGGAGGGAGTTCTGTCACGTGTGGTGGGTAAGGGTCTGCAGGAGAATGCACCAACAAGGCTTCTATCCAACATAGCTTCCCCTCTTGACCATAGCAATCTGATTGTAAACATTGCACTGAATCCTCTCCATATAACAAGATGCCTTTACATACAAGGATCTGGGGCTTGTACCATGTCAGTCACAAACCATTTGGAAGCGAAGGGCAGATGCAGATGACCCGACCACAGATGTTTTAACACACACCAGCACACCACTGCTCTAGGCCGACTACTCAGCAGGTTCCAAATTACTGGCATCTCCGTTCTACACCATTTTCATGAAACCCAGTCAATCAAGGCACTGTCTGGTACACTGATGGTCATCAATAGGACATCCAAAGGTTCTCCAGGTCCACCTGGTCATGGGAATGTCAAAAATTTAAAGGTATTTATCTAGCCATTTTTCAAGGGTGAAGTTGGAGGCACTGTGGGTTTCAATTCATTCAGGAATGATTAAATGGAGAGGAAGCTCATTTCAATGAAAGCTCTGGAGAACTATCACACGCAAGGCTTCCCAAAGACAGGCCAAAAGGTCCCATGAAGCCAGACCTATTGAGGTCTACAATTTGAGGTCCATATGTGTTTTGACTTGCAACTATGGCTGCCAAGTCTTTAAGAATAAAATCATGTGATATCCTTCCCAAGATTCCCAGTGCTCTGTGGAAAGCCAACCTGGGCATAGATCCCAGTTTCCAAGGGCGACTCTCATGCATGGACTCCTAAAATCCCAACACAATACAAGGCAATACTTCTTTGAGGTAAGTTCCACAACTCAGTCTCGAAGAAGAATCACACCAGTGTTCAAGCCCAGGTGGACACAGTCATCTATTCCAAGCACCACACAAATGACCGCAATTAAAATCAAGACACTCCCACATGGCCCTCATTTTCTTCCATATAGACACTCATCATAACCTCTGGCTGGAGGTTTCCTTGAGGGGCACAGCCTAAGACAGTGTCCAAAATAAGCTCCTTTGCATCCATTTGCCTAAAGTCAGTGTGGCTGGGACATCCTTCCTGTGAACCAGGAGTGTTCAAAGAGGCCTGCCGTTAATATTGCTCTTATTCTCAATTTTGAGGCCTACTGACTGTGGGGTTTAGACTCTTTATGTTAATTGGAGTCATGAGAAAACCCAAGAACCTATGGTCTAGTGTCTGCAGGGCTTTGAAGAACTCATTTGACCCAAAGGATCCATATTCTCAATGATGGAAGTCAGAAACCTTACAGAGGAAGGCGAGAAACTTCATCCAAAATGACTGCTCTTTTGGCTTTTTGATTTGCATGCACACATGGGATTTTTCTTTAGATCCATCAGGTGCTGAGAATCTAAGCCACAGCCTCACACAGGGCCAAGAGGCTGATTCAGACACATCCCTTTCCAAAGCAATTAAGAAAGAGCCACAGGTAATGTTTATACATTTCCATTTGAAAACTGTTTTCTTCAGGCTTCAAAAAGGCATAGCCTGAGGCAAAGACCTTCCTGACATTCAGGGCAACAGAAGGATATGTAAGCAAAAGGCCCAAAGCGGGGTTTTTCCATTGAGACTTTCCTGGTCACACTGATATCTGAGTTTTCTGAGATGCTCATCATTTCCTTCAGCTCTCTAGTACATGGCCGTATCACAGAGCGTGGAGGTGGTTCATATCTTGGACACAATACCATGAGCGTATTCTGGAGGTTCCCGATAATTCAGGTAGAGAACAGGAACTTAAGAAGATATTAGGTGTTGCCCATCCATTAGGCAAGCCGCAGACCATTCATAAATTGGGCAGAATGAATGCTGGGAAGATTTCTACTAGAAAGGACACATGTATTTATGCATTCTCTTTTCTATTGTCTACAACCATGGACACAGTGGGATACACAGATATAGAAAGACTAGCCTTGTCAAACGACTTACTAGAATCAGTTCACACCAAACCAAACAAACCGACTTTCTTACCTATTCTCAGAACATGAGACAAAACCACAAACCAATACCCACACCCACACCCACACAGACCCCCAAGTACGTCTGTGACAATACGGAGTGTCGTTTGATGGTGGGCCATAAGAAATTCCCTCATAATGGGCTGTCCTGTCTCAGATCTAGTCTCTGTGGCCAACTTTGTGAATCTGTAAGGAGCCAGTGGTGAGCCACTATCTGCTTTCTCAGGAAAGGCCCCTCTTCAGACCTTCCTGGCATTTGGCCATCCTCACATAAGTTGGTACCAAGAAAGACTGACTCTGTCTTTGGTAAATCCGAAAAATTTTGACCACTGGGACTGTGACTGGGACTGGCTCTGGATGCCTGGCTTTCTGGATCCCAAGTTCAGAGAATTCCATCACCAAGGAAGTGAGGTGAGGTCACTTCCTTCAGGAACTGAATGAGGTCCATACCTTGGCAACCACTTTGTCCTAACAGTTGCTTCCAAGGGTCCCATGAGATGGAGGCTGCACCTACTTACTCTGACATTTTCACAAGTTAGAATGGTATAAAACCATAGGCACCCAGGAACAGCTCTCCACACAGGCCTGGTTTGCTGCATCTTCTTTACATTAAGAAGAGAGAGGCTGATTCTGACACAACCCTTCATCCTGACCAGGTTGTTTGCAATGAAAGATGACTTTTGCTCTCTGAGGTCCTTAATAGCTTCCTACATCTTCTCCAGGGATCATCTTTAATGACCTTTGAGGTTCTCAGCAGGTGAAAGATCCCTTAATTTCTGTCTTGTAAGACCAACTCTGTCCCTGCTCTTCTGTAAAGTTAGATTGAGGGAAGAGTGTATGGTTAGGGTTAATAACATGTTCAATCTGTGTTAGGAACTATTCTGCTGGATGAATAATGTTATTGGGAACCTACGATATTTATAAGAATATGTAGGTGAAATATATGTATGAAAACAGAAATCTAAGATTTGAAACCCTGAAGGGCATTGGGCCCTTCATTGGTATACTTAGTGTTGACTTACTTTCTGCACAGATGTCTCAGATAAATCCATATACAATGGCATAGGACCTTGTACATTGGATGATTGAATGTGGAAGAGAACATCCAGTCAAAAAGGGATAGTAGGTAAGATTAGGAAGATAGTTGGTAGGTTTTGGAAGGAGAGTGAGTATAGGATTTGGAAAAAAAAACTTCTTTAGCAATAGGGTTTCTGTTAGAGTGTGAAGGTAAATGTCAGCACATATGAAGATTCAGTCACAATGATGAACTTTGGAAAATATGTAGGAAATCAGATAATAATATAGACATTACAAAATCAGGGAAAGTACAAAGTGAGTGATAGGATTAGACATTTTGAACAGGGTTGAGTTTGAATATATAATCTTAGGAAGAAACAAATATGTAGTCACCAATAGAATTGACATTTGAGAGCATTAGGCAATGTGGACATGGATGTTTTTAGTAATCCCTGTTCACTTTCCTTTTAGGCTTTGGTACAATCATAAGTGTAACCTTTGCATTTTGTGTCCAGAATATTACTGTGATAAAATGTATATGTAGATCGCGTGACATTAGTATTTCTTCCAGCATTTCTGGGAGCAATGTTTTGAAGTCCTATAAATTAGTATTGGTGGTACAAAGAGGTGTACACTGTGTCTATGAATATAGAGATAGTGCATGAATAGACCACATTGTGAATCAATAATATAACTGGTCCCACTTTAAATAATAGATTGAATTCATATCTGAAAATATATAAAAAATCTTATATCGATATACCATCATTCATTCCAACCAGCAATACATCTAATGGTAATATTAGGGTTATGGTTTATCACGAAGTTTCTTTGAGTTTTGCTTCAAAAGTGATCATGGAAATCGAAAATAATGTGTTTGGAAAGAAGTCTCATGAAAAGACCCATCAAAAACATGAAGGAATACATGTGTTCTGTAGAATAAAGTGATTGAAAGTGAACAAAATGCCTATAAATTTGCAAACTTTTGGATGAAATATATTTGCTATGATGAGCATAAACTGAAGAAATAGTAATGTACCAGTGTTGAATAAAATAAATGTCAAAATGCACAACATGTCCCATAGGAATCTACTTGTATTGATGTTAAACTGGTTCAGTTACTGTGGAAATATTAGGATTTGTATGCACCTTTCACTGAAGATAGTTTTCAGTACTAGGAAACAAATATGTATTTCAGGTGAATGAATAATTTTGAGAATACTCTTGTGAAAATTTGATTATAAATACACATACTTGAATATGAATGAGTTTAGGGAGTGTACAACAAGACATATATTTCATATTTTGAAAAATCTGGAGAGTGTGTATATATATATATACATACACAAACACACAGACATTAAAAATAGCATAATATATTCCAATTGAAATTCACCATGAAATATATGTCATCTACAGATCCAAATGTATTTATTTTATTGAATATGGATTTATGTATAATGTTCTTAAACTAGGAAGCTCACTCATAGATTGAATTTTCAGTTCCAACAGCTTTTAGGAGGAGTGATCTCTTACAATTTGTATCTGCCAAGTCAGTCACCTCACGAGAATGTACGTGTGGTATCAGGTAAGATTCTATAATTGCATGTAAAAATACATGTGCTGAATAGGATACATAGAAAGGGATGCCTTGACATTACAATCACGGAGACTAAGGCACAATTAGAGGAGAAGAGTTAGAAAATCTGTGAATAAATATCTGGAATGGAATATGCTCAGGAGTTCACAAACTTGAAGACGGAAGAGGAGATTTCAAAAGTAAGGGACAGGGAAAACAGTCCACAAACATGGAGCTCTGGTTCCCTAAATCCTTTTTGAGAAACTCACTCTGAGTTTGGGCACTTGAAATATATGTTGTTGTCGGGAGATTTAGCTTCCATTGTAGTGAGACAATCAAAGCTGTGTCTGCATCTATGTTACCTCGAGGACATGGTTTCTTATTTTCCACTGAATATGTGGCAGCAGTGCTGAATTTTCTTTAGTAGGTAAACTGTGGCAACTGGGGGATAAGTGTATCCACATGTGGACTGTGAGGCCATTTGGTCATCCTCCACTTTTCGTCGTGTTTCTTGCTGCTGCACTGGGATTTTGGTATTTGCTTCATGATATACAAAGAATTCAACTGTTACCCGGTGCGTGAGTGAGTTCTGTCACTTTTGGTAGGTCAGGGTCTGCAGGAGAATGCACCAACCAGGCTTATATCCCACAAGACTTGCCCCCTTGACCATAGCAATCTGATTCTAAACATTGCCCTGAATCCTGTCCATATAACAAGATGCCTTTACATACAAGGGTCTGCTGGCTGCACCATGTCAGTAACAAGTCATTTGGAAGCCAATGGAAGATCCACATGGCCCCACCACAGTTGTTTTATTGCACACCTGCCCAGCACTGCTGTAGGCTCACCTCTCAGCAGGCTCCAACTTCCTGGTATCTCTGTTCTGAACCATTTTTATGAAAACCAGTCAATCAAAGCACTGTCTTGTAATCTCATGATCAGCCACAGGATATCCAAAGATTCTCCAGTGCCACCTGGTCATGGGAAGTTTAAAAATTTCTTGGTATTTATCTACCCATTTTTCAAGGTTGAAGTTGGAGGCACTGTGTGTTTCATTTCATTCTGGAACTATTAAATGGTTAGGAAGCTCATTTCAATGAAATCTCTGCAGAAGTCTCACAGGCAAGTCTTCCCAAACAGTGGCCAAATGATCACATGAATCCAGGCCCATTGGGATCTACATTGTGACATCCATGTGTGTTTTGACTCTCATATATGGCTGCCAAGTCTTTCAGAATAAAATCATGTGGTAACCTGGCTGAGATTCCCAGTGCTCGGTGAAGAGCCACCCTGGGCCTAGATCTCATTTTCCAAGGGTGACTCTCATGTGAATCCTCCTAAAATCCCAACACAATTCATGGCAATACGTCTCTGAGGTGAGGTCCACAACTCAGTCTCTAAGGGGAATCACAACAGAGTTAAAGCCAAGGTGGACCCAGTCATCTATTCCAACGGCCACACATGACCACAATTAAAACCAAAACACTCCCACATGGCCCTCATCTTCTTTCATTTGGACACTCATCATTACCTCTGGCTTGAGGTTTCCATGAGGGGCACAGCCCAAGACAGTGTCCAAAATAACCTCCATTGCCCCTCATTTGCCTAAAGTCAGGGTGTCCTGGACACTCGTCCGGGGAACCAGGAGTGATCAAATAGGCCTGCTATTAATATTGCTTTGCTCCTCCAATTTGAGGCCTACTGACTGTCAGGTATAGATTCTTTATGTGATTTGGATTCTGGAGAAAACCCAAGCACCTATGGGATAGCCTCTAAAGGGCTTTGAAGAACTCATTTGATCCAAAGGTTCCTATTGTCACTTGATGGAGGTCAGGAACCTTACAGGGGAAGGCGAGAGACTTCTTCCATAATGACTGCTCTTTTGGCCAATTTAGTTTTGGATGCAAACATGGGATTTTCTTTACATCCATCATGTGCTGAGAATCTAAGCCAAAGCCTAACACAGGACCTAGAGCCTGATTCAGACATATCCCTTTCCAATGCAATTAAGCAAAGAGTCACAGGTGATGCCCATTGATTTCCATTTGAAAACTGTTTTCTTTAGGCTTCCCAAAGGGGTGGCCAGAGGCAAAGACCTCCTGACATTGAGGGCAACAGAACAATAGGTAACCAAAGCAGTATTTCTCCACTGAGACTTTCCTGATTACACTGATATCTGAGTTTTCTGAGTTGCTCGCCATTCCCTTCAGCTATCCAGTACATGGCCATGTCACAGAGCTTGGTGGTGGTATACATCTTGGACACAAAACCATGAGCCTATTCTGGAAAGTGGCCAGAATTCAGAAAGAAAACAGGAACTTAGGAAGATATCAGGGGTTGCCCATCAATAATGCAAGCCACAGTCCATTCATAAATGGGAAGAATGAATCCGGGGAAGCTTTCTACTAGACAGGACACATCCATTGAAGCATTCTCTTTTCTAATGTCTACAACCCCTGACACAGTGGGATACACAGACCTAGAAACACTCGCCTTTTCAAACGACTTACTAGAATCAATTAACTCCAAACAAAACAAACTGCCTTTCTTACCTATTCTCAGAACATGAGACAAAACCACAAACACACACCCACACCCACAAATGCACCTCCTTCCCCCAAGTAGGTCTGTGACTATCCGCAGTGTCCTCTGACTGGTGGGCCATACTATGTTTCCATGAAATGGCCTGTTCTGTCTCAGATCTGTTCTCCTTGTCCAACTCTGTGAAGTTGACAGGAGCCAGCGGTGAGCCACAACCTGGTTTCTCAGGAAAGGGCCCTCTTCATAGCTTTACTGGCATTTGGCCATCCTCACATCAGTAGGTACCAAGAAAGACTGACTCTGTCCTTGGTAAATCCAAACAAGTGAGATCACTGGGACTGGGACTGGGACTGGCTGTGGGTGCCTGGCTTCCTGGACCACATGTTCAGAGATTTCGAACACCAAGGAAGTGAGGTGAGGTCACTTCCTTCAGGAACTGAATGAGGTCACTGCCTTGGCAAACACATTGTCCTAATTGTTGCTTCCAAGGCCCCATGAGATGGAGGCTGCCCCTACTTCCTGTGACACTTTCACAAGTTAGAATGGTATATCATCCATAGGCACTCCAGAGCAGCTCTCCACACTGGCCTGTTTTGGTCCATCTTCTCTACATTAAGAAGAGAGAGGCAGATTCAGACACAACCCTTCATCCTGACCAGGTTGTTGGCCATGGAAGATGACTTTTACTCTCTCAGGTCCTTCATAGCTGCCTACATCTTCTACAGGGATCATTTCTGCATGGACGTTTGAGGTTCTCAGCGGGTGGAAGATGCCCTAAATTCCTGTATTGTAAGACCAACTCTTTCCCTGCTCTTCTGTAAAGTTAGATTGAGGGAACAGTGTATGGTTAGGGTTAATAACATGTTCGATTTGGGTTAGGAATTGTTCTGCTGTATGAATAATGTTATTGGGAACCTGCGATATTTATAAGACTATAGAAGTGAAATATAAGTATGAAAACAGAAATGTTCTAAGGTTGTATGGTAATCCTAGGCTTAAAATAAAAACATGTTGGAGATTTATGTGTATCATTTGTGTTGTATAATTGGACTTGTTATCAAAAAGATATGTACAGTTACATGTTACTTTTTACACTTAGATAAAATTTAAAAGTATTTTTAAGTTAATGAGAGCCTAATCTCTGTGAAGGTTTTATTGTAAAACACAAAGGTAAAATGCCCATTCATTTCCATGTGAAAACTGTTTTCTTCAGGCTTCAGGAAGGAGTAGCCTGAGGAAAAGATGTTCCTGATATTCAGGGCAACATAACAATAGGTAATCAAAAGGCCCAAAGCAGGGTTTTTCCACTGAGACTTTACTGGTCACACTGATATCAGAGTTTTCTGAGATGCATTCCCTTCAGCTATCCAGTACATGGCCATGTCACAGAGCTTGGAAGTGGTACATATCTTGTACACAAAACCATGAGCCTATTTTGGAGAGTGGCCAGAACTCAGGAAGGATACAGGAACGTAAGAAAATAATAGGTGTTGCCCAATGATAAGGCAAGCTACAGTCCATTTATAAAATGGGCAGGATGAATGCTTGGAAGTTTTCTCTTTGACAGGACACACCCATTGAGGCATTCTCTTTTCTAATTTCTACAACCATGGACACAGTGGGATACACAGACATAGAAACACTCGCCTTGTCAAAGGACTAACTAGAAACAGTTCACTCCAAACCAAACAAACCCCCTTTCCTAACTATTCTCAGAACATGAGAAAAAACCACAAACTCACTCAAACACCCACGAAGTCACCTCCTTCCCCCAAGTAGGTCTGAAACTATCCAGAGTGTCCTCTGACTGGAGGGCAATACTATGTTCCCCAGAAATGGCCTGTCCTGTCTCAGATCTGGTCTCCTGGGTCAACTCTGTGAAGTTGTCAGGAGACAGCAGTGAGCCTCTAACTTCTTTCTCTGGAAGGGCCCCTCTTCAGAACTTTCCTGGCATTTGGCCATCCTCACATCACTAGGTACCACAAAAGACTGACTCTGTCCTTGGTAAATCCAAACAAGTGAGACCACTGTGACTGGAGCTTGGACTGGGTCTGGATGCCTGGCTTCCTGGAACCCAAATTCGGAGAGTTCCATCAACAAGGATGTCAGGTGAGGTCACTTCCTTCAGGAACTGAATGTGGTCACTGCATTTGCAACCACTTTGTCCTAACATTTGCTTCCTAGGGTCTCATAATATGGAGGATGCGCCTACTTCCTGTGACACTTTCACAAGTTCGAATGGTATAGAAACAATAGGCACCTGGGAACAGCTCTCCACACAGGCCTAGTTTGGTCAATCTTCCCTACATTAAGAAGAGAGAGGATGATTCAGACACATGCTTTTAACCTGACCGGGTTGTTTGCCATGGAAGATGACGTTTGCTCTCTCAGGCCTTTCATAGCTGCCTGCATCTTCTCCAGGGATCATATCTGCATGGACCTTTGAGGTTGTCAACAGGTGGAAGCTCCCCTACACCCCTGTATTGTAAGACCAACTCTGTCCCTGCTCTTCTGTAAAGTTGGATTGAGGGAAAAGTGTATAGTTAGGATTAATAACATGTTTGATTTGTGGTAGGAATCATTCTGTTGGATGAATAATGGTATTGGGAACCTGCAATATTTATAAGAATATACAGGTGAAATGTAATTATGAAAACTGAAATCTAGGTAAGATTTGAATACCAGAAAGGCATTGGGCCCATGATTGGGATACTTATCTTTGAATTATGTTCTGCACAGATGTCTCAGATAAATCAATATACAATGGCATAGGACCTTGTACCTTGGATGATTGATTGTTGAAGAGTTCATCCAGTCAAAAAGGGATAGTCGGTAGGATTAGGTAGATAGTCGGTAGGTTTAGAAAAAAGAGTGAGTATAGTATTTGGACAAAAAGTTCTTTAGCAATAGGGTTTCGGATAAAGAGTGAATGTAAATGTCAGCACATGTGAAGAATCAGTCACTATGATGAACTGAGGAAAATATGTAGGAAAAGAGATATCAATAGAGACATTAGGAAATCAGACAAAATATAAAGTGAGTGATAGGATTAGACATTTTCAACATGGTTGAGGTTGAATATATAATCTTGGGAAGAAACAAATATGTACTCACCAATAGGATTGACATTTGAGAGAATTAGGCATCCAAGACATGGATGTTTTTAGTAATCCATGTTCACTTTCCATTTAGGCTTCGGGACAATCCTAAGTGTGACCTTTGCATTTTGTGTCCAGAATATTACTGTGATAAAATGTATATGTAGATCAGTTGACATGAGTCTTTCTTCCACCATTTCTGTGAGCAAAATTTTGAAGATATAGGAATTATTATTGAGGGTACACAGAGGTGTACCCTGTGTCTATCAATATAGAGACAATGCATGAATAGACCATACTGTGAATAAATAATATAACTGGTTCCACTTTAAACAATGGATTGAATTGATATTTGAAAGTATACAAGAAATCTTATATTGATATACAATCATTCATTCCCACCAGTTTTACATCTAATGGTAATATTAGGTTTACAGTTTATCATGACGGGTGTGTGAGTTTTGCTTCAAAAATGATAATGGAAATCAAAAATAATGTCTTTGGAAAAAAGTCTCATGAAAGGAGCAGTCAAGAAACGTGGAGGAATATTGTGTTCTGAAGCAGGAAGTGATTGAAAGTAAAACAAATGCGTATAAATTTGCTAAATTGTGAATGAAATATACATACTATGATGTGCATAAACTGGACAAATAGTAATGTACCAGTGTTGAATAAAAATGAAAGTCAAAATACAATTATATCCCATAGGAATCTTCTTGCATTTATGTTAAACTGGGTCAGTTACTGTAGAAATATTAGAATTTTTTTTGGTGTTATAATACAATTTATTTTAGCACTAGCATGCCACAGAATGTCGAGGAAAGAGCAATGGATTTTTAGTTATCGCACTAGTAATCTATCATTAAATGACTATTTTGGGGAGTCTAGAAATTACATAAGGCTATGTAACATTTTTTTTATTTAGCATTCATAAAAACTTAGAATTTTGGTAATATTTCTACTTTTTTATTTTTTTTTATTTTTTTCAGTTGTTGATCGACCTCATTTTATTTATTTATATGTGGTGCTGAGAATATAACCCAGTGCCTCACACATACTAGCCAAGCATGTTACCACTGAGCCAGACACCCAGACCCTCCACATTTATCTTATAATCAAACACTCCTCTCCCTCTTCTTTACTCACTTTCTTCCTCATTTTCCCCCTTCTCTCTCTTCCTTTTTCATTTTCCCTCCATAGGAATTTTTCTCTCATGTCATTACAAACAGTATATGCTATGAAATTTACATTTAAGAATTTTTTTATAGTCATTCTTTTTTCTTGAGAAAATTTAATAATTATAATAACCTATAGATATATTACAATACATTTATTATACATATGTATCTATATTCATGCATATGTATTACATATGATATATATACATATATATTTAAAAGTACTTTGATTAGCCTGTTAGAAATAATATAGACCAAGTCTTTCTTAATTTTCAAGTCTTCTAGAATTAACAGCTTACAGTGAAAATCAAATAAACATATTTAAGTAAACAGGTATCATTCTTATTTATCAATACTTATCATTTAAGTTTTTATATTACATTAAGCTGTGATATGGCATATTAACTCTTATGAATTAGTGAAATTTTATTTGAACAACCTTTTATTTAAGGACCATATGCACTGACATTTTAAATGGCTTTCTTGTGATTTTAATTTCTATCAATTGCATATTTATTGCCAAATACTTATTTTATTAATTTTCATATTCATGATTGATATAAAGTCAATTGTTTAATTCTTCTTGTAAGTAGTTACTTATTACAGTAATAATTCTACATCTTTATAAGAAAAATGGTACAAAGATATTTTCATGCAAAATTAAGAATAATTGCATGCTCTAAATGTTTCATTGTTGATACATATAATAAAGAGCTTTTGATGAGTCTCTTCCCCAGTAAAACATAAAATGCAAAGATATAGTTGGGTATGTATGTCCAAATAAAGATAAGGAAAAATACACATTATCAGCTACAAACTATCAAATAAAAGATGAAAAGAACAATCCAACACATTGTACGAACTTGTCAGATGAGGTAGCCTAAGACTAGACCTGGTCCATGACAAAATATTCACGAAAAAAATGAAATATGAAAAATATAGGAAATGATATGAATTTTTCATGAAGGTAGGTGGATTATCCTTTAATCTCAATATATGTTCATTTTCAAAAGCCAGTTTTCTGGTAAAATAAATTTGTGATATTTACAACTACACAAAACAAACTTTCTGCTTATCAAAATGAATGCATCTCAACTTCTTTTTAGCTGATTTCTTCCCACTCAATTTTAAACCTTTGTTTATTTATTTTTATTGGTTTTTCAAAACATTACAAAGCTCATGATATATCATCTTTCATACATTTGACTGAAATGGGTTATGAACTCCCAATTTTCCCCAAATACGAATTGCAGAATCACATCAGTTACACATTCACATTTTTACATAATGTCACATTAGTGACTGTTGTCCTCTGCTACCTTTATTATCCCCTACTATCTCCCCTCCCCTTTCATCCTATCTTCCCTCTCTTCCTCATCTGCTTTTTCACTTCTCTCTCTTGTTCCCGCCTTTCCCCTCACAACGTCTTATATGTAATTTTGTGTAACAATGAGGGTCTCCTACCATTTCCATATGCTTTCCCTTCTCTCTCCCTTTCTCTCTCCCACTTGTCTTTGTTTAATATTAATCTTTTCCTCATGCTCTTCCTCCCTGTTCTATTCTTAGTTACCCTATTTTTATCAAAGCAGACATTTGGCATTTGTTTTCTTAAGGATTGGCTAGCTTCTCTTAGCATAATCTGCTCTAATGCCATCCATTTCCCTGCAAATTCTATGATTTTGTCATTTTTTAGTGCTGCATCCATCGTGTATAGATGCCACATTTTTTTTATCCATTCATCTATTGAATTGCATCTAGGTTGGTTACACAGTCTAGGTATTGTGAATTGTGCCACTATGATCATTGATGTGGCAGTATCCCTTTAGTACACTCTTTTAAGATCCTCAGGGAATAGTTCGAGAAGGGCGATAGCTGGTTCAAATGGTGGATCCATTCCTAGCTTTCCCAGGAATCCCCATACTGCTTTCCATGTTGGCCTCACCAATTTGCAGTCCCACCAGCGGTGTACAAGTGTCCCCTTTTCCGCACATCCTCGTAAACACTTGTTGTTGTTTGACTTCATAATGGCTGCCAATCATACTGGAGTGAGATGGTATCTTAGGGTGGGTTTGATTTGCATTTCTCTGACTGCTAGATATGGTGAGCATTTTTTCATGTACTTGTTGATTGATTGTATGTCCTCCTCGGTGAAGTGCCTTTTCAGGTCCTTGGCCCATTTGTTGATTAGGTTATTTGTTATCTTATTGATAATTTTTTTGAATTCTTTGTATATTCAGGATATTAGGGCTCTATCTGAAGTGTGAGGGGTAAAAATTTGTTCCCAGGATGTAGGCTCTCTATTTACTTCCCTTTTTGTTTCTCTTGCAGAGAAAAAAACCTTTTTAGTATAAGTAAGTCTCATTTTTTTATTCTTGTTAAGAACTCTTGGGCTATGAGCGTCCTATTAAGAAATTTGGAGCCCGACCCCACAGTATGTAGATCGTAGCCAACTTTTTCTTCTATGAAACGCAGTGTCTCTGATTTTATATCTAGATCCTTGATCCATTTTGAGTTAAATTTTGTGCATGGCGAGAGAACGGGATTCAGTTTCATTTTGTTGCATATGGATTTCCAATTTTCCCAGCACCATTTGTTGAAGATGCTATCCTTCCTCCACTGCATGCTTTTAGCCCCTTTATCAAATATAAGAAAGTTGTAATTTTGTGGATTGGTTTCTGTGTCCTCTCTTCTGTACCACTGGTCCACCTGCATTTATCGGTACCAGTTCCATGCTGTTTTTGTTACTATTGCTTTGTAGTACAGTTTGAACTCTGGTATCGCTATAACTCCAGATTCACACTTCCTGCTTACAGTTGCTTTTGCTATTCTGGGTCTTTTATTTTTCGATATGAATTTCATGATTGATTTATCTATTTCTACAAGAAATGCCGTTGGAATTTTGATTGGCATTGCATTAAACCTGTAGAGAACTTTGCGTAATATTGCCATTTTTATGATGTTAGTTCTGCCTATTCATGAACAGGGCACATGTTTCCATCTTCTGACATCTTCTTCTATTTCTCTCTTTAGATTTCTGTAGTTTTCATTATATAAATCTTTCACCTCTTTTGTTAGGTTGATTACCAATTATCTTATTTTATTTGAGGATGTTGTGAATAGAGTGGTTTTCCTCATTTCCACATCAGAAGTTTTTTTTCTGTTATACAGGAATGCATTTGATTTATGCGTGTTAATTATATATCCTGCCACTTTTCTGAATTCATTTATTAACTTTAGCCATTTCTTTGTAGACATTTTTGTGTCTGTTAAATATATTATCATGTCATCTGCAAATAGTGATACTTTAAATTCTTCTTTTCCTATTTTTATGCCTTTAATTTCTTTTGTCTGTTTAATTGCTCTGGCTAGTATTTCAAGAACTAAATTGAATAGAAGTGGTGATAGAGGGCATCCCTGTCTTGTTCCAGATTTTAGAAGGAAAGCCTTCAGTTTTTTCTCCATTTAGGATGATGCTAGCCTGAGGTTTAGCATATATAGCTTTTACAATGTTGAGGTAAGTTCCTGTTATCCCTAGTTTTTATAGAGTTTTGAACATAAATGGATGCAGAACTTTGTCAAATGCTTTTCTGCATCTATCGAGATGATCATATAGTTCTTGTCTTTAAGTCTATTGATGTGGTGAATGGCATTTATTGATTTTCGTATATTGAACCATCCTTGCATCACAGGGATGAATCCTCCTTGATGATGGTGCACAATTATTTTGATATGCTTTTGTACTCGATTTGTCAGAATTTTATTGAGAATTTTTGCATCCAAGTTCATTAGAGAAATTGGTCTGTAGTATTCTTTCTTTGAAGTGTCTTTGTCTGGTTTCGGGATCAGGGTGATGTTGGCCTCATAGAATGAATTTGGAAGAGCTCCTTCTTTTTCTATTTCTTGAAAAAGCTTGAAAAATATTGATTTTAATTCTTCTTTGAAGGTTTTGTAGAAATCCGCTGTATTCCCTTCCGGTCCAGTGCTTTTTTTGGGTTGGCAGTCTTTTGATTGCTTCTTCTATGTCTTCCTTTGTTATTGGCCTGTTTAAATTGTTTGTGTCTTCCTGACTCAATCTGGGCAGATCGTATGACTTAAGAAATTTATCAATACCTTCACAATATTCTATTTTATTGGAATATAGTGTTTCAAAATACTTTCTAATTATCTTCTATATTTCTGTAGTGTCTGTTGTGATATTGCCTTTTTTATCCCACATGTTAGTAATTTGAATTCTCTTTCTTCTTCTCTTCCTTAGCGTGGCTAAGGGCCTGTTGATCTTATTTATTTTTTCAAAGAACCAACTTTTAGTTTTATCAATTTTTTCAACTTTTTTTTTGTTTCAATTTCGTTGATTTCTGCTCTAAATTTAATTATTTCTTGTCTTCTACTACATTTGCTGTTGTTTTGCTCTTCCTTTTCCAGGTTTTTGTGGTGTAGTTTAAGTTCATTTATTTGTTGTTTTTTTTTTCTTTTTTTGAGGAAAGAATTCCAAGAAATGAATTTCCCTCTTAAAACTGCTTTCATTGTGTCCCATAGATTCCGGTATGTTGTGTCTGTATTGTCATTTGTCTCTAAGAATTTTTATCTCCTTCTTTATGTCTTCTGTAACCCATTGGTCATTCAGTAGCATGTTGTTCATTTTCCATGTGATGTAGGATTTTTCCTTCCTTCTTTTCTCATTGATATCCAGTTTCATTCCATTATGATCAGATATGGTGCACGGTATAATCTCCATGCCTTTATATTTACTAAGAATTGCCCTATGGCATAATATATGGTGTATCTTTGAGTAGGATCCATGTGCTGCTGAGAAGAACATGTATCCACTTGATGATGGTTGATATATTCTATATATGTCGGTTAAGTCTAGGTTATTGATTGTGCTGTTGAGTTCTATAGTTTCTTTATTCAGTTTTTGTCTAGAGGATCTCTCTAATGCGGAGAGTGGTGTGTTGAAGTCACCCATAATTATTGTGTTGTAGTCTATTTGACTCTTGAACTTGAGGAGAGTTTGTTTTATGAACGTTGCACCTCCATTGCTTGGTGCATACAAATTGATAATTGTTTTTTTCTTGTTGGTGGATGATTCCTTTTAACAGAATATAGTGTCATTCTTTATCCCTTTTGATTAACTTAGGTTTGAAGTTGATATTATTCCATATGAGTATGGCAAATCTTTCTTGCTTCCGAGGGCCATGTGAGTGTTATGATTTTTCCCAACCTTTTACCTTCAGCCTGTGTATGTCTTTTCCTATCATATGAGTCTCCTGAAGGCAGAATATTGTTGGATTTGTTTTTTTGATCCAGGTTACTAGCACATGTCTCTTGATTAGTGAATTTAGGCCATTAACATTTAAGGTTACAATTGAAATATGATTTGTACTTCCAGTCATGTTTATTTATTTATTATATTTTAGTTTGGATAGTTTTTACTTTTTTGGTTACTTTCCTCCCGCTTTACTGAGATACTTCCCACTGTTAGTTTTGGGCACTATTTTTTAACTCTTCTTCTTGTAGTATTTTGCACAAAATGCTTTGCAGTGCTGGTTTTCTGGCTGAGAATTGTTTTAGCTTTTGTTTATCGTGAAAGACTTTAATTTCATTGTCAAATCTGAAGCTTAACTTTTCTTTATATGGTATTCTTGGTTGGAATTCTTTTTTTTTTTTCAGCATTTGAATTACATTGTTCCAGGATCTTCTCACTTTCAAAGAATGTGATGAAAAATCAGTTGTTAACCTAATTGGTTTACCCCTGAATGTAATCTGCCTCCTTTCTCTTATAGCTTTTAATATTCTCTCCTTGTTCTGTATGTTGGCTATCTTCATAATTATATGTCTTGGAGTTGGTCTATTTTGGTTTTGAATGTTTGGGGTCCTGTAGGCTTCCAGAAATTGGCAATCCAATCCATCATTCATCTCTGAAAAGTTTTATAGAATTATTTCATTTAATATGTTGTCCATTCCTTTGGTTTGAATCTCTATGCCTTCTTCTATCCTGATGACTCTTAAATTTGTTTTTTGTTTTTTTATGACATCCCATATCTTTTGAATAAATTCCTGGTGGGATTTAAGCATCTTTTCTGTGTTTACTCAATTCTTTTCAAGTTGATAAACTTTGTCTTCATTATCTGATGTTCTGACTTCTACTTGATCTAGTCTATTTGTAATATTCTCGTTTGAGTTTTTAATTTGGTTTATATTTTCCTGCATTTCTAGGATTACTGTTTAATATTTTTTTTAAGATCTCTATCTCCTGGTAATGCTCATTCTTTGCCATTTGAATTTGTTTGTTTAATTCATTTTCAAAATATACTTTTATTGCTTGGACTTGCTGCCTCATGTCTTCTCTAATATTCCTTTCCATCTGAGTTCGGTATGCCTTGAGTTCTTTCCCTATCCCTGTTTCTGATGCTTCAACGTCCTCCTGTAGATTTAAGTTGTCCTGCATTGTTTGTACTCCTTTTTTGCCCTTGTTTTTTCATGATGTTCACGTTACTTTCCAGCTCTATTTGATTGCTGTGTTTCTGCTTTATTCTTTAGATTTGTTTTGGTGTTGTATATCTCTGTTGTCTCTCCTTTGTGTTGGTAAACTATGCCTGCTAAAGTGGATTCCGCTTGGAAGTAATTCCGAAGGCCGAGCTCCAGTGATGTCACCTCTCTGCTTTGGCCGGCCCCAGGCTCCTTGCCGAGGTGTCCGAATTGGGGGGTGGGACTTGACTGTCTCTGGTTTGTTTCAGCTCTGGGTCACTGGCAGGCGGGCGGTCTCCAGCCACCCAATTGTGCGGTTGGTCGCCAGTGGGCAGGCGGTCTCCAGCCGCCCAGTCACGCGGGCAGCAGGTGGGCTGTCGCCGTTGGGTTGGCAATCTCTAGCCACGCAGTCTCACGCTCGGTTGCAGGCGGGCGGGCATTCCTCAGCCCCCCAGTCACTCAGGCAGTGGGTGGAACGTCACGTGCAGGCCTGCGGTCTCCAGCCGCCCAGTCACAAGGGCCTGCCTTCTAGTCCTTTGGTTTCTCCTGCTTGTCCTGGTTTCTTTTTCTAGACCAGATTTCCCCTGAGTGATGCCTCTCGGCAGTTCAAACTGTACTCTGTGCCTGCCGTTTGTTGGGTGTGGAGGGTGTCTTTTGGGAACCCAGACACTCTATTGTTTTGATTTTTTCCGCTTGCCCCTCCCCCAGCACTGGCTATACACGTTTCGTTATGGCCACTGATGGTAGGGGGAGTCGAAAGTCAGGTGTCTCTAGTTTTTCTTGCGTCTTTATGCTCTGATTAACCCTCCCCCGGAAAGCCTAGGAGACATTTTATGCGAATTCCCCGCTGTATGAGAGATGAGCTGAGTAACACACATCTGTTTTATTGTTGCAGTCTATTGGAGAGGGGCGGTGGTTACTTCAGATCTCAAAGATGGTGGCAGCTGCTTTCCTTGGTGGAGTTTCTTTTGTGGGGGATAGAACTATACCACTTTCTTCCCTGTCTGAATTCCCAAACTCAGCCCGGGGATCAGTGGGAGCTCAGCCGGCAGGATTCCACAGAATCCGCAGCAACATTTCTCCCTGCTTCAGGTCACTTCTCGGTGGTGCCCCGCCATCTGAAACAGCAGGCCTGGCTGCATGATTCAATCAGCCCGGATCTCTGATTGCACAGTTGGCTATTGGGAACCCCGGCACTCTATTGTTTTGATTTTTTTTTTCCGCTTGCCCCTCTCTCAGCGCTGGCTAGACAGGTTTTTTTCACCACTGATGGTAGGGGGAGTTGAAAGTCAGGTGCCTCTAGTTTTCCCCTATCTTTATGCAGGCTCCCTCTGATAATCTCTCCCCCAGAAAGCCTAGGAGAGATTTGATGCAAATTCCCCGAAGTATGGGAGATGAGCTGAGTAACAGTAACAGAATAACAACATTTTATTGTTGCAATCTGTAGGGGAGTGGCTGTCGTTACTTCAGCTCACCAAGATGGTGGCCGTTGGTTTCCTTCGTGGAGTTTCTATTGTGGGGGTTAGAACTGTACCACTTCCTTCCCCATCTGAAACCCTGAACTCAGCCCAGGGCTCAGTGGGGACTCTACTGGCAGAATTCCACAGAATCTGCATCAATGTTTCTCCGTGATTATTGATCGCATCTCGGTGGTGCCCTGCTGTCTGTAGCCACTGGACGGGTAGCGCGGATCAGTCAGACAGGATCTCCGGTCGCAGAGTTGGCTCATGTTTGAGACTCATTTACTGGACCTCAGTGCTAGAAATCCTTCTTCTAGGTTTCAGTGCACCCCCATTTTGCTGTAAGTTCCTAACAAGATAGTTTTTTGTCGTTCTTAGTCGTTAGTCACCTGCGCAGTGGCGCGGTACACTGGGTATGATGCTCTCTATTCGCGGCCATCTTGCAATGTCAAAATATTATGATTTGTATGCACCATTCACTGAAGTTAGTTTTCAGTATTAGGAAACAAATATGTATTTCAGGTGGATGAATATTTCTGAGAATAATCTTGTGAAAAGTTCATTATAAATCCTCATACATGAATATGAATAATTTTAGGAAGTGTATAATAAGACACATATATTTCATATTTTGAAAAATCGGGAGAGTATATATATATATATATATATATATATATATATATATATATATACACACACACACAAACACACACACCGAGACATTAAAAAGTAGCAATATATATGCCAATCGAAATTCATCATTAAATATATAACATCCACTTATCCAAAAATATACATTTTACTGAAAATGGATTTATGCATAATGTTGGTCAACTAGGAAGCTCACCCATAGGTTGAATTTTCTTTTCAAACAGAGGTTAGGAGGAGTGATCTCTTCTCACAATTTTTATCTGCCATGTCAGCCACCTCAGAAGAATGTACATGTGATACCAGGTAGGATTCTATTTGTGCATATAAAAATACATGTGCTTAACAGGCTACAGAAAAAGGGAGAGAGGAATTCACATATTTTTTAATTTTAAAAACACATGGAGAACTATGTCAATAAACATTAACTATATTTATAACTCCTACACAATATAATGCAAAAGGGATGTCCAACTACATACCATGCCTTCTCTGAATTGCTGGTATTTGTATTCTTTTTGGGTTACTATTCTCCATCATATAAGGATTAGTAGTCAGAGTCTAGTAGGGTATGGGTTAGTGTCAGAGATTCAGTATTTCAAATGGAAAATAGGAAAGTAAACCCAATGTGTTTGCAAATATGTGCTACACAAAAATCTTCCCACTCACATTAAAAACAATCCCTTGATATTACCCTCACTGGAAGAAATACACAATTAGAGGATAAGAGTTAGAAAATCTGTGAATACATACCCGGAATGGAATATGCTGAGGAGTTCACAACCTTGGAGGTGGTAGATGAGTTTCCAAAAGTAAAAGACAAGGTAAACACTCCACAACATGGAGCTCTACAGGCCTAAAGACTTCTTGAGATACTGCCTCTGAGTTGGGACACTTAAAATGTATGTTGTTGTCGGTAGCTTTAGCATCCTATGTAGTGAGACCATCAAAACTGGGTCAACATCTATGTGACCTGGAGGACATGGTATCTTATTTTCCAATTAAAATGAGGCAGCAGTGCTGAATTCTCACTTTGTGGGTAAACTGTGGCAACTGGGGGATAAGTGTCTCTGCGTGTGGACTGTGAAGCCATTTGGTCATACTCTACTTTTCGTGGTGATTCTTGCTGCTGCACTGGGAGTTTGGTATTGGCTTAATGAAATACAAGGAGTTCAACTGGGACACAGTGCTGGAGGGAGTTCTGTCACGTGTGGTGGGACAGGGTCTCCAGGAGAATGCACCAACCAGGCTTATGTCCAACATAGCTTTCCCCCTTGACCATATCAACCTGATTCTGAACATTGCCCAGAAACCTATCCATATAACAAGATGCCTTTACATATAAGGGTCTGCTGGCTGCATCATGTCAGTCACAAGCCATTTGAAAGCCAATGGCCAATCCACATGAAACCACCAGAGATGGTTTATCTCACACCTACCCACCTTTGCTGTAGGCCCACTACTCAGCAGGTTCCAACTTACTGGTATCTCTGTTCTACACCATTTTTGTGAAACCCAGTCAATCAAGGCACTTTCTCGTACACTCATGATCAGCAACAGGATCTCCAATGGTTTTCCAGTGCCACCTGGTAATGGGAATTTCAAAAATTTCATGGTATTTATCGAGCCCATTTTTTAAGGTTGAAGTTGGAGGCACTGAGGGTTTCATTTAATTCAGTGACCATTAAATGGTGAGGAAGCCCATTTCAATGAAAGCTCTGGAAGACTCTCACAGGCAAGGCTTCCCAAAGAGTTGCCAAATGGTCACATAAAGTGAGGCATATTGAGGTCTACAATGTAAAATCCTTGCGTGTTTTGACTCTCAACTATGGGTGCTAATTCTTTCAGAAAAAAATTATGTGATAACCTGGCTGAGATTCCCTGTGCTCTGTGGAAAGCCTTCCTGGGCACAGATCTCAGTTTCCAAGGGTGACTCTCATGCATGGCCTCCTAAAATCCCAACAAAACTCATGGCAATACCTCTCTGAGATCAGTTCCAGAACTCAGTCTCTAAGGGGAATCACACTAGAATTCAAGACCAGGTGGAGCCAGTCATATTTTTCAACAACCACACTAATAACCACAATTAAAACCAGAACACTTCCACATGGCCGTCATCTTCTTCCATATAGATACTCATTTTAACCTCTGGCTGGAGGTTTCCATGAGGGGCACAGCCCAAGACAGTGTCCAAAATAAGCTCCCTTGCCCCTCATTTGCTTAACGTTGGGGTGGCCTGAACACCTTCCTGTGAACCATGACTTATCAAATAGGCCTGCCGTTAATACTGCTCTGCTTCTCCAATTTGAGGACTACTGACTGTGGGGTTTAGATTCTTCATGTGAATTGGAATCATTGGAATCACCTATGGGCTAGCCTCTGAAGGGCTTTGAAGAACTCATTTGACCCAAAGGCACCCTATTCTCACTTGATAGAGGTCAGGAACCTTACAGAGGTAGGGAGATACTTCATCCACAAAAACTGCTCTTTTTGGCCATTTTGGTTTTGGATGAACACGTGGGATGTATAAGGTGCTGAGTATCTAACCACAGCCTCACACAGGGCCAAGAGGCTGTTTCAGAAACATCCATTACCAAAGCAATTAAGCAAAGAGCCACAGGTGATGCCCATTAATTTCCATTTGAAAACAGTTTTCTTCAGGCTTCACAAATTAGTGTCCTGAGGTAAAGACCTTCCTGAAATTCAGGGCAACAGAACAATAGGTAAGCAAAAGGCCCAAAGAAGGGTTTCTCCACTGAGACTTTCCTGGTCCCACTGATATCAGAGTTTTCTTTGATTCTCACCATTCCCTTCAGCTATCCAGTACATCACCATTTCACAGAGCTTGGAGGTGGTACATATCTTGGACACAAAACCATGAGGCTATTCTGGAGAGTTTCCAGAATTCAGGAAGAAAACAGAAACTACTGAGAGCAGATGTTGCCCTTCAATAAGACAAGCTGCAGTCCATTTGTAAATTGGGCAGGATGAATGCTTGGAAGCTTTCTACTAGACAGGACACATCCATTGATGCATTCTCTTTTCTAATGTCTACAATCACGGACAGAGTGGGATACACAGACATAGAAGCACTCGCCTTGTCAAACGACTTACTGGAAACAGTCCACACCAATCCAAACAAAGAGCCTTTCCTACCTATTCTCAGAACATGAGACAAAACCACAAACCCACACACACACACTCAAAGGCACCTCCTTTGCTCAAGTAAGTCTGTGACTATCCATAGTGTCCTCAGAATGGTGGGCCATTGTATGTTCCCCCAAAATGGCCTTCCCTGTATCAGATCTGGTCTCCTTGGCCAACACTTTGAAGTTGTTAGGAGCCATGGGTGAGCCACTACCTGCTTTCCCAGGAAAAGCTCCTCTTCAGAGCTTTTCTGTCATTTGGCCATCGTCACATCAGTAGGTACTAAGAAAGACTGACTCTGTTCTTGGTAAATCAAACAAGTGAGACCACTGGGACTGGGACTGTGACTGGCTCTTGGTGCCTGTCTTCCAGGATCAAACGTCCAGAGAGTTCCATCACCAAGGCAGTGAGGTGAGGTCATTTCCTTCAGGAACTGAAAGAGGTCACTGACTTGGCAACCACTTTGTCCTAACAGTTACTTCTAAGGGTCCCATAAGATGGAGGCTGCCCCTACTTCCTGTCACACTTTCACAGTTAGAATGGTATACCAACCATAGGTACCTGAGAACAGCTCTCCACACAGGCCTGGTTTGGTCCATCTTCTCTACATTAAGAAGGTAGAGGCTGATTCAGACACATCCCTTCATCCTGACCAGATAGTTTGCCATGGAAGATGTCTTTTGCTCTCTCAGGTCCTTCATAGCTTCCTTCATCATCTCAGGGGATCATTTCTGCATATAACTTTGATGTTCTCAGCAGGTGGAAGATCCCCTAAATTCCTGTATTGTAAGACCAACTCTGTCCCTCCTCTTCTGTAAAGTTAGATTGAGGGAAAAATGTATGTTTAGGGTTAATAACATGTTTGATTTGCGTTAGGAATCTTTCTGCCGGATGAATAATGGTATTGGGAGCCTGTGATATTTACAAAAATATATAGGTAAAATATAAGTATAAAAACAGAAATCTAGGTAAGATTGGAAGCCAGAAGGGAACTGGGTCCTTGAGTGCGATACTTAGGTTTGAATTATGTTCTGCACATGTGTCTCAGATAAATTGATATACAATGGCATAGGACCTTATACCTTGGATAATTGATTGTCGAAGAGAACATCGAGTCAAAAAACTATAGTCAGTAGCATTAGGAAGATAGTCAGTAGGTTTAGAAAGAAGAGTGAGTATAGGATTTGGACCAAAAGTTCTTTAGCAATAGGGTTTCGGGTAGAGAGTGAATGTAAATGTCAGCATATGTGAAGTGTCAGTCACAATGATGAACTGGGGGAAATATGTATGAAAGCAGGTATCAATAAAGATATTACCAAATCAGGCAAAGTATGAAGTGAGTGATAGGATTAGACATTTTCAACATGGTTGAGGTTGAATATATAATCTTAGGAAGAAACAAATATGTAGTCACCAATTTGATTTACATTTGAGAGCATTAGGCAACCTGGACATGGTTCTTTTTAGTAATCCAAGCTCCCTTGGCATTTAGGCTTTGATACAATCATGAGTGTGACCTTCGTTTTTTGTGTCCAGAATATTCCTGTGATAAAATCTATATATAGATAAGGTGACATGAGTATTTCTTCCACCATTTCTGGGAGCAATATTTTGAAGACGTATAAATTAGTATTGAAGGGACAAAGAAGAGTACACTGTATCTATTAATATAGAGATAATGCATTAATAGACAATACTGTGAATAAAAAGCATAACTGGTTCCAACTTTAAATAATGGATTGAATTGAATCGTGAACATATAGAGGAAATCTTATATTGATATACAATTATTCATTCCAACCAGTTATACATCTAATGTTAATATTAATGTTATGGTTCATCATGAAGAGTGATGAGTTTAGCTTCGAAATTGATTATGGAAATTGAAAATAATGTATTTGGAAAGAAGTCTCATGAAAAGACCAGTCAAGTAACATGGAGGAATACATGTGTTCTGAAGCAAGAAGTGTTTGAAAGTGAAACAAATTCCTATATATTTTAAACTTGTGGAAGAAATACATATCCTATGATGTGCAAAAACTGAAGAAATAGTAATGTACCAGTGTTGGATTAAAATGAAGGTCAATATAGACATCATGTCCCATAGGAATCTACTGGCATTGATGTTAAACTGGGTCAGTTACTGTAGAAATATTAGGATTTGTAAACACCATTGATTGAATTTAGTTTTCAGTACTGGGAAATAAATATGTATTTCAGGTGGATGAATATTTCTGAGAATTATCTTCTGAAAAGTTGATTATAAATTTATATACATGAACATGAATGAATTTACAGAGTGTGTATAAGTCATATACATTTCATATTTTGAGAAATCTGGAGTGTATATATATATATATTTTTTTTAAATAAACACAAATATACATTAAAAAGTATCAATATATATGCTAATCGTAATTCATCATGTAATATACATCATTCAAAGATGCAAAATATTTATTATACTGAACATGGATTTATGTATAATATTGTTCTACTGGGAAGCTTACACATAGTTTGGATTTTCAGTTCCCACAGCGTTTAGGAGGACTGATCTCTTCTCACAATTTGTATCTGCCAATTCAGCCAACTCATGAAAATGTACGTGTGATACCAGGTAGGATTCTGTATGTGCATATAAAAATACATGTGCTGAGTAGGCTACAGAGAAAGGGAGACAGGAATTCACATATTTGTCAACTTTATAAACACATGGAGGACTATTTCAATTAAAAATTGAGTAGATTTATAACACCTACCCTTAATCATGCAAAAGGGAAGTCCAACTGTACAGCATGCCTCCTCTGAACTGCTTGTATTTTTATTCTATTTGGGTATTATTCTTCATCATATTAGGATTAGTAGTCAGAGTATAGTAGGGTATGAGTTACTGTCAGGGATTCAGTATTTCGAATGGAAAATTGGAAATGGATCAATGTGTATGCAAATTAGTGTTACACAAAAATTTTCCCACTCTCATTTAGAACAATAACTTGACATTACCTTCACCCCAAGTAAGACACAATTAGAGAAAAAGAGTTAGAAAAGCTTTGAATTCATACCTGAAATGAAAACTGCTCCGGATTTCACAAGCTTGGAGATGGTAGAGGAGTTTCCAAAAGTAAGGGACAATGTAAAAACTCCACAAACATGAAGATTTGCCAGCCTAAAGACGTCTGGAGAAACTGCCTCTAAGATGGACAGTTGTAATATATGTAGTTTTCAGGAACTTTAGCTTTTTTTCTAGTAAGACCATCAAACGTCTTTATGCATCTCTGTGACCTGGAGGACATGGTTTATAATTTTCCAATGAACATGAAGCAGTAGTGCTGAATTCTCTCTTTGTAGGTGAACTATGGCCACTGGGGGCTATGTGTCTCCCCATGTGGACTGTGAAGCCATTTTATCATCCTCCACTTTTTATAGTGTCTCCTGCTGCACTGAGAGTTTTGTATTTGCTTCATGAAATACAAGGAGTTAAACTTGACCACAGTCCTGGAGGGAGTTCTGTCACATATGGTGGGTCAGGGACTGCAGGAGAATGCACCAACAGGACTTGTATACCACATAGGTTGCCTCCGTGACCATAGCAACCTGATTCTGAACATTGCCCTTAAACCTCTCCATATAACATGATGCGTTTACATACAATGTTCTGCTGGCTGCACCATGTCAGTCACAAGCCATTTGGAAGACAATGGCAGATCCACATGACCCCACCACAGATGTTTTATCACACACTTAATCACCTCTGCTCTAGGCCCACTATTCTGCAGGCTCCAAATTACTGGCATCTCTGTTCTACACCATATTCATGAAAGCCTGTTAATCAAGGCACTGTCTGGTACACTCATGATCAGCAACAGGACATCCAAAGGTTCTTCAGTGCCACCTGGTCATTGGAATTTTAAAAATTTCATGGTATTTATCTAGCCAATTTTCAAGGATGAAGTTGGAGGCACTGTTTATTTCAATTCATTCAGGAATCATTCAATGTTGAGGAAGATCATTTCAATGAAAGCTCTGGAGAACTCTCACAGGCAAGGCTTCCCAAAGAGTGGCCAAAAGGTCACGTGAAGCCACGCCCATTGAGGTCTAAAATTGAGGTCTATGTGTTTTTTGACTATCAAATATGGCTGCCAAGTCTTTCAGAATTAAATCATGTGATATCCTGTCTGAGATTCCCAGTGCTCTGTGGAAAGCCACCGTGGGCATAGATCTCAGTTTCCAAGGGCGACTCTCATGCGTGGCCTCTTAAAATCCCCACACAATTTATGGCAATTCTTCTTTGATATGTGTTCCAGAACTCAGGCTCTAAGGGGAATGACACCAGAGTTCAACCCCAGGTGGATCCAGTCATCTCTTCCAACTGCCACAAGAATGACCACAATTAAAACCAAAAGACACCCACATGGCCCTCATCTTCTTAAATATAGACATTCATCATAACCTCTGGCTGGAGGTTACCATGCAGGATGCATCCCAAGAGAGTGTCCAAAATAATGTCGCTTGCCCCTGATTTGCCTAAAGTGATGGTGACATGGACACCCTTCCTGTGAACCAGGAGTGATCAAATAGGCCTGCCATTAATACTGCTCTCCTTCTCCAATTTGAGGCCTACTGACTCTCAGGTATAGATTCTTTATGTGATATTGAATCTTGAGAAAACACAAGCACCTCTGCAGGGATTTGAAGAACTCATTTGACCTAAAGGACTCCTATTCACACTTGATGGAGGTAAAGAACCTAACAGAGGAAGGCAAGAGACTCATCCACAATGAGTGATTTTTTGCCATTTTGGTTTTGATTGCACAAATGGAATCTATCTTTAGATCTACCATGTGCTGAGAATCTAAGCCACAACCTCACACAGGCCCAAAAGGCTGATTCGGACACGTCCCTATTCAAAGCAATTAAGCAAAGAGCCACATGTAATGCCCATTTATTTCCATTTGAAAACAGTTTTCTTCAGGCTTCACAAAGGGGTGGCCTGAGGCAAAGACCTTCTTGACATTCAGGGCAACATAACCATAAGTATGCAAATGAACCAAAGCAGGGTTTCTCCACTGAGAGTTTACTGGTCACACAGATATTTGAGTTTTCTAAGATGTTCCCATTCCCTACAGCTATCAAGCACATGGCCATGTCACAGAGCTTGGAGGTGGTACATATCTTGGACTCAAAACCATGGGCCTATTCTTGAGGTTTGCCGGAATTCAGGAAGAAAACAGGAACTTAGAAAGTTAGTAGGTGTTTCCCATGCATAAGGCGAGCCACAGTCCATTCCTAAATCGGGCAGGAAGAATGCTGGGAAGCATTCTACTAGACAGGACACATCCTTGATGCATTCTCTTTTCTAATGTCTACAACCACGGACAGAGTGGGAAACACAGACATAGAAGCACTCGCCTTGTCTAACGACTTACTAGAAACAGTCCACTCCAATCCAAACAAACTGCCTTTCCTACCTATTCTCAGAACATGAGACAAAACCACAAACTCACACCCACACCGACAAAGGCACCTCCTTAACTCAAGTAGGTCTGTGAATATCCAGAGTGTCCTCTGACTGGTGGACCATACTATGTTCCCCTGAAATGGCCTGACCTGTGTCAGATCTGGTCTCCTTGGCTAACTCTGTGAAGGTGTCAGGAGCCAGAGGTGAGCCACTACCTGCTTTCTCAGAAACGGCTCCTCTTTAAAGCTTTCCTGGCATTTGGCCATCCTCACATCAGTAGTTACCAAGAAAGACTGACTCTGTCTTTGGTAAATCCAAACAAGTGTGACCACTGGGACTGGGACTGGGACTGGCTATGGGTGACTGGCTTCATGAATCCCAAGTTCAGAGATTTTAATCACCAAGGAAGTCAGGTGAGGTCACTTCCTTCAGGAACTGAATGAGGTTACTGCCTTGGCAACCACTTTGTCCTACCAGTGGCTTCCAAGTGTCACATGAGAAGGAGGCTGCCCCTACTTCCTGTTACACTTTCACAAGATAGAATGGTATATCAATCATAGGCGCCCTGGGACAGCTACCCACACAGGCTGGGTTTGGTTCATTTTCTCTACATTAAGAAGAGAGAGGCTGATTCAGTCAGAACCCTTCATCCTGACCAGGTTGTTTGCCATTGAAGATGACTTTTGCTCTCTCAGGTCTTTTATAGCTGCCTTCATTTTCTTCAGAGATCATTTATGCATGTACCTTTGAGGTTTTCATCAGGTGAAAGATCTCATACAACTCTATCCCTGCTCTTCTGTAAAGTTAGATTGATGGAACAGTGAATGGTTAAGGTTAACAACATGTTTGATTTGGGTTAGAAATCATTCTGCTGGATGAATGATGGTATTTGGAACCTAAAATATTTAAAAGAATATAGAGGTGAAATATAATTATGAAAACAGAAATCTAGTTTAGATTCGAAGCCCAGAATGGCACTGGGCTAATTAGCATTGAATTATGTTATGCACAGATGTCTAAGATGAATCTATAATCAATGGCATAGGATCTTCTACCTTGGATGATTGAATGTACAAGAGAACATCGAGTCAAACAGGGATAGTCGGTAGGATTAGGAAGATAGTCGGTAGGTATAGGAAGAAGAGTGAGTATAGTATTTGAAACAAAAGTTCTTTAGCAATAGGGTTTTGGTTAGAGAGTGAATATTTGTCAGCACATGTGAAGAGTCAATCACAATGATGAACTTGGGAAATATGTAGGAAAGCAGATATCAATAGAGACATTACAAAATCAGGCAAACTATAAAGTGATAGGATTAGAATTTTTCAAAGGGTTCAGGTTGAATATATAATCTTAGGAAGAAACACATATGTAGTCACGAATAGGATTGACATTTGAGAGAATTAGGCAATGTGGACATGGATGTTTTTAGTAATCCATGCTCACTTTCCATTTAGGCTTTGGTACAATAATAAGTGTGACCTTTGCATTTGGTGTCCAGAATATTACTGTAATAAAATGTATATGTAGATCAGGTGGCATGCGTATTTCTTCCACCATTTCCGGGAGCAATATTGTGAAGACGAATAAATTAGTATTGGGGGTACAAAGAGGTGTATGCTGTGTCTATGAATATAGAGATTATGCATACATAGATCATACTGGGAAAAAATATAACTGGTTCCAATTAAATAATGGATTGAATTGATATCTGAAAATATATAGGAAATCTTATATTGATAAACAATCATGCATTCCAAAGAGTTATACATCTAATGGTAATCTTAGAGTTATGGTTTATAATGAAGGGTGTGTGAGTTTTGTTTCAAAAGTGATTACGGAAATAGAAAATAATGTGTTTGGAAAGAAGTCTCATGAGAAGACCAGTCAAGAAACATGGAGGAATACATGTGTTCTGAAGCAGAAAGTGATTGAAAGTGAACCAAATGCCTATAAACTTCCTAACTTGTGGAATAAATATATATCCTATTATGTGCATAAACTGAAGAAATAGTAATGTAACAGTGTTGAATAAAAATGAACTTCAAAATACACATCATGTTCCATAGGAATCTACTTGCATTTATGTAAACCTAGGTCAGTTACTGTAGAATGGAAAATTGCAAAATAAATCCAATCTGGAATGGGAAATTCTCAGGAGTTCACAACCTTGGATATGGTGGAGGAGTTTCTCAAAGTAAGGGACATTGTAAACACAACACAAACATTTAGCTCTGCTGGCCTAAAGACTTCTTGAGAAACTGGCTAAGAGGTTGGGCACTTAAATTTATATTGTTTTCTGGAGCTATAGCTTCTTTTGTAGTGAGACCATCAAAGCTGGGTGTGCATCTATGTGACCTGGAGGACATGGTATCTTATTTTATAATGAACATATGGCAGCAGTACTGAATTCCCTCTTTGTAGGTAAACTGTGGCCACTGGGGGCTAAGTGTCTCCCCATGTGGACTGTGAAGCCATTTGTTCATTCTCCATTTTCGTGGTGTTTCTTGCTGCTGCACTGGGAGTTTGGTATTTGCTTAACTAAATACAAGGAGTTCAACGGGGACAAGTGCTGGTGGCTACCCCTACTTCATGTGACACTTTCACAAGTTAGAATGGTATATCAACCATAGGCACCCGGGAACAGCTCTCCACACAGGCCTTGTTTGGTCCTTCATATGTGCCTACATCTTCTCCAGGGGTCATATCTGCATGGACCTTTGAGGTTCTCAGCAGGTGGAAGGTCCCCTATATTCCTGTATTGTAAGACCAACTCTGTCCCGCTCTTCTGTAAAGTTAGATTGAGGGAACAGTGTATGGTTAGCATTAATAACTTGTTCAATTTGGGTTAGGAATTATTCTGAGGGATGAATAATGATATTGGGAATCTGCTATATTTATAGGAACATAGAGGTGAAATATATGTATGAAAACAGAAATCTAGGTAAGATTTGAAGCCCAGAAGGGAATTGGGCCCTTGATTGGCATACTTAGCATTGAATTACCTTCAGCAGAGATTTCTTGGATAAATCAATATACAATGGCATAAGACTTTGTACCTTGGATGATTGAATTTAGAAGGGAACATCAACTCCAAAAGGGATAGTCGGTAAGATTAGAAAGACAGTCGGTAGTTTTCAGAAGAAGTGTGAGTATAGAATTTGGAAAAAAAAAATTCTTTAGCAACAGGGTTTCGATTAGAGAGTGAATGCCAATGTCAGCACATGTGAAGAGTCATTCACAATGATGAACTAGGGAAAAATGTAGGAAAGCAAATATCAAGGAAGACAATAGGAAATTAGGCAAAGTACAAAGTGATTGTTAGGATTAGACATTTTCAACAGGATTGAGTTTGAATATATAATCTTAGGAAGAAACAAATATGTAGTCACCAAAGAATGACATTTGAGAGCATTAGGCAACCTGGACATGAATGTTTTTAGTAATCCATGTTCACTTTCCATTTAGGCTTTGTAAAATCATAAGTGTGACCTTTGCAGTTTTGTCAAGAATATTACTGTGATAAAATGTATATGTAGATCAGGTGGCATGAGTATTTCTTCCACCATTTCCGGGAGCAATATTGAGAAGACGTATAAATTAGTATTCGGGGTACAAAGAGGTGTACGCTGTGTCTGTGAATATAGAGATAATGCATGAATAGACCATACTGTGAATAAATAATATAACTGGTTCCACTTTAAATAATTCATTTAATTGATATCTGAAAATATACAGGAAATCTAATATTGATATAAAATCATTCATTCCAACCAGTTATACATCTAATGGTAATATTAGGTTATGTTTTATCATGAAGGGTGTGTCTGATTTTCTTCAAAAGGATTATGGAAATCGAAAATAATGTGTTTGGAAAGAAGTCTCAAAAAATCCAGTCAAGAAACCTGGAGGAATACATGTGTTCTAAAGCAGGAAGGGATTTAAAGTGAACCAAATGCCTCTAAATTTGTGAACTTGTGGATGAAATATATATGCTATGATGGGCTAAACGTGAAGAAATAGTAATGTAGCAGCGTTGAATAGAAATGAAGTTCAAAATAGACATCATGTCCCATAGGAATCTACTTGCATTGATGTTAAACTGGGTCAGTTAATGTAGAAATGTTAGGATTTGTATGAACCATTAACTGAAGTCAGATTTCAGTAATGGGAAACAAATATGTATTCAAGGTGGATGAATAATTCTGAGAATAATCTTCTGAAAAGTTGATTATAAATCCACATACATGAACATGAATGAATTTAGGGAGTGTATACAATACACATATATTTCATATTTTAAAAAACTTGGAGAGTCTCACACACACACACACACACACACACACACACACAGACACATGCACAGACATTAAAAGTAGCAATATATATGCCAATCGCATTTCATCATGAAATATATATAATCCACATATCGAAAAATATTCATTTTGCTTAACATGGATTCATGTATAATGTTGTTCTACTAAGAAGCTGACATAGGTTGAATTTTCAGTTTCAACAGCGTTTAGGAGGAATGACCTCTACTCACAATTTTTATCTTCCAAGTCAGTAGCCTCAAAAGAAATTATGTGTGATACCAGGTAGGATTATATATGTGCGTATAAAAACACATGTGCTGAATAGGCTACAGAGAAAAGGAAACAGGAAGTCACATATTCGTTACCTTTAAAAACACATGTAGAACTATTTCAATTAAAAATTGACAATTTTTATAATACCTACCCTTTATCATGCAAAAGGCAAGACCTAGTATACACCAGGCCTCCTCTGAACTGCTTGTATTTCTATTCTCTTTGGGTTATTTTTCTTCACCATATTAGGATTAATCGTCAAAGTCTAGTAGGGTATGGGATAGTGTCAGAGATTCAGTATTTTGGATGGAAAATAGGAAAATGAATCCAATGTGTACGCAAACATATGCTACACAAAAATCTTCCAACTCTCATCAAGAACAATGCCTTGTCATTACCTTCAACCCTAGTAAAACACAATTAGAGGAGAAGAGTTAGAAAATCTGTGAATTCATATGTGGAATAAAATATACTCAGTAGTTCAAAAAATTGGAGGTGGTAAAGGAGTTTCCAAAAGTAAGGGAAAGTTTAAACAGTCCACACACATGGAGCTCTGCTGGCCTAAAGACTTCTTGAGAAAGTCCCTCTGAGGTTGGGCACTTGAAATATATTTTGTTGTATGGAGCTTTAGCTTCCTTTGTAGTGAGACCATCAAAGATGGGTCTGCATCTATGTGACCTGGAGGACATGGTTTCTTATTTTCCAATGAACATGAGACCGTAGTGCTGAATTCTCTCTTCCTAAGTAAACTGTGGACACTGGAACCTAAGTGTCTCCCCGTGTGAACTGTGAAGCCATTTGGTCATCCTCCACTTTTCGTGGTGTTTCCTGCTGCTGCACTGGGAGTTTGGTATTTGCATCACGAAATACAAGGAGTTCAACTGGGACACAGTGCTGGAGGGAGTTCTGTCACGTGTGTATGGTCAGGTTCTGCAGGAGAATGCACCATCCAATATTCTATCTCTCATAGTTTGCCCCCGTGTCCATAGCAACCTGATTCTGAACATTTACCTGAAACCAAACCATATAACAATTTGCCTTTACATATAAGGGTCTGCTGGCTGCACCTTGTGAGTCACAAGCCATTCTATATAAATGCCACATTTTTAATCCATTCATCTAATGAAGGGAATCTAGGTTGGTTCCACAGTCTTGCAATTGTGAATTGTGCTGCTATGAACATCGATTTATCAGTATCTCTGTAGCATGCTCTTTTTAGTTCTTTAGGGAATAGACCGAGAAGGGGAATAGGTCAAATGGTGGTTCCATTCCCAGCTTTCCAAGAAATCTCCATACTGCTTTCCAAATTGGCTGCACTAATTTGCAGTCCCACCAGCAATGTACAGGTGTGCCCTATTCCCCACGTCCTCGACAGCACATGATGGCGTTTGACTTCATAATGGCTGCCGATCTTACTGAAGTGAGATGGTATCTTAGGGTGGGTTTGTTTTGCTTTTCTCTGACTGCTAGAGATGGTGAGCATTTTATCATGTACTTATTGATTGATTGTATGTCCTCCTCTGAGAAGTGTCTGTTCAGGTCATTGGCCCATTTGTTGATTGGGTTATTCATTTTCTTATTGTTTAATTTTTTTGAGTTCTTTGTATACTCTGGATATTAGGGCTCTATCTGAAGTGTGAGGAGTAAAGATTTGTTCCAAGGATGTAGGCTCCCTATTTACCTCTCTTATTGTTTCTATTACTGAGAAAAATGTATTTAGTTTGAGTAAGTCCCATTTGTTGATTCTAGGGATTAACTCTGGTGCTATGGGTGTCCTATTGAGAAATTTGGAGCCCGACACCACAGTATGTAGATGGTGGCAAAAGATTTCTTCCACCAGATGCAGTGTCTCTGATTTGATATCAACCTCCTAGATCTATTTTGAGTTAACTCTTGTGCATGGTGAGAGGAGGGGATTCAGTTTCATTTTGTTACATATGGAATTCCGGTTTTCCCAGCACCATTTGTTGAAGATGCTATCCTTCCTCCATTGCATGCTTTTAGTCCCTTTATCAAATATAAGATAGCTGTAGTTTTGTGGATTGGTTTCTTTGTCCTCTATTCTGTATCACTGGTCCACCCGCCTGTTTTGTCACCAGTACCATGCTATTTTTGTTACTATTGATCTGTAGTATAGTTTGAGGTCTGGTATCGGTATACTGCCTGATTCACACTTCCTGCTTAGAGCTGTTTATGCTATTCTGGGTCTTTTATTTTTCCATATGAATTTCATAATTGTTTTATCTATTTCTACAAGAAATGACCTTGAGATTTTGATTGGCATTGCATTAAACCTATAGAGAACTTTTGGTAATATCGTCATTTTGATGATGTTAGTTATGCTTATCCATGAACAGGGTATATTTTTCCATCTTCTAAGATTTTCTTCTATTTCTCTCTTTAGGGTTCTGTAGTTTTCATTGTCTATGTCTTTCACCTCTTTTGTTAGGTTGATTCCCAAGTATTTTATTTATTTTTTTGATGATATTGTGAATGGAGTGATTGTCCTCATTTCCATTTCAGAGGATTTGTCGCTGATATACAAAAATGCCTTTGATTTATGCGTGGTGATTTAATATCCTGCCACTTTGCTGAATTCATTTATTACCTCTAATAGTTTCTTTGTAGACCCTTTTGGGTCTGCTAGGTATAGAATCATGTCTTTTGCAAATAGCGATAATTGGAGTTCTTCTTTTCCTATTTTAATGCCTTTAATTTCTTTAGTCTTTCTAATTGCTCTGGCCAGTGTTTCGATAACTATGTTGAACAGAAGGGGTGAGAGAGGGCATCATTGTCTTGCTCCAGATTTTAGGGGGAATGCCTTCAATTGTTCTCCATTCAGAATGATGCTAGCCTGAGGCTTAGCAAAGATTGCTTTTACAATATTGAGGTACGATTCTGTTATCCCTAGTTTTTCTAGAGTTTTGAACGTAAAGTGATGCTGTACCTTGTCAAATGCTTTTTCCGCATCTCTCGAGATGATCATATGGTTCTTATTTTTAAGTCTATTGATGTGATGAATAACATTTATTGATTTCCGTATATTGTACCAGCCTTGCATCCCAGGAATGAATCCTACTTGATTATGGTGCACATTTTTTTTTATATATATGTTTTTGTGTCTGATTCGCCAGAATTTTTTTGAGGATTTTTGCATTTTTCCTGAAATACCTTGAAAAGTATTGGTTTTTGTTCTTCTTTAAAGGTTTTGTATAATTCTGCTCTATACCCATCCGGTCCTGGGCTTTTCTTAGTTGGTAGTATTTTGATGGTTTCTTCTATTTCCTCAATTGATATTGGAATGTTTAAGTTGTCTATATCCTCCTGACTCAATCTGGGCACATCATATGACTTAAGAAATTTATCAATGCCTTCACTATATTCTATTTTATTGGAGTATATTAATTCAAAATAATTTCTGATTTTCTTCTGTATTTCTGAAGTGTCTCTTGTTATATTTCCTTTTTCATTTCATATGCTAGTAATTTGAGTTCTCTTTCTTCTTCTCTTTGTTAGCATGGCTAAGGGTCTGTCGATTATATTTATTTTTTCAAAAAACCAATGTATTGTTTTGTCAATTTTTTTAATTGTTTCTTTTGTTTCGATTTCATTAATTTCTTCTCTGATTTTAATTATTTGTTGCCTTCTACTTCTTTTGCTGTTGTTTGCTCTTGTTTTTCTAAGATTTTGAGATGAAGTATGAGATCATTTATTTGTTGGTTTTTTCTTTTTCTAAGGAATGAACTCAAGCAATGAATTTTCCTCTTGGAACTGCTTTCAATGTGTCCCATAGATTCCCATATATTGTGTCTGTGTTTTCATTTATCTCTAAGAATTTTTTAATTTCTTCCTTGATGTCTTCTATAACCCATTGATCATTCAGAAACCTATTGTTCATTCTCCAAGTGATGCATGATTTTTCCTTACTTCTTTTATCTTTGATTTTTAATTTCATTCCATTATGATCAGATAAAATGCATGGTATTATCTCTACTCCTTTTTATTGTCTAAGAATTGCCCTGTGACATAATATATGATGTGTTTTTGAGAAGGATCCATGTTCTGCTGAGAAAAAGTGTAACTTCTTGATGATGGGTTGTATATTGTATATATGTCAATTAAGTCTAGGTTATTAATTGTGTTATTGAGTTCTATAGTTTCCTTATTCAACTTTTGTTTGGAAGATCTGTCCAGTGGTGAGAGAGGTGTGTTCATGTCTCCCATGATTACTGTATTGTGGTCTATTAGACTCTTGAAATTGAGAAGAGTTTGTTTGATGAACAAAGCTGCACCATTGTTTGTGGCATATATATTTATGATTGTTATGTCTTGTTGGTGTATGGTTCCCTTGAGTAGTATGTAGTGTCCTTCTTTATCCCTTTTGATTAACTTTGGCTTGAAATCTATTTTATTTGATATGAGTATGGACACTCCTGCTTGTTTCTGAAGTTCATAAGAGTGATATGATTTTTCCAAGTATCACCCTCAGTCTATGTATGTCTTTTCCTATAAAATGCGTCTCCTGTAGGCAGCATTTTGTTGGTTCTTGTTTTGTGATCCATTCTACTAGCCTGTGTCTCTTAATTGGTGAGTTTAAGCCATTAAGATTTTTGGTTATTATTGAGATATGGGTTGTTCTTCCAGCCATATTTGTTTATTTATGTTACTAAACATAGTTTGTTTTCCTCTTTGATTATTTTCCCCCCTTTAATGTCCTACCTCCCACTGTTGGTTTTCATAGGTATTTTCCATTTCCACTTCCTGTAATGTTTTGCCGAGGATGTTTTGAAGAGATGGTTTTCTAGCTGCAAATTCTTTTCACTTTTGTTTATCGTGGAAGGTTTTAATTTCATCTTCCATCTGAAGCTTAATTTCGCTGGATACATGATAATTGGTTGGAACCCATTTTCTTTCAGTGTTTGAAATATGTTATTAAAGGATCTTCTAGCTTTCAGAGTCTGTGTTGAAAGATCAGCTGTTATCCTGGTTGGTTTACCACTAACTATAATCTGCTTCCTTTCTCTTGTAGCTTTTAAAATTCTCTCCTTATTCTGTATGTAGGGTATCTTCATTACAATGTGTCTAGGTGTGGATCTCTTATGATTTTGCACGTTCGGCGTCCTGTAGATTTTTAGGATTTGGGATTTTGTCTCATTCTTCAAGTCTAGGAATTTTTCTCCTATTATTTCATTGAATAGATTGCTCACTCCTTTGGTTTGGACCTCTATACTTTCCTGTATCCCAATGACTCTTATGTTTATTCTCTTTATGTTATCCCATATTTCTTGCAGTTTTGCTCATGGTTTCTTAAAAGTCTTGCTGAGCTGTATATGTTCTTTTTGAGTTGAAATACTTTGTCTTCATTGTCTGATGTTCTATCTTCTAAGTATTCTGCTCTGATGGTAGTATTCTCAATTGAGTTTTTAAGATGGTTCATTACTTCCTGCGTTTCTAAGATTTCAGTTCGTTTGTTTTTTATAACCTCTATCTCCCTGTATAGTTGATCTTTGCTACTTGGATTTTTTTATGTAATTCATTGTCGAAGTGATCTTTCATTGACTGATTTTTGCTGTCTAATGTCTTCCTTGAGATTCCAGATCACCTGAAGCATGTATATCCTGAATTCTTTATCTGACATTCCATATGCTGCATCTATTACCTCTTCTAAAGTTGAGTTGACCTGCATTGCTTGTGGTCCTTTCTTTCCTTGTCTTTTCATACAGCTTGCGTTTCTTTCTGCTTGGTGAAACTGTTGTGTTTTTGTAATTTTCCCCCTGTATATTTATATTGCTCTTGTATAGTGGAAAAGTCTCCATTGCAGGTGCGGTTGGCGGCTGTGCTGCTCCTCCAATTGGGGTGATCTGTCTACCATGCTGACCGGCCGCTAGGCCTGTTCTGCCGGTCGGTCGTACGTCTGCCTACCTTGCAGGCATGGGTGTCGCCTCTGCTCTGCCCCTACTCCAATTGGGGTGACGTGACTACCACGCCGGTGGGTCACTGGGCCTGTTCCAGGCACAGGCGGCAGCTCTGCTCTGCACCTCTGGCTTGATGACAAAATGAGAGAGACTCAGATGTTTGTGACTCACTTTCTTTACCAGGAGACCAACTATTTCTCTCGCCGCTGGTATCGATGAAGTTATCTCCTCCACCACTTTGTGATCACATCAGATGTCTGCCATGTTGGTATCCCATGTAAATGGCAGCATTTCATTCCCTTTGTCGGGTGACCAAAGCAACGGGTGAGTCCTGACCGGCCCTCACAAGCCCCGTCTCAATCCTGTTGCCACTGTCTATGAAGGCTCAGTTGGCATTTACCTCTACAGTGTTCAGCAGGACCCAGACCAAGAAACAGTTTCCCCAGGTTCTTTAGCCCTGGGCCAGAGCAGTTCCGGGACCCGGAATTCAGCCGCTCTGGGCACGGTGTATGTTCTGATAGGAGAACGATCCAAGAAGCAATTTTCATGGGTTCTTTAGCACTGACCCTGAGTAATTTGTCTGCAAGATGAAGGCGAATGGCAGCCTGAAATTACCTATTCTGTATCTGAATGAGCTGTGATCAGTCAAAAACAGGGATGGTGACATCAGCTCTCCAAGATGGTGACCGCTATCTTCCTCTGTGGTCTCACCGGTGTGGAAAACCGAATTGGACCGCTTCCTTCCCCCATTTCAAACCCAGAATTCAGCACTGAGCACAGTGATTGCCCAGATGGCAGGAGCCCGCAAAATCCACAGACTGTATCTTTGTGTTGCTCTCTCGTTGTTTCCCAGCGCGCATTGCAGACACTAGCCGTGGGGCGATTTGCTAAATAAGCAGCGTGACCCTCCGTGAGGATAAATTGCTGGTGTTTGAGTCCCCGTAGCTGGTTCTTGTGCAATGGAAATCCTTCCTGTAGGTTTTGGAGCACACCAATTTTCCTGGAAATTTTAATAAGATAGATTTTAGCCGTTCTAACTCGTCCTTCTCCTGCAAAGTGACGCGGTACAGGTGGGTAATGAACTCCCATCGCTGCCATAATATGATCCCCTGAAGTTAGTTTTCAGTACTAGGAAACAAACATGTATTTCAGGTGGAAAAATATTTCTGAGAATAATCTTCTCAAACGTTGATTATAAATCCAAATACATGAATATGAATGAATTTAGTTAGTGTATAATAAGACACATATATTTTATATTTTGAATAATCAGCAGAGTGCATACACACACACACACACACACACACACACACACACACACACACACCTAAATACAGACATTACAAAGTAGCATTATGTATGGCAATCGAAATTCACCATGAAATATATATCATCCACAGATCCAAAAATATTGATTTTACTAAATATGGATTTATGTTGTTCAACTAGGAAGCTCACCCATAGGTTGAATTTTCAGTTCCAACAGCATTTAGAAGAAGTGTTTTCTTCTAACAATTTGTATTTGCAAAGTCAGTTACCTCACAAATATGTACGTGTGATACCATGTAGTATTCTATATGTGCATATAAAAATGCATGTGCTGAATCGGCTACAGAGAAAGGGAGACAGGAATTCACATATTTGTTAACTTTAAAAACACATAGAGAACTATTTTAACTACAAATTGACAAGATTTATAACACCAACCCTTTATCATGCAAAAGGAAAGTACAACTATACACCATGCCTCCTCTGAACTGGTTGTATTTCTATTCTGTGTGGGTTATTTTACTCCATCATATTAGGATTAGTAGTCAGAGTCTAGTAGGTTTTGGGTTAGTGTCAGGGATTCAGTATTTCGAATTGAAAATAGGAAAATAAATTCAATATTTATGCAAATATGTGATACAAAAAAATGTTCCCACTCTCATCCAGAACAATGCCTTGACATCATCTTCGCTTAAAGTAAGACACAATTAGAGGACATGATTTACAAAAATCTGTGAATACATATCTGGAATGGAGTATGCTCAGGAGTTAATATACTTGGAGGTGGTATAGGAGTTTCCAAAAGTAAGGGACAGGGTAAACACTCCACAAACATGGAGCTCTGCTGGCCTAAAGACTTTTGAGAAACTGCCTCTGAGTTTGGGCACTTGAAATATATTTTGCTGTCAGGAGATTTAGCTTCCGTTCTAGTTAGACCATCATAACTGGGTCTGCATCTATGTGACCTGGAGGACATTGTTTCTTATTTCCCAATGAACATGAGGCAGCAGTGCTGAATTTTTTCTTTGTAGGTAAACTGTAGCCACTGCGCGCTAAGTGTCTCCTCGTCTTTACTGTAAAGCCATTTTTTCATCCTCCACTTTTTGTGGTGATTCTTGCTGCTGCACTGGAAGTTTGGTATTTGTTTCTTGGAATACAAGGAGTTCCACTGGGACAAAGTGCTGGAGGGAATTCTGTCACATGTGGTGGGTCAGGGTCTGCAGGAGAATGCACCAAGCAAGCTTCTTTCCCACAGAGCTTGCCCCATTGACCATAGCAACCTGATTCTGAATATTGTCCTGAAACCTCTCCATATAACAAGATGCTTTTACATACAAGGGTCTGCTGGATGCAAAATGTCAGTCACAAGCCATTTGGAAGCCAATGGCAGATAAACATGGCCTCACCACAGATGTTATTTCAGACACCTCCCCACCACTGCTCTAGGCCAACTACTCAGCAGGCTCCAAATTACTGGCATCTCTGTTCTACAGCATTTTCGTGAAACCAAGTCAATCAAGGCACTGTCTGGTATACTCATAATCAGCAACAGGAATCCAAAGTTTCTCCAGTGCCACTTGGTCAAGGGAATTTCAAAAATTTGGTGGTATTTATCTAGCTATTTTTTAAGGATGAAGTTGGAGGCACTGTGGGTTTCCAATCATTCAGGAACCATTAAATGGCGAGGAAACTCATTTGAACGAAAGAAATGGAGAACTATCACAGGCAAAGCTTCCCAAAGTGTGGCCAAAAGGTCACATGAAGCCAGGCTCATTGAGGTCTACAATGTGAGCCCCATGTGTGTTATGACTCTCAACTATGGCTGCCAAGTCTTTAACAATAAAATCCTGTGATATCCTGGCTGAGATTACTTATGCTCTGTGGAAAGCCACCCTGGGCCTAGATCTCAGTTTCCAAGGGCGAATCTCATGTGTGGCCTCCTAAAATCTTAACACAATTCATGGCAATACTTATCTGAGGACAGTTCCACAACTCAGTCTCTAAGGGGAATCACACCAGAGTTCAAGCCCAGGTGGAACCAGACATCTCTTCCAACCGCCACACAAATGACCACAATTAAAAACAAAAGACTCCCACATGGCACTCATCTTCTTCCATATAGACACTAATAATAACCTCTGGCTTGAGGTTTTCATGAGGGGCACAGACCAACACAGTGTTCAAAATAAGCACCCTCGCACCTCATTTGTCACAAGTCAGGGTTGCCTGGAGACCCTTCCTTTGAACACGGAATGATCATAGAGCCCTGCCTTTAATACTGCTCCACAATTCCAATTTGAGGCTTACTGACTGTGGTATTTAGATTCTTTATGTGAACTGGAGTCATGAGTAATCACAAGCACCAGTGGGCTAGACTCTGCAAGGCTTTGAAGTACTCATTTGATGCAAAGGATCCCTATTCTCACTTGATGGAGATCAGGAACCTTACAGAGGAAGGCGAGAGATGTAGTCCACAATAAATGCTTTTTGGACATTTTGGATTTGGGTGCACACATGGGATCTTTCTTTAGGTCCATTAGGTGCTGAGTATCTAAGCCACAGCCTCACACAGGGCCAAGTGGCCAATTCAGACACATCCCTTTCCAAACAATTAAGCAAAGAGCCCCAGGTGATGCCCATTCATTTCCATTTGAAAACTGTTTTCTTCAGGCTTCACAAAGGCGTGGCCTAATCAAAGACCTTCCTGTTATTCAGTGCAACAGAAGAATAGGTATGCAAAAGGCCCAAAGCAGGGTTTCTCCACAGAGACTTTACTGGTCACATTGATATCTGAGTTTTCTGAGATGCTCCAATTCCCTTCAGCTATCCTGTACATGGCCATGTCCCAGAGCTTGGAGGTGGTACATATCTTGGACACATAACCATGAGCCTATTATGGTTAGTGGCCAGAATTCAGGCAGAAAACAGGAACTTAGGAAGACAGTAGGTGTTGCCCATCCAGAAGGCAAGCCAAGTCCATCTATAAATTGGGAAGGATGAATGCTGGGAAGCTTTCTACTAGACAGAACACATCCATTGATGCATGCTCTTTCTAATGTCTTCATCCATGAACACAGTGGGATACCCAGACATAGAAACACACTCCTTGTCAAACGACTTTCTAGAAACCATCCACTCCAAAATGAACATACTGCCTTTCCTACCTATTCTCAGAAAATGAGACAAGACCACAAACTCACACCCAACCCACAAAGGCACCTCCTTCCCCCAAGTAGGTCTGTGACTATCCGGAGTGTCCTCTTACTGGTGGGCCATACTATATTCCCAGAAATGGCCTGTTCTGTCTCAGATCTGGTCTCCTTGGCCAACTCTGTGAGGTTATTAGGAGCCAGCGGTGAGCCATTACATGGAGATGATTTTTTCTCTCTCAGGTCCTTCATAGCTGCATACATCTTCTCCAGGGATCACTTCTGTATGGACCTTTGAGGATCTTAGCATGTGGAAGATCTGCTACATTCCTATATTGAAAGTCAACTCTGTCTCTAATCTTCTGTAAATTAGATTGAGGGAACAGTGTATGGTTAGGATTAATAACATGTTCGATATGAGTTAGGAATCATTCTGCAGGTATGATTGGGAAGCTGCAATATTTACAAGAAAATATAGGTGAAATATTAGTATGAAAACAGAAATGTAGGTAAGATTTGAAGCCCAGAAGGGCATTGGGCCCTTGATTGGGATACTTAGATTTGAATTATTTTCTGCAGAGATGTCTCAGATAAATTCAGTATAATGGCATAGGACCTTGTACGTTGGATGATGGAATGTTGAAGAGAACTTCTAGTCAAAAAGGGATAGTTGAAATTATTAGAAAGATATTCAGTTTCAGAAAGAAGAGTGAGTATAGGTTTTGGACAAAAGTTCTCCAGCAATAGGGTTTCGGATAGAGAGTGAATTTAAATGTGAGCACATGTGAAGAGTCAGTCACAATGATGAACTGGGGAAAATATGTCGGTAATAGATATCAATAGAGACATTAAGAAATCAGGAAAAGTATAAAGTGAGTGATAGGATTAGATATTTTCAACAGGGTTGAGTTTGAATATATAATCTAAGGAAGAAAAAAATATGTTGTCACAAATAGGATTGACATTTGAGAACATTAGGCAACATGTACATGGATGTTTTTAGTAATCCATGCTCACTTTCAATTTAGGCTTTGGTACAATCATATGTTTGACCTTTGCATTTTGGGTCCCGAATATTACTGTGATAAAATGTATATGTATATTGGGTGACATAAGTATTTCTTATACCATTTCTGAGAGCAATACTTTGAAGATGTATAAATTATTATTGGCGGTACAAAGATTTGTACTCTGTGTCTATGAATATAGAATTAATGCATGAATTGACAATACTGTGAATACATAATATAACTGTTTCCACTTTAAATAATGGATTGAATTGATATGTGAAAATATACACAAAAACTTATATTGATATACAATCATTCATTCCAACCAGTTACACATCTAATTGTATAATTGCGTTATGTTTTATTATAAAGATTGTGTGAGATTTGCTTCAAAAGTGATTATAGAAATCGAAAATAATGTGTTTGGAAAGAAGTCTCATTAAAAGACCAGTCAAGAAACCTGGAGGAATACATGTGTTCTGAAGCAGTAAGTGATTGAAAGAGAAACAAATGCCTATAAATTTGTGAATTTGTGGATGAAATATATATCCTATGATGTGCATGAACTGAAGAAATATTAACGAACCAATGTTGAATAAAAATGAACATCAAAATACACACCATGTCCCATAGGAATCCAATTGCATTGATGTTAAACTGGGTCAATTACTGTAGAAATATTAGTAGTTGTATGCACATTCACTGAAGTTAGTTTTAAGTACTAGAAAACAAATATGTAGTTCAGGTAAATGAATACTTCTGAGAATAATCTTGTGAAATTTTTATTATAAATCCACATACATGAACATGAATGAATTTCGGTAGTGTATATAAGACACATATATTTCATATTTTGAAAAATCTTGAGAGTGTGTATATATATATATATATATATATATATATATATATATATATATATATATATATATATAAACACACACCCAAAACACACACAGAGATATTAAAAAGTACCAATATATAAGCCAATCAATATTCCTCATGAAATATATAACATCCACAGATGCAAAATAATTTACTTTACTGAGCATGGATTTATGTACAATGTTGTTCTCCTAGGAAGCTCACACATAGGTTGAATTTTCAGTTCCAACTGCTTTTAGGAGGAGTGATCTTTTCTCACAATTTGTATCTCCAAGTCAGCCAAGTCACAAAAATGTACGTGTGATACCAGGTAGGATTCTATATGTGCATATAAAAATACATGTGCTGAATAGGCTACAGAGAAAGGGCATATAAAAATACATGTGCTGAATAGGCTACAGAGAAATGGAGACAGGAATTCACGTATTTGTTAACTACAAAAACCCATGGTGAACTATTTTAATTAAAAATTGACTAGATTTATAACACCTACAATTTATCATGCAAAAGGCAAATCCAACTATACACCATGCCTCCTCTGAACTGTTTGTATTTCACTTCTGTTTGCATTATTTCTCTCCACCATATTAGGGTTAGTAGTCAGAGTCTATTAGGGTATGGGTTAGTGTCAGGGATTCAGTATTTTGAATGTAAAATAGGAAAATGAATCAAATGTGTATGCAAATATGTGCTACACAAAATCTTCCTACTCTCATTCACAACAATACCTTGACACTATCTTTGCCCCAAGTAAGACAAAATAAAAGAAGAAGATTTAGAAAATCTGTGAATACATATCAGGAATGGAACATGGTTATGAGTTCACAATATTGGAGGTGGTAGAGGAGTTTCCAAAAGTAAGGGACAGGGTAAATACTGCACAAATATGGAGATCTGCCAGCCTAAAGACTTCTGGAGAACCTGCCTCTGAGGTTGGCCACTTGAAGTATATGTTGTAGTCAGGACCTATGGCTTCCTTTCTAGTGAGACCACCAAAGCTGGGTCTCCATCTATGTGACCTGCAGAACATGGTTTCTTATTTTCCAAAGAACGTGAGGCAGCAAGGCTAAATTCTCTCTTTGTAAGTAAACTCTTGCCACTGAAGGCTAAGTGTGGCCCCGTGTGGACTGTGAAGCCATTTGGTCATCCTCCACTTTTCATGGTGTCCTTGCTGCTGCACTGGGAGTTTGGTATTGGCTTCAGGAAATACAAGGAATTCAACTGGGTCACAGTGCTGGAGGGAGATCTGTCACGTGTTGTGCGTCAGGGTCTGCAGGAGAATGCACCAACCAGGCTTCTATTCCACATAGCTTGCCCCCTTGACCATAGCAACCTGATTCTGAACATTGCCCTGAAACCTCTCCATTCAACAAGATGCCTTTACATACAAGGGTCTGCTGGCTGCACCATGTCAGTTACAAGCCTTTTGGCAGATCCACATGACCCCACCACAGAAGTTTTATCACAGACCTGCAAAACACTGCTCTAGGCCCACTACTCAGCAGACTTTAACTTATTTGCATCATTGTTCTACACCATTTTCATGAAACCCAGTCAATCAAGGCACTGTCTGGTACACTCATGATGAGCAACAGGAAATCCATAGTGTATCCAGTGTCACCTGGTGATGGGAATTTCAAATTTTTATGATGTTTATCTAGCCATTTTTCAAGGATGAGGTTGGAGGCACTGTGGGATTTAATTCATTCTGGAAACATTAAAAGGTGAGAAAGCCCATTTCAATGAAAGTTCTGGAGAACTCTCACAGGCAAGACTTCCCAAAGAGTGGCCAAAAGATCAAATGAAGCCAGGCCCATTGAGGTCTACAATGTGAGGTCCATGTGTGTTTTTACTCTCAACTATGGCTGTCAAGTCTTTCAGAATAAAATCATGTGATATTCTGGCTCAGATTCCCAGTGCTCTGTGGGAAGCCCCCCGGGCCTAGATCTCAGTTTCCAAAGGCCACTACCATGTGTGGCCTCCAAAAATCCCAACACAATTCATGGCAATACATCTCTGCAGTCATTTCCAGAACTCAGTCTCTAAGAAGACTCACACCAGAGTTCAAGCCAAGGTGGACCCAGTCATCTCTTCCATCAGCCAAACAAATGACCACAATTAAAACCAAAACACTCCCACATGGCTCTCAACTACTTCCACATAGACACTCATCATAACCTCTGGCTGGAAGTTTCCATGAGGGGTGCAGCTGAAGACAGTATCCAAAATATGCTCCCTACCCTCATTTGTCTAATGTCAGGGTGGCTTGACAACCTATCTGTGAACAAGGAGTGATCAATTAGGCCTGCCATTAATACTGCTCTGCTTCTCCAATTTGAGCCTTATGTCTGTGGGGTTTAGATTCTTTATGTGAATTGGAGTTATGAGAAAATCCAAGCACCTATGGGCTTGCCTCTGCAGGGCTTTGAAAAACTTTTTGAACCAAAGATACCTATTCTCACTTGATGGAAGTCAGGAACCTTACAGAGGAAGGCGAGAGACTTCATCCACAAGACTGCTCTTTTTCCATTTTGGTTTTGGATGCACACATGAGATCTTTCCTTAGATTCATCAGGTGGTGAGAATCTAAGTCACAGCCTCACACAGGGCCAAGAGGCTGATTCAGACACATCCCTTTCCACGGCAATTAAGCAAAGAGCCACAGGTGATGCTCATTATTTTCCATTAGACAACTGTTTTCTTCAGGTTTCACAAAGGGCTGGACTGAGGCAAAGACCTTCCAGACATTCAGGGCAACGGAACAATAGGTAAACAAAAGGCCCAAATCAGTGTTTCTCCACTGACACTTTACTGGTCACACTGATATCTGAGTTTTCTGAGTTCCTCTCCATTCCCTTCAGCTATCCAGTACAAGGCCATGTTATAGAGTTTGGAGGTGGTACATATCTTTTACACAAAACCATGAGCCTATTCTTGAGAGTGCCCAGAATTCAGGAAGAAAACAGGAACTTAGGAAGATAGCAGGTGTTGCCCATTCATAAGGAAAGACGTAGTCCATTCATAAATTTGGCAGGATGAATGCTGAGAAGCTTTCTACTAGACAGAACAATTCCATTGATGCATTCTCTTTTCTAATGTCTATAACCACAGACACAGTGGAATACACAAACCCACAACCACACCCACAAAGGCAACTCTTTCCTCCAAGTTGGTCTGTGACTATCCAGAGTGTCCTCTGACTGGTGGGCCATACTATGTTCCCCAAAATTGCTTGTCCTGTCTCAAATCTGCTTTCCTTTGCTAACTCTGTGAAGTAGTCAGGAGTCAGCGGTGAGCCAATACCTGCTTTATCAGGAAAGAATTATCTTCAGAGCTTCCCTGGCATTTGGCCATCCTCACATCAGTAGGTAAGTGCCGCAGCCCGGCTGGCTGGGCAAAATAACCGGGGGGGTGACGAACAACTTGGGTAGACTGATGCAGCAGGAGTGGAAGCCAATTATTGTTGAATAAGAGCGGTATTTATACATTTTACACAGCCTATCTAATTAGCATGAAATAGATACAGCAGTCAAACAATAAGGAATCTCCACACTTAATGGCTCGCTTTTGTTACTTCACAAACCACTCCCTCTGGCATTTTGCCAGGCGCCATCCAGACTTTTTTACAGACTCTAACATTTCTCTGGCAAAATAACAGGTGCCAATCTGACTTGTTTACAGACCTTAACAGGTAAGAAGAAAGACTGACTCTGTCTTTGGTAAATTCAAACAAGTGAGACCACTGGGACTGGGATTGGTAATGGCTCTGGGTGCCTGGCTTCCTGGATCCCAAGTTCAGAGACTTTCATCATCAAGGAAGTGAGGTGTGGTCACTTCTTTCAGGAACTGAATGAGGTAACTGCCTTGGCAACCACTTTGTCCTAACAGTTGCTTCCAAGGGTCCCATGAGATGGAGGCTGCCCCTACTTCCTGTGACACTTTCATATGTTAGAATGGTATATCAACCATACGCACCTGGGAAGAGCTTTCCACACAGGCCTGGTTTGGTCTACTCTACATTAAGAAGAGTGAGGCTGATTCAGACACATTCCTTCATCCTACCAGGTTCTTTGCCATGGAGATGTCTTTTGCTCTCTCAGGTCCTTCATAGCTGCCTACATCTTCTCCAGAGATCATTTCTGCATGTACCTTTGATGTTCTCAGCAGGTGGAAGATCCCATACATTCCTGTATTGTAAGACCAACACTGTCGCTGCTCCTCAGTAAAGTTAGATTGAGGGAACAGTGTATGATTAGTGTTATTAACATGTTCGATATGGGTTAGGAACCATTCTGCTGGATGAATAATGGTATTGGGAACCTGTGATATTAATAAGAATATAGAGGTGAAATATATGTACGAAAACAGAAATCTAAGTAAGATTTGAAGCCCAGAACTTCATTTGTCCCTTGATTGGGATACTTAGTGTTGAATTACATTCTGCACAGATGTTTCAGATAAATCGATATACAAAGGCATAGGACCTTTCACCTTGGATGATTGAATGTAGAAGAGAACATCCAGTCAAAAAGTGATAGTCTGTAGGATTAGGAAGATAGTCGGTAGGTTTAGGAAGAAGAATGAGTGTAGGATTTGGAACAAAAGTTCTTTAGATGTAGGGTATCGCTAAGAGAGTGAATGTAAATATCAGCACATGTGATGAGGAAGTCACAATGATTAACTGGGGAAAATATGTAGGAAAGCAGATATCAATAGAGACATTACAAAATCAGGCAAAGTATAAAGTGAGTGACAGGATTAGACATTTTCAACATGTTTGAGTTTGAATATATAATCTTTGGAAGAAACAAATATGTAGTCACAAATAGGATTTTCATTTGAGAGCATTAGGCAACCTGGACATGGATGTTTTTAGTAATCCATGTTCACTTTCCATTTAGGTTTTGTACAATCATAAGTGTGACCTTTGCTTTTTGTGTCCAGAATATTACTGTGATAAAATGTATATGGAGATCAGGTGACATGGGTATTTCTTCCACCATTTCTGGGAGCTGTATTTTGAGGACGTATAAATTAGTATTGGGGGTACAAAGAGGTGTACCTGTGTCTATGAATATAGAGATAATTCGTGAATAGACTGTACTGTGAATAAATAATATAACTGGTTCCAATTTAAATAATGGATTGAATTGATATCTGAAACTAAGTAAGAAATCTTATATCGATATACAACCATTCATTCCAACCAGTTATACATCTAATGGTAATATTAGTGTTATGGTTTATTGTGACGGGTTTGTGCGTTTTGCTTCAAATGTGATAATGGAAATCGAAAATAATGTATTTGGGAAAAGAAGTCTCATGAAAAGAGCAGTTATGAAACATGGAGGAATACATGTGTTCTCAAGCAGGAAGTGATTGAAAGTGAAACAAATGCCTATAAATTTGAGAAATTTTGATGAAACATATATGCTATGATGTGCATAAACTGAAGATAGTAATGTACCAGTGTTGAATAAAAATAAACGTCAAAATACACATCATGTCTCATAGAGTCTACTTGCATTGATGTTCAACTGGGTCAGTTACTGTAGAAATATTAGGATTTGGGGGGAATTAATAATACAATTTATTTTAGCACTAGCATGCCACAGAATGTAGAGGAAAGATCAATGGATTTTTAGTTATAGCACTAATAATCTAACATTTAGTGACTATTTTGGATAGTCTAGAAATTACATAAGGCTATGTAACATATTTTTTTTTATTTAACATTCATCAAAGCTTGGAATTTTTGTAATATTTCTTCTTTTTTCTTTTTTTATTTTTTCAGTTGTTGATTGACCTTCATTTTGTTTATTTGTATGTGGTGCTGAGAATAGAACCATGTGCCTCACACATGCTAGAAAAGCATGTTACCTCTGAGCCACAAACCCAGCCCCTCCAGTTTTATCTTAACATCATACACTCATGTCCCTCTTCTTTACTCACTTTCTTCCTCATTTTCCCCCTTCTCTCCCTTCCTTTTTGGTTTCCCCTCCATATCTATTTTTCTCTCATGTCATTACAAACAGTAGTATGCTATGAAATTTAAATTTAAGACTGTTTTTTATAGTCATTCTTTTTCTTGAGAAAATTTAAAAATTATAATCACCTGATAGATATATTACAATACATTTATTATACATATGTATCTATATTCATGAATATGCATTACATATATTATATATATATATATATATATATATATATATATATTCAAAAGTACTTTGATTTTCCTGTTAGAAATAATATAGACCAAGTCTTTCTTAATTCTCAATTCTTCCATAATTAACATCTTACAGTGAAAATCAAATAAACATATTTAAGTAAACAGGTATCATTCTTATTTATCAATACTGATAATTTAAAGTTTTATATCACATTAAGCTGTAATGTGGCATATTAACTCTTATGAAGTAGAGAAATTTTATTTGAACAACCTATTATTTAATGACCATATGCACTGACATTTTAAATGGCTTTCTTGTGATTTCAATTTCTATCAATTGTGTATTAATTGCAAATACTTATTTTAGTACTTTTCATGTTCATAATTGATATAAAGTCAATTGTTTAATTCTTCTTGTAAGTAGTTACTTATTACAGTAGGGACATTATTAATAATACTATATCTTTATAAGAAAAATGGTACAAATTTATTTTCATGCAAAATTAAGAATAATTGTATGCTCTAGATGTTTGATTGTTGATACATATAACAAAGAGCTTTTGATGAGTCTCTTCCCCAGTAAAACATAAAATGCAAAGATATAGTTAGGTTTGTATGTCCAAATAAAGATAAGAATAAATACACATTATCAGCTAGAAACTCTTAAATAAAAGATGAAAAGAACAATCCAACACATTGTACGAACTTGTCAGATGAGGTAGTATTCTGGAAGAATAGCCTAAGACTAGACCTTGTCCATGACTATCCGGAGTGTCCTCTGACTGGTGGGCCATACTATGTTCCAATGAAATGGCCTGTCCTGTCTCAGATCTGGTCTCCTTGGCCAACTCTGTGAAGTTGTCAGGAGCCAGCAGTGAGCCACTACCTACTTTATCAGGAAAAGCCCCTCTTCAGAGCTTTCCTGGTTTTGGCCGTCCTCACATCAGTAGGTAGCAAGAATGACTGACTCTGTCCTTGGTAAGTCCAAACAAGTGAGACCACTGGGACTGGGACTGCCTCTTGGTGCCTGGCTTCTTGGATACCAAGTTCAGAGAGTTCCATCAACAAAGAAGTGAGGTGAGGTCACTTCCTTAAGGAACTGAATCAGATCACTGCCTTGGTAACCACTTTGTCCTAACAGTTGCTTCCAAGACGACCATGAGATGGAGGCTGCCCCTACTTTCTGTGACACTTTCACAAGGTAGAATGGTATATCAACCATAGGCACCTAGGAACAGCTCTCCACACCAACCTGGTTTGGTCCATCTTCTCTACATTAAGAAGAGAGAGGCTGATTCATAAACAACCCTTCATCCTGACCAGGTTGTTTTCCATGGAAGCTGACTTTTGCTCTCTCAGGTCCTTCATAGTTGTCTACATCTTCTCCAGGGATCATTTCTGCATGGACCTTGAGGTTCTCAGGAGGTGGAAGATCCCCTACATTCCTGTATTGTAAGACCAACTCTGTCCCTGCTCCTCTGTAAAGTTAGATTGAGGGAACAGTGTATGGTTAGGGTTAATAATATGTTCAATTTGAATTAGGAATCATTCTGCTGGATGAATAATGGTACTGGGAACCTGCGACATTTATAAGTATATATAGGTGAAATATATGTATGAAAACAGAAATCTAAGTAAGATTTGAAGCGCAGAATGGGGATGGGCCCTTGATTGTGATACTTAGCGTTGAATTATGTTCTGCACAGATGTCTCAGATAGATGGATATACAATGGCATTAGACCCTGTACCTTGGATTATTGAATGTATAAGAGAACATCCAGTCAAAAAGGGATAATGGGTAGGATTAGGAAGATAGTCAGTAGGTTTAAGAAGAAGAGTGAGTATAGGATTTGGAACAAAAGTTCCTTAGCAATAGGGTTTGGATTAGAGTGTGAATGTAAGTGTCAGCACAATTGAAGAGTCAGTCACAATGATGAACTGCGGAAAGTATGTAGGAAAGCTGATATAAATAGAGACATTATGAAATCAGGAAAAGTATAAAGTGAGAGATAGGATTAGATATTTTCAACAGGGTTGAGTTTGAATATATAATCTTAGCAAGAAACAAATATGTTGTCACAAATAGGATTGAATTTTGAGAGCATTAGCCAAACTTGATATGGATGGTTTTAGTAATCCATGTTCACTTTACATTTAGGCTTTGGTGCAAACATAAGTGTGACCATTTCTTTTTGTGTCCAGAATATTACTCTGATAAAATGTATATGTAGATCAGATGACATGAGTATTTCTTCCACCATTACTGGGAGCAAAATTTTGAAGACGTATAAATTAGTATTGGGTTTACAAAGAGGTGTACTCTGTGTCTATGAATATAGAGACAATGCATGAATAGACAATAGTGTGAATAAATAATATAACTGGTTCCACTTTAAATAATGGATTGATTTGATATCTGAAAATATATAAGAAATCTTATATTGATATACAATCATTCATTCCAACCAGTAATACATCTAATAGTAATATTAGGGTTATAGTTTATCATGAAGGGTGTGTGAGTTTTGCTTCAAATTTGATTATGGAAATCGAAAATAATATGTTTGGAATGAAGTCTCATGAAAAAACCAGTCAAGAAACATGGAGGATTACATGTGTTCTAAAGCAGAAAATGATTGAAAGTGAAACAAATGCCTATAATTTTGCTAACGTATGGATGAAATATATATCCTATAATGTGCATAAACTGAAGAAATTGTAACATACCAGTGGTGAATAAGAATGAACATCAAAATACACATCATGTCCCATAGGAATCTACTTGCATTGATGACAAACTGGATCAATTATTGTAGAAATATTAGGATTTGTATTCACCATTCACTGAAGTTATTTTTCATTTCTAGGAAAAAAATATGTATTTCAGGTGGATGAATATTTCCGTGAATAATCTTGTGAAATGTTAACTCTAAATCCACATACATGAATATGAATGAATTTAGGGAGTGTATAATAAGACACATATATTTTATATTTTAAAAAAATTTAGTGTGTGTGTGTGTGTGTATATATATATATATACACACACAGACACACACACACACACACACACAGACATTAAAAATTAGCAATACATATGCCAATCGAAATTCACCATGAAATATATATCATCCACAGATCCAAAAATATTCATTTTACTGAACATGGATTTATGTATAATGTTGTTCAACTAGGAAGCTCACCCACAGTTTGAAATTTCAGTTTCAACAGCGTTTAGGCGGAGTGATCTATTCTCACAATTTCTATCTGCCAAGTCAGCCACCTCACAAGAGTGTACCTGTGGTACCAGGTAGAATTCTATATGTGCATATAAAAATACATGTGCTGAATAGGCTACAGAGAAAGGGAGACAGGAATTCACATATTTGTTTACTTTAATTACCCATGGAACTATTTCAATTAAAAATTAACTTGAATTATAACACCTACACTTTATCATGCAAAAGCCAAGTCTAACTATACACCATGCCTCCTCTGAAATGCTTGCATTTCTATTCTGTTTGGGTTATTTTACTCCATCATATTAGGATTAGTAGTAAGAGTCTATTAGGGTATGGGTTAGTGTCAGTTATTCAGTATTTCAAATGGAAAATAGGAAAATAAATCCAATGTGTATGCAAATATGTGCTACAAAAAATTCCCACTATCATCCAGAACAATGCCTTGACAATATCTTCGCCCCTAGTAAGACACAATTAGAGAAGAAGAGTTAGAAAATCTGTGAATACATACCTGGAATGGAAAATGTTCAGGAGTTCACAACCTTGGAGGTGGTAGAGGAGTTTCCAAAAGTAAGGGACAGTGTAAACACTCCACAAACATGGAGCTATGCTGGCATTAAGACTTCTTGAGAAACTGCCTCTGAGGTTGGACACTTGAAGAATATGTTGTTGTCAGGAGCTTTAGCTCCCTGTGTACGGAGACCATCAAAGCTGGGTCTGCATCTATGTGACCTGGAGGATATGGTTTCTTATTTTCTAATGAACATGAGGAAGCAGTGATGAATTCTCTCTTTGTAGATAAACTGTGGCCACTGGGGGCTAAGTGTCTCCCTGTGTGGACTTTGAAGCCATTTGGTCATTCTCCAATTTACGTGGTGTTTCTTGCTGCTGCACTGGGTGTTTTGTATTTGCTTCACAACATACAAGGATTTCAAATGGGTCACAGTGCTGTTGGGAGTCCTGTAAGGTGTGGTGGGTCAGGGTCTTCAGGAGAATGCACCAACCAGGCTTCTATCCCACATTTCTTGCTCCCTTGACCATAGCAACCTGATTCTGAACATTGCCCTGAAACCTGTCCATATAACCAGATGCCTTTTCATATAATTTTCTGCTGGCTGCACCAAGTCAGTCACAAGCCATTTGGAAGCCAATGACACACCCACATGGCCACACCACAAATATATTATCAGACAACTGCACACCACTGCTCTAGGCCCACTACTCAGCAGGCTCCAACTTACTGGCATCTGTGTTCCACACCATTTTCAAGAACTCCAGTCAATCAAGGCACTGTCTGGTACACTCATGAGCAGCAATAGGACATCCAATGGTTCTCCAGTGCCACCTGGTCATTGGGAATTTCAAAAATTTCATGGTATTTATCTATCCATTGTTCAAGAATGAAGTTGGAGGCACTTTGGGGTTTCCATTCATCCAAGAACCATTAAATGGTGAGGAAGCTCATTTCAATGAAAGCTCTGGAGAACTCTCACAGGCAAGGCTTTCCAAAGAGTGGTCAAAATGTCATATGCAGACAGGCCCATTGAGGTCTAAAATGTGAGGTCCATGTGTGTTTTGACTATTAACTATGGCTGCCAAGTCTTTCAGAATAAAATCATGTGATATCCTGGTTGAGATTCTCAGTGCTCTGTGGAAAGCCACCCAGGGCCCAATCTCAGGTTTCAAGGGTGACTCTCATGCGTGGCCTCCTACAATCCCAACACAATTAATGGCAATACTTCTCTGAGGTCAGTTCCAGAACTCAGTCTCGAAGGAGAATCACACCCGAGTTCAAGCCCATGTGGACCCAGTCATATCTTCCAACCGCCACACAAATGACCACAATTGAAACCAAAACATTCCCACATGACCCTCATCTTCTTCCATATAGACACTCATCATAAACTCTTGCTGGAGGTTTCCATGAGGAGCGCAGCCCAAGGCAATGTCCAAAATATGCACCCTTGCCCGTCATTTGCCTAAAATGAGGGTGGCCTTGACACCCTTCCTGTGAACCAGGAGTGATCAAATAGGCCTGCCTTTAATACTGCTCTGCTTCTCCAATTTGAGGCCAACTGACTGTCAGGTATAGATTCTTTATGTGATTTGGCATCATGGGAGAACCCAAGCCCTTCTGCAGAAGTTCAAAGAACTCATTTGACCCAGAGGATCCTATTCTCACTTGATGGAGGTTAGGAACCTAACAGAGGAAGGCAAGAAACTTCATCCACAATGACTGATATTTTTACCATTTTCGTTTTCAATACACACATGGGAACTTTCTTTATATCCATCAGGTGCTGAGAATCTAATCCATAGCCTGACCCAGAGGCAAGCAGCTGATTCAGACACATCCCTTTCGAAAGCAATTAAGCAAAGCACCACAGGTGATGCCCATTCATTTGCATTTAAAAACTGTTTACTTCAGGCTTCAAAAAGGAGTGGCCTGAGGTAAGGACCTTCCTGACATTCAGGGCAACAGAAAAATAGGTAAGCAGAAGGCCCAAAACAGTGTTTCTTCACTGAGACTTTCCTGGTCACACTGATATCTGAGTTTCCTGAGATGCTCGCCATTCCATTCAGCTATCCAGTACATGGCCATGTCACAGAGCTTGGAGGTGTTACATATCTTGGACACAAAACCATGAGCCTATTCTGGGTAGTGGCCAAAATTTAGGAAGAAAACAGGAACTTAGGAAGATAGTAGGGGTTGCCCATCCATAAAGCAACCTGCAGTCCAGTCATAAATTGGGTAGGATGAATGATGGAAAACTTTCTTCTAGACAGGACATATCCATTGATGCATTCTCTTTTCTTATGTCTACAACCACGGACACAGTGAGATACACAGATATAGAAACACTCACCTTGTCAAACGACTTTTTAGAAGCAGTCCACTCCAAACCAAACAAATCGCCTTTCCTGCCTATTCTCAGAACATGAGACAAAACCACAAACTCACACCCACACCCACAAAGGCACTTCCTTCCCCCAATATGTCTGTGACAATCCGGAGTGTCCTCTGACTGTGGACCATATTGTTACCCTAAACTGGCCTGCCCTGTCTCAGATCTGGTCTCCGTGGCCAAATCTGTGAAGTTGTCAGGAGCCAGCGATGACCAACTACCTGTTTTCTTAGGAAAGGACCCTCTTCAGAGCTGTCCTGGCATTTGGCCATTCTCACATCAGTAGGTACCAAAAAAGACTCTCTCTGCCCTTGGTAAAACCAAACATGTGATCCCACTAGGACTGTTACTGGGACTGGCTCTGGATGCCTGGCTTCCTGAATCCCAAGTTCAGAGAGTTCCATCACCAAGTAAGTTAGGTGAAGTCACTTTCTTCATGAAATGAATGAGGTCACTGCCTTGGCAACCACTTTGTCCTAACAGTTGCTGCCAAGGGTCTCATGAGATGGAGGCTGTTCCTACTTTCTGTGAGACTGTCACAAGTTAGAATGGTATATCAACCATATGCACCGGGGAACTTCTCTCCATACAGGCCTGCTTTGGTCCATCTTCTCTACATTAAGAAGAGAGAGGCTGATTCAGACACATCCTTTCATCCTGTCCAGGTTCTTTACCATGTCAGAAGACTTTTGCTCTCTTTGGTACTACATAGCTGCCTACAACTTCTCCAAGGATCATTTCTGCATTGACCTTTGAGGTTCTCAGCAGGTGGAAGATCCCCTACATTCCTGTATTGTAAGACCAACTCTATCCCTGCTCCTCTGTAAAGGTAGATTGAGGGAACAGCGTATGGTTAGGGTTAATAACAGGTTCGAATTCAGTTGGGAATCATTCTGCGGGATGAATAATGTTATTGGGAACCTGCGAAATTTAAAAGAATATATAGGTGAAATATAAGTTTGAAAACCCAAATCTATGTAAGTTTTGAAGCCCAGAAGTGTATTGGGCCCTTGGGTAGGATACTTAGCTTTGAATTATGTTCTGCACAGATGTCTCTGATTAATCGTTATACATTGGCATAGGACCTTTACCTTAGATGATTGAATGTCGAAGAGAACATGCAGTCAAAAAGGGATAGTCGATAGGATTAGGAAGATAGTCAGTAGGTTTAGAAAGAAGAGTGAGTATAGAATTTGGACAAAAACTTTTTTAGCAATAAGGTTTCGGGTAGAGAGTGAATGTAAATGTCAGCACATGTGAAGAGTCATTCACAATGATGAACTGGGGAAAATATGTAGGAAAGTAAATATCAATTGAGACAAAAGAAAATCAGGCAAAGTATAATGTGAGTTATAGGATTAGACATTTTCAACAGGGTTGAGGTTGAATATATAATCTTAGCAAGAAACAAATATGTAGTCACTAATTGGATTGACATTTGAGAGCATTAGGCAACCTGGACATGGATGTTATTACTAATCCATGCTCACTTTCCATTTAGGCTTTGGTACAATCATAAGTGTGACCTTTGCATTTTGTGTCCATAATATTACTGTAATAAAATATATATGTAGATCAGGTGACATGAGTATATCTTCCACCATTTCTGGGAGCAATATTTTGAAGACGTATAAATTAGTATTGGGGGTACAAACAGGTGTACCCTGTTTCTATGAATATACAGATAATGCATGAATGTAACATACTCTGAATAAAACCTATACTCATTCCAATATAAATAATGGATTGAATTGATATCTGAAAAAATACAGGAAATCAAATATTGATATACAGACATTCATTACAACCAGTTATACATCAATGATAATATTAGTATTAGGATTTTCATGAAGAGTGTGTGAGTTTTGCTTCAAAATTGATTATGGAAATCGAAAATAATGTGTTTGGAAAGAAGTCTCATGAAAAGAGCAGTAAAGAAACATGGAGGAATACATGTTTTCAGAAGCAGGAAGTGATTGAAAGTGAAACAAATTCCTATATATTTTTGAACTTTTGGATGAAATATATATATTATGATGTGCATAAACTGAAGAAATAATAATGTCCCACTGTTGAATAAATATGAACGTCAAAATACATATCATGTCCCATAGGAATCTACTTGCATTGATGTTAAACTGGGTCAGTTACTGTAGAAATATTAGGATTTGTATACACCATTCACTGAAGTTAGTTGTCAGTACTAGGAAACAAATATGAATTTCAGGTGGATGAATAGTTTGGAAAATAATCTTGTGAAAAGTTGATTATAAATCCACATAAATGAATATGAATGAATTTAGGGCGTGTATAATAAGTCACATATATTACATATTTTGAAATATCTGGAGAGTATATATATATATATATATATATATATATATATATATATATATATATATATATATATATATATATATATATATATAGAGAGAGAGAGAGAGAGAGAGAGAGAGAGAGACAGAGAGAGAGACATTAAAAACTAACAATATATATGCCAATCAAAATCCATAGTGAAATATATATCATCCACAGATCCAAAAATATTCATTATACTGAACATGGATTTATGTATAATGTTGTTCAACTAGAAAGTTCACCCATAGTTTGAAATTTCAGTTCCAATAGCATTTACGAGGAGTGATCTCTTCTCACAATTTGTATCTGCCAAGTCAACCACCTCACAAGAATGTACGTGTGGTACCAGGTAGAATTCTATATGTGCATATAAAAATACATGTGCTTAATAGGCTACAGAGAAAGGGAGAAAGGAATTCACATATTTGTTAACTTTAAAAACACATGGAGAACTATTTCAAAAAAAATTTGCAAGATTTATAACTCCTACCCTATATTATGCAAAAGGCAAGTCCAAGTATACACCTTGCCTCCTCTGAACTGCTTGTACTTCTTTTCTGTTTTTTGTTATTTTTCTCCATCATATTAGGATTAGTAGTCAGAGTCTAGTTTGGAATTGGTTAGGGTTAGAAATTCAGTGTTTTAAAGGGAAATTGAAAAATGAATCCAATGTCTATGCAAATATGTGCTACCCCAAAATCTTCCCAGTCTCATCCAGAACAATGCCTTGACATTATCTTTTATCAAAGTAAGATACAGTTAGAGGAGAAGAGTTAGAAAATCTGTGAATACATATCTGGAATGGAATTTGCTCAGGAGTTCACAACCTTGGAGGTGGTAGGAGAGTTCAAAATAGTAAGGCAAAAGGTAAACACTCCTCAAACATGGAGCTCTACTGGCCTAAAAAATTCTTGAGAAACTGCCTCTGAGGTTGGGCACTTGAAATACATGTTGTTTTCAGGAGATTTAGTTCTTTTATAGAGAGACAATCAAAGCTGGTTCTGCATATATGTGTCCTGTAAGACATGGTTTCTTATTTTTCATTGAACATGTGGCAGCAGTGCTGAATTCTTTTTTTGTAGCTAAACTGTGGACACTGGGGCTAAGTTTCTCCCTGTGCTAACTGGGAAGACATTTGTTCATCCTCCACTTTTAGTGGTGTTTCTTGCTGCTGCACTGGGAGTTTGGTATTTCCTTCACGAAATAAAGGAGGTCAATTGGGACACATTGTTGGAGGGAGTTCTGTCACGTGTGGTGGGTGAGGGTTTGCAGGAGAATGCAATAACCAGGCTTCTATCCCACATAGCTTTCCCCCTTGACCATAGCAACCTGATTCTGAACATTTCCCTGAAACCTCTCCATATAACAAGATGCCTTTACCTATTGGGTCTGTTGGCTGAAACCATATCAGTCACAAGCCATTTGGACGCCAATGGCAGTTCCACGTGGCCTCACCACAGATGTTTTGTCACACATCTGCTCACCACTGCTCTAGGCCCACTAATCAGCAGGCACCAACTAACTGGCATCTCTGTTCTACACCATTTTTATGAAACCCTGTCAATCAAGGCACTGTCTGGTATACTCATGATCAGCATCAGGACATCCAAAGGTTTTCCAGTGCCAACTGGTCATTGAAATTTCAAAAATTTCATGGTATTTATCTAGCCATTATTCAAGGAAGAAGTTGTAGTCACTGTGGGTTTCAATTCATTCAGGAACCATTAAATGTTAAGGAAGCTCATTTCAATGAAAGCTCTGGAGAACAATCACAGGCAAGGCATCCCAAATAGTGGCCAAAAGGTCACATGAAGCCAGGCCCATTGAGGTCTACAATGTGAGGTCCATGTTTGTTTTGACTCTCAACTATGGCTGCCAAGTTTTTCAGAATAAAATCATGTGATATCCTGGCTGAGATTCTCAGTGTTCTGTGGAAAGCCACCCTTGGCCTAGATCTCAGTTTCCAAGGGCGACTCTCATGCGTGGCCTCCTAACATCCCCACACAATTCATGGCAATACTTCTCTGAGGTCAGTTCTACAACTCAGTCTCTAAGGAGTATTACACCAGAGTACAAGCCGAGGGGGACCCAGTCATCCCTTCCAACTGCCACACAAATTACCAAAATTAAAACCAAAACATTCCCACATGGCCCTCATCTTCTTCCACATAGACCCTCATTATAACCTCTGGCTGGAGATTTCCATGAGGGGTGCAGCGCAAGAGAGTGTCCAAAATAAGCTCCCTTGGCCCTCATTTGCCTAAAGTCAGCGTGGCCTGGACACCATTCCTGTGAACCAGGAGTGATCAAATAGGCCTGCCATTACAACTACTCTGCTTCTCCAATTTGAGGCCTACTGACTGTGGGGTTTAGATTCTTTATGTGAAGTGGAATCATGAGAAAACCCAAGCACCTCTGCATGGCTTTTAAAAACTCATTTGACCCAAAGGATCCCTATACTCACTTGATGATTGTCTGCAACCTAATAGAGGAAGGAGAGAGACATCATCCACAATGACTGAATTTTGCCATTTTAGATTTGGATGCACACATGGGATCTTTCTTTATATCCATCAGGTGCTGAGAATATAAGCCACAGCCTCACACAGGGCCAAGAGGCTGATTCAGACACATCCCATTCAAAGCAATTAAGCAAAGAGCCACGGGTGATGCCCAATCATTTCCATATGAAAACTGTTTTTTTCATGCTTATCAAAGGGGTGGCCTGAGGCAAAGACCTTCCTGTCATTCAGTGAAACAGAAAAATAGGTAAGCAAAAGGCACAAAGCATGGTTTCTCCACTGAGACTTACCTGGTCACACTGATATCTGAGTTTTCTAAGAAGCTCGCCATTACCTTCAGCTATTCAGTACATGGCCATGTGACAGAGCTTGGGGTGGTACGTATCTTGGACACAAAACCATGAGACTATTCTGCAGATTGGTCAGAATTCAGGAAGAAATCTGAAACTTAGGAAGATAGTAGGTGTTGCCCATCGATAAGGCAACCTGCAGTGCAGTCATAAATTGGGCAGGATGAATGCTGGGAAGCTTTCTACTAGACAGGACACATTCATTGATGCATTCTCTTTTCTAATGTCTACAACCACGGACACAGTGTTATACACAGACATAGAAACACTTGCCTTGTCAAAAGACTATCTAGAAACAGTCCACTGCAAACCAGACATACCAGCTTTCCTACCTATTCTAAGAAAATGAGACAAAACCACAAACTCACACCCACAAACACAAAGCACCTCCTTCCCCCAAGTAAGTCTCTGAATATCCAGAGTGTCCTCTGACTAGCGGGCCCTACTATGTTCACCCGAAATGGCCTGTACTGTGGTAGATCTGGTCTCCTTGGCCAACTCTGTGTAGTTGTTAGGAGCCAGCGGTGAGTCACTACCTACTTACTAAGGAAAGGCTCGTCTTCAGAGCTCTCCTGATATTTTTCCATTCTCACATCAGTAGGTACCAAGAAAGACAGAATCTGTCATTGGTAAAACAAAACAAGTGAGCCCACTGGTACTGGGACTGGGACTGGCTCTGGATGCCTGGCTTCCTGGATCCCAAGTTCAGAGAGTTCCATCACCAAAGAAGTAAGGTAAGTCACTTCCTTCAGGAACTTAATGAGGTCAATGCCTTGGCAAACACTTTGTCCTAATAGCTGCTTCCAAGGGTCCCATGAGATGGAGGCTGCCCCTACTTCCTGTGACACTGTCACAAGTTAGAATGGTATATCAACCATAGACACACGGGAACAGCTCTCCACACAGACCTTGTTTGGTTCATCTTCTCTACATTAAGAAGAAAGTGGCTGATTCAGACACACCCCTTCATCTTGACAAGGTTGTTTGCCATGGAAGATGACTTTTGCTCTCTCAGGTCCTTCATAGCTGCCTACCTCTTTTCCAGGGATCATGTCTGCATGGACCTTTGAGGTTCTCAGCAGGTGGAAGATCCCCTACATTCCTGTATTGTAAGACCAACTCTGTCCTTGCTCTTCTGTAAAGTTAGATTGAGGGAACAGTGTATGTTTAGGGTCAATAACATGTTGGATTTGGTTTAGGAATCATCCTGCAGAATGAATAATGGTATTTGAAACTGCGATATTTACTAGAATATATATGTGAAATATAAGTGTGAAACTAGAAATCTAGGTAACATTTGAAGCCCAGAAGGGCATTGGACCCTTGATTGTGATACTTAGAATAAAATTACATTCTGCACAGAGGTCTCAGATAGATCAATATACAATGGCATAAGACCTTGTACCTTGCTTGATTGAATGTAGAAGAGAATATCCAGTCAAAAAAGGATAGTCGGTAGGATTAGGAAGATAGTCGGTAGGTTTAGAAAAAGAATGAGTATAGGATTAGGAACAAACGTTTATTAGCAATAGGTTATCGATTAGAGTGTGAATGTAAATGTCAGCACATGTGAAGAGTCAGTCACAATGATGAACTGGGGAAAATATGTAGGAAACAGATAGAAATAGAGTCATAATGAAATCAGGCAATGTATAAAGTGAGGGATAGGATTAGACAATTTCAGTAGGGTTGAGTTTGAATACATAATCTTAAGAAGAAACAAATATGTAGTCACCAATAGGATTGATATTTGAGAGCATTAGGCAAGCTGGACATGGATGTTTTTAGTAATCCATGTTTACTTTCCTTTTAGGCTTTGGTACAAACATAAGTGTGAGCTTTGCATTTTGTGTTCCAGATATTTCTGTGATTAAATGTATAAGTAGATCAGGTGACATGAGTATTTCTTCCAACATTTCAGGGAGCAATATTTTGAAGACATATAAATTAGTATTGGGGGTATAAAGAAGTGTACACTGCGTCTATGAATATAGAGATAATGCATGAATAGACCATACTGTGAATAAATAATATAACTCGTTCCACTTTAAATAATGGATTGAATTTTTATCTGAAAATATATAAGAAATCCTATATCGTTATGTAATCATTAATTCCAACCAGTCATACATCTAATGGTAATATCAGAGTAATAATTCATCATAAAGTTTATGTGAGTTTTGCTTCAAAAGTGATTATGGAAATTGAAAGTAATGTGTCTTGAAAGAACTCTCATGAAAAGACCTGTCAAGAAACATGGAAGAATACATGTGTCCTGAAGCAGGAAGTGATTGAAAGTGAAACAAATTCCTGTAAATTTGCGAAATTGTGGGGAAATCTTAAGAGCCCCTCCCAGCTCTCCCTTTAGCGCGATAGCCAGACCGAGGGAATTAGGAGTGGCATGGGACTCGTGGTGCAGACCTCCAGGCCACCGCTCCCACCAGTGCTGAAAACTGAAGTCTCTTGCTCCAGCTTCCGGGGGCATGGCTTCCGGAGTGCAAGCAAATTCGCTGGGGGTTCTCAGGCCTAAGCTCTACAAACTTAGGGTCTGAGGGAGACAAACAGGGAGAGTGTTCCCAGGCGTTCATGAAAACAGGGCTCCTAGGAGCAGCAGACCTGGCATGTAGCCAGTATTGTGGTGAGTGTCACAGGTGAGTGGGGCCTGGCTTGAGGAAACACAAAAGAAGGCCCTAGGCACTCAGGATTGGACACCCAGCCAGTCTGGGAGGAAGAGCTGCTGCACAGTGATTGGTTACCACTTATTGAAAGGAGAAGCTTGGCCCAGTGGGCACAGCTCTACCTACTGGAAAAGAAGTTAATTGCAATCTATGACTGCATTTATTGTTATTATTATTATTTTAATTTGTTTTTTTTGTTTTTGTTTTGTTTTGTTTTGTTTTTTGTTTTCTTTTATTTTCATTTTTTTGTTGCTGTTCTTTAACTTTTAAAAAATGTTTTAAATTTTTTTATTTTATTTTATTTTTTTTTCCGGTTCATGATGACCATCTGAGAACACAAATTTATTGCTTTTATTTTCCAAAATCCTCATAAAAGAACTTAAACACTATAAAAATAATCACACGGTATTACCATAAAACAACAAATGAAAGGGAAAAAAACGTATTGGATCTCACCATTATGTATACACACAACACACACCTGCACAATCCCCCCAAACTAAAAGTAAATAGCGGAAAGATCAGTAGAGTGGAGGGAAGGGAACAGAAAGAGGGAGGAAAGGAGAAAAAGAGGAAGTACTGGGGACTGAATTAGAGTGAATTATATTTCATGCTTTTATAATTATGCCAAAATGAATCTTAATGTTATGTATAATCTTAATGTTATGTATAAAAAGAACCAATTAAAAAAAGAAATATGATAGTATACCAGTACTGTGTAGAGCCAATAAAAAAAATACCTATACATAAACTAAAAAAAATGTGAATTTTAAGAATAAACTGGAGTGGGCTAGAGTTGTGGCTCAGTGGTAGAGCACTTGTCTAGCATGTGTGAGGCACTGGTTGGATTCTCAGCACTGCATATAAATTAATTAATTAAATAAGGATCCATCAACAACTAAAAAAACTAGTAAAAAAGAATAAATTATAAAAAATAAATGAAAGTGTGTAGAAAATGTCATTTGAAGTAAAAATACAAAATCAGATCTAAGTTGTTTGCAACACAAACACACAAGTTAAGTGGTGTTTGAAAATACAGGGAGCAAAAGCTATTGTATAAAAATTTTATTGATAATTCCAGAACATCTATTATTAATATCAATGTAAAATATGTATTTTAAGTGAAAGAACCTTTAATAAGACAGCAATTGTGTTAATTAATTAAAGAATCTAAAAATTAGATGAAAATATGATTTGTTTTTATTCAATGAAGCAAGATTAAATGTTTGAAATATGATTTTAAGGAGAAATATAGGCACCACAATAAGTTTTAGGAATTTTGTGGATACAAAGATAATTAACTTAGGACAACTTACTATGATAAATGAGTTTACTTTAGTAGAAAAATAGAATTTGCTCTCTGGAAACTGGGCACCCCTAATCCCCAAATCCCAAATCCAAAATGCCAAATCTAACGTGTTTTAGTACTGGAATGCGACAAGTGAAAAGTTTCCTACTTGGCTTCATTTGACAGGTTACAGTCAAAATGCAGGTATACTAAAAATGTTGTATGAAATTTCCTCCAGGCTATGGGTCTAAGGCATGTATGAAATATAAATGAATTTCATATTTACACTTGAGTCTTATCCCCAAGATTATGTGTGTATAAATATTCCATAATTCCAAAAAAATCCAAAATCTGAAATGCTTCTTGTTCTAAGCATTTTTGATAAACAATACTTAACCTATATACAATTGTTTCCCCCACAACAAATAAACAAATTTAATAAGGTTAAAAACTTTCCAAAAATAAAATTTAAACATACTACAAAGCAAATAAATAACACATGAAATAATAAATTTTTTGGTGACTTAACAACTGGAAACTGTTTCATTTAACTTGCCCCTGGATCATAGATAAACTTCAAAATTATTTTCTTTTATTTTTTTTTAAATGGCAAAATAATTTTATTTTATTTTATTTTTTTATTGGTTGTTCAAAACCCTACAAAGCTCTTGACATATCATATTTCATACATTAGCATACATTAGCTTCAAGTGAGTTATGAACTCCCTTTTTTAAACCAAGTAGAGATTGCAGAATCACATGGGTTACACATCCACATTTTTACATAATACCATACTAGTAACTGTTGTATTCTGCTGCCTTTCCTTTCCTCTACAATCCCCCCTCCCCTCCCCTATTTTGTTATTATTATTTTTTAAAATTTTAATTTTAATTTTATATTATCATTATCATTTTTTAAAAAAAAATCATTTTCATTCTTTATTTTCTAGTTTTTCTATTGTATTTCATTTCTTTTCAATTTTCTTATTTCCCATTCCTTGCATTCTACCTGCCTACTCTCATTCTCTTTAGTGACTTTTCCCTTCCCTTCTAAAATCTTTCCTCCCAAGCATCAAATAAATTTATAAGAGTAAACAGTAACTCAGCAGTCAAACAGAACAAGAAGTAACATGAGCAGCATAAACAAGCAAGGAAGAAAAGGAGAACAAACAACGAAGAACACCCTAAATATTCAGGAGGACCAGGATTCATCAGAAAAGTGGTCATATAAAGAACTCAAGGAATACCTTAGACAGATGGAATGGAAACTTAAAGAAGATACGAGACAGAAAATCCAAACAGTAAAAGAAAACATTGAAAATGAATTACATAAACATATAAAAGAAAAAGTTAAGCATCTTTATCAGTGGATAAAGATTATAAAAAAAATCAAACAATAATTCTAGAAATGAAGGAAATGATAAACCAAATTAAGAACTCCATTGAGAGTATCACTAACAGAGTGGAGCAAGTAGAAGCCAGAACGTCAGATAATGAAGACAAAATATATCATCTTGAAACGAGTCCAGCCAACTCAGAAAGGCTGGCAAAAAAATCACAAGAAAAACATCCAAGAGATTTGGGATAACATAAATAAAACCACACTTACGAGTCATCAGGATAGAGGAAGGTACAGAGACTCAAACCAAGGGAATGAGAAAACTGCTGAATGAAATAATTACAGAAAACTTTCCAGAAATAAAAAAGGAAATGGATATACAAATTGTAGATGCATACAGGACAAGAGCACACAAAATCACAGTAGACGAATGCCAAGACACATTGTTATGAAGATATCCAATATACAGAACAAAGAGTAAATAATAAATCTACAAGAGAATGGAGGCAGAATACATTCAGTGGTAAACCAATAAGGTTAACAACGGATATTCGATCACAGATGCTGAAAGCGAGAAGATCCTGGAAAAACGTATTTCAAACACTGAAAGACAATGGATGCCAACCAAGAATTATGTATCCAGCATAATTAACCATCAGGTACGACAATAAAATAAGAATCTTTCATGATAAACAAAAGCTAAAAGAATTTGAAGCCAGAAAACAAGCTTTACAAAGCGTCTTGAGCAAAACACTACACAAGAAAGAAATGAAAAACAACAACCAAAACCATCAGTGGGAAGTACCTTGGTAATGACAGAGGCAGGGTGAAAGCTTATCATGGAGAAACAAACTAAATTTAAAAAAAGATAAATAATCAAACATGGCTGGCAGTACAAACCATACATCAATAGTAACTCTGAATGTAAATGGCTTCAACTCTCCAATAAAGAGACATAGGCTGGTAACATGGATTAAATAAACAAATCCAACAATATGTTGCCTCCTGGAGACACATCTGAAATGCAAGGACACACAGGCTGAAGGTGAAAGGTTGGGAAAAAATACACCATGCACACTTATCCTCATAATCAAGCAGGGGTGGACATCCTCATATCAAATAAAATCGACTTCAAGACTAAGTTAATCAAAAGGGATAAGGAAGGACATTATATACTGTTAAAAGGAACCATTCACCAACAAGACATAACAATTATCAATATTTATGCACTAAATAATGGTGCTACGATGTTCATGAAACAAATTCTCCTCAAGCTCCAAAATGAAATAGACCTCAACACAATAATTATGGTTGACTTCAACACACATCTATCACCATTGGACAGATCCTCCAAACAAAAGTTGAATAAAGAAAGTATAGAACTCAATATCACAATCAATTACCAACATGTAACTGACATATATAGAATATATCAACCATCATCAAGTGGATATACTTTTTTCTCAGCAGCACATGGATCCTTCTCAAAAAAATACCATATATGATGCCATAGGGCAACCCTCAGTAAATATAAAGGTGTGGAGATAATAACATGCATTTTATCTGATCATAATGGAATGAAACTGGAAATCAATGATAAAAGAAGAAAGGAAAAATTCTACATCACATGGAAAATGAACAATATGTTACTGAATGATCAATGGGTTACAGAAGACACAAAGGAGGAAATCAAAAAATTGTTAGAGATAAATGTAATTATAGACACAACATATCGGAATCTATGGGACACAATGAAAGCAGTTTTAAGAGGGAAATTCATCGCCTGGAGGTCATTCCTGAAAAAAAAGGAAAAACCAACAAATAAGTGAGCTCACACTTCATCTCAAAGCCCTAGAAAAGGAAGAGCAAAACAACAGCAAATTTAGCAGAAGGCAAGAAATTATTAAAATCAGAGTGGAAATCAATGAAATTGAAACAAAAGAAACTATTGAAAAAATTAACAAAACTAAAAGTTGGTTCTTCGAAAAAATAAATAAGATCAACAGACCCTTAGCCATGCTAAAGACAAAAAGAAGAGAAAGAACTCAAATTACTAACATATGGGATGAAAAAGGCAACATCACAACAGATGCTACAGAAATACAGAAGACAATTAGAAATTATTTTGAAAACCATTATTCCAATAAAATAGAAAATAGTGAAGACATCGATAAATTTCTTAAGTCATATGATTTGCCCAAACTGAGTCAGGAGGATACACACAATTTAAACCGACCAATATCAATGGATGAAATAGAAGAAGCAATCAAAAGACTACCAACCAAGAAAAGCCCAGGAACGGATGGCTATACAGCGGAGTTTTACAAAACCTTTAAAGAAGAATTAATACCAATACTTTTCAAGTTATTTCAGGAAATAGAAAAAGAGGGAGCTCTGCCAAATTCATTTTATGAGGCCAACATCACCCTAATTCCAAAACCAGAAAAAGACACCTCAATGAAAGAGAACTACTGACCAATATATCTGATTAACCTAGATGCAAGAATCCTCAATAAAAATCTGCCTAATCGAATACAAAGGCACATCAAAAAAATTGTTCACCAGGATCAAGTAGGATTCATCCCTGGTATGCAACGATGGTTCAATATACGAAAATCAATAAATGTTATTCATCACATCAATAGACTTAAAGATAAGAACCATATGATCATCTCGATAGATGCAGAAAAAGCATTTGACAAAGTACAGCATCCCTTTATGTTCAAAACATTAGAAAAAAAGGGATAACAGGAACTAACCTCGACATTGTAAAAGCTATCTATGCTAAGTCTCAGGCTAGCATCATTATGAATGGAGAAAAACTGAAGACATTCCCTCTAAAATCTGGAACAAGACAGGGATGCCCTCTGTCACCACTTCTATTCAATATAGTTCTCAATACACTGGCCAGAGCAATTAGACAGACGAAAGAAATCAAAGGCAAAAAATAGGAAAATAAGAACGAAAATTATCACTATTTCCTGGTGACATGATTCTATACATAGAAGACCCAAAAGGGTCTACAAAAGAACTACTAGAACTAATAAATGAATTCAGCAAAGTGGCAGGATATACAATCAAAACGCATAAATCAAAGGCATTTCTGTATATCAGCGACAAACCTCCTGAAACAGAAATGAGGAAAAACACTCCATTCACAATACCCTCAAAAAATTAAATACTTGAAAATCAACCAAACAAAAAAGGTGAAAGACTTATACAATGAAAACTACAGAACCCTAAAAAGAGAAGTAGAAGAAGATCTTAGAAGATGGAAAAATATACCCTGTTCCTGGATAGGCAGAACTAACATCATCAAAATGGCGAAATTACCAAAAGTTTTCTGTAGGTTCAATGCAATGCCAATCAAAATCCCAATGGCATTTCTTGTAGAAATAGATAAAGCAATCATGGAATTCATATGGAAAAATATAAGACCCAGAATAGCAAAAGCAATTCTAGCAGGAAGTGTGAATCAGGCGGTATAGCGATACCGGACTTAAAACTATACTACAGAGCAATATTAACAAAAACAGCATGGCACTGGTACCAAAACTGGCAGGTTGACCAATGGTACAGAATAGAGGACACAAAGACTAATTCACAAAGCTACAACTATGCTATATTTGATAAAGGAGCTAAAAGCATGCAATGGAGGAAATATAGCATCTTCAACAAATGGTGTTGTAAAAAATGGAAATCCATATGCAACAAAATGAAACCGAATCCCCTCCTCTTGCCATGCACAAAAGTTAAATCAAAGTGGATCAAGGAGCTAGATATCAAATAAGAGACTCTGCATCTGATACAAGAAAAAGTTGGCTCCGATCTACATAATGTGGGGCCGGGCTCCAAATTCCTTAACAGGACACCCATAGCAGAAGAGTTAATAACAAGAATCATCAAATGGGACTTACTTAAACTGAAAAGTTTTTTCTCAGCAGGATAAAAAATGAGAGAGGTAAATAGGGAGCCTAAATTATGGGAACAAATTTTTACTCCTTACACTTCAGATAGAGCCCTAATATCCAGAGTATACCAAGAACTCAAAAAATTAGACAATAAGATGATAAATAACCCAATCAAAAAATGGGCCATGGACCTGAACCGACACTACTCAGAGGAGGACATACAATCAATCAGTAAGTAAATGAAAAAATGCTCACCATCTCTAGCAGTCAGAGAAATGCAAATTAAAATCACCCTAAGAAACCATCCTACTCTAGTAAGATTGGCAGCCATTATGAAGTCAAACAACAAGTGCTGGCGAGGATGTGGAGAATAGGGTACTCTTGTACATTGCTGGTGGGACTGCAAACTGTTGTGGCAAATTTGAAAAGCAGTATGGAGAATCCTGGGAAATCTGGGAATGGAACCACCATTTGACCCAGCTATTGCCCTTCTCAGACTATTCCCTGAAGACCTTAAAAGAGCATATTACAGGGATACTGCCACATTGATGTTCATAGCAGCACCATTCAAAATTGCTAGACTGTGGAACGAACCCAGATGCCCTTCAGTAGATGAATGGATAAAAAAATGTGGCATTTATACACCATTGAGTATTATGCATCATTAAAAAATGACAAAATCATTGAATTTGCAGGGAAATGGATGGCACTAGAGCAGATTATGCTTAGTGAAGTTAGCCAAACCCTAAAAAACAAATAAAAATGTCTTCTTTGATATAATGAGAGCAACTAATAACAGAGCAGGGAGGAATAGCAGGAAGAAAAGATGAACATTAAACAGAGACATGAGGTGGGGGTCGGAAAGAGAGAGATAAAGGAAATTGCATGGTAATGGAGGGAGACCCTCATTGTTACACAAAATTACATATAAGAGGTTGTCAGGGGAATGGGAAAATTAACAAAGATATAAATGTATTAAAGTAGATGGGGTAGAGAGAGAAGATGGGAGGGGAGTGGGGATACTAGAGGATAGAAAATGTAGCAGAATACAACAGTTACTAATAGGGCATTATAAAAATGCAGATGTGTAACACATATGATTCTGCAATCCGTATTTGGGATAAAAATGGGAGTTCATAACCCACTTGAATCTAATGTATGAAATATAATATGTCAAGAGCTTTGTAATGTTTTGAACACCCAATTAAAAAAATAAAAAAATAATATGAAATAAAATAATTGAAAAAAAAAACACATGGAGAAATATTTCACTCTCTTCCAGAACAATGCCTTGACATTACCCTCGCCCCAAGTAATACATCATTAGAGGAGAAGAGTTAGAAAATCTGGGAATACATAGCTGGAATTTAATATGCTCAAAAGTTCACAACATTGGAGGTGGTAGAGTAGTTTACTAAAGTAAGGGACAGGGTAAACACTCCACAAATATGGAGCTCTGCTGGCCTAAAGACTTCTTCAGAAACTGCCACTGAGGTTGGGCACTTGAAATATATGTTGTTGTCAGGAGCTTTAGATTCCTTTGTAATGAGAGCATCAAAGCTGGGTCTGCATCTATGTGACCTGGAGGACATGGTTTCTTATGTTCCAATGAACATGAGTCAGCAGTGCTGAATTCAATCTTTGTAGGTAAACTTTGGTCACTGGGGGCTAAGTGTCTCCCCGTGTGGACTGGGAAGCCATTTGGTCATCCTCCACATTTTGTGGTGTTTCTTGCTGCTGCACTGGTAGTTTGGTATTTGCTTCACAAAATACAAGGAGTCCACCTGGGACAAAGTGTTGGAGGGAGTTTCTCACGTGTGGTGGGTCAGGGTCTGCAGGAGAATGCACCCACCAAGGTTCTATCCCAAATAGCTTGCCTCTTGACCATAGCAACGTGATTCTGAACATTGCCCTAAAACCTCTACAAATAAAAATACGCCTTTACATATAAGGGTCTGCTCGCTGCACCATGTCAGTCACAAGCAATTTGGAAGCCAATGGAAGATCCACATGGCTCCACCACAGATGATTTATCACACACCTGCCGACTGCAGCTCTATGCCCACTACTCAGCAGGCTCCAAATTACTGGCATCTCTGCTCTACACCATTTTCTGGAAACCCAGTCCATCAGGCACTGTCTGGTATACTCATAGTCAGCAACAGGATATCCAAAGGTTCTCCAGTGCCACCTGGTCATGGAAATTTAAAAAAATTTCACAGTATTTATCTAGCCATTTTTCAAGGATGAAGTTGAAGGCACTGTGGGTTTCACTTCATTCAGGGACCATTAAATGGTGAGGATGCTCATTTCAATGAAAGCTCTGGAGAACTCTCAAAAGCATGGCTTCCTAAAGAGTGGCCAATGATCACATGATGCTAGGCACATTGAGGTCTACAATGTGAGGTCCATGTGTGTTTTGACTCTCAACTATGGCTGCCAAGTCTTTCAGAATAAAATTATGTGATACCCTGGCTGAGATTCCAAGTGCTCTGTGCAAAGCCAACCTGGGCCTAGATCTCAGTTTCCAAGGGCAAATCTCATGCGTGGCTTCCTAAAATCCCAACTCAATTCATGGCAATACTTCTCTGAGGTCAGTACCTCAACTCAGTATCTAAGGGGAATCACACCAGAGTCCAAGCCCAGGTGGACCCAGTCGTCACTTCCAACCACCACCCAAATGACCACAATTAAAACCAAAACACTCCCACATGACCCACATTTTCTTCCATATAGACACTCATCATAACTTCTGGCTGGAGGTTTCCATAAGGGGCTCCGCCCAAGCCAGTGTCAAAAATAAGCTCCCGTGCCCCTTAATTTGACTAAACTGAGGGTGGCTGTACACACTTCCTGTGAACAAGATGTGATCAAATAAGCCTGCCATTAATACTGCTCCGCTTCTCCAATTTGAGGACTACTGACTGTGGGTTTTAGATTCTTTATGTGAACTGGAGTCATGATAAAACCCAAGCACCTATGGGATAGAATCTGCAGGGCTTTGAGGAACTCATTTGAGACAAAGGATCCCTATTCTCACTTGATGGAGGTCACGAACCTTACAGAGGAAGACGAGAGACTTCATCCACAATGACTGCTCTTTTTGCCACTTTGGTTTTGGATGTACACATGGAATCTTTCTTTAGATCCATCAGGTGATGAGAAACTAAGCAACAGCCTCACACAGGGCCAATGGTCTGAATGAGACACATCTTTTTCAAAGCAATTAAGCAAAGAGCCACAGGTGATGCCCATTCATTTCCATTTGAAAACTGTTTTCTTCAGGCTTCACAAAGGGGTGGCCTAAGGCAAAGACCTTCCTGACATTTAGGGCAACAGAACAATAGGTAACCAAAAGGACCAAAGCAGGGTTTCTCCACTGAGTCTTTAATGGTCATAGTGATTTCTGAGTTTTCTGTGATGCTCGCCATTCCCTTCAGCTATCCAGGACATGGCCATGTCACAGAGCTTGGAGGTGGTATATATCTTGCACAAAAAACCATGAGCCTATTCTAGAGAGTGGCCAGAATTCAGGAAGAAAAGTGGAACTTAGGAAGATAGCAGGTGTAGCCAATTGATAAGGCAAGCCGCAGTCCATTCATAAATTGTGCAGGATGAATTCTGGGAAGCTTTCTACTAAACAGGACGTATCCATTGATCCAATATCTTTTCTAATGTCTACAACCATAGATAACAGTGGGATACACAGACATAGAAACACTCGCCTTGCCAAACGACTTACTAGAAACAGTTCACTCCAAACCAAACAAACCGACTTCCCTGCCTATTTTCAGAACATGAGACAAAACCACAAAACCACAATCAAACCTACAAAGGCACCTCCTTCTGCCAAGTAGGTCTTTGACTATCTTGAGTGTCCTCTGACTTATGGGCCATACTATGTTCCCCCGAAATGGCCACTCCTGTCTCAGATTTGGACTCCATGGCCAACTCTATTTAATTGTCAGGAGCCAGCTGTGAGCCACTACCTGTTTTCTCAGGAAAGGCCCCTCTTCAGAGATTTCCTGCCATTTGGCCATCCTCACATGAGTAGGTACCAAGAAAGACTGACTCTGTCCTTGGTAAATCCAAACAAATGAGACCACTCAGACTGGAACTGGCTCTGGCTTTTTTGCCTGAATTCCTGGATCCCAAGATCAGAGAGTTCCATCACCAAGGAAGTGAGGTGAGGTCACTTCTTTCAGAAATTGAAAAATCTGTGGAAAGCAACCCTGGGCCTAGATCTCAGTTCCAAGGGTGACTCTTATGCGTGGCCTCCTAAAATCCCAACAAAATTCAATGCAATACTTCTCTAAGGTCAGTTCCACAACTCAGTCTCTAAGGGGAATCACACCAGAGTTCAAGCCCAGGTGGACCCAGTCATTTCTTCCAACCGCCACACAAATGACCAAAATTAAAACGAAAAGACTCCCACATGGCCCTCATCTTCTTACATATTGTCATTCATCATAATGTCTGGCTGAAGATTTTCATGAGGGGCGAAGCCCAAGAAAGTGTCCAAAATAAGCTCACTTGCCCCTCATTTGCCTAAAGTCAGGGTGGCCTGGACACCCTTCCTGTGAACCAGGAGTGATCAAATGAGCCTGTCATTAATAATGCTCTGTTTCTCCAATTTGAGGCCTACTAAATTTCAGGTATATATTCTTTGTGATTTGGAGTCATGCGAAACCCCAAGCACCTCTGCAGGGCTTTGAGGAGCTCTTTTGACCCAAAGAATCCATTTTCTCACTTGACAGAGGTCAGGAACCTAACAGAGGAAGGCAAGAGACTTCATCCACAATGACTGATCTTTTTGCCATTATGGTTTTTGATGCACACATGGGATCATTCTTTAGATCCATCAGGTGCTGAGAATGTAAGACACAGCCACACACAGGCCAAGAGGCTAATTCAGCCACATCCCTTTCCAAAGCAATTAAGCAAAGAGCCACAGGTGATGCCCATTCATTTCCATTTGAAAACTCTTTCTTCAGGCTTCACAAAGGGTTGGCCTGAGACCAAGTCTTTCCTGACATTCAGTGCAACAGAACAATAGGTAAGCAAAAGGCCCAAAGCGGGGTTTTTCCACTGAGACATTTCTGTTCACACTGATATCTGAGTTTTCTGAAAGGCTGGCCATTCTCTTCCGCTATCCAGTACATGGCCATGTCACAGAGCTTTTAGTGGTGCATATCTTGGACACAAAACCATGAGCCTATTCTGGAGAGTGGCCAGAATTCAGGAAGAAAACAGGAACTTAGGAAGATAGAATGTGTTGCCTCTCGATAAGACAAGCTGAAGTCCATTCATAAATTGGGCAGGATGAATTATGGGAAGATTTATAGTAGACTGGACGCATCCATTAATGCATTCTCTTTTCTAATGTCTACAACAATGGACACAGTGGGATACACAGACATAGAAACACTCGCCTGGTCAAACGACTTACTAAAAACAATCCACTCCAAACCAAACAAACCAACTTTCGTACCTGTTCTCAGAACATGGCCTGACCTCTCTCAGATCTGGTTTCCTTGTCCAACTCTGTGAAGTTGTCAAGAAAAAGGGGTGAGCCACTACCTGCTTCTTCTGGAAAGGTCCCTCTTCAGAGCTCTCCTGGCATTTGGCCATCCTCACATCGGTAGGTACCAAGAAAGACTGACTCTGTCCTTGGTAAATCCAAACAAGTGAGTCCACTGGGACTGGGGCTGCCTCGGGGTGCCTGGATTCTTGGATACAAAGTTCAGAGAGTTCCATCACCAAGGAAATGAGGTATATCACTTTCTTTGGAACTGAATGAGGTCACTGCCTTTGCAACCACTTTGTCCTAACAGTTGCTTCCAAGTGTCTCATGAGATGGAGGCTGCCCCTACTTTCTGTGACACTTTCACAAGGTAGAATGGTATGTCAACCATAGGCACCCAGCAGCAGCTCTCCACACAGGCCTGGTTTGTTCCATCTTCTCTACAATAAAAAGAGAGAGGCTGATTCAGACACATCCCTTCATCCTGACCAGGTTGTTTGCCATGGAAGATGACTTTTGCTCTCTCAGGTCCTTCATAGCTGCCTACATCTTCTCCAGGTATCATTTCTGAATGGACCTTTGAGGTTCTCAGCAGGTGGAATGTCCCCTACTTTCCTGTATTGTAAGAACGACTCTATCCCTGCTCTTCTGTAAAATGAGATTGAGGAAACAGTGTATGTTTAGGCTTAATAACAAGTTCGATTTGGGTTAGCAATCATTCTGTGTGATAAATAATGGTATTGGGAACCTGCGATATTTACAAGAATATCGAGGTGAAATATAAGTATGAAAACAGAAATCTAGGTATGATTTGAAGCCCAGAAGGGCATTGGGCCCTTAATTGGGATACTTAGTTTTTAATTATATTCTGCAAAGATGTCTCAGACAATTTGATATACAATGGCATAGGACCTTGTACCTTGGATGTTTGAATGTAGAAGAGAACATCCAATCCAAAGGGATAGTCAGTAGAATTAGGAAGATAGTCGGTAGGTTTAGGAAGAAGAGTGAGTGTAGGATTGGGACTAAAAATTCTTTAGCTATAGGGTTTTGGATAGAGAGTGAATGTAAATGTCAGCACATATGAAGAGTCAGTCACTATGATGAAATTGGGAAAATATGTAGAAAAGCAGATATCAATAGAGACATTATGAAATCAGGCAAAGTATTAAGTGAGTGATAGGAGTAGACATTTTCACCAGGGTTGAGTTTGAATATATAATCTTAGGAAGAAACAAATATGTAGTAACCAATAGGATTGACATTTGAGAGCATTAGGCAACCTGGACAAGGATGTTTTTAGTAATCCATGATCGCTTTCCATTTAGTCTTTGGTACAATCATAAGTGTGACCTTTACATTTTTTGTCCAGAATATTACTGTGATAAAATCTATATGTAGATCAGGTGACATGAGTATTTCTACTACCATTTCTGGGAGCAATATACTGAAGACGTAAAATTTGTATTGGGGGTACAAAGAGGTGTACCCTGTGTCCATGAATATAGAGATTAAGCATGAATACACCATACTGTGAATAAATAATATAACTGGTTCCAACTTTAAATAATGGATTGAATTGATATCTGAAAATATACAATAAATCTTATATTGATATATATTCATTCATTCCAACCAGTTATACATCTAATGGTAATATTAGTGTTTTGATTTATCATGAAGAGTGTGTGAAGTTTGATTCAAAAGTGATTATGGAAATCGAAAATAATGTGTTCGGAAAGAATTCTCATGCAAAGACCAGTCAAGAAATATGGAGGAATACATGTGTTTTGAAGCAGGAAGTGATTGAAAGTGAAACAAGTGCCTATAAATTTGCTAAATTTTTTATGAAATATATATCCTATGATGTGCATAAACTGATGAAATTGTAATGTACCAGTTTTGAATAAAAATTAACGTAAAAATACACATCATGTCCCATTGGAATCAACTTGCATTGATGTTAAACTTGGTCAGTTACTGTAGAAATATTAGGATTCGCGTGCCTCATTCACCGAAGTTAGTTTTCTTTTTTTTTTTTTTTAATTTTTTATGGTTGTTCTAAACATTATTTATTTCTTGATATATCATATTTCACACTTTGATTCAAGTGGGTTATGAACTCCCATTTTTACCCCGTATACAGATTGCAGAATCACATCAGTTACACATCAATTGATTGACACATTGCCATACTAGTGTCTATTGTATTCTGCTGCCTTTCCTATCCTCTACTATCCCTCCTCCCCTCCGCTCTCTTCCCCTCTCCTCTCTCTACCCCCTCTACTGTAATAAATTTCTCCCTTTTGTATTATTTTTCCCTTTCCCCTCACATCCTCTTTTATGTAATTTTGTATAACCCTGAGGGTCTACTTCCATTTCCATGCAATTTCCCTTCTCTCTCCCTTTCTCTCCCACCTCTCATCCCTATTTAATATTAATCTTCTTCTCATGCTCTTCATCCCTACTCTGTTCGTAGTTACTCTCCTTTTATCAAAGAAGGCATTTGGCATTTGTTTTTTAGGGATTGGCTAGCTTCACTTTGCATAATCTGCTCTAATGCCATCTATTTTCCTGCAAATTCTATGATTTTGTCATTTTTTAAAGCAGAGTAATACTCCATTGTGTATAAGTGCCACATTTTTTTATCCATTCTTCTATTGAACAGCATCTAGGTTGGTTCCACAGTCTTGCTATTGTGAATTGTGCTGCTATGAACATCAATGTAGCAGTGTCCCTGTAGCATGCTCTTTTAGGGTCTTTAGGGAATAGACCGAGAAGAGGAATAGCTGGGTCAAATGGTAGTTCCATTCACAGCTTTCCAAGAAATCTCCATAATGCTTTCCAAATTGGCTCTACCAATTAGCAGTGCCTCCAATAATGTACAAGTGTACCTGTTTCTCCACATCCTCACCAGCACTTGTTGTTGTTTGACTTCATAATGGCTGCCAATCTTACTGGAATGAGATGGTATATTAGGGTGGTTTTGATTTGCATTTCTCTGACTGCTGGGGATGGTGAGCATTTTTTCATGTACTTGTTTTTTGATTGTATGTACTTCTCTGAGAAGTGTCTGTTCTGGTTCTTGGCCCATTTGTTTATTGGGTTATTTGTTATCTTATTGTCTATTTTTTTGAGTTCTTTGTATACTCTGAATATTAGGGCTCTATCTGAAGTGTGAGGAGTAAAGATTTGTTCCCAGGATTTAGGCTCCCTATTTACCTCTCTTATTGTTCCTTTTGCTGATAAAAAACTTTTTAGTTTGAGTAAGTCCCATTTGTTGATTCTAGTTATTAACTCTTGTGCTATGGGTGTCCTATTCAGGAATTTGGAGCCCGACCCCACAGTATGTAAATCGTAGCCAACTTTTTCTTCTATCAGACGCCATGTCTCTGATTTGATATCAAGCTCCTTGATCCATTTTGAGTTAACTTTTGTGCATGGCGCGAGAAAAGGATTCAGTTTCATTTTGTTACATATGGATTCCAAGTTTTCCCAGCACCATTTTTTGCAGATGCTATTTTCCTTCATTGCATGCTTTTAGCCCCTCCATCAAATATAAGATAGTTGTAGTTTCCTGGCTTGGTTTCTGTGTCCTCTATTCTGAACCATTGGTCCACCCGCCTGTTTTGGTACCAGTACCATGGTATTTTTGTTACTATTTTTCTGTAGTATAGTTTGAAGTCTGGTATCGCTATGCCGCCTGATTCACACTTCCTGCTTAGTGTTGTTTTTGTTATTCTGTGTCTTTTATTTTTCCATATGAATTTCATGATTGCTTTCTCTATTTCTAGAAAAAATTCCATTTGGATTTTGATTGGCATTGCATTAAACCTATTGAGAACTTTTGGTAATATCACCATTTTGATGATATTAGTTCTGCCTATCCATGAACAGGATATATTTTTACATCTTCTAAGATCTTCTTCTATTTCTCTCTTTAGGGTTCTGTAGTTTTCATTGTATAAGACTTTCACATCTTTTGTTAGGTTGATTCCTAATTATTATTATTTTTTTTAGGATATTGTGTATGGAGTGGTTGTCCTCATTTCTATTTCAGAGGATTTGTCGCTGATATGCAGGAATGCCTTTGATTTATGCATGTTGATTTTATATCCTGCCACTTTGCTGAATTCATTTATTAGCTCTATTAGTTTCTTTGTAGACCCTTTTGGGACTGCTAGACATAGAATCATGTGATCTGATAATTTAAGTTCTTCTTTTCCAATTTTTACGCCTTTTATTTCTTTCGTCTGTCTAAATGCTCTGGCTAGTGTTTCGAGAACAATGTTGAACAGAAGTGGTGAGAGAGGGCATCCCTGTCTTGTTCCAGATTTTAGAGAGAATACCTTCAATTTTTCTCCATTCAGAATGATGCTAGCCTGAGGCTTAGCATAGATTGCTTTTACAATATTGAGGTATGTTCCTCTTATCACTAGTTTTTCTAGAGTGTTGAACATAACAGAATGCTGTACTTTATTGAATGCTTTTTTTGCATCTACCGAGATGATCATATGGTTCTTATTTTTAAGTCTATTGATGTGGTGAATAACATTTATTGATTTCCGGATATTGAACCAGCCTTGCATCACACGGATGAATCCTACTTGATCAGGATTCACAATTTTTTTGATATGTTTTTGTATCCAATTCGCCAGAATTTTATTGAGGATTTTTTCATGTAGGTTCATTAGAGATATTGGTCTGTAGTTTTCTTTCTTTGAAGTGTCTTTGTCTGGTGTAAGAATCAGGGTGATCTTGGCCTCGTAGAATGAATTTGGAAGATCTTCCTCTTTTTCAATTTCCTGAAACAGCTTGAAAAATATTGGTATTTGTTCCTCTTTAAAGGTTTTGTTAAACTCTGCTGTATACCCATACGGTCCTGGGCTTTTCTAAGTTGGTAGTGGATTGATGGTTTCTTCTATTTCCTCAATTGATATTGGTCTGTTTATGTTGTCTATATCCTCCTGACTCAATATAGGCAGATCATATGACTTAAGAAATTTATCGATGCCTTCACTGTCTTCTATTTGTTTGGAGTATAAGGATTAAAAATAATTTCTAATTATCTTCTGTATTTCAGAAATATCTGTTGTGATATTTTCTTTTTTAATCCCTTATGCTAATAACTTGAGTTCTCTCTTCTTCTCTTTCATAGCATGGCTAAGGGTCTGTCAATTTTATTTATTTTTTCAAAGAACCAACTTCTACTTTTGTCAAGTTTTTTCAATTGTTTCTTTTGTTTCAATTTCATTAATTTCAGCTTTGATTTTAATTATTTCTTGCCTTCTACTTCTTTTGCTGTTTCTTTCGTCTTCTTTTTCTAGGATTTTGAGATGAAGTATGAGATAATTTATTTGTTGCTTGTTTCTTTTTTTAAGGAATGAACTCCAAGCAATGAATTTTCCTGTTAGAACTGCTTTCAATGTGTCCCATAGATTCCGATATGTTGTGTCTGTGTTTTCATTTATCTCTAAGAATTTTTAAATTTCCTCCTTGATGTCTTCTATAACCCATTGATCACTCAGTAACCTATTGTTCATTCTCCAAGTGATGCATGATTTTTCCTTCCTTCTTTTATCATTGATTTTTAGTTTCATTCCATTATGATCAGATAATATGCATGGTATTATCTGTACTCCTTTATATTGTCTAAGAGTTGCCCTGTGACATAATATATGATCATTTTTTAGAAGGATACATGTGCTGCTGAGAAAAAAGGTAACTGTTTGATGTTGGGTGTTATATTCTACATATCTCAAATAAGTCTAGGTTATTAATTGTGTTATTGAGTTCTATAGTTTCCTTATTCCTTATTCCTTGTTTGGAAGATCTGTCCAGTGGTGAGAGAGGTGTGTTCATGTCTCCCATGATTACTGTATTGTGGTGTATTAGACTCTTGAACTTGAGAAGAGTTTGTTTGATGAACATAGCTGCACCATTGTTTGGGGCATATATATTAATGATTGCTGTCTCTTGTTGGTGTATGGTTCCCTTGAGCAGTATGTAGTGTCTCTCTTTATCCATTTTGATTAACTTTGGCTCAAAATCTATTTTATTTGATATGAGTATGGACTCTCCTGCTTGTTTCCGAAGTCCATATGAGGGATATGATTTTTCCCAAACTTTCACCGTCAGTCTATGTATGCATTTTCCTATCAAATGCATCTCCTGTAGGCAGCATATTGTTGGGTCTTGTTTTTTGTTCAATTCTACTAGCCAGTGTGTCTTCATTGGTGAGTTTAAGCCATTAACATTTAGGGTTATTATTGAGATATGGGTTGTTCTTCCAGCCATATTTGTTTATTTATGTTACTAAACATGGTTTGTTTTCCTCTTTGATTATTTTCCCCCCTTTAATGTCCTACCTCCCACTGTTGGTTTTCATTGTTATTTTCCATTTCCTCTTCCTGCAATGTTTTGCCGAGGATGTTTTGAAGAGATGGTTTTCTAGCTGCAAATTCTTTTCACTTTTGTTTATCGAGGAAGGTTTTAATTTCATCTTCCATACTGAAGCTTAATTTCGCTAGATACACAATTCTTGGTTGGAACCCATTTTCTTTCAGTGTTTGAAATATGTTATTCCAGGATCTTCTAGCTTTCAGAGTCTGTGTTGAAAGATCAGCTGTTATCCTGATTGGTTTAGCCTTAAACGTAATCTGCTTCCTTTCTCTTGTAGCTTTTAAAATTCTCTCTTTTTTCTGTTTGTTGGGCATCTTCATTATAATGTGTCTAGTTGTGGCTCTCTTATGATTTTGCACATTCGGCGTTCTGTAGGCTTCTAGGACTTGGGATTCTGTTTTATTTATCAAGTCTGTGAAGTTTTCTCGTATTATTTCATTGAATAGGTTGCTCATTCCTTTGGTTTGGACCTCTATACCTTCCTGTATCCCAATGACTGTTAAGTTTGGCCTCTTTATGTTATCCCATATTTCTTGGATATTCTGCTCGTGGTTTCTTAACAGTCTTGCTGAGTGGTCTATGTTCTTTTCAAGTTGAAATACTTTGTCTTCATTGTCTGATGTTCTATGTTCTAAGTGTTCTACTCTCCTGGTAGTATTCTCAATTGAGTTTTTAAGTTGGATTATTCCTTCCTGCAATTCTAGGATTTCTGTTTGTTTGTTTTTAAAACCTCTATCTCCCTATATATTTGATCTTTTGCTTATTGGATTTGTTTATGTAATTCATTGTCGAAGTGATCTTTAATTGTCTGATTTTGTTGTCTAATCTCTTCCTTGAGACTCCAGATCATCTAAAGCATGAGTATCCTGAATTCTTTATCTGACATTCCATCTGATGCAGCTATTACCTCTTCTAAAGTTGTGTTGACCTGCATTGCTTGTGGTCCTTTCTTTCCTTGTCTTTTCATACTGCTCGCGTTTCTCTCTGCTTGTTGAAACTGTTTTGTTTTGGGCAGTGGCTCTGCTCTGCCCCTATTCCTATTGGGGTGACCTAACAACCACGCTGGTGGGCCGCTGGGCTTGTACTGGGCGCGGGAGAAGGCTCTGCTTTGCCACTACTCCAATAGGGGTGCCGTGTCTACCACACCAGAGGGTCGTTGGGCCTGTTCTGGGCATAGGCGGTGGCTCTGCTCTGCCCATACTCCAATTGGGGTGACGTGACTACCACGCCTGCTGGTTGATGGGCCTGTTCCGGGCACGGGCGGCAGCTCTGCTCTGTCACTACTCCAATTGGGATGACATGACTACCATGCCTGCAGGTTGCTGGGCCTGTGCCGGGCATGGGCGGCGGCTCTGCTCTGCCCCTCTGGCTTGAAGACAAAGTGAGAGAGACTCGGATGTTTGTGACTCACTTTTTTTACCAGGAGACCAACTGTTTCTGTCACCGCTGGTATCGATGAAGTTATCTCCTCCACCACTTTGTGATGACATCAGATCTCTAACATGTTGGTATCCCATGTGAATGGCAGCATTTCATTCCCTTTGCCGGATGACCAAAGCAATGGGTGAGTCCTGACCAGCCCTCACAAGCCCCGTCTCATTCCTGTTGCCACTGCCTATGAAGGCTAGGTAGGTATTTACCTCCACAGTATTCAGCAAGACCTAGACCGAGAAGGAGTTTCCACGGGTTCTTTAGCCCTGGGCCTGATCAGTTCCAGGAGCCAGAATTCGGCCGCTCTGGGCTTGGTGTATGTTCTGATAGGAACAGGCCTGAGTAATTTGTCTCCGAGACACAGGCGAATGGCAGCCTGAGATTACCTGTTCTATAGCTGAATGAGCTGCTATGAGTTGAAAACAGGAATGGTGACGTCAGCTCTCCAAGATGGTGGCCCCTGGCTTCCTCTGTGGTCTGACTGGTGTGGAAAACCGAATTGGACCGCGTCCTTCCCCGGTCTCAAACCCAGAATTCAGCAATGAGCACAGTGATTGTACAGCTGGCAGGAGCCCACAGAATCCGCACCACTGAATATTTGTGTTGCTATCTCATTGTTTGCCAGCATGCGCCACAGACTCTAGCCGCAGGGCGATTTGCTGAATAAGCAGCATGACGCTCCATGCGGACAAATCACTCACGTTTGAGCCCCGTAGCTAATCCTCATGAGATGGAAATACTTCCACTAGGTTTTGGAGCACCCAAATTTTGCTGGAAATTCGTCATTCTCTTGCACAGTGATGCTGTATATGGGGTTGATGCACTCCTTTCGCTGCCATCATATGATCCCCTGAAGTTAGTTTTCAGTACTGGAAACGAATATGTATTTCAGGTGGATGAATATTTCTGAGAATAAACTTGTGAAAAGTTGATTATAAATCCACATACATAAATATGAATGAATTTAGGGAGTGTAAAATAAGACAAATACATTTCATATTTTGAAAAATCTGGAGAGTGAATACATATATATATATATATATATAGATAGATAGATAGATAGATACACACACAGAGAGAGACATTAAAAAGTAGCATTATGTATGCCAATTGAAATTCACCATGAAATATATATCATCCACAGATCCAAAAATACTCATTTTCCTGAACATCAATTTATGTTGTTCAACTAGAAAGCTGACCCATATGTTGAATTTTCAGTTCCAACAGCGTTTAGTAGGAGTGATCTTTTCTTACAGTTTGTATCTGCCAAGTCAGCCACCTCACAAAATGTATGTGTGATACCAGGTAGAATTCAATATGTGCATAAAAAAATAAATGTGCTAAATAGACTACAGAGAAAGGGAGACAGTTATTCACATATTTGTTAACTTTTAAAACACATAAAGAACTGTTTCAATTAAAATTTGCTAGATTTATAGCACCTACCATTTATCATAGAAAAGGCAAGTCCAACTATACACCATGCCTCCTGTGAACCTCTTGTATTTCTATTTTGTTTCGGTTATTTTTCTCCATCATATTAAGATTAGAAGTAAAAGTCTAGAAGGGAATTTGTTAGTGTCAGGGATTCAGTATTTCGAATGGAAAATTGGAAAATGTATCCAATGTGTATGCAAATATGTGCTACACAAAAATCTTCCCACTCTCATTCAGAACAATGCCTTGGCATTACCTTCGCCCCATGTAAGACACAATTAGAGGAGAAGAGTTAGAAAATCTGTGAATACATACCTGTTATAGAAAATGCTCTGGAGTTCACAAATTTGGAGGTGGTAGAGGAGTTTCCAAAAGTAAGGGACAGGGTAAACACTCCACAAACATGAAGCTCTGATGGCCTAACATCTGGAGAAACTACCTCTGAGGGTGAGCACTTGAAATATATTTTATTGTCAGGAGCATTAGCTTCCTTTGTAGTGAGACCATCAAAGCTGGGTCTGCATCTATGTGACATGGATGACATGGTTTCTTATTTTCCGATGAACATAAGGCAGCAGTGCTGAATTTTCTCTTTGTAGGTAAACTGTGGCCACTGAGGGCAAGTGTCTCCTCATCTGGACTGTGAAGCCATTTGGTCATCCTCCACTCTTTGTGCTGTTTTTTGCTGTTGCACTAGGAGTGCACTGTTTTTTGCTTCATGAAATAAAAAGAGTTCAACTGGGACACAGTGCTGTAGGGAGTTCTTTCAGTTGTGGTGGGTTGGGTTCTGTTGGAGAATGCACCAACCAGGCTTCTATCCCACATAGCTTGCAACATTGACCATAGCAACCTGATTCTGAACATTGCCCTGAAACCTCTCCATATAACAAGATTCTTTTACATATAAGGGTCTACTGGCTGCAAAAATGTCAGTCACAAGTTATTTGGACACCAATGGCAGATAAACATGGCCACACCAGAGATATTTTATCACACACCTGCCCACCACGGCTCTAGGAACACTACTCAGCAGGTTCCAACTTACTTGCATCTCTGTTATACACCATTTTCATGAAACCCAGTCAATAAAGGCAATGTCTTGTATTCTCATGATCAGCTAGAGGACATCCAAAGGTTCTCCTGTGACACCTAGTCTTGGGAATTTCAAAAATTTCATGGTATTCATCTAGCCATTATTCAAGGAAGAAGTTGTAGGCACTGTGGGTTTCAATTCATTCATTAACCATTAAATGTTGAGTAAGCTCATTTCAATGAAAGCTCTGGAGAACTCTCAGAGGCAAGGCTTCCCAAAGGGTGGCCAAAAGGTCACATGAAGCCAGGCCATTGAGGTCTACAATGTGAGGTCCATGTGTGTTTTCACTCTCAACTATGGCTGCCAAGTCTTTCAGAATAAAATCATGTGATATCCTGGCTGAGATTCCCTTTGCTCTGTGGAAAGCCAACTTGGGCGTAGATCTCACTTTCCAAGGGCGACTCTCATGCATGGCCTTCTAAAAGCCCAACACAATCCATGGCAATACTTCTCTGAGGTCAATTCCAGAACTCAGTCTCTATGTTGAATCACACAAGAGTTCAAGCCCAGGTGTACCCAGTCATCTCTTCCTACCGCCATACAAATGTTCACAGTTAAAACCAAAACACCCCAACATGGCCCTCATCTTCTTCCATGTAGACACTCATCATAACCTCCGGCTGGAGGTTTCCATGAGCTACACAGCCCACGTCCGTGTCCAAAATAAGCTCCCTTGCCCCTCATTTGCCTAACATCAGGGTTGCCTGGACTGCCTTCCTGTGAAACAGAAGTGAAAAAATAGGCCTGGCGTTAATACTGCTCTACTTCTCCAACTTGAGGCCTACCGAGTGTGGGGTTTAGATTCTTTATGTAAATTCATATTTTTTGTTGTTGTACTTTAACTTTTCAATAGGTTTTCATTTTTTAAATCTTTTTATTTTATTATTATTATTATTTTAAACTTTAATTTACATCTTTTAAATGATCATTATTTTTAAATTTTTTTCTTTCTTTCTTTTCTATTTTTTCTTTTGTCTTATCATTTCTTTTCAATTTTCTGATTTCCCCTTCCTCGAATTCTACTTGCCTACTCTCATTCTCTTTAGTGACTTCTTCCCTTTCCTTCTAATATCTTTTCTTCCAAGCATCAAATAAATTTATAAGAGTAAGCAGTAACTCAACAGTCAAACAGAGCAAGAAGTAACATGAGCAGCACAAAAAATCAAGGAAGAAAATAAGTACAAACAACGAAGGACAGCCAAAATATTCAGGAGGACCTATAGTCATCAGAAAAATGGTCATATAAAGAACTCAAGGAATACCTTAGACAGATGGAATTGAAACTTAAAGAGGATACGAGACAGCAAATCCAAACAGTGAAAGAACACAATGAAAATGAATTACATAAACAGATAAAAGAAGAAGTTATGCATCTTTATCAGGAGATAGAGATTATAAAAAAATCAAACAATAATTCTAGAAATGAAGGAAACGATAAACCAAATTAAAAAGTCAATTGAGAGTATCACTAACACTGTGGAGCAAGTAGAAGACAGAATGTCAGATAATGAAGACAAAATATATCATCTTGAAATGAATCTAGCCAACACAGATAGGCTGGTAAAAAATCATGAGTAAAACATCCAAGAGATATGGGATAACATAAAAAAAAAAAAATGAATGAGTCATCTGGAAAGGTACACAGATTCAAACCAAGGGAATTAGTAATCTATTGAATGAAATAATTACAGAAATATTTCCAGAAATACAAAGTAAATGGATATACAAATTGGACATGCTTACAGGACACGGAGCACACAAAATCACAGTAGACCAACACCAAGACACATTGTTATGAAGATATCCAATATACAAAACAAAGAGAAAATATTAAAAGCTCTAAGAGAAAGGAGGCAGATTACATTAAGGGGTAAACCAATAAGGTTGAGAATGGATTTTTCATCACAGTCGCTGAAAGCGAGAAGATCCTGGAACAACGTATTTCAAACACTGAAAGACAATGAATGCCAAGCAAGAATTCTGTATCCAGCAAAATTAAGCTGCAGGTATGACGATGAAATAAAAATATTTCATGATAAACAAAAGGTAAAAGAATTTGTAGCCAGAAAACCAGCATTGCAAAGCATCTTGAGCAAAACAATACACGAAGAAGAAATGAAAATCAACAACCAAAACCATCAGTGGGAAGTGCCTCAGTAATGACTGAGGGTGGGGGAAAAGCTAATCATGGACAAACAAACTAAATTAAAAAAAAAAAGATGAATCATCAATCATGAGCGGCAGTACAAACCATATATCAATAGTGACTCTAAATGTTAATGGCTTAAACTCTCCAATAACGCGACATAGGCTGGTAACTTGGATTAAAAATGAATCCAACAATATGTTGCCTCCAGGAGACACATCTGAATGGAAAAGACATACACAGGCTGAAGGTGCAAGTTTTGGAAAAAATATACCATGCAACGCTCCCCATAAGCAAGCAGGGGTGGCCACGCTCATATCGAATAAAATCGACTTCAAGACTAATTTAATCAAAAGGGATAAGAAAGGACATTATATACTGTTAAAAGGAACCATTCATCAACAAGACATAAAAATTATCAATATTTATGCACCAAATAATGGTGCTGCAATGTTCAAAAAACAAATTCACCTCAAGTTCCAGAATGAAATAGACCACAACACAATAATTATGGGTGACTTCAACACACCTCTCTCACCATTGGACAGATCCTCCAAACAAAAGTGAATAAAGAAACTATAGAACTCAATATCACAATCAATAACCTAGACTTAACTGACATATATCGAATATATCAATCATCATCAAGTGGATATACTTTTTTCTCAGTAGCACATGGATCCTTCTCAAAAAGAGACCATATATTATGTCATAGGGCAACCCTCAGTAAATATACAGGGGTTGAGATAATACCATGAATTTTTTCTGATCATAATGGAATGAAACTGGAAACCAATGATAAAAAAAGGAAGGAAAAATCCTACATCACATGGAAAATGAACAATATGTTACTGAATGATCAGTGGGTTACAGAAGATATAAAGGAGGAAATCAAAAAATTCTTAGAGATACATGAAAATACAGACGCAATATATCAGAATCTATGGGACACAATGAAAGCAGTTTTAAGAGGGAAATTCATCTTCTGGAGGTCATTCCTGAAAAATGTAAAAACGAACAAATAAATGAGCTCACACTTCAACTCAAAGCCCTAGAAAAGGAAGAGCAAAACAACAAAAAATGTAGCAGAAATAAGAAATAATTAAAATCAGAGCAGAAATCAACGAAATTGAAACAAAAGAAACTATTGAAAAAATTAACAAAACTAAAAGGTGGTTCTTCGAAAAAATAAATATGTTCGACAGACCCTTAGGCATGCTAATGAAGAGAAGAAGAGAGAGAACTCAAATTACTAACATATGGGATGAAAAAGGCAATATTACAACAGATGCTTCCAAAATACAGAAGACAATTAGAAATTATTTAGAAAACCTATATTCCAATAAAATAGAATATAGTGAAGACATCGATAAATTTCTTAAGTCATATGATATTCCCAGACTGAGTCAGAAGGATACACACAATTTAAACAGACCAATGTCAAAGGATGAAACAGAAGAAGCAATCAAAAGACTACAAACCAAGAAAAGCCCAGGAACGGATGGCTATACAGCGGAGTTTTACAAAACATTTAAAGAAGATTTAATACCAATACTTTTCAAGTTATTTCAGCATAGAGAAAAAGAGGGAGCTCTTCCAAATTCATTCTATGAGTCCAACATCACGCTGATTCCGAAATCAGAAAAAGACACCTCAAAGAAAGAAAACTACAGACCAATATATCTGATGAACCTACATGCAAAAATCCTCAATTAAACTCTGGTGAATCGAATACAAAGGCACATCAAAAAAATTATGCACCATGATCAAGTAGGATTCATAGCTGGGATGCAAGGATGGTTCAATATACGGAAATCAATAAATGTTATTCACCACATCAATAGACTTAAAGATAAGAACCATATGATCATCTCGATAGAAGCAAAAAAAGCATTTGACAAAGTACAGCATCCCTTTATGTTCAAAACATTAGAAAAAATAGGGATAACAGGAAGTTACCTCGACATTGTAAAAGCTATCTATGCTAAGCCTCAGGCTAGCATCATTATGAATGGAGAAAAATTGAAGGCATTTCTTCTAAAATCTGGAACAAGACAGGGATGCCCTCTCTCACCACTTCTATTCCATATAGTTCTCGAAACACTGGCCAGAGCAATTAGACATACTAAAGAAATAAAAGGCATAAAAATAGGAAAATAAGAACGCAAATTATCACTATTTTCGGGTGACATTATTCTATACATAGAAGACACAAAAAGGTGTACAAAAACTACTAGAACTAAAAAATGAATGACCTGCGACCCACCGGCAGGTCAGGCCCAGAAACCTGCAGAGGGGCACAGCTGCCCCACCCACCTGCAAGGTAGGCGATACCGTGACCACTGACAAAACAGGCCCAGTGGCCGTCTGACACATCACCCCGGTTGGGGGAGGGGCAGAGCCACCACCAGCACCTGTTAGGTAGACAGACCTGCAAACGACAGACAGAACAGGCCTAGCGGCCAGCGGAGGTGCAGAGCCGCTGCTCACGCCTGCAAGGTAGGCTAACCTGTGACCACCGAAAGAACAGACCCACCGAAAGTAGAGGCACAGCAGCCTGCCGGCGTAGTAGGCACATTGCCCCAATTGGAGGAGGGGCAGAACCACCGCCAAAGCCTGCGAGGGAGACTTTGCAACTATACAAGAGCAATATAAATATATAGGGGGAAAATCAATAACACAACAGTTTCACCAAGCAGAAAGAAACGCGATCAGTATGAAAAGACAAGGAAAGAAAGGACCACAAGCAATGCAGGTCAACTCAACTTTAGAAGAGGTAATATCTGCAGCAGATGGAATGTCAGATAAAGAATTCAGGATATACATGCTTCAGATTATCTGGAGTCTCAAGGAAGACATTAGACAGCATAATCAGACAATGAAAGACCACTTCAACCACTTCAAAAATGAATTACATAAACAAATACAAGAAGCAAAAGATCAATTATACAGGGAGATCAAGGTTATAAAAAACAAACAAACAGAAATCCTGGAAATGCAGGAAACAATAAACCAAATTAAAAACTCAATTGAGAATACTACCAGCAGAGTAGAACACTTAGAATATAGAACATCAGAAAATGAAGACAAAGTATTTCAACTGGAGAAGAACATAGACAGCTCAGCAAAGCTGTTAAGAAACCATGAACAGAACATTCAAGAAATATGGGATAACATAAAGAGACCAAACTTAAGAGTCATTGGGATACAGGAAGGTATAGAGTTCCAAACAAAAGGAATGAGCAATCTATTCAATGAAATAATACGAGAAAACTTCCCAGACTTGAAGAATGAGACAGAATCCCATATCCTAGAAGCCTACGGGACGCCAAATGTGCAAAATCATAAGAGATCCACACCTAGACACATTATAATGAAGATGCCCAACATACAGAATAAGGAGAGAATTTTAAAATCTACAAGAGAAAGGAAGCAGATTACATTTAGGGGTAAACCAATCAGGATAACAGCTGATCTTTCAACACAGACTCTGAAAGCTAGAAGATCCTGGAATAACATATTTGAAACACTGAAAGAAAATGGGTTCCAACCAAGAATTGTGTATCCAGCAAAATTAAGCTTCAGTATGGAAGATGAAATTAAAACCTTCCATGATAAACAAAAGTGAAAAGAATTTGCAGCTAGAAAACCATCTCTTCAAAACATCCTCAGCAAAACATTGCAGGAAGAGGAAATGGAAAATAACAATGAAAACCAACAGCGGGAGGGAGTACAGTAAAGAGGGGGAATAATCAAAGAGGAAAACAAACCATGTTTAGTAACATAAATAAACCAATATGACTGGAAGAACAACCCATATCTCAATAATAACCCTAAATGTTAATGGCTTAAACTCACGAATTAAGAGACACAGGCTAGTAGAATGGATCACAAAACAAGACCCAACAATATGCTGCCTTCAGGAGACACATTTGATAGGAAAAGACATGCATAGACTGAAGGTGAAAGGTTGGGAAAAATCATATCACTCTTATGGACTTCGGAAACAAGCACGAGTGTCCATACTCAAATCAAATAAAATAGATTTCAAGCCAAAGTTAATCAAAAGGGATGAAGAGGGACACTACATACAGCTCAAGGGAACCATACACCAACAAGACATCACAATCATAAATATATATGCCCCAAACAATGGTGCAGCTATGTTCATCAAACAAACTCTTCTCAAGTTCAAGAGTCTAATAGACCACCATACAATAATTATGGGAGACTTCAACACACCTCTCTCACCACTGGATAGATCTTACAAAGAAAAGTTGAATAAGGAATCTATAGAACTCAATAACATAATTAATAACCTAGACTTAATTGACATATATAGAATATACCACCCAAGATCAAGCAGTTACACTTTTTTCTCAGCAGCACTTGGATCCTTCTAAAAAATAGATCATATATTATGTCACAGGGCAACTCTTAGACAATATAAAGGAGTAGAGATAATACCATGCATCTTATCTGAACATAATGAAATGAAATTGAAAATCAACGATAAAAGAAGTAAGGAAAAATCATGCATCAATTGGAGAATGAAAAATAGGTTACTGAATGATAAATGGGTTATAGAAGACATCAAGGAGGATATTAAAAAATTCTTAGAGATAAATGAAAACACAGACACAACATATCGGAATCTATGGGAGACATTGAAAGCAGTTCTAAGAGGAAAATTTATTGCTTGGAGTTCATTCCTTAAAAAAAGAAACAAACCAACAAGTAAATGATCTAATACTTCAACTCAATGTCCTAGAAAAAGAAGAGCAAAACAACAGCAAAAAAGTAGAAGACAAGAAATAATTAAAATCAGAGCAAAAATTAATGAAATTGAAACAAAAGAAACAATTGAAAAAATTGACAAAACTAAAAGTTGGTTCTTTGAAAAAATAAATAAAATTGACAGACCCTTAGCCACGCTAATGAAGAGAAGAAGAGAGAGAACTCAAATTACTCGCATATGGGATGAAAAAGGCAATATCACAACAGACACTTCAGAAATACAGAAGATTATCAGAAATTATTTTGAATCCTTATACTCCAATAAATTAGAAGATAGTGAAGGCATCGATAAATTTCTTAAGTCATATGATTTGCCCAGATTGAGTTAGGAGGATATTGACAACCTAAACAGACGAATATCAACTGAGGAAATAAAGAAACCATCAAAAGACTACCAACTAAGAAAAGCCCAGGACCGGATGGGTATACAGCAGAGTTTTACAAAACCTTTAAAGAGGAACTAATACCAATACTTTTCAAGCTATTTCAGGAAAATGAAAAACAGGGAGAACTTCCAAATTCATTCTATGAGTCCAACATCACCCTGATTCCTAAACCAGACAAAGACACTCCAAAGAAAGAAAACTACAGACAAATATCTCTAATGAACCTAGATGCAAAAATGCTCAATAAACTTCTCGCGAACCGGATACAAAAACATATCAAAACAATTGTGCACCATGATCAGGTAGGATTTATCCCTGGGATGCAAGGTTGGTTCAATATACGATAATCAATAAATGTTATTCACCACATGAATAGGCTTAAATATAAGAACCATATGATCATCTCGATAGATGCGGAAAAAGCATTCGACAAAGTACAGCATCCCTTTATGTTCAAAACTCTAGAAAAACTAGGGATAACAGGAACATACCTCAATATTGTAAAAGAAATCTATGCTAAGCCTCAGCCTAGCATCATTCTGAATGGAGAAAAACTGAAGGCATTCCCTCTAAAATCTGGTACAAGACAGGCATGCCCTCTCTCACCACTTCTGTTCAACATAGTTCTCGAATCACTGGCCAGTGCAATTAGACAGACAAAAGAAATTAAAGGCATAAAAATAGGAAAAGAAGAACTCAAATTATCACTATTTGCAGATGACATGATTCTATACCTAGCAGACCCAAAAGGGTCTACAAAGAAACTATTAGAGCTAATAAATGAATTCAGCAAAGTGGCAGGATATAAAATCAACACGCATAAATCAAAGGCATTCCTGTATATCAGCGACAAATCCTCTAAAATATATATGAGGACAACCACCCCATTCACAATATCCTCAGAAAAAATAAAGTACTTGGGAATCAACCTAACAAAAGAGGTGTAAGACTTATACAATGAATACTACAGAACCCTAAAGAGAGAATTGAAGAAGATCTTAAAAGATGGAAAAATATACCCTGTTCATGGATAGGTAGAATTAACATCATCAAAATGGCGATATTAACAAAAGTTCTCAATAGGTTTAATGCAATGCCAATCAAAATCCCAATGGCATTTCTTGTAGAAATAGAGAAAGCAATCATGAAATTCATATGGAAAAATAAAAGACCCAGAATAGCAAAAACATTGCTAAGCAGGAAGTGTGAATCCGTCGGTATAGCTATACCAGACTTCAAACTATACTACAGAGCAATAGAAACAAAAACAGCATGGTACTGGTACCAAAACAGGCGGGTGGACCAATGGTACAGAATAGAGGACACAGAAACCAATCCACAAAACTACAACTATCTTATATTCGATAAATGGGCTAAAAGCATGCAATGGAAGAAGGATAGCATCTTCAACAAATGGTGTTGGGAAAACTGGAAATCCATATGCAACAAAATGTAATTGAATCCCTTTCTCTCACCATGCAGAAAGTTAACTCAAAGTGGATCAAGGAACTTGATATCAAATCAGAGACATGGCGTCTGATAGAAGAAAAAGTTGGCTATGATCTACATACTGTGTGGTCGGGATCCAAATTCCTAAATAGGACACCCATAGCACAACAGTTAATAACTAGAACCAACAAATGGGACTTACTCAAACTAAAAAGTTATTTTCTGAGCAAAAGAAACAATAAGAGAGGTAAATAGGTAGCCTACGTCCTGGGAACAAATCTTTACTCCTCACACTTCAGACAGAGCCCTAATATCCAGAATATACAAAGAACTAAAATAATTAGACAATGAGATAACAAATAACCCAATCAACAAATGGGCCAAGGACCTGAACAGAAATTTCTCAGAGGAGGACATACAATCAATCAAGAAGTATATGAAAAAATGCTCACCATCTCTAGCAGTCAGAGAAATGCAAATAAAAACCACCCTAAGATACCATCTCACTCCAGTAAGATTGGCAGCCATTAGGAAGTCAAACAACAACAAGTGCTGGCGAGGATGTCGGGAAAAGTGTACTCTTGTACATTACTGGTGGGACTGCAAATTGGTGCGCCCAATTTGGAAAGCAGTATGGAGATTTCTTGGAAAGCTCGGGATGGAACCACCATTTGATCCAGCTATTCCCCTTCTCGGTCTATTCCCTAAAGACCTAAAAAGAGCACACTATAGGGCCACTGCTACATCCATGTTCATAGCAGCACAATTCACAATAGCAAGACTGTGGAACCAACATAGATGTCCTTCAATAAAAGAATGGATAAAAAAATGTGGCATTTATACACAATGGAATATTACTCTGCATTAAGAAATGACAAAATCATAGAATTTGGAGGGAAATGGATGGCATTAGAGCAGGTTATGCTAAGTGAAGCTAGCCAATCCCTTAAAAACAAATGCCAAATATCTTCTTTGATATAAGGAGAGTAACTAAGAACAGAGTAGGGACGAAGAGCATGAGAAGAAGATTAACATTAAACAGGGATGAGAGGTGGGAGGGAAAGGGAGAGAGAAGGAAAATTGCATGTAAATGGAAGGAGACCCTCAGGGGTATACAAAATTAGATACAAGAGGAAGTGAGGGGAAAGGAGGAAAAATATAAGGGGGAGAAATGAATTACAGTAGAGGAGGTAGAGAGAGAAGAGGGGAGGGGAGGGGGGAGGGGGGATAGTAGAGGATAGGAAAGGCAACAGAATACAACAGTCACCAGAATGGCAATATGTAAATCCATGGTTGTGCAATTGATGTGATTCTGCAATCTGTATATGGGGTAAAAATGGGAGCTCATATCCCACTTGAATCAAAGTGTGAAATATGATATATCAAGAACTATGAAATGTTTTGAACAACCTACAATAAAATTAATTAAAAAAAACCCAGCATGGTACTGGTACCAAAACAGGCGGGTGGACCAATGGTACAGAATGGAGGACACAGAGATTAATCCAAAAAGCTACAACTATTTTATATTTGATAAAGGAGCTAAAAGCATGCAATGGAGGAAATATAGTATCTTCAACAAATGGTGTTGGGAAAAATGGAAATCCATGTGCAACAAAATGAAACTGACTTCCTTTCTCTCGCCATGCACAAAAGTTAACTCATAGTGGATCAAGGTGCTAGATATCAAATAAAAGACTCTGTGTCTGATAGAAGAAAAAGTTGGCTCTGATCTACATATTATGGGGTCGGGCTCCAAATTCCTTTATATGACATCCATAGCACAAGAGTTAATAACAAGAATCAACAAATGGGACTACTTAAACTGAAAAGTTTTTTATCAGCAAGAGAAAGAATAAGAGAGGTAAATAAGGAGCACACATCATGGGAACAAATTTTTACTCCTCACACTTCAGATAGAGGCCTAATATCCATAATATACAAAGAACTCAAAAAATTAGACAATAAGATAACAAATAACCCAATAAACAAATGGGTCAAGGACTTGAACAAACACTTCTCAGAGGAGGACATACAATCATTCATCAAGTACATAATAAAATGCTCACCATTTCTAGCAGTCAGAGAAATTCAAATCAAAATCACCCTAAGATACCATCTCACTCCAGTAAATTGGTAGCCAATATGAAGTCAAACAACAACAAGTGCTGGCAAGGATGTGGGGTAAAAGATACTCTTGTACATTGCTGGTGGGACTGTAAACTGGTGTGACCAATTTGGAAAGCAGTATGGAGATTCCTGGGAAAGCTGTGAATGGAACCACAATTTGACTCAGCTATTGCCCTTCTCTGACTATTCCCTGAAGACCTTAAAAGAGAGTAATACAGGCATACTACCACATGGATTTTCATAGCAGTACAATTCACAATTGATACACTGTGGATCCAACCCAGATGCCCTTCAATAGATGAATGGATAAAAAAAATGTGGCATTTATACACTATGGAGTATTACGCAGCACTAACAAATGACAAAATCATAAAATGTGCAGAAAAATGGATGGCACTGGAGCAGATTATGCTTAGTGAAGATAGCCAATCCCTAAAAAATAAATACCAAATGTCTTCTTTGATATAATGAGAGCAACTAAGAACAGAGCAGGGAGCAATAGCAGGAAGAAAAGATTAACTTTAAACAGAGACATGAGGTGGGAGGTTAAGTGAGAGAAAAGGGAAATTGCATGGTAATGGAGGGAGACCCTCATTGTTACACAAAATTACATATTGTTGTGAGTGGAATGGGAAAATAAACATGGAGTGAAATAAATTACAGTAGATGGGGAAAAAGAGAAGATCGGAAGGAAGGGGAGGGGAGATAGTAGAGTATAGGAAAGGTAGCAGAATACAACAGTAGCTAATAGGGCATTATGTAAAAATGTGGATGTGTAATCGATGTGATTCTGTAATCTCTATTTGGGCTAAAAATTGGAGTTCATAAGCCACTTGAATCTAATGTATGAAATATTATATGTCAAGAGATTTTTAATGTTTTGAGCAACCAATAAAAGAAAAAAAGTAGCAATATATATGCCAATCGAAATTCATCATGAAATATATATAATCCACAGATCGAAAAATATTCATTTTACTGAACATGGATTAATGTATAATGTTATTCAACTAGGAATCTCACCCATAGGTTGAATTTTCAGTTCCAACAGCATTTAGGAAGAGTTATCCATTCTCACAATTTGCATCTGCCAATTCAGTTACCTCACAAGTATGTACGTGTGGTACCAGGTAGAATTCTATATGTGCATATAAAAATACATGTGCTGAATTGGCTACAGAGAAAGGGAGACAGGAATTCACATATTTGTTAATTTTAAAAACACATGTAGAACTATTTCAACAAAAAATGACTAGATTTATAACTCCTACACTATATAATGCAAAAGGCAATTGTAACAATACACCATGCCTCCTCTGAACTGCTTGTATTTCTATTCTGTTTGGGTTATTTTTCACCATCATATTAGAATTATTAGTCAGAGTATAGTAGGGTATGTGTTAGTTTCAGGGCTTCAGTATTTCAAATAGAAAATTGAAAAATGAATCGAATGTGTATGTAAATATGTGCTACACAAAAATCTTCCCACTCACATTCAGAACAATGCCTTGATATTACCTTGGCCCAAGTAAGACACAATTAGAGTAGAAAAGTGTGAAAATCTGTGAATACATATCTGGAATGGAATATGCTCGGGAGTTCACAACCTTGGTGGTGGTAGAGGAGTTTCCAAAAGTAAAGAACAGTGTAAACACTCCACAAACATGGAGCTCTGCTGGCCTAAGACTTCTTGGAAAACTGCCTCTGAGGTTGGGCACTTGAAATATATGTTGTTGTCATGAGCTTTAACTTCCTTTGTAGTGAGACCATCAAAATGGGTCTGCATCTATGTGACCTGGAAGACATGGTTTCTTATATTCCAATGACCATGAGGCAGCAGTGCTGAATTCTCTCTTTGTATGTAAACTGTGGCCACTGGAGGCTAAGTGTCTCCTCGTGTGGACTGTGAAGACATTTGGTCATCCTAAAATTTTCGTGGTGTTTCTTGCTGCTGCACTGGGAATTTGGTATTTGCTTCACCAAATACAAGGAGTTCTACTAGGATACAGTGCTGAAGGGAGTTCTGTCACGTGTGGTGGGTCAGGGTCTGCAGGAGAATGCACCAACCAGGTTTCTATCCCACACAGCTTGCCCCAATAACCATAGTAAACTGATTCTGAACATTGCCCTGAAACCTCTCCATATAAAAAATGCCTTTACATATAAGTGTCTGATTTCTGCACTATGTCAGTCATAATCCATTTGGAAGCCAATGGCCGATCCACATGGCCCCACCATGGTGTTTTATCACACACCTGCCCACCACTGCTCTAGGCCTACTAATCAGCAGGATACAAATTACTGGCATCTCTGTTCTACACCATTTTCATAAAACCCAGTAAAACAAGGCATTCTCTGGTATACACATGATCAACCACAGGACTTCCAAAGATTCTCCAGTGCCACCTGGTCATGGAAATTTCAAAAATTTCATGGTATTTATCTAGCCATTTTTCAAAGATTAAGTTGGAGGCACTGTGGGTTTCAAATCATTCAGGAACCATTAAGTGTTGAGAAAGCTCATTTCAATGAAAGCTCTGGAGAACACTCACAGGCAAGGCTTCTCAAAGAGTTGCCAAAAGGTCACATGAAGCCAGGCAAATTGAGGCCTACAATGTGAGGTCCATGTGTGTTTTGACTCTCAACTATACCTGCCAATCTTTCAGAATAAAATCATGTGATATCCTGGCTGAGGTTCCCATTGTTTTGTGGAAAGACACCCTGGGCCTAGATCTCAGTTTCCATGGGTGAGTCTCATGCATGGCCTTCTAAAATCCCAACACAATTCATGGCAATACTTCTCTGAGTTCAGTTCCAGAACTCAGTCTCTAAGGGGAATCACGCCAGAGTTCAAGCCCAGGTGGAACCAGTCATTCCTTCCAACCACCACAAAAATGACCACAATTAAAATCAAAACACTCCCACAGGGCCCTCATCTTCTTCCATATAGACACTCATCATAACCTCTGGCTGGAGATTTCTATGAGGGGCACAGCCTAAGAAAGTGTCCAAAATAAGCTCACTTGCCCCTCATTTGCCTAAAATCATGGTGGCCTGGACACTCCTCCTGTGAACCTGGAGTGATCAAATATTCCTGCTGTTAAAGTGTTCCGCTTCTCCAATTTGAGGCCTACTGGCTGTGAGGTATAGATTCTTTATGTGATTTGGAGTCATGAGAAAACCCAAGCACATATGGGCAAGCCTCTGCAGGGATTTGAAGAACTCATTTAATCCAAAGAATCCCTATTCTCACTTAATGGAGGTCAGGAACCTAAAACAAGAAGGCAAAAAAATTCATCCACAATGACTTCTCTTTTGGCCATTTCGGTTTGGGAAGCACATGGGATTTTTCTTTAGATCCATTGGGTGCTGAGAATCTAAGTCACAGCCTCACACAAGGACCAGAGACTGATTCAGACACATCCCATTCCAAAGCAATTAAGCAAAGAGCCACAGGTGAAGCCCATTCATTTCCATATGAAAACAGTTTTCTTCAGGCTTCACAAAGGGTTGGCATGAGGCAAAGACCTTCCTGACATTCAGGGTAATTGAAACACAAGTAAGCAAATGGCCCAAGAAGGGTTTCTTCACTGAGACTTTACTGGTCACACTGATATCTGAGTTTTCTGAGATGCTCTCAATCTCTTCAGCTATCCAGTACATGGCCATGTCACAGAGCCTTGTGGTGTTACATATCTGGGACACAAAACCATGAGCGTATTCTGTAGAGTGGCCAGAATTCACGAAGAAAACAGTAACTTAAGAAGACAGTAGGTGTTGCCCATCCATAAAGCAAAGTGAAGTCCATTAATCTATTGGGCAGTATTAATGTGGGGAAGCTTTCTACTAGAGAAAACAAATCCATTGATGCATTCTCTTTTCTAATGTCTACAACCACGGATACAGTGGGATACACAGACATAGAAACCCTCACAATGTCAAAGGACTTACTAGAAACAGTCCACTCCACACCAGAAAAAACGCCTTTCCTACCTATTCTCAGAACATGAGAAAAAAACCACAAACTCACACCCACAACGGCAAAGCCACCTCCTTCCCCCAAGAAGGTCTGTGACTATCCAGAGTGTCTTCTGACTGGTGGGCCATATTATGTTCCCCCGAAATGGCCTGTCCTCTCTCATATCTGGTCTCCTTGGCCAACTATGTGAAGTTGTCAGGAGACAGCGGTGAGCCACTACCTGCTTTCTCAGGGAAGGTGCCTCTTCAGAGCTCTGCTGGCAATTGGCCATCCTCACATCAGTAGGTACCAAGAAAGACTGACTCTGTCCTTGGAAAAAGCAAACAAGTTAGCCCAATGGGACTAGGACTGGGACTGGCTCTGGGTGCCTGGCTTCCTGGATCCCAAGATCAGAGAATTCAATCACCAAGGAAGTGAGGAGAGGTCACTTCCTTCAGGAACTGAATGAGGTCACTGCCTTGAAAACCACTTTGTCCTAACAGTTGCTTCCAAGGGTCCCATGAGATGGAGGCTGCCCCAACATCCTCTGACACATTCAGAAGTTAGAATGGAATATCAACCTTAGGCACCCAGGTACAGCTCTCCACACAGGCCTGGTTTCTTCCAACTTCTTTACAATAAGAAAAGAGAGGCTGACTTAGACCCATGAATTCATCCTGACCAGGTTGTTTGCCATGGAAGATTTTTATTGCTCTCTCAGGTCCAACATAGCTGCATAAATCTTCTCCAAGGATCATTTCTCCATGGATCTTTGAGGTTCTCAGAAAGTGGAAGATCACCTACATTCCTATATTGTAAGACCAACTCTGTCCCTGCTCTTCTGTAAGTTATATTGATGGAACAGTGTATGTTTAGGGTTAATAACATGTTTGATTTGGGTTAGGAATCATTTTGCGGGATGAATAATGGTATTGGCAACCTTCGATATTTACAAGAGTATATAGGTGAAATATAAGTATGAAAGCAGAAAATTAGGAAAGATTTGAAGCCCAGAAGGGAATTGGACCCTTAAGTGGTATACTTAGCTTTGAGTTATGTGCTGCACAGTTGTCTCAGATAAATCAATATACAATGGCATAGGACCTTGTACCTTGGATGATTGAATGTTGAAGAGAACATCCAGTCAAAAAGCGATATTCAGTACGATGAGGAAGGTAGTCGTTAGGTTTAGAATGAAGAGTGAGTATAGGATTTGGACAAAAAGTTCTTTAGCAATAGGGTTTCGGTTAGAGAGTGAGTGTTAATGTCAGCACATGTGAAGAGTCAGTCACAATGATGAACTGGGGAAAATATGAGGGAAAGCAGATATCAATAAAGACATTAGGAAATCAAGCAAAGTACAAAGTGAGTGATAGGATTAAACATTTTCAACAGGCTTGAGGTTGAATATATAATCTTAGGAAGAAACAAATATGTAGTCACCAATAGGATTGACATTTGAGAGCATTAGGCAACCTGGACATAGATGTTTTTAGTAATCCATGCTCACTTTCCATTTAGGCTTTGGTACAATTGAAAGTGTGACCTTTGCTTTTTGTGTCCAGAATATTTCTGTGATAAAATGTATATGTATATCACGTGACATGAGTATTTCTTCCACCATTTCCAGGAGCAATATTTTGAAGACATATAAATTTGTATTGGGGTACAAATAGGTATACCCTCTGTCTATGAATATAGCAATAACGCATGAATAGACCATACTGGGAATAAATAATATAACTGGATCCACTTTAAATAATGGATTGAATAAATATCTGAAAATATATAAGAAATGTTATAAAGATGCACAATCAATCATTCCAACCAGTTATATATCTAATGGTCATCTTAGGGTTATGTTTTATCATGAAGGATGTGTGAGTTTTGCTTAAAAATTCATCATGGAAATTGAAAATAATATATTTGAAAAAAGTCTCATGAAAAGACCAGTCAAGAAACATAGGGAAATACATGTGTTCTGGAGCAAGAAGTGATTGAAAGTGAAACAAATGCCTATAAATTTGCTAAGTAGTGGATGAAATATATATCCTATGATGTGCATAAACTGAAGAAATAGTAATGTACCAGTGTTGAATAATAATTAATGTCAAAATACACATCATGTCCCATAGGAATCTACTAGCATTGATGTTAAACTAGGTCAGTTAATGTAGAAATACTAGAATTTGTTTGCACCTTTCACTGAAGTTAGTTTTCAGTACTAGGAAACAAATATGTATTTCAGGTAGATGAATATTTCTGAGAATAATCTTGTGAAAAGTTGATTATTAATCCACATACATGAACATGAATGAATTTAGGGAGTGTATATAAGACACATATATTTCATATTTTGAAAAATCTGGAGATTTATTTTGTATATATATATATATATATATATATATATATATATATATATATATATATACACACACACACACAAACACACACACAAACAAAGACATTCAAAAGTAGAATTATATATGCCAATCGAATTTCACCATGAAATATATATCATCCACAGATCCAAAAATATTCATTTTACTGAACATGGATTTATGTATAATGTTATTCAACTAGGAAGCTCACCATTAGCTTGAATTTTCAGTTCCAACAGCATTTAGGTGAAGTAATCTCTTCTCACAATTTGTATCTGCAATGTCAGGCACCTCACAAAAATGTACGTGTGATATCAGGTAGGATTCTATATGTGTATATAAAAATTAATGTGCTGAATAGGTTACAGCGAAAGGGAGATAAGAATTCACATATTTGTTAACTTTAATACACATATAAAACTATTTCAATTAAAAAATGACTAGATTTATAACACCTACCTTTTATCTTGCAAAAGGCAAGTCCAATATACACCATGCCTCCTCTGCACTGCTTGTATTTCAATTCCGTTTGGGTTATTTTTCTCCATCATATTAGTATTTGTAGTTAGCGTCTAGAAGGGTATGGGTTATTGTCAGGAATTCAGGATTTCAATTGGAAAATTGGAAAGTGAATCCAATGTGTATGCAATTATGTGCAGCACAATATTCTTCCCACTCTCATCCAGAACAATGGCTTGACATTAACTTCGCCCCAAGTAAGACGCAATTAGAGAAGAAGAGTTAGAAATTCTGTGAATACATATCTGGAATGGAAAATGCTCAGGAGTTCACAACCTTGGAGGTGGTAGAGGATTTTCTAAAAGTAGGGGACAGGGTTGATCACCCAACATGATCTTTCCTTAAAATTGTGAGCCATCTTGCCACAAAGCCATGAAAAGATAATTTTTGCTTTACTATAAATTACTGCAAATTCTGAACCTGCTTAGAATGCCTGACCATGTTTTGAACTCACCCATGCCTGGCTCTCTGACCAGATAACAGCCCTCTCTGAAACTTTAATGACACCTCATAAATATTCGCCTTCCCTGGCCAGACAATGACCCTCTCTGAGGCTCTAATGGTCCTCATAATTTCTGATGCTGGGGCCAGAAAATCAAATGTAAACTACAATTAGTGTGATGCTTGTCAAAGTTCTGTTTTCTGTAACCCCCCTTTTGTGTAACTTTCTGGGCTATAAAGCTGGGCTGTAGGAAAGGTGGGGTTGCTGTCTTGTTCCCGCCATTTTGAGAGGGAGAGGCAGCCTGGCTGGTTGAAATATTAAGTTTGCCTTAATTTGATTTTAATTGGAGTCAGTGGTCTTTTCTTGTGTCCTGGACTAACATTTTGGAGTTCCCCAGCAACATGACCCGACCAGATCACAAAGCCAGACTGCTGGAAATTCTGAAGCTGGCCTATCCTCCAGGACTCCAGGCTGGAGAGACAAGTTCCAAGGCCTTGGAATGAGCCTTCAGTCCGTGGATCACTGCAGTGAACCATCGCACTAAAACTATTATCAAGCACCTGGTGGAGGAGGCCTTCATAGGTAAGAGGCGCCTTTATAATATCTGATATCCGGTTAAGGGAGTACTCTTCTGATGACAGAGAGGTGGCCTGGGAAGACTCACATATACTCCTGTCCGGGACAGTAATAGGAATCCTTTCCTCTGTTCTTTTCTGTAGGGAATACCTCTGAAAGTGTAGAGAGGTGCCGATTGGCACGCAGGAGCTCCTACCCCGGAGCTTTAGCAAGACGCTGCATTGCTCCTCTGGTTTTCTGTTTATTCACCGAGTTTCTGTTTTTTTTTGTGTTTTGTTCTGTGTTCTAAATGTTTTTATTTGTTTGTTTTTGTGCGTTTTGTTGTGTGATTTCTGTGGTAAAAACTTAAGGATATTGGACGTGAAAATGGGTAATAAAGCATGTAAGCCTGTCACCCCTTTGGACTGTGTTTTAAAGAAATGTGATGCACTATACCCCCCTTTGTTAAGCAGGATGAGAGAAGCCCCTAGCTGGCTGTCTGGAGCACACCCACTGCAGAGGGCAATGCCTGCTGGAGACCTAATAACTGAGTATCTCCCAGGTTAACAAGTGAAGCTCCTTTAAAACCCCTTGTCCCTCCAGATCAAGAGAGTCACAACTTTGGACATAGTCCCCTGTTTTTATCATTTGTTAGCAAAGCAGTAAACCTCCCTTTTACTTTTTCTCAAACCCTGTCCTTATATTAAATTGGTATTAATTGGCTTCAAGGTCCAGAACCGAAATTTAAGTTACGAATTTTGATACCCCCCCGACCCCGGAATTTTTGAGAGCTGACTACTGAAATGTTAGGAGATTCAGCGTGCTTGGGGTGGAACCAAACCAGAGGAGCTAATCCTGTAAGTAAAAGACGGGACTGAGGGACTCCCAGCAGCTGCCGAAGTCCTGTTGCTTCAGTAAATTCCCTCCTTCCTTCCCTGCACTGTAAGTATTATGCCACCTCTGTTTTCTTAAAAAAGAGAAAAAGAAAAAGGAGACACTAAATGCAGTAAAGTCACCATGGAGACCTTTGATATTACATTTCAGGTTGCCCCTCTGTGAAAACATCTGATGCCCTTGTGGGGACATCTATCATGCCACTGGTGTAGGAGATTTTTCTCTTATCTGCTGTTTTAAAGGCTTCTGTCCTGTCAGCCATAGTCTGGAGCTCCTTTCTGTCTGTCTTTTGTCTTTGTTTCTGGCCATTTAAGACATGTGCAATAATGTGTTGATATTATAAATTGTTTCTTGGGAATGATCTTAGCTGAATGTGTGTCTAAATGATGATGTTTTATTGTAACAATATGGTATCTGGATGGGTTTTTGTAGCATTGCTCAATCTTGCAGTTAAAAGTCGGGTTTAGGTAATTTTTTAGTTTATGATTTCAGATAATTCATGCCAGAGAACTTAAATACTTAAAATGGAATACTAAAGAATTCTACTTCCAAGTTGGCATGTAACTTCCCAATCATTTAGTCTTTTTTTTCACCAATTTTTAATTGGGTAGCCTGGGAAAATGTCACAGTGTGTTTGTGCATTAATTTGGACAAGGATAGTAAATCATAGTATGGTATCTGTTGACAAAACAAGATGTTAAGGTATAAAATTTTGAATTGTATCTTAAAATTGTATCATAATTTTCAACATCCTCACCTGAAAATTATGGTTAAAGTGCCTTAGGCCTGAGGTGTCCGCTCAGAATAGCAGTTTTGTCCAGCTCATTCCAGAACTCAGCCAGGACTTATGTTGAAATGTAAATGAAAGAAGCCTGCAAGCTCAGTAGGAGACTGATCTGATGTCTAAGTGGGGAAAAAAAAAAGGTAAATCGTATGGTATTTACTAATTACTGGCCAGTCATTTTTTCTAGGACTCTCATTTTTTTCCTTAGATTCTGTATTTTTTTTTTGAGCTCATTATTTTGATCCTAGAGAACTAGGTTAATATTTTTCTCATCAGTTCTATCTTTGACCAACAGTGGAGTTCTGAAACATTACAATGGAGATTTCACCTGTGAAAAGCTACAAGGCCTTACTATTATTATTTGTGCACACTTTTGTTATGTGTTGTATGTCCATATATCTATATGTTCGTATATCATATATATGATATACAAATTAACATATATAAGGAGCGATCATTAAAAAAAAGCACTCATAAAAACAAATTTTAAAAAGTGGATTCGAAGATCTTTAATTCACGTGAGTTAAAAGGTTCACTTTAAATTTGGATAAACAAATAACAAAAAATGTCTTTAAATTTAAGCTTACAAGTTTTTCTAGCTGCTCAAAAATCTAATAAAATATTAATGTCAATAAAATGTCTAATATTCCTTGGTTCTAGGACTTTTCCTTTAACAAAAAAATGGTTTACACTGTTCAATACATTTCTCTAATATTTTGATAAATAAGTGAAGTAAATTTGATATGGGATTACTCATTCATGAGTACTTTTGTTAGATATCTGATTGATTTAGTAAGGTCTGTATAAGTTTGTTCTAAAGTCTGTATAAGATTGTAAAAATCAGTCATGTGATAAAGCGACACAAATTTCTGAAAACAAAAGTTTACCCATAACATTGTGTTTATTTTTATTTTTCTAGAGCAAGCAACCATAAAAATTAAACAACTGATTAAATAAGGACTGTTATTTTAGAGCACTGTACTGGAATTTCATTAAAAGCTAAATTTGGTTAATGTAAAAACATCAATGTCATTGTGATGCTATTAATGTGCTCATATCTTCCAGGTATACAAGTCTGTAAGGTAGAAACTTTAAAAGAGCATTACATCAAGCTGGTGTTCTGAAGTTGTATGGTAAATATATATATATATATATATATATATATATATATATATATATATATATATATATATATTGGGGATTTATTTACTTGTTATCAATAAGATATGTAAAGTTTTATGTTACATTGGGGAAAAATTTAAATATATTTTTAAGTTAATGAGCGCCTAATCTATGTAAAGGTTAAAAACTTTCAGCCTTTCTTTAATTCATGTTTTAAATGTGATATCATATGGTGTTAGCTAATGTTCATGTGACCTCAAACAATTTATGTAAACTGTGTAAGATGATATTTAAAAAAAAAATCAGCTTTAGAACTAAAAGACTTAAGATTTATATAGAGCCCTGCCTTACCTGAGATAAGGCTCTGTGTCTCATCTTACAACATGTGAGAATAACTACGAAAGCAGTATTCAGATGTTATTTAATTTAAAGTTACGTTCAGAAGTTTTTTTTTTTTTTCTGTCAAGATTACTAGGATCTCAAAAAGGTGATATAATTTATAACTCAGCCAAAAATTCAGGGTAGCTATTACACGAACTAAGTATTTTTACTCTTGTTAATTTTATTTTGTAATTTCCTTATAAGTTAACTAAAGATTCCCTGTTAGTGTTTTACAAAAGAGTTGCTTTTGAACACAACATTGGTTAATTTAAGATAATAAGGCATCACCTACAAGACAGAAAAATACAGATCCCAAATAATAAAAAGATAAATAATTTTAAATTATAGACATTAAAGCACAGTACTCTTAATATAAGGCTGTTAAAATTTATTTGCTGGATGTATAAGATTAGGATTTAAAATTTAATTTAAATGAAAAGTGACAATAAAACAAATTTTGGCTCTTGCCCTCTGAGTCAGTTTGTATCCAGGGAACAGGAGACTTCTCTAAAGAACTTTGCAACTCTCAGCCACATAAACTCCTGATCAGGAAGATTAATGAGGCCACTGGAGAACAGAAAGCCAATCAGTGCATTTTCTACGAAGAAGAGAGTCATCAGAGAAGGGAGATATTCCTGATGCTTCTGAGAGAAGCCACATGGTCAAGCAAGACCTGGAATCACCTAGCGCAAATGGCACTAGCAGAACTGAGAAGCTGCTCTCAAGTTTCCCCAGAAATGACTCCCATAAAATCTCAGCTGACTGTTAACAATAGATAGAAACAAAAGTCAGTTTTACTGCTTCATCTTAAACTCTTAGCAAAGACAGATAAACCCAAAATACAGCCATTCCTGGGCATTTTAAATAATAATAGTTATAATAATATTTTAACGTATACACTTTATGGTAGCCTCCCAAAATAAGTAAGACTGGAGGCTACAAAGAAGGATTCTCAGAGAGGAATGCCTGATGAGAATAAAAAGAGACTATCAAGAGGAGCTACCAGAGGCAGAAGTTTTTTGTTCAAGGCCTACAGATATTCCTAACCTACACAGGTAGGCTTGGTGTTTGCTAGTATGATTATCCAGCCCTGACTAACAGAATTAAAGGTTTCTCTATTACACACAGAGGTCATACTAGTAAAAGGAATTTGCAAGATCAGATGACATTAAATTATTAAACTGTATCTTATGGGGTGGGACAACTGTGACACTAAAAGTTAAATATTAAGTTGAAAGTCCTGATAACTGGGGATATTGATGACAGATGAGGGGACATTTATACAGTGACTTGTTTCAGCAGCTGCAACATTTATTCAGTACTCATGGTTTTTGTTTCTCTCATAGAAGAACCACAAACCCACACCCCCAGCCAGATAAGCACCTCCTTCCTCCAAGTAGGTTTGTGACTATCCGGAGTGTCCTCTGACTGATAGGCCATACTATGTTCCCCCGAAATGGCCTCTCCTATCTCACATCTGGTGTCCATGGCCAATTCTGTAAAGTTGTCAGGAGCCAGCAGTTAGCCACTGCCTTCTTTCTCAGGAAAGGCCCCTCTTAAGAGCTTTCCTGTCATTTGTCCATTCTCACATCAGTAGACACCAAGAAAGACTGACTCTGTCCTTGTTATATCAAACAAGTGAGACCACTAGGTCTGGGACTGAGACAGGCTCTAGGTGCCTGGCTTCCTGGATCCCAAGTTCAGAAAGTGCCATGAACAAAAAAGTGAGGTGAGGTAACTTCTTTCAGGAACTGAATGAGGTTACTGCCTTGGCAACCAGTTTGTCCTAACACATGCATCCAAGTGTCCCATGACATGTAGGCTGACCGTATTTCTGTGACACTTTCACAAGTTAGAATGGTATATCAACCATAGGCACCTGGGAACAGCTCTCCACACAGGCCTCATTTGGTCCATCTTCTCTAGATTAAGAAGAGAGAGGCTGATTCAGACAAAAGCCTTCATCCTGACCAGGTTGTTTGGCATGGAAGATGACTTTTGATCTCTAAGGACCTTCATACCTGCCTACATCTTCTCCAGGGATCAATTCTGCATGGACCTTTGAGGTTCTCAGCAGGTGGACAATCCCCTACTTTCCTGTATTGTAAGACCAACTCTGTCCCTGCTCTTTTGTAAATGTAGATTGAGGGAACAGTTTATGGTTAGGGTTAATTGCATGTTTGTTTTGGGTTAGGAATCATTTTGCTGGATGAATAATGGTATTGGGAATCTGTGATATATATAAGAACATAGAGTTGAAAAATATGTATGAAAACAGAAATTTAGTAAGATTTAAAGTCCATATTGGCATTGGGCCTTTGATTTGGATACTTAGCTTTGAATTACGTTCTGCAGTGATGTCTCAGATAAATTGATTATCAATGACATAGGACCTTGTACCTTGGATGATAGATTGTAGAAAAGAACATCCACTCAAACAGGGATAGTCCATAGGATTAGGAAGATAGTCAGTAGGTTTTGCAAGAAGTGTGAGTACAGGATATGGACCAAAAGTTCTTTATCAATAGGGTTTCGGTAATAGAATGAATGTCAATGTCAGCACATGTGAAGAGTCAGTCACATAGGTAAACTGGGGAAAATATGTAGGAAAGGAAACATCAATAGAGACAGTAGGAAATCAGGCAAAGTATAAAGTGAGTGATAGGATTAGACATTTTAACAGGGTTGATGTTGACTATATAATCTTCGAAGAAACAAATATGTAGTCACCAATAGGATGGACATTTGAGAGAATTAGGCAACCTAGACATCAATGATTTTAGTAATCCATGCTCCCATTCAATTTAGGCTTTTATACAAACATATGTGTGATCTTTGCATTTTGTATCCAAAATAGTACTGTGATAAAATGTATACGTAGATCAGGTGACATAAGTATTTTTTCCACCATTTCAGGGAGCAATATTTTGAAGATGTATAAATTAGTATTGCGGGTACAAAGAGGTGTACCCTGTGTCTATGAATATAGAGATAATGCATGAATAGATGATACTGTGAATAAATAATATAACTGATTCCACTTTAAATAATGGATTAAATTGATATCTTAAAATATATAAGAAATCTTATATTGATACACAGTCATTCATTCCTATCAGTTATACATCTAATGGTAATATGAGGGTTATGGTTTGTCATTAAGGGTGTGTGAGTTTTGCTTCAAAAGTAATTATGGAAATCGAACATAATGTGTTTGTAAAGAAGTCTCATGAAGAGACTAGTCAAGAAACATGGAGGAATACATGTGTTCTGAAGCAGGAAGTAATTGAAAGTGAAACAAATTGATATAAATTAGCGAACTTGTGGATGAAATATATATCCCATGATGTGCATAAACTGAAGAAATAGTAATGTACCAGTGTTGAATACAAATGAACGTCAAAATACATATCATGTCCCATAGGAATCTACTTGCATTGATGTTAAACTTGGTCAGTAACTGTAGAAATATTAGGATTTGTATGCATCATTCACTGAAGTTAGTTTTCAGTACTAGGAAACAAATATGTATTTCAGGTGGATGAATATTTCTGAGAATAATCTTGTGAAAAGTTGATAATAAATCCACATACATGAACATGAATAAATTTTGGGAGTGTATAATAAGATACATAAATTTCATATTTTCAAAAATCTGGAGAGTGTGTATATATATATATATATATATATATATATATATAGATATAGATATAGATATAGATATAGATATATATAGATATATAGGTATATAGATATATAGATATATATATAGATACATATATATACATATGCCTATATATATACACACACACACACTCACACAGACATTAAAAAGTAGCAATATATATGCCAATCGAAATTTATTATGAAATATATATAATCCACACATCCCAAAATATACTTTTTACTGAACATGGATTTATATATAATTTTGTTCAGCTAGAAAGGTCACCAATAGTTTGAATTTTCAGTTCCAACAGCATTACGAGGAGTGATCTCTTCTCACAATTTGCATCTGCCAAGTCAGCAACCTCTCAAGTATATACATGTGATACCAGGTAGGATTCTATATGTGCATATAAAAACACATGTGCTGAATAGGCCACAGAGAAAGGGAGAGAGGAATTCACATATTTGTTAACTTTAAAAACACATGGAGAACTGTTTTAATTAAAAATTGAGTAGATTTATAATTCCTACCCTATATAATGCAAAAGGCAAGTCCAATTATACAACATGACTCCTCTGAACTGCGTGTATTTCTATTCTGTTTTGGTTATTATTCTCCATCATGTTAGGATTAGTAGTCAGAGTCTAGTGGGGTATGTGTTAGTGTCCAAAATAAGCTCTCTTACCCCTCATTTGCCTAAAATCATGGGGGCCTGGACACCCTGCATTTGAACCAGGAGTGATAAAATAGGACTGCAGTTAATACTGCTCTGCTTCTCCATTTTGAAGCCTACTGCCTGTCAGGTATAGATTCTTTATGTGATTTGGAATAATGAGAGAACCCAAGCACTTCTTTAGGGCTTTGAAGATTTCATTTGAACCAAATGATCCCTTTTCTCACTTGATGTAGGTCAGGAACATAACAAAGGAAGGCAAGACACTTCATCCACCATAACTGATCTTTTTGCCATTTTGGTTTGGATGCACACATGGGATCTTTCTTTAGATCCATCAGGTGCTGAGAATCTAAGCCACAACCTCACACAGGTCCAAGAGGCTGATTAAGACACATCCATTTCCAAAGAAACTAAGCAAAGAGCCACAGGTGATGACCATTCATTTTCATTTGAAAACTGTTTTCTTCAGGCTTCACAAAGGGGTGGCCTGAGGCAAAGACCTTCCTGACATTCAGGGCAACAGAAACATAGGTAAGAGAATGGCCCAAAGCAGGGTTTCTCCACTGAGAATTTCCTGGTCACACTGATATCTGAGTTTTCTGAGATGCTCGCCATTCCTTACCGCTATCCAGTACATGGCCATGTAACAGAGCTTGGAGGTGGTACATATCTTGGACACAAAACCATGAGCCTATTCTGCAGAGTTGCCAGAATTCAGGAAGAAAACAGGAACTTAGGAAGATAGTAGGTGTTGTCCCTCCATAAGGCAAGCTGCAGTTCATTCATAAATTGGGCAGGATGAATGCTGGGAAGCTTTCTACGAGACAGGACATATCCATTGATGCATTCTCTTTTCTAATGTCTACAACCACCGACACAGTGGGATACACAGGCATAGAATCACTCACCTTGTCAAAAGACTTACTAGAAACAGTCCATTCCAAACCAAACAAACTGTCTTTCCTACCTATTCTCAGAACATGAGACAAAACCACAAACTGACACTCACACTCACAAAGGCATCTCCTTCCCGCAAGTAGGTCTCTGACTATCTGGAGTGTCCTCTGTCTGTTGGGCCGTATTATGTTCCAATGAAATGTCCTGTCCTGTCTCAGATCTGTCTCCTTTGCAAACTCTGTGAAGTTCTCAGGAGCCAGCGGTGAGCCACTACCTGCTTTCTCAGGAAAGGCCCCTCTTCAGATCTGTCCTGGCATTTGGCAATCCTCACATCAGTAGATACCAAGAAATACTGACTCTGTCCTTGGTACATCCAAACAAGTGAGCCCACTGGGATTGGGACTGGGACTGGCTCTGGCAGCCTGGCATCTTGGATCCCAAGTTCAGAGAGTTACATCACCAAGGAAGTGAGGTAGGTCACTTTCTTCAGGAAATGTATGAGGTCACTACCTTGGCAATCACTTTGTTTTAACATTTGCTTCCAAGGGTCCCATGAGATAGAGGCTGCCCCTACTTTCGGTGACAATTTCACAAGATAGAATGGTATAACAAACATAGGCGCCTGGGAACATCTCCCCACACAGGACTGGTTTAGTCCATCTTCTCTAAATTTAGATAGAGAGACTGATTCAGACACATCCCTTCATCCTGACAAGGGGGTTTGCCATGCAAGATGACTTTTGCTCTCTCAACTCCTTCATAGCTGCCTACGTCTTCTCCAGGGATCATTTCTGCATGGACCTTTGAGGATCTCAGCAGGTTTAAGAACCCCTACATTCCTGTATTGTAAAAGCAACTCTGTCCCTGCTCTTCTCTAAAGTTTGATTCAGGGAAGAGTGTATGGTTACGGTTAATAAAAGTTCAATTTTGGTTAAGAAACATTCTACGGCATGAATAATGGTATTGGGAACCTGTAATATTTACAAGAATGTAAAAGTGAAATATAAGAATGAAAACAGAAATCTAGGTAAGATTTGAAGCCCAGAAGGGCATTGGGCCCTTGATTGGGATACTTAGCTTTGAATTATGTTCTGCAGAAATGTCTCAGATAAATCAATGTTCAATGGCATAGGACTTTGTACCTTGAATGATGGAATGTCAAAGAGAACTTCTAGTCAAAAAGGGATAGTCGGTATTATTAGAAAGATAGTCTGTAGGTTTAGAACTAAGAGTGAGTATAGGATTTGGACCAAAAGTTCTTTTGCAATAGGGTTTCTGGTAGAGATTGAATGTAAATGTGAGCACATGTGAAGAGTCAGTCACAATGATAATCTGGGGAAAATATGTAGGAAAGCAGATATCAATAGAGACATTAGGAAATCAGGCAAATGAAAAAGTGATTGATAAGATTAGACATTTTCAACGGGCTTGAGGTTGAATATATAATCTTAGGAAGAAACAAATATGTAGTCAAGAATAGGATTCACATTTGAGAGCATTAGGCAAACTGGACATGGAAGGTTTTAGTAATCCATGTTCACTTTCCATTTAGGTTTGGTAAAATCATAAGTGTCACCTTTGCGTTTTGTGTCCAGAATATTACTGTGATAAAATGTATATGTAAATCAGGTGACATGTGCATTTCTTCCACCATTTCTGGGAGCAATATTTTGAAGACGTATAAATTAGTATTGGGGGTACAAAGAGGTGTATCCTGTGTCTATGAATATAGAGATAATGCATGAAAAGACCATACTGTGAATAAATAATATAACTGGTTCCACTTTAAATAATGGATTTAATTGATATCTGAAACTAAGTAAGAAATCTTATATTGATATACAATCATTCATTCCAGCTAGTTGTACATCTAATGGTAATATTAGGGTTTGGTTTATCATGACGGGTGTGTGAGTTTTGCTTCAAATGTGATAATGGAAATCGAAAATAATGAGTTTGGAGAGAAGTCTCATGAAAAGAGCAGTCAAAAAACATAGAGAAATACATGTGTTCTGAAGCAGGAAGTGACTGAAAGTGAAACAAATGCGTATAAATTAGCGAACTTGTGGATGAAATATATATCCTATGATGTGCATAAACTGAAGAAATAGTAATGTTCCAGTGTTGAATAAAAATGAATGTCAAAATACACATCATGTCCCATAGGAATCTACTAGCCTTGATATTAAACTGGGTCAGTTACTATAGAAATATTAGATTTTTTTTTTTTTGGTGTTATAATAGAATTTATTTTACCACTAGCATGCCACAGAATGTTGAGGAAAGAGCAATGGATTTTTAGTTATCGCACTAATAATCTAACATTTAATGACTCTTTTGTATAGTCTAGAAATTACATAAGTCTATGTAACATAATTTTTTTAATTAAACATTCATAAAAGCTTGGAGTTTTGGTAATATTTCTACTTTTTTATTTTTAATTTTTTCAGTTGTGATTGACCTTCATTTTGTTTATTTGTATGTGGTGCTTAGAATAGAACCCAGTGTCCCACACATGCTAGAAAAGCATGTTACCACTGAACCACAAACCCAGCCCCTCCACTTTTATCTTTACATCGAACATGCCTCTCCCTCATCTTTACTCACTTTCTTCCTCATTTTCCCCCTTCTCTCTCTTGCTTTTTCGTTTTCCTTTCATATCTGTTTTTCTCTCATGTCATTACAAACAGTAGTATGCTGTGAAATTTAAATTTAAGACTGTTTTTTATAGTCATTGTTCTTTTCTTGAGAAAATTTAATAATTATAATCACCTGATAGATATATTAAAATAAATTTTTATACATATGTATCTATATTCATGCATATGCATTACATATTATATATATATACATACATATACATTTAAAAGTACTTTGATTAGCCTGTTAAAAATAATATAGACCAAAACTTTCTTAATTCTCAAGCCTTCCAGAATTAACATCTTACAGTGAAAATCAAATAAACATATTTAAATAAACAGGTATCATTCTTTTTATCAATACTGATAATTTAAAGTTTTATATCACATTAAGCTATAATACGGCATATTAAACCTTATGAATTAGAAAAAGTTTTTTGAATAACCTATTATTTAAGGACCATATGCACTGACATTTTAAAGGCTTTCTTGTGATTTCAATTTCTATCAATTGTGTATTAATTGCCAAATGCTTATTTTAGTACTTTTCATATTCATAATTGATATAAAGTCAATTGTTTAATTCTTCTTGTAAGTAATTACTTATTACAGTAGGGACATTATTAATAATTCTAAATCTGTATAAGAAAATAGTACAAAGATATTTTCATGCAAAATTAAGAATAATTGTGTGCTCTAAATGTCTGATTGTTGATACATATAACAAAGAGCTTTTGATGAGTCTCTTCCCCAGTAAAACATAAAATGCAAAGATATTGTTGGGTATATATGTACAAATAAAGATAAAGAAAATACACATTATCAGCTAGAAACTATTAAATAAAAGGTGAAAACAACAATCCAACACATTGTACGAATTTGTCAGATGAGGTAGTATTCTGGAAGAATAGCCTAAGACTAGACCTGGTCCATGACAAAATATTCACGAAAAAAAAGAAATATGAAAAATATAGAAAATGCTATGAATTTTTCATGAAGGTAGGTGAATTATCCTTTAATCTCAATTTATGTGCATTTTCAAAAGCCAATTTCCTGGTAAAATAAATTTGTGATAGTTACAACTAAACGAAACAAAGTTTCTGCTTAGCAAAATGAATGCATCTCAACCCATTTTTAGTTGATTTCTTCCCACTCAATTTTAAACCGTTATTTATTTATTTATTTCTATTGGTTGTTCCAAACATTACAAAGCTCATGATATATCATCTTTGATACATTTGACTCAAATGGGTTATGAACTCCCATTTTTCCACAAATATGAATTTCAGAATCACATTGGTTACACATTCACATTTTTGAATAATAGCATATTAGTGACTGTTGTATTCTGCGACCTTTCCTATCCCCCACTATCCCCCCTCCCCTCCCCTCCCATCTTCCCTCTCTACCTCATCTGCTGTTGTTCAATTCTCTCCATTGTTTCCACCCAATTTCCCCTCAAATCCTCTTATATGTAATTTTGTGTAACATTGAGGGTCTCCTACTATTTCCATATGCTTTCCCTTCTCTCTCCCTTTCTCTCCCCCAACTTGTCTTTGTTTAATGATAAACTTTTCCTCATGCTCTTCCTCGATGTTCTGTTCTTAGTTGCTCTTTTAATATCAAAGAAGACATTTGGCATTTGTTTTTTTAAGGATTGGCTAGCTTCGCCTAGCATAATCTGCTCTAATGCCATCCATTTCCATGCAAATTCTATGATTTTGTCATTTTTTAATGAAGAGTAATACTCCATTTTGTAAAAAAGCCACATTTTTTTTTTATCCATTCATTTATTGAAGGGCATCTAGGTTGGTTCCACAGTCTAGCTATTGTGAATTGTGCAGCTATGATCATTGATGTGGCAGTATCTCTACAGTACGCTCTTTTAAGATCCTCAGGAAATAGTCCGAGAAGGGTGATAGCTGGGTCAAATAGTGGATCCATTCCCAGCTTTCCCAGGTATCACCATAGTACTTTCCAAATTGGCCTCACCAATTTGCAGTCCCACCAGCAGTGTACAAATGTACCCTTTTCCCCACATTCTCACCAACACTTATTTTGTTTGACTTCATAATGGCTGCCGATCTTACTGGAGTGAGATGGTATCATAGGGTGGTTTTGATTTGCATTTCTCTGACTGCTAGAGATAGTGAGCATTTTTTCATGTACTTGTTCATTGATTGAATGTCCTCCTCTGTGAAGTGTCTGTTCAGGTCCTTGGCCCATTTGTTGATTGGGTTATTTGTTATCTTATTGTTTAATTTTTTTGAGTTCTTTGTATATTCTGGATATTAGGGCTCTATCTGAAGTGTGAGGGGTAAAAATTTGTTCCCAGGATGTAGGCTCTCTATTTACCTCTCTTATTGTTTCTCTTGCTGAGAAAAAAAAAATTAGTTTAAGTGAGTCCCATTTGTTTATTCTTGTTATTAACTCTTTGGCTATGGGCATCCTATTAAAGAATGTGGAGCCCGACCCCACAGTATGTAGATCGTAGCCAACTTTTTCTTCTATTAGACGCAGTGTCTCTGATTTGATATCTAGCTCCTGGATCCATTTTGAGTTAACTTTTGTGCATGGTGAGAGAAAGGGATTCAGTTTCATTTTGTTGCATATGGATTTCCAATTTTCCCAGCACCATTTGTTGAAGATGCTATCTTTCCTCCATTGCATGTTTTTAGCCCCTTTATCAAATATAAGAAAGTTGTAATTTTGTGGATTGGTTTCTGTGTCCTCTATTCTATACCATTGGTCCAGCTGCCTGTTTTGGTACCAGTACCACGATGTTTTTATTACTATTGCTTTGTAGTACAGTTTGAACTCTTGTATCACTATACCTCCAGATTCACACTTCCTGCTTAGAATTGCTTTTGGTATTCAGGGTCTTTTGTTTTTCCATATGAATTTCATGATTGCTTTATCATTTCTACAGTAAATGCCGTTGGGATTTTTATTGGCACCGATTTAAACCTGTAGAGAACTTTGGGTAATATCAACATTTTGATGATGTTAGTTCTGCCTATCCATGAACAAAGTACATTTTTCCATCTTCTAAGATCTTTTTCTATCTCTCTCTTTAGGGTTCTGTAGTTTTCATTATATAAATCTTTCACCTCTTTCGTTAGGATGATTCCCAAGTATCTTATATTCGTTGTGGATATAGTGAATGGAGTGGTTTTCCTCATTTCCATTTCAGAAGTTTTTCTGCTGATATACAGGAATGCCTTTGATTAATGCGTGTTGACTTTATATCTTGCCACTTTGCTGAATTCATTTATTAACTCTAGCAGTTGTTTGTAGACCCTTTTGAGTCTGTTAAATATATTATCATGTCATGTGCAAATAGCGATAATTTAAGTTCTTCTTTTCCTATTTTCATGTCTTTAATTTCTTTTGTCTGTCTAATTGCTCTGGCTTGTATTTCAAGAACTAAATCGAATAGAAGTGGTGATAGAGGGCATCCCTGTCTTGTTCCAGATTTTAAAGGGAATGCCTTCAGTTTTTCTCCATTTACGATGATGCTAGCCTGAGGTTTAGCATATATAGCTTTTACAATGTTGAGGTAAGTTCCTGTTATCCCTAGTTTTTCTAGTGTTTTGAACATAAAGGGAGGCTGAACTTTGTCGAATATTTTTTCTGCCTCTATCAAGATGATCATATGGTTCTTGTCTTTAAGTCTATTGATGTGGTGAATAGCATTTATGGATTTCCGTATATTGAACTAGCCTTGCATCCCTGGGATGAATCCTACTTGATCATGGTGCACAATTTTTTGATATGCTTTTGTATTACATTCACCAGGATTTTATTGAGAATTTTTGCATCCTAGTTTATTAGAGATATTGGTCTGTAGTTTTCTTTCTTTGAAGTGTTTTTGTCTGGTTTCGGGATCAGGGTGATTTTGGCCTCATAGAATGAATTTGAAAGAGCACCTTCATTTTCTATTTCTTGAAATAGCTTGAAAAGTATTGGTATTAATTCTTCTTTTAAGGTTTTGTAGAGCTCCGCTCTATACCCATCTGCTCCAGGGCTTTTTTTGGTTCGTAGTCTTTTGATGGCTTCTTGTATTTCTTCCTTTGTTATTGGTCTGTTTAAATTGTGTGTGTCTTCCTGACTCAATCTTGGCACATCATATGACTTAAGAAATTTATTGATATCTTCACTATCTTCTATTTCTTTTGAATATAGGGTTTCAAAATACTTTCTAATTATCTTCTGTATTTCTGTAGTGTCTGTTGTGATAATGCCTTTTTCATGCCGTATGTTAGTAATTTGAGTTCTCATTCTTCTTCTCTTTGTTAGCATGGCTAAGGGCCTGTCGATCTTATTTATGTTTTCAAAGAACCAACTTTTAGTTTTATCAATTTTTTCAATTTTTTTTTTGTTTCAATTTCGTTGATTTCTGCTCTAATTTTAATTATTTCTTGTCTTCTACTACATTTGCTGTTGTTTTTCTTTTCTTTTTCTAGGTTTTTGAGGTGTAGTGTGAGTTCATTTATTTTATTTTATTTTATTTTTTTGAGGAAAGAACTCCAAGAAATGAATTTCCCTCTTAAAACTGCTTTCATTGTGTCCCATAGATTCCAGTATGTTGTGTCTGTAATGTCATTTGTCTATAAGAATTTTTTATATCCTCCTCTATGTCTTCTGTAATCCATTGATCATTCAGTAGAATATTGTTCATTTTTCCATATGATGTAGGATTTTTCCTTCCTTCTTTTATCATTTATTTCCAGTTTCATTCCAATATGATCAGATATGGTGCATGGTATTATCTCCAAGCCTTTATATTTACTAAGGGTTGCCCTATGGCATAATATATGAACTATCTTTGAGTAGGATCCTTGTGCTGCTGAGAAGAACGTGTATCCACTTGAGGATGGTTGATATATTCTATATATGTTGGTTAAGCCTAGGTTATTTATTGTGCTGTTGAATTCCATAGTTTCTTTATTCAGTTTTTGTCTAGAGGATCTTTCTAATGGCGAGATCAGTGTGTTGAAGTCACCCGTAGTTATTGTGTTGTAGTCTATTTGACTCTTGAACTTGAGGAGACTTTGTTTCATGAGCATTGCAGCTCAATTGTTTGGTGCATACAAATTGATAATTGTTATTTCTTGTTGGTGGATGGTTCCTTTTAACAGTACATAGTGTCCTTCGTTATCCCTTTTTATTAACGTAGGTTTGAAATTGATTTTATTTGATATGAGTATGGCTACTCCTGCTTGCTTCCGAGGGCCATGTGAGTGGTATGATTTATCCCAACCTTTTACTTTCAGCCTGTGTATGTCTTTACCTATCATATGAGTCTCCTGAAGGCAGCAGACTGTAGGATTTGTTTTTTTGATTCAGGTTACTAACCTATGTCTCTTGATTGGTGAGTTTATGCCATTAACATTTAAGGTTACAATTGAAATATGATTTTTACTTTCATTCATGTTTATTTATTTATTTATTTTTAGTTTGGCTAGTTTTTACTTTTTGGTTATTTTCCTCCCCCTTTACTGAGATACCTCCTGCTGTTAGTTTGGGGCACTATTTTTCAATTCCTCTTCTTCTAGTATTTTGCTCAAATGCTTTGCAGTGCTGGTGTTCTTTCTGCAAATTCTTTTAGCTTTTGTTTATCGTGAAAGACACTAATTTCATTGTCAAATCCCAAACTTAATTTTGATGGATACAGTACTCTTGGTTGGAATCCATTATTTTTCAGCGTTTGAAATACATTGTTCCAGGATCTACTCGCTTTCAAAGTTTGTGATGAAAAATCAGTCGTTAACCTAATTGGTTTACCCCAGAATGTAATCTGCCTCATTTCTCTTTTAGCTTTTAATATTCTCTCCTTGTTCTGTATGTTAGCTATCTTGATAATTCTATGTCTTGGAGTTGGTCTATTATGGTTTTGAATGTTTGAGGTCATGTAGGCTTCAAGGATTTGGCAATCCATTCCATCTTTTATCTCTGGGAAGTTTTCTAGAATTATTTCATTTAATATGTTGTCCATTCCTTTGGTTTGAATCTCTATGCCTTCTTCTATCCTGATGACTCTCAAATTTGTTTTTTCATGACATCCGATATCTCTTAAATAGATTGCTCATGGGATATAAGCATCTTTTCTGTGTTGACTATATTCTTTTCAAGTTGATAAACTTTGTCTTCATTATCTGATCTTCTGACTTCTACTTAATCTAGTCTATTTACAATATTCTCGTTTGAGTTTTTAATGTGGTTTATATTTTTCTGCATTCCTAGGATTACTGTTTGATTTTTTTAAGAACTCTGTCTTTTGGTAAAGCTCGTTCTTTGCCATTTGAATTTGTTTGTTTAATTCATTTTCAAAATATTCTTTTATTGCTTGGACTTGCTGCCTCATGTCTTCTCTAATATTTCTTTCCATCTGAGTTAGGGATGCATTGAGTTTTTTCCCTATCCCTGTTTCTGATGATTCTAGGTTCTCCTGTAGAATTAAGTTGTCCGGCATTATTTGTACACCTTTTTCCCTTGTTTTTTCATGAAGTTCACATTACTTTCCAGCTCCGTTTGATTGCTGTGTTTCTGCTCTCTTCTATATATTTGTTTTGGTTTTATATATCTCTATTGTAGCTCCTTTGTGTTGGTAGACTGTGCATGCTAAAGTGGATTCCACTGGGAAGGAATTCCGACGGCCGAGCTCCAGTGATGTCACCTCTCTGCTATGGTGGGCCCCAGGCTCTTTGCCCGGGTGTTCCCATGGGGGTGTGGGACTGTACTGTCTCTGTTTGTTTTCAGCTCCTGGTCGCGGGTGTGCAGGCGGTCACAAGCTGTCCAGTCACGCAGTCAGCGGGTGGGCTGTCACCGGCGGTTGTGCGATCTCTAGCCACCCATTAGGGCGGGCATATGGCAGGTGATTGGTCGCTGGTGGGCAGGCGGTCTCCAGCCGTCCAGTCGCACCTGCAGCGGGCCGGCTGTTGCCGGCAGGCGAGCGTTCTCCAGGCGCCCAGTCACGAGGGCCTGGCCTCTAGTCCCCTGGTTTCTCCTGCTAGTCCTGGTTTCTCCTGCTACACCAGTTTTCCCCTGAGTAATGCCCTCGGCAGCTCAAACTGTACTCTGGCCTGCCGTTTCTTGGGTGTGGATTGTGTCTATTGGGAACCCCAGCACTCTATTGTTTTTTTTTTTTCCGTTTGCCCCTTCCCCATCGCTGGCTAGACAGTTTCTGTTTTCACCACTGATGGGAGGGGGAGTAGAAGGTCAGGTGCCTCTAGTTTCCCCCCCCATCTTTATTCAGTCTCTCTCTGATAATCCCTCCCCTGGAAAGCTTAGGAAAGATTTTATGCAAATATCCTACTGTATGGGAGATGAGCGGAAAACACACAACTGTTTTATTGTTGCAATCTGTCGGAGAGTGGCGGTGGTTACTTCAGCTCTCCAAGATGGTTGCCGTTGGTTTCCTTGGTGAAGTTTCCGTTGTGGGGGATAGAACTGTAGCGCTTCCTTCCCTGACTGAGATCCCGAACTCCGCCTGGGGCTCAGTGGGGGGTCAGCCAGCAGGATTCCACAGAATCTGCAGCAACGTTTCTCCCTGGATGCTAGTCGCTTCTCGGTGGTGCCCCGACGTCTGTAGCCACGGGGCGGGCCGCACGGATCAGTAAGCCCAGATCTCCGGTTGAATATTTGGCTCGCGTTTGAGACTCAATTACCGGACCTCGTTGGTGGAAATCATTCTTTTAGGTTTCGGTGCACACCCATTTTTCTGTAAGATCCTAACAAGATAGTCTTTTGTCATTCTAACTCGTTATTCACCTGCAATGTGGCGTGGTACACTGGGTGTGATGCACTGCATTCGCGGCCAACTTGCAATGTCGAAATATTAGGTTTTGTATGCACCATTTACTGAAGATAGTTTTCAGTACTAGGCAACCAATATGTATTTCAGGTTGATGAATATTTCTGAGAATTATCTTTTGAAAAGTTGATTATAAATCCACATTCATGATATGAATGAATTTGGGGAGTGCACAATAAGGCACATATATTTCATATTTTGAAAAATCTTGAGAGTATATATATATATATCTATATATCTATATATATATATATAGATGTATATATATATATATCTATATATATATATACAGAGAGACATTACAATGTAGCATTATGTATGCCAACCGAAATTTATCGTGAAATACATATCATCCAGAGATCCAAAAATATTAATTTTACTGAACATGGATTTATGTATAATGTTGTTCAAATAGGAGGCTCAGCCATAGGTTGAATTTTCAGTTTCAACAGCATTTAGGAGGAGTGATATCTTCTCACAATTTGTATCTGCCAAGTCAGCCACCTCACAAAAATGTAATTGTGATACTAGGTAGGATTCTATATATGCATATAAAAATACATTTGCTGACTAGGCTACAGAGAAAGGGAGACATAAATTCACATGTTTGTTAACTTTAAAAACACATGGAGAACTATTTCAACAAAAAAAATTGAATAGATTTATAACTCCTACCCTATATAATGCAAAAGGCAAGTCCAAGAATACCAAACATGCCTCCTCTTAACTGCTTGTATTTCTATTCTGATTGGGTTATTATTTTCCATGATATTACGATTAGTAGTCAGAGTCTAGTAGGGTAGGGGTTAGTGTCAGGGATTCAGTATTTCAAATGGAAAATTGGAAAATGAATCCAATGTGTATGCAAATATGTGCTACACAAAAATGTTCCCACTCTCATCAAGAACTATGGCTTGACATTACTTTTGCCCCAAGTAAGACACAATTAGAGGAGAAGTGTTAGAAAATCTGTGAATACATATCTGGAATGGAATATGCTCAGTAGTTCACAACACTGGAGGTGGTAGAGGAGTTCCCAAAAGTAAGGGATACGGTAAACACTCCACAAACATGGAGCTCTGCTGGCCTAAAGACTTCTTGAAGAACTGCCTCTGAGGTTGGGCACCTGAAAAATATGTTGTTTTCTGGAGCTTTAGCTTCATTTGTAGTGAGACCATCAAAGCTGGGTCTACATCTATGTGACCTGGAGGACATGGTTTCTTATTTTCCAGTGAAGATGAGGCAGCAGTGCTGAATTTGCTCTTTGTAGGTAAACTGTGACCACTGGGGACTAAGTGTCTCCCCATGTGGACTGTGAAGCCATTTGGTCATCCTCCAAATTTCATGGTGTTTCTTGCTGCTACACTGGGAGTTTGCTATTTGATTCAAAAATACAAGGAGTTCTAGTGGGTCACAGTGCTGGAGGGAGTTCTGTCACATGTGGTGGGTCAGTTTCTGCAGGAGAATGCACCAAACATACTTCTAGCCCACATATATTGCCCCATTGACCATAGCAACTTGATTCTGAACATTGCCCTGAAATCTCTCAGTATTACAAGATGCCTTTATATAGAAGGGACTGCTTGCTGCACCATGTCAGTCACAAGCCATTTGGAAGCCAATGGAAATTCCACAGGCCCCACCACAGATGTTTTATCACACACCTGACCACCACAGCTCTAGGCCCACTACTCAGCAGGCTCCAACTTATTGGCATCTCTGTTCTACACGATTTTCATGAAACCAAGTCAATCAAAGCACTGTCTGGTATACTCATGATCAGCAACAGGACATCCAAAGGTCCTCCATTGCCACCTGGTCATGGGAATTTCAAAAATTTTATGGTATTTTTGTAGCCATTTTTCAATGATGATGTTGGAGGCACTGTGGGTTAAAATTCACTCCAGAACCATTAAATGTAGAGGAAGCACATTTCAATGAAAGCTTTGGAGAATTCTCACAGGCAAGGCTTCTCAAAAAGTGGCCAAATGGTCACATGAAGCCAGTCCCATTGAGGTCTACAATGAGGTCCATGTGTGTTTCGACTCTCAAATATGGCTGACAAGTCTTTCAGAATAAAATCACGTGATATCTTGGCTGTGATTCCCAGTGCTCTGTTGAAAGCCACCCTGCACATAGATCTCAGTTTTCAAGGGGGACTCTCATGCATGGCCTCCGAAAATCCCAACACAATTCATGGCAATAATTCTCTGAGTTCAGTTCCAGAACTCAGTCTCTAAGGGGAATCACACCAGAGTTCATGTAAAGGTGGACCCAGTCATCTCTTCCAAACACCAAACAAATGGCCACAATTAAAACCAAAACACTCCCACATGGCCCTCATGATCTTTCATATAGACACTCATCATAACCTCTGGCTGGATGTTTCCATGAGGGGCGAAACCCAAGACAGTCTCCAAAATAATCTCCCTTGCCCCTTAATAGCCTAAAATCAGGATTGCCTGGACACACTTCCTGTGAACTAGGAATGATCAAATAGGCCTGCTGTTAATACTTCTCTGCTTCTCCAATTTGAGGCCTACTGACTGTGGGGTTTATTTTTTTATGTGAATTGGAGTCATTATAAAACCCAAGCACATATCGGCTAGCTTCTGCAGGGCTTTGAAGAAATCATTTGACCCAAAGGATCCCTATTCTCACTTGATGGAGGTCAGGAACCTAAAAGAGGAAGGGGAGAGACTTCATCCACAATGACTGCTCTTTTGGCCATTTTGGTTTTGAATGCACACATGGGATCATTCTTAAGATACATCAGGTGGTGAGAATCTAAGCCATTGCCTCAAACAGGGCCAAGAGGCTGATTCAGACACATCCATTTTCAAAGCAATTAAGCAAAGAGCCACAGGTGATGCCCATTCATTTCCATTTGAAACCTGTTTTCTTCAGGCTTCACAAAGGGGTGGCCTGAAACAAAGACCTTCCTGACATTCAGGGCAACAGAACAATAGGTAAGCAAAGCAGGGTTTCTCCACTGAGACTTTATTGGTCACACTGATATCTGAGTTTTCTGAGATGCTCGCCATTCCCTTCAGCTATCCAGTACATGGCCATGTAACAGGGTTTGGAAATGGTACATATATTGGACACAAAACCATGAGCCTATTCTGTAGAGTGGCCAGAATTCAGGAAGAACGCACAAACTTTGGAAGATAGCGCGTGTTGCCCATCGATAAGGCAAGCCAAAATCCATTCATCAATTTGGCAGAATAAATGATGGGAAGCTTTCTACTAGACAGGACACATCAATTGATGCATTATCTTTTCTAATGTCTATAACCATGGACACAGTGGGATACACAGACATAGAAACACTCGCCTTGTCAAATGACTTACTAGAAATAGTTCACTCAAAACCAAACAAACCGCCTTTTCTATCTATTCTCAGAACATGAGGCAAATCCACAAACACACAGCGACACCCACAGAGGCACCTCCTTCTCCAAAGTAGGTCTGTGACTATCCAGAGAGTCCTCTGACTGGTGGGCCATAGTATGTTCCCCCAAAATGGCCTGTCCTGTCTCAGATCTGGTCTCTTTAACCAACTCTGTGAAGATGTCAGGAGCCACTGATGAACCACTATCTGCTTTCTCAGGAAAGGCCCCTCTTTAGAGCTTTTCTGGCTTTTGGCCATTCTCATATCAGTAGGTACCAAGAAAGACTGACTCTGTCCTTGGTATATCCAAACAAGTGAGACCACTGGGACTGGGACTGGGACAGGCTCTGGGTGCCTGTCTTCCTGCATCCCAAGTTCTTAGAGTTCCATCACCAAGGAAGTGAGGTGAGGTCACTTCCTTCAGGAACTGAATGAGGTCACTGCCTTAGCAACAACTTTGTCCTAACAGTTGCTTCCAAGGGTCCCATGAGATGGAGGCTGCCCCTACGTCCTGTGACACTTTCACAAGTTAGAATGTATATCAACCATAGGCACCCGGGACCAGCTCTCCAAACAGGACTGTTTGAGTCCATATTCTAATGGGTGGCACTAGAGCAGATTATGCTTAGTGAATCTAGCCAATCCCTAAAAAACAAATACCAAATGTCTTCTTTGATATAATGAGAGCAACTAAGAATAGAGCAGGAAGGAAGAGCAGGAAGAAAAGATTAACATTAAACAGAGACATGAGGTGGGAGGGAAAGAGAGAGAAAAGGGGAATTGCATGGAAATGGAGGGAGACCCTCATTGTTATACTAAATTACATATTAGAGGTTGTGAATGGAATGGGAAAATAAACAAGGTGAGAAATGAATTACAGTAGATGGGGTGGACAGAGAAGATGGGAGGGGAGGGGAGGGGGGATAGTAGAGGATAGGAACGGTAGCAGAATACAAAAATTACTAGTATGGAATTATGTAAAAATGTGGATGTGTAACCGATGTGATTCTTCAATCTGTATCTGGGGTAAAAATGGGAGTTCATAAATCACTTGAAGCTAATGTATGCTAATGTATGAATATGTTATGTCAAAAGATTTGTAAGGTTTTGAACAACCAATAATAAAAAAAAGAACAGAGAGGCTGATTCAGTAACAACCTTTCATCCTGACCAGGTTGTTTGCCATGGAAGTTGACTTTTGCTCTCTCAGGTCCTTCAGTGGTGCCTATATCTTCTCCAGGGATCACTTCTGAATGAAACTTTGAGTTTTTCAACAGGTGGAAGATTCCCTACATTCCTCTATTTTAGGACCAACACTGTCCCTGCTCTTCTGTAAAGTTAGATTGAGGGAACAGTGTATCGTTTCGCTTAATAACAGGTTTGATTTGGGTTAGGAATCATTCTGCTTGATGAATAATGGTATTGGGAACCTGTGATATTTATAAGAATATATAGGTGAAATATAAGTATGAAAACAGAAATCTAGGTAAGATTGGAATCCCACAAGGGCATTGCGCTCTTGATTGGGATACTTAGCTTTGATACATGTTCTGCATAGATGTTTCAGATAAATCAATAATCAATGGCATAGCACCTTGTACCTTGGATGATTGAATGTAGAAGTGAGTATCCACTCAAACTGGGATAGTCGGTAGGATTAGGAAGATATTCTGTAGGTTTCAGAAGAAGAGTGAGTACAGGAATTGTAACAAAAGTTCTTTAGCAATAGGGTATCACATAGACAGTGAATGTAAATGTCAGCACATGTGAAGTGTTAGTCAAAATTGTGAACTGGTGAAAATATTTAGGAAAGCAGACATCAATAGAGACATTAGGAAATCAGGGAAAGTATAAAGTGAGTGATAGGATTAGACATTTGCAACAGGGCTGAGGTTGAATATATAGTCTTAGGAAGAAACAAATATGTTGTCATAAATAGGATTGACATTTGAGAGCATTAGGCAACCTGGATATGAATGTTTTTAGTAATCCATGCTCACTTTCCATTTAGGCTTTGGTACAATCATAAGTGTGACCTCTGCTTTTTGTGTCCAGAATATTACTGTGATAAATGCATACGTAGATCAGGTGACATGAGTATTTCTTCCACCATTTCTGGGAGCAACATTTTGAAGACGAATAAATTAGTATTGGGGTTACAAATAGATGTACCCTGTGTCTATGAATGTAGAGATAATGCATGAATAGACCATACTGTGAATAAATAATATAATTGGTTCCAACTTTAAATAAAGGATTGAATTGATATCTGAATATATACAGAAAATCTTATATTGATATACAATTATTCATTCCAACCAGTAATACATCTAATGGTAATATTAGGGTTATGTTTTATCATGAAGAGTGTGTGAGTTTTGCTTCAAAATGATTATGGAAATCAAAAATAATGTGTTTGAAATGAAGTCTCATGAAAAGACCAGTCAAGAAACCTGGAGGAATACATGTGTTCTGAATCAGTAAATGATTGAAAGTGAATCAAATGCCTATAAATTTGTGAACTTATGGATGAAATATATGTCCTATGATGTTCGTAAACTGTAGAAATTCTATTGTACCAGTGTTGAATAAAATGAACTTCAAAATACACATCATGTCCCATAGGAATCTACTTGCATTGATGTTAAACAGGGTCAGTTAATGTAGAAATATTAGGATTGTATGCACCATTCACTGAAGTTAGTTTTCAGTAATAGGAAACAAATATGTATTTCAGGTGGATGAATATTTCTGAGAATAATCTTGTGAAATGTTGATTATAAATCCACATACATGAACATGAATGAATTTAGGTAGTGTATATAAGACACATATATTTATGAACATGAATGAATTTAGGTAGTGTACATAAGACACATATATTTTATATTTGGAAAAATTTGGAGAGTATATATATATATATATATATATATATATATATATATATATATTAAAAAACACACACAGACAATAAAATGTAGCAATATATATGCTAATCGAAATTCTTCATGAAATGTACATCAGGCACAGATGCAAAAATATTTATTTTACCGAACATCGATTTATGTATAATGTTGTTCTACTAGGAGGCTCACCCATAGGTTGAATTTTCAGTTCCAACAGAGTTTAGGAGGAGTGATCTCTTCTCACAATTTGTATTTGCCAAGTCAGACACCTCAGAAGAATATACGTGTGATACCAGGTAAGATTCTATATGTGCATATAAAAATACATGTGCTTAATTGGCTACAGAGAAAGGGAGACAGGTATTCACATATTTGTTAACTTTAAAAACATGTGGAGAACTATTTCAGTTAAAAATTAGCTAGATTTATAACACCTACCCTATATCATTCAAAAGGCAAGTCCAACTATACACCATGCCTCCTCTGTACTGCTTGTATTTCCATTCTGTTTGGATTATTTTTCTCCATCATATTAGGATTAGTAGTCAGAGTCTAGTAGGTTATGGTTTAGTGTCAGGTGTCCGGGCCGGCTGGACACTTCAACGTGGGCGTTGAACCTTGTTGGGGAGGAATGAAGGGACAAGAGTGATGAGAGAAGACAGCAAGACAACAGTTCTGATCATGCTGAAAACTTTTATAGTTCTCACAGTGTATTTATATGCTGCGGATGAGAAAGCTCTCTTATCGGCAGTTGCTGGATTTCTTCACAGGGTGAGATAACCTCAGGATATTTTAGGAAGACGGATAGCCGCAGGATGTCTCAGGGTGATAGATGGCTGCGGGATGTCTCCCAGGCAGGAAATCTCGCAGGGGTCTATTTCTTGTAAGTGTCAGGCTATTCTTTGAAGGAGAACTTCCTTCTAGCCCCTGACATCTTCCCCCTTTCTTATATAAAATATTTGACCATACCTTACAGGCCAATGTTTTAGGGGGTTATAGAGGCTCTGTTTCTCTAACAGGCCTTAGAATATCTACTGATCTGATCGAGCATGTTTACTAGGAGATTTCGTGGTGGCCTAGGCATGTTTTTTAAGGAGACGGCTTTGAGGGGGAAGCATGCCAACTGCCATGCACCAGAGCGTGTCACTCAGAAGACTTGGGTTTTGGGAACCATAGATCCATCCTCCTGCAGTCCTTCCTGCACCCTCTGTTATTATGGCCTAACGTCCTCACTCCATGGGTGCGTCCTCCCCCAAACAGAGGGGCCCATGGAGGACGAACCCTTATGGCAAGGGCAGAAGATGGTTGGTCAGAGCTGTTACTTAGAGTTTTATATAAGAAAGCGAGATCTGTGGGCATGTAACCTTAAGAAATAAGCTTGTGAGGAGGGTAGAACATCCTTTTAAATGTTTGCAGCACGGTCTTCCATATCCAGGCGATGATAGTGGACCTGTAGGGGCTTAGAGGCCAAAATATTAATCTGTTCTTTAATAAATTGTAACAGCCTGTTTATAATGCAGGGTCGTAGGGACACCATTAAAAGTAAACCCAACAAAGGGCCTAATAGGGGAAGAAGATAGGGCAGAAATCCATTAAGCCCAGTCCAGAGGGGATTTTCAAATATTTCCCTTCGTCTCTTTTCTAGATCTTCTTGAAGCTGCTTAATTTTAGTGCATACTATGCCAGAATTATTGGCATAAATGCAGCATCGTTCCCCTAAGGCCAAGCAAATACCTCCCTGTTTAGCTGTCAGCAAATTTAAGCCTCGTCTTTTTTGAAGGAACACTTCTGCCAGGGAGTCTATTTGGTCCTGCAAATCTTTAATGGTTCATGATAGAGTTTTTATCAGTTGTTACTGATAGAATTTATAATTTGTTGAGACAGGCGATGGTAAGAGTGAATAGACGTGCCTAAGCCAGTGTACCTGTGCCCACAGGAACTGTTATTCCAAGGCTGGCAGATTGTTGGCTGCATCTGAAAAAGAAGAAATTTTGTCCTCATGAGGAGTCCCTCTGTCCCTGTTTTGAGGTAAGTCATTAACCTGTTTAACCAGGAGTTCTGGAAACCATCTTGGGGCTGTTTGATCTTGGTCCAAAACATAAGCTGAGCCTCCTCCCCAGATGAGGACAGGATCTGGGCCTTTTTATTTATTTGTACGGGGATTGTGTCACATAACAGGTGGGCGAACAGAATTGGACGAGGGATGGCAGTGTCTGTCTGCTGCCGAATGGCCTTCATTGTCTAGGGTAAGAAAAATAAGGGCAAATAATGCATTGTTAAGGCGATGCCTGGGTGTGGTAAATACAAGGGAGGAAGCCTTAAGGAGGGTTAGCCAAGTTTTTAAGGTAAGGTGGGCAAGTTCCACAATGCCTTGGCCCTGAGGGTTGTATGGAATTCCAGGAGTATGACAAATTTGCAAGGTAGCACAAAACTGTTTAAACTTGGCAATGATATATGTAGGATAAATATCTGTTTTAATATGTATTGGTTTACCCATAACAGAAAAGGCTGAAACAAGATGAGAAAGGACATCTTTGGTAGCCTCTCCAGAATGTGGTGATGCAAAAATAAAGCCGCTGAAGGTATCTACAGAAATGTGTATATATATTTGGCTATTACAAATTCAAGAAAATGAGTAACATCCATTTGCCAAAACTGATCGGGCAGTAATCCTCGGGGGTTAACTCCCAAGTGTTGAATGGGGAGGGAGACAGCGCAACTAAGGCATGCTTTTACTATTTCTCGTGCCTGTTGCCTGGTAATTTTACAAAGTAATCAAAGGCTCTGGAAATTTAAATGGTGTAGATTGTGTAACTCCGTGGCCTTTTGAATGGAGCCAACAAAAATTGGAAAGATGGAACGAGTTGCTGCATCAGCTTGGGCATTACCTTGAATTAGAGGGCTGGAAAATTCAGAGTGTGCCCTTATGTGTCCTAAGAAAAATGGGTGTTGTCTGACCTGAATTAGCTGCTGAAGCTGGTGAAACAGAAAGGCCGCATTGTTAGAAGCCTTAATGGGGGGTGAAATCACCAGCAGGTACACAGAATGAGCAATGTAGCCACTGTCTTTATAAATATTAACAGGATTATAAAAAATGTTATAAAAACTTGTGTTATGTCAAACAATTCCACAAACTGTGGTGACTGATAGACAGTATCAAAGGTGGTAGGCTGGTTATTGACAACAAAGACCACTCGGCCATTACAGGAACCGTCTGTAAAGACAGTAAGGGCTTGAGGAATGGGAGCATTTTGAGTAATTTCAGGAAAAGTAAATGGATGTAACTGGACAAAATGTAAAGGGGGGTCATTGGGGAGGTGGTGATCAATTGTTCCCAAAAGCCTGATAGGGAAATACCTCATTCATCCCTTGTCTCTAGTAAAAATTGGGTTTGGTCCTTAGTATATGGAATAAAAATATTATCAGGGTCTTTGCCAAAATGTTGTAGAGAAATCAAATGACCTTTAAAAATAATAGAAGCTACCTGAGCAAGATAAACAGTAATAACCTTCGAGGATGTGGTGGGTAAATGGACCCAAAACAAGGGGCAGTCTTTATTTTTAAAATGTGGATCTCGCTGCCAAAATATTCCTGTGGGTGTATGAGGAGTGTGTAAAATAACCAGAACCAGAGGAAGGTTATAAGAAATTTGCGTAACAAATTGTTGGGCAATGGCTTCTGTGACTTGGTTTAATGCCTGTCATGCATTGGGAGTAAGATTTTGAGGGGAGGAGGGGTGGGAATTACCTCTCAAAATATCATTAAGGGTCAAAAGTACACAAGTGCATAATTTTAAATATGTTATTAGCCATTGAATATGCCTCAGTAATTTCTGAAAATCTTTAAGGGTGTGAAGATGGTCCACACGTAGTTGTATTTTAGAAATTTGGATCTGATTTCTGTAGAATTTTAAGGCCCAAACTTTTATAAGAGTCCTGTGTTTGAACCTTATTAGGAGCTATCTGTAGTCCCAAGGTAGTGAGGATTTTGTAAAAGTCCAAGTAACAATTATTAAGATCATGGGTATTAGGTGCAGCAATTAACAAATCATCCATGTAATGTAAAATATAAATTTGTGGCCCTCGCTCTCTCACAGGGTCTACTTCTTGAGCAACGTATTTTTGGCAAAGAGTAGGGATGTTGGCCATACCTTGGGGAAGAACCTTCCATTGAAGTCTCTGCATAGGGCCCTGAATATTAATGCAAGAAAGACTAAAGGCAAAATAGGGTCTATCCACAGGATGCAAAGGAATGGTAAAAAAGCAATCTTTTAAGTCCATAACCATTTTACAATAGTTTTTGGAAATAGCCACTGGTGTGGGAATGTCTGGCTGTAGTGCTCCCATCGGGAGTATAACTTTATTAATGGCACACAAATCTTGTAAAAGGCGCCACTTGCCTGATTTTTTCTTGATAACAAAAATAGGAGTGTACGATGGTGAGGTTGAGGGCTCTACATGGCGGGCTGCCAGCTGTTCCTTCACTAACATGGAGGCAGCCTCCAAATTTTCTTGGGTAAGGGGCCACTGATCCACCCACACAAGAGTCTGAGTCTCCCAAATAATTTTATCTCCATGGGAACAGGAGGGTCAGGAACCGACACTAAAAATCCAAATATCCAAGTCCATATGTATTTTTTTTTATGGGTTGTATAGGCTCCACCAGTCCTTGTCTCAGCCTCCCAAGGCCTGTACCAGGGACAAAATTCATACGGAGCATTTGATGAGTCACCATGGAATTGGGACTGGCAAGAATAACTTCTATTTGACTCAAAATATCTCCAGCCCATAGGTAAACAGGGAGGTCAGGAACAACGAAAGAAGTGACAGTTCCCTTATTACCCTCTTTATCAGTCCAGCTAAGAGCAGTAGAGCTGACCAGAGGATTTTTTGACTTTCCTATCCCTTTAAGGTCAGTCAAGGATGGGGTGAGGGGCCAACCTGATCGCCAGTATTTTTGAGAAATAATTGTCGCATCAGCTCCAGTAACTACAATTGCTTGGTATTCCTTTCCTTCAATAAGTAAGGTAAGGGTGTGTCTAATATGAGAAATGGGATGAACCCAATATACCTCAGAGGAGCCCAAGGAGGCAGTCCCCCACAGTAGGTTTGGGAGGTGGAAATGCCCCTTAATCTAAGGGAAGAAGTATTAATTGTGCAAGACTTTTTCCTCCTGGGATGACCGCAACTCTATTAATAACTGTGGCCAGTATTTTTATTTCTCCAGTGAAATCATTATCATTAATGCCAGGGAAGACCTGAACACCTTGTAAGGTAGTAGAGGCTCTTCCAATAATAAGGGCACACGTATGAGATGGAGGGGCACCCATAATTCCAGTTGGTATTATCTGGTGCCCTTGCATTGAGTCTAATATTGTATCAGTGGGGTCACAGAGGGCCAATCCTGCACTGCCTGGAGTGGGTAGTTGGAGGGAGCCAATTGTGGAGAAGGATTTTGAGGTAGGTTGGGAGTTTCGGAGGGAACAAACCTCATTGCCCCAGGGAGTTTCCTGAGAAGTAGGAAGAAATAGGCTGTCTGAGGGCATTTGTCATTGATCTACACTCACTGGCCCAGTGATGACCTTTACCATATCAAGGACAAAGTGTAGCTGGGGTCGGTTTAGCTCCAGTTTGAGGAGACACTATTCTTACTCTTTGTTTGCCTGTCGGACACCTGCATGCAAAATGGCCTGGTTGTTTACAAGTAAAGCAAGTACTTGAGCCAGTATTGTAAAAGGCCTTGGTAAATGCGGCACTAATTTGAGACCGATGGCATGGGCTGCACCCACGCCTGCACAGATTCTAATAAAGTCAGAAAGTTTCCCTTTATCCTTATGATGTCGAAAAACATCCTGACATGCCGGGTTGACATTTTCAAAGGCAAGATGTTTTACAAAGGTGCTTTCGCTTTCGCTTGGTCCAAGCAAGCATTCCACAGCTAGGTAAAGCCGGGGAACAAAGTCGCTATAAGGCTCGTCGGGCCCTTGTCGAGTTCTTGCCAGGGAAGTGATAGCCGAGGCCCTTTCAGGGAGGCGTCTCCAAGCAACTAAGCCAGCCATCTAAATCTGCACAAAAAGTCCAGCAGGGAAACGTGCCCGTTTAGTTTTAGTGTCAAAAGTTGCATTGCCCACTAGCTTAACATAAGACCAGGATTTAGAGGAGGCCTTTGTTAATTTTTTTTGAGTAGTTTCTGACAGGGCTCTTTGAAATCTGCATTCCATAGCAGGAAGTCTCCGGCACTGAGGGCAGCTAGGTCTAAAAATTTCCAATCATTGGGAGTAAGAAATTGTGTGCTGCAGCTTTCTAATAAAGCCAACGTATAGGGCACAGTGGGGCGATAGTGAGCACAAGCCTTTTTAAGTTTTTCAAGAAAATGGAGGCTAAAATTTTGTAGACACTCTGGGTTCCTTCCTGCCTAGGGGTGAACTCCTCATCCTCTAAGTCCTGATCTCCTTGATCCATTTCCCCCGCTTCCTCCTCTTTTTCCTCTTCTAAGTCTTTGACCTCATCCTGGGCAGGCTTATCTATCTGACTGGTGGTGACTGGAAGGCGAGCACAGGCCGATGGAGTGGCTTCGCCTTTGTATTAGACCACTGTGGGCCAGCTTGTGTTGACTCCATTCCTAAGGCTAATGAAGAGAGCTCAGAGTCAAGGGATCTTTATTCTTTTAAAAATTGGATCTGTTCCCATCCATGTTGGAGAGACTCTCTCAAGGGAGCCAGGTTAGGCAAGGGAAGTGGGGAAAAAATATCTGGGGGGACATTTGGCCCCTGAAGGGCCAGAGCACAAAAGGCAGGAGGGATATAGGAGGGAGGGGAATGTGTAAGTCCTATAGTCTGTGGCAGGGTCCTGAGAGGTGGAGAGTCTTCTGAATGGTAGCGAGCTGCTTCCTTCTCCAAGGTAGCCTCCTCCCCAGGGGTCAATGTTTCTCCGGGATTTAAAACTGCATAAAGGCGGTTGGAAACCATTGGAGCCTTATTCATTAGGGTGGGATTTTGAGGAAGATCAGGAAGGTCCCAGGGTCCTGGGGAGACTAAGAAGGGTCTATGTCTATACTAACTGATGGGCATGCCGAGAAGGGACGAGAGGTTTTTTGCATAGTCTCTTCCCCAATCCTGACAAGTATTAAGGTACCATTGTCAAAGGGTGAACTTTTAAGAATTTCACTAATTTATTTCCAGAAAGAAAAGTTAGGAACAGGCACTTTTTCTGGGCCAAAGGATTCATAATAATCTTTTAAAATGTCTCCTACTCTAAGCCATCTTTTACCATCAATGGTACCTTCAAGGGGAAACCATGGAAAAAATTCTTCGATGTATGAAAAGAAAAATATTAAGTCATTTTTCTTAACACGTGCCCCCCATGTATTTAAGGATTCCTTGTGGCCTGACAAAAACAAATCATGTGACGAAACTGCTTGTCCCATGGTGGGTCACTCACTGTGCGTCATCCCCACTCTCCTCCTGGATCTGTCTCTCAGTGGTGTCTGCTGAGGCAATCGCGAGCTCCACTTGTCCAAATCTTCCAGGAGGACAGGGTTCCCCCTCAGTCAAAGGCTTGAGCCCCAGTCGTTGGGCGCCAGTTGTCCTGGCCTGCAGGACACATCAACGTGGGTAGCAAACCTAGATGGGGAGGAATGAAGGGACAAGAGACACGAGAGATGACAGCAAGACAAAAGTTCTGATCAAGCTGCAAACTTTTATTGTTCACACAGAGGAATTTATATGCTGGAGATTTGAAAGCTCTCTTATCAGCAGTTCCTGGATGTCTTCACAAGGTGAGATAACCTCAGGATATTTCAGGAAGACAGATGGCCACAGGATGTCTCAGGAACACAGATGACTACAGGATGTCTCCCAGACAGGATGTCTCCCTGGGGGCTGTTTCTTGTAAGTGTCAGGCTATTCTTATAAGGAGAATTCCTTCTACCCCTTATAGTCAGGGATTCAGTATTTCAAATGGAAAATTGGAGAAAGAATCCAATGTGTATGCAAATATGTGCTACCCAAAAATCTTCCCACTCTCATCCAGAACAATGCCTTGACATTACCTTCACCCCAAGTAAGACACAATTAGAGGAGAAGAGTTAGAAAATCTGTGAATATACATCAAGAATGGAAAATGCTCCAGATTTCACATCTTTGGAGGTGGTAGAGGAGTTTCCAAATGTAAGGGAGAGGGTAAAACTCCACAAACATGGAGCTCTGCTTGACTAAAGACTTTTTGAGAAACTGCCTCTGAGGTTGGGCACTTGAAATATATGTTGTTGTCAGGAGCTTTAGCTCCCTTTGTAGTGAGACCATCAAGCTGGGTCTGCATGTATGTGACCTGGAGGACATGGTTTCTTATTTTCCAAAGGACATGAGGCAGCAGTGCTGAATTCTCTCTTTGTAGGTAAACTGTTGTCACTGAGTGCTAAGTGTCTTCCAGTTTGGAAGCCATTTGCTCATCCTCCAATTTTGTTGTGTTTCTTGCAGCTGCACTGGGAGTTTGGTATTTGCTTCATGAAATACAAAGAGTTCAACTGGGACACAGTACTGGAGGGAGTTCTGTCACATGTGATGTGTAAGGGTCTGTGGGAGAATGCACCAACCAGGCTTCTATCCCACATAGCTTGCCCCCTTCACCATAGCAATCTGATTCTAAACATTGCACTGAAACCTCTCCATATAACAACATACCTTTACATACAAGGGTCTGGGGGCTGCACCATGTCAGTCACAAACCATTTGAAAGCCAATGGCTGATCCACATCACCCAACAACAAATGTTTTAACACACACCTTCACACCACTTCTCTAGGCCGACTACTCAGCAGGGTCCAAATTACTGCCATCTCTGTTCTACACCATTTTCATGAAACCCAATCAAACAGGCACTGTCTGGTATACTCGTGATCATCAATAGAACATCCAAAGATTCTACAGTGCGAAGTGGTCATGGGAATTTCAAAAATTTCATGGTAATTATCAGACATTTTTCAAGGATGAAGTTGGAGGCACTGTGGGTTTCAATTCATTCAGGAACCATTAAATGGAGAGGAAGCTCATTTCATTGAAAATTCTGGAGAATTGTAACAGGCAAGGCTTCCCAAAGACAGGCAAAAAGGTCACATAAAGCCAGGCGTTTGAGGTCTACAATGTGTGGTCCATGTGTGTTTTGACTTGCAACTATGGCTGCCAATTCTTTAAGAATAAAATTATGTGATATTCTTCCTGAGATTCCCAGTGCTCTGTGGAAAGCCACCCTGGGCCTAGATCTCAGTTTCCAAGGGCAACTCTCATGTGTGGCATCCTAAAATCCCAACACAATACATGGCAATACTTCTTTGAGGTCCATTCCAAAACTCAGTCTCTAAGGGGAATCACACCAGTGTTCAAGACCAGGTGGACCCATCATCTTTTCCAACAGCCACAAAAATGACCACAATTAAAACCAAAACACTTCCACATGGCCCTCATCTTCTTTCATATCGACACTCATCATAACCTCAGGCTGTAGTTTTTCATGAGGGGCACAGCCAAGGACAGTATCCAAAATAAGGTCCCTTGCCCACATTTGCCTAAAGTCAATGTGGCTGGGAAACCCTTCTAGTGAACCAGGAGTGATCAAAGAGGCCTGCCCTTAATACTGCTCTGATTCTCCATTTTGAGGCCTAATGAATGTGGGGTTTAGATTCTTTATGTTAATTGGAGTCATGAGAAACCTATGAACGTATGATCTAGTCTCTGCACTGCTTTGAAGAACTCATTTGACCCAAAGGATCCCTATTCTCATAGATGGACATCAGGAACCTTACAGAGGAAGGTGAGAGACTTCATCCACAATGACTGCTCTTTTGGCTCTTTTGGTTTTGGATGCAAACGTGGGATCCTTCTTTAGATCCATCAGGTGCTAAGAATCTAAGCCATAGCCTCACACAGGGCCAAGAGGCTGATTCAGACACATCCCTTTCCAAACCAATTAAGCAAGGAGCCACAGATGATGCCCATTCATTTCCATTTGAAAACTCTTTTCTTCAGGCTTCCCAAAGGGGTGGCCTGAGGCAAAAAACTTCCTGACATTCAGAGCAACAGAACAATAGGTAATTAAAAGTACCAAAGCAGGGTTTCTTCACTGAGACTTGTCAGAAGCCAGTGGTGAGCCACTATCTGTTTTCTCATACAAGCCCCCTCTTCAGAGCTTTCCTGGCATATGGCCATTCTCACATCTGTAGGTACCAAGATAGGCTGACTCTGTCCTTGGTAATTCAAAACTAGTGACACCACTGGGAGTGGGACTGGGACTGGCTCTGTGTGCCTGGCTTCCTGGATGCCAATTTCCATCACCGAGGAAGTGAGGTGAGGTCACTTCCTTCAGGATCTGAATGAGGTCACTGCCTTGGCAACCACTTTGTCCTAACAGTTGCTTCCAAGGGTCCCATGAGATGGAGGCTTCCCCTACTTAATGTGACAATTTCACAAGTTAAAATGGTATATCAACCATTGGCACCCGGGAACAGCTCTCCATACAGGCCTGATTTGGTCCATCTTCTCTACATTAAGAAGAGAGAAGCTGATTAAGACACAACCCTACATCCTGACCAGGTTGTTTGCCATTGAAGATGACTTGTGGTCTCTCAGGTCCTTCATAGCTGCCTACATATTCTCCAGGGATACTTTCAGCATGGACCTTTGAAGTTCTCAGCAGGTAGAGGATCCCTACATTTCAGTATTATAAGACCACCTCTGTCCCTGCTCTTCTGTAAAGTAAGATTGAGGGAACACTGTATGTTTAGGGTTAATAACAGGTTCAATTTGGATTAGGAATCATTTTCTGGATGAATAATGGTATTGGCAACCTGTGAAATTTATAAGAATATAGAGGTGAACTGTGTGTATGAAAATAGAAATCCAAGTAAGATTGGAAGCCCAGAAGTGCATTGGGCCCTTGATTGTGATACTGAGCATTGAATTACATTCTGCACAGATGTCTCAGATAAATTGATATACAATGGCATAGGACATTGTACCTTGGATGATTGAATGTAGAAGCGAACATCCGGTCAAAAAGGGATAGTCAGTAGGAATAGGAAGATAGTAGGTAGGTATAGGAAGAAGGGTGAGTGTATGATTTGGAACAAAATTTCTTTAGCAACAGGGTTTCGGATAGAAAATGAATTTAAATGTCAGCACATGTGAAGAGTCTGTCACAATGATGAAGTGGGAAAAATATGTAGGTAAGCAGATATCAATAGAGACATTATGAAATCAGGGTTGAGTTTGAATATGCAATCTTAGGAAGAAACAAATATGTAGTCATCAATAGGATTGACATTTGAGAGCATAAGTAATCTTGGACATGGATGATTTTAGTAATCCATGTTAATTTTCCATTTTGGCTTTGGTACAATCATAAATGTGAACTTTGAATTTAGTGTCCAGAATATTTCTGTGAATAAATGTATATGTAGATCAGGTGACATGAGTATTTCTTCCACCATTTCTGGGAGCAATATTGACTGACTACTTCTGATTGATAGGTACAGATGCTTTATGTGAATTGGAATCATGAGAAACCCAAGCACCTCTTCAGGGATTGAAGAACTCATATGACCCAAAGGATCCCTATTCTCAATTGATGGAGGTCAGGAATCTAACAGAGGAAGGGAAGATACTTCATCCAAAATGACTGAACTTTTTGCCATTTTGGTTTTGGATGCACACATGGGATCTTTCTTTAGATCCATCAGGTGCTGAGAATCTAAGTCACAGCCTCACACAGGGCCAAGAGGCTGATTCAGACACATCCCTTTCCAAAGAAATTTAGCAAAGAGCCATAGGTGATGCCCATTCATTTCCATTTGAAAACTGTTTTCTTCAGGCTTTACAAAGGGTTGGCCTGAGGTAAAGAACTTCCTGACATTCAGGGCAACAGAAAAATAGGTAAGCAAAAGGCCCAAAGCAGGGTTTCTGCACTGAGACTTTCCTGGTTACACTGTCCCTGCTCTTCTGTAAAGTTAGATTGAGGGAACAGTGTATGGTTAGGGTTAATAACACGTTCGATTTGGGTTAGGAATCATTCTGCAGGATGAATATTCGTACTGGGAATCTGCAATAATTACAAGAATATATAGGTAAAATAAAAGTATGAAAACAGAAATCTAGGCAAGATTTGAAGCTCAGATGGGCATTGGGCCCTTGAGTGGGTTACTTAGCTTTGAATTATGTTCTGCACAGATGTCTCAGATAAATCGATATACAATGACATAGGACCTTGTACCTTGGATGATTGAAAGTTGAAGAGAACATCCAGTCATAAAGGGAAAGTCCGTAGGTTTAGGACGATAGTCTCTAGGTTTAGAAACAACAATGAGTATAGGATTTGGACCAAACGTTCTTTAGCAATTGGTTTTCAATAAGAGAGTTAATGTAAATATCAGCACATGTGAAGAGTCAGACACAATGATGAAATGGGGAAAATATATAGGAAAGCAGATATCAATAGAGACATTAACAAATCAGGCAATGTATAAAGTGAGGGATAGGATTAGACATTTTCAACAGGGTTGAGTTTGAATATATAATCTTAGAAAGAAACAAATACATAGGATTTATCAATAGGATTTACATTTTAGAGCATTAAGCAACTGGGACATGGATATTTTTAGTAATCCATGCTCACTTTCCTTTTAGGCTTTGCTACAATCATAAGAGTGACTTTTGCTTTCTGTGTCCAGAATATTACTGTGTTAAAATTTATATGTAGATCAGGTGACATGAGCATTTCTTCCACCATTACTGGGAGCAATATTTTGAAGACGTATAAATATTGGGGGAACAAAGTGGAGTACCCTGTGTCAATGGATATAGAAATAATGTATGAATAGATGATACTGTGAATAAATAATATAACTGGTTCCAACTTTAAATAGTGGATTGATTTGATATCTGAAAATATACTGGAAATCTTAAACTGATATTCATACATTCACTACAACCAGGTATACATCTAACGGTAATATTAGGGTTATGGTTTATCATGAAGAGTGTGTGAGTTTTGCTTCAAATATGATTATGAAAATCAAAAATAATGTGTTTGGAAAGAAGTCTCATGACAAGACTAGTCAAGAACACTGGAGGAATATATGTGTTCTGAATCAGGAGGTGATTGAAATTGAAACAAATGCCTATAAATTTGTGAACTTGTGGATGAAAGATATATCATATGATGTGCATAAACTGAAGAAATAGTAATGTACCACTGTTTAATAAAAATGAACCGCAAAATACACATCATGTCCCATAGGAAAATGCTTGCATTGATGTTGAACTTGGTTTTACTGTAGAAATATTAGGATTTGTGTGCACCATTCACTGAAGTTAGTCTTCAGTACTAGGAAACAAATCTGTATTAAAGTTGGATGAATATTTCTGGGAATAATCTTGTGAAAAGTTGATCATAAATCCACATACATAAATATGAATGATTTTAAGGAGTGTATAATAAGATTCATATATTTCATGTTTTGAAAAATTTGGAGAGTATATATATATATATATATATATATATATATATAAATAAATAAATACACACACACACACACACACACACACACACACACACACAGAGGTAGACATTTAAACTAGCAATATATTTGCCAATTGAAATTCATCATGAAATGTGTAACATCCACAGGTGCAAAAATATTGATTTCACTGAAAATGGATCTATATATAATGTTGTTCTAATAACAAGCTCACCCATAGGTTGAATTCTCAATTCCAACAGTGTTTAAGAGGAGTGATCTCTTCTCATAACTTGTATATGCCTAGTCAGCAACCTCACAAAAATATACGTTTGATAACAGGTAGGATTCTATATGTGCATATAAAAATACATGTGCTGAATAGTCTACAGAGAAAGGAGACACCAATTTGTTGAGAGCCACAGCTTAAGGGGCCCCATCAAACTTCCAGTTACCAGCAACATTCCCCTGTGAGATGATTATTGGCTCACAGCGGCCCCAGCAACATCTAGCTGATTGGCTCCTCTGCCATGATGCACATTGGGCAGTTTCCCTGCCCTTTCAGACCACAGAGCTGCTCATTGTGGGACTTTTTTGGCTCCACCCACCTGACCCAGCCATATGGCCTCAAGAGCAGGAGGATTGTGGGAGGTGGAGAGGCTTGTGGGTGTGACAGAAACTTTGCAAGGAAGCCAGTGGTGGCAGTTGGGCTCTGAGGGTTTTTCCTAAGGAGCTGTTTTGCTTGGCGTGTGTGGTTCTAAAAATAAACTTTGTTTCTTTTGAAAAGTCGCTCTTGAATCGTGCCCAGCCAGACTGCAGCATTTGGTGGCTCGCACGGGGAGCCACTGAGGGTAAGTGATAAGGTAAACTGCTAGCCCCTGAGGGAAGGGCGAGAGGATCGGTAGCCATTTTAAGATTCCTCTTTTGTTTTGCTTCACTTTTGTTGCCTGTCCATGGAGATGAGTGAGATGGATGAAAAAACGCTCACATCTGAGAAAAAAATTATTTACTTCTGAGGAACAGATAGGGAGAAAGGACGGATGCACATGTCAGTAGGATATAAAGGCTATAATGACTTTTTGTTGTTCCCTTTTTATTTTATTCTGTCTCGGTTTTGTTTGGCATGGTCTTGTTGGGTTGTATTATAGTAGAAATACAGGATCAGAAATTAGTAAAAAAACAAACTGAAAGAGTGTTAAGTAAATTGTTAGAGGCAGGAGGCACCTCAGTAAAGTCAAGAACAGTCAGGGCATACGTTGATACAATACAAAAATGTAGCCCGTGGATTTTTAAGGAGTTGTTAAATATACCATAATGGAACCATCATGGTGAAGATTTAAAAGGGGGGAAAAGAACAGCCCAGGGACTCTGACAGTTGGCACATTGCCATTGAGGACGTTTATATCTGGTTTGCTTAGTCCAAAGACTTCAGATCAGACAAAGATAGAGGAACAAAGCTTAGGTCAGAAAAAGCCATCAGGGGCAAAGTTACAAAAGGAGACTGCTACTAACAACTTTCAATAACTAGAGGGTGTAAGTGTCCAACCAACAGCGCCTCCTCTACAGGAGACTGTTACTAACACCTTTCTATCACCAGAGTATGTAAATGTCCAAATAACAAGGCCACCTCCATATGCTGGGAGGCCCCCAAACCCCACAGTTGATAGTTCGGATCCTGAGACAGGATCTCAAGTATGAACATGCCCTGATTTTGAGGTAGGAGGGCAGCGAATTCACCATGCTTTAAATTTCAAAATAGTGAAGCAGCTAAAAGGGGCTGTAACAACCTATGGTCCTCAAGCACCCTTCATTGTAAGCTTGGTCGAATCCATTAACAACTTGAATATGATGCCAGTAGATTGGGCTAATATGTGTAAAGCTGTGCTAAATGGAGGTCAATACCTTTTATGGAAGGTTGCCAATGAGGAATTTTGCAAGGAGACGGCTAGGTGAAATGCAGAAGCTGGTTATCCTCAGAGAAATCTAGATATGTTTTAGGAAAGGGACCTTATGAGGACCAGCAGCAACAAATTGCATATGATCCTGGCGTATACGCACAAATTGCTGCAGAGGCGGTTAGGGCATGGAAGACTTTACAAGGACATGGAGGTTTACAAGGTCAATTATCTAAGGTAATACAAGGAGCTAATGAATCTTACACTGAATTTGTAGATAGGCTTATTCAAACAGCTACCAGAGTTTTGGGGAATACAGAACAAGCAATGCCATTAATAAAAAACTGGCTTATGACCAAGCGAATCGTAGGTGCAGAGATATCACTAGACCATGGAAACATGAAGATTTAAACACATATATTAAATTATGTAAAGACATTAATGAATAAGAGGAAGTCATGGCAGCTGCAGTAAAACAGGCTTTAGATGCCAGAGACATCAATGAACAAGGGCAATTTGTGGCAGCTGCATTAAACAGGCTTTAGATGCAAGGTCAGGAACATGCTACAATTGTGAACAAACAGGACATTTTAAAAGGAATGTCTCCATAGGAAGAGGGTTTAACAAAAATAGGTACCAAAGGAGTAGAATACTGGGTATTTGCCCACGATGCCGTAGAGGGAGACATTGGGCTAATGAATGCCGTTCTCAAACCACCATAGAGAGTACTTCATTATCAAAAACGAACAAGGACTAGCTGTTTATCCATGATATCATGGAGAAAGGCACCGGGCTCCATTGCCAAAAAATGGACAGGGGAGCCCAATGCTCTGGGGCCCAAAACCACAAATATACGGAGCACTGGAGGAACCCAGCAACCCCATCAGTGTAGTGCCCAGGACACATTGTGCATCAGACGCCTCATCAGACAAATCAGAGGGAGCGCAGGGTTAGACATCTGCACCTCCGTCAGATCAGTACTAACTGTAGAGATGGGGGTTCAAATCATTCACACATGGTGAAAGGACCTCTTCTCAAAGGAACAGTAGGCTTATTATTGGGACGCAGCTCTTCTAATCTAAAAGGACTTATGATAAGTCCTTGGGTAATTGATCCCGATTATGAAGGTGAAATAAAATTTATAGCCAGTTCTCCAAAGGACATATCAGTAATTACACCAGGAGATAGAATAGCACGGTTACTAATAATACTCAGTCTGCATGATAAATTTTCCAGTCGTGCTGTAGAAAGAGGTTCCAAGGGACTAGGCTCCACAGGTGTAGATTTGGTTATGCTTTCTTTAAATTTAGATTCTCGCCCCAGGCTAAAACTAAATATTCAAGGACATGAATTTAATGGGCTACTTGATACAGGTGCAGATGCTAGCATTGTCTCTCATCAAGAATGGCCAAAACATTGGCCATTACAACAATACACTCAAACACTTTGAGACCTAGGAGTGGCAACTAATCCCCATAGAAGTGCAATGGTATTGGATTGGAAGGATCCTGAAGAATGTGAAGGAACTATACAGCCATATGTATTGGATAATCTTCCCGTAAATTTATGGGGATGAGATGTCCTAGATCAATTAGGTTTGACATTAACAAATAACATCAATCAAAATGTACCCACTATTATGGCTAGAGAAGGTTTTAGGAAAGGAAAAAGATTAGAAAAACAAGAACAAGGTATAGCAGCACCAATACAAATAGACCAAGCAACAGACAGACATGGGTTGGATTTTCAGAAAGGGCCACTGAGACAATAAAAATTACTTGGAAATCAGAAAGACCAGTATGGCTTCTTCAGTGGACCCTGACTAAAGAAAAGATACAAGCAGCCCAGTTTCTGGTCAAACAACAATTAGTGGAAGAACATATACAACCTTCTGTATCTCCCCATTATACTTTCATTTCTGTCATCAAAAAGAAATCTGGTAAATGGAGATTATTGCAAGATTTAAGAGCCATTAATAATGAGATGGTTATTTTGGGACCTGCTCAATCAAGGATTCCTCAATTGTCTGCTTTGCCAAAAACTTGGTATGTTTTAGTTATACATATTAAAGATTGTTTTTTTTTTTTCATTTCCAATTCTTCTTGAGGATAGTCCAAGTTTTGCATTTACTATCCCTGCACTGAATCATGAAGGTCCTGATCAGAGGTATGAGTGGAAAGTACTCCCTCAAGGGATGGCTAACAGCCCAACTATTTGTCATATTTATGTTAACAAAAGTAATCCAGCCACTTAGAAATCAAAATCCTGAACTACAAATATTTCACAATATGGATGATGTGTTATTAGCACACAAGTTAAAAACCCATTGCTAGAATGTTATGCCACACTTACAAACTTATTAAAAAATTATAATCTAGGGAAATCAATTGATAAAATACAATTAAATTTTCCAATTAATTATTTAGGAGTTCTATTATCCTCAACCATGTCAGTCCACCAAAAATTCAAATACGAGTAGATCAACTCAAATCAATTAATGACTTTCAGAAGTTATTAGGAGACATTAATTGGATAAGGCCTTATCTAGGTATACCAACAGGAGAGTTGGGACCTATATTTGATATCCTAAAAGGTCCATCTGATCCAAATTCACCCAGAATGTTAACGCCTGAAGCAATAAAGGCATTAAAAATCATTGAAACATATATGGGAAATATGCATTTGGATAGATTTGATAAAATAATGCCTTTATTATTTATTGTGCTACCAACAAAAAATATTCCTACAGGAGTATTTTGGCAAGAAGGTCCATTATTATGGATACATTTATCTTATTCTTCTAACACTATTATTACTAGGTATCCTGAGGCTGAGGGACAATTAATACTCATAGGAATAAAAGCAGCAAAGGGAGTGTTTGGAATTTCTCCCAATAAAATTATTACTCCATACACTATGAATCAAATTGATGAATTAGCTAATGAGTTAAATACTTGGGCAATAATCATGTGTAAATCTAATGTTTTATTTGATAACCACTTACCATCTAATCTTTTATTGTCTTTTGGGTCATTGCATCCTGTAATTTTTCCAAAAATTACAAGAAAACTCCTATCATGAATGCTCCAAATATATTCACTGATGGGTCAAATAATGGTACAGCAGCAATAGTTACACCTGATCAAATTTTTACATTTTTAGCACCCCAAAAATCAGCTCAAAAGGTAGAGCTTAATGCAGTATTATAAGCTTTTGTGATGTTTAAAGATTCTGTGTTTAATTTATTTTGCAATAGTCAGTATATAGTTAATGCTATAGTATCTCTTGAAGATGCTGGTAGGATTTCCCCTTCCTCTACTGTTTTCTCTTTCCTTTCCAGTATACAAAGTCTAATCTGGGACAGAAAATATCCATTCTTAATAGGACATATCTGGGCACATACAGGATTGCCTGGAGCCCTTAGTTTGGGCAATGATTTAGCAGGTAAAACTACACATGACATACATACATATTTTCTGTACACTAGAAGAAGCTATAAATTTTCATAAAAAGTTCATTATCAATGCTAATACTTTACAAAAGCATTTTAAAATAACTAAGGAACAAGCTAGACAAATAATAAAACAATGTCAAAATTGTGTGACCATTTTACCACATTTTAATCTTAGAGTCAATCGTAGAGGATTGATACCTTACCATATATGGCAGATGGATGTCACACACTTGCCAGAATTTGGAAAATTAAAATATTTGCATGTTACAGTTGATACTTCTTCTGGATTTTTGATGGGCTCCCTTCATGGGGGAAAAAAACTAAAGATGTTATAGCTCATTGCTTACAACATTTTGCCACTGTGGTCATTCCAAAGCAGTTAAAAACTGATAATGCCCCCGGTTATACTTCTACCTCTTTTAAACCATTTTGCTAAACATTTGGCATTACTCATATATCAGGAAACCCATACAATCCACAGGGACAAGCCATAGTTGAAAGAGCACATCACACTATTAAAATGTACTCATTAAAGTAAGAAGACAGAATTGGGAAGGGATATAAATTCCCCAAAGATAAACTTAAAATAACCCTTTTTACTCTAAACTTTTTAAATTTGGATTTTCAGGACTTAGTGCTGCAGAAAGGCATAAGTGTCAAAAAATGTGTATAAGCCCGAGGTACTTTGGAAGGATATTCTAACAGGACAATGGAAAGGTCCTGACCCATTAATTTTTTGGAGTTGGAGGTCTGTTTGTGGGTTTCCACAGGAAGAACAGCAGCCGATTTGGATTCCAGAGAGATTAACTAAGATCCCGACCCAGTGATTGCCTGGAGTCGGGGGTCTGTTTATGTGTTTCCACAGGGAGAACAGCAGCCGATTTGGATTCCATAGAGATTAACTGAAGCGATTTCGATAGACCAAAATAAGATGATTTGGCTCAAATCCATAACAGCTGATATCCAAAACTCCAGTTTGGCTATCCTTACATCTGCGACAGAACAGGGATGCTTTTTTCAATATCTATTTTATTATTGCCCTTTCTCAAATCATGAAGTTCTCTTTTGTTTTTTTGAGCTCATACAGACCTAGGTTAATGTTTTGCTTATCAGTTCTATTTTTTGACTGTAGAGTTTTTAAACATTGCAATGATGATTTCACATGTAAAATGTTATAAGGCCTTTACTATTATATTATGTGTTGTATGTATTTATTATGTGTGCACACTTGTGTTTTGTGTTATATATTTGAATGTGCATATGTCCATATATCACATATGATGAGTGCTAATGAAATAATATATCCATTTTTTTTTATTCACGTGAATTAAATTGTTTAATTTAAATTGGGTAAACAACTGTTCAGGATTGTTTTAATATGTGAAAAAATAGGAGGTTAACAGACGTGTTTGTTTACTTTCACTTTTCCTTTTCATTATATTTAATTATTCTCTTCAAGATAACGTAAATTGTTAAGAAAATTGTTTTCTTTTAGTGCCTTCAGGAATGTTACAGAATTTTTTCTTTAGCCATTATTGCCAGAATTCCTATCTTCATCCCAGTGCCGGTGAAGACAAAGATAAAATCAATCTACAGATTCTGCAATAGCCATCACTGAACTGCTTGTAGAACTTTCCTGGATTATGTATCACTTGTATGCATTGTGAACTCACTTGTATGCATTGTGAACTATCTGCTGGTGCAGCGAATTGTGGCAGTGTTGGGGTACTTATGCTGATGCTGTCATCAGTGATAGAATTTTTCCAATAGGAGCCATCAATTGACTTGGTGTATCTTCCCTATTCTCACTTGATAGAGGTCAGGAAACTTACAGAGGGAGGCGAAAGACTTCATCAGCAATGACTGCTCTTTTGGCAATTTTGGTTTTGGATGCACACATGGGATTTTTCTTTAGATCTATCAGGTTCTGAGAATCAAAGCCACAACCTCACACAGGGCCAAGAGGCTGATTCAGACACATCCCTTTCCAAAGTAATTAAACAAAGAGCCACAGGTGATGCCCATTCATTTCAATTTGAAAACTGTTTTCTTCAGGCTCCACAAAGGGGTGGCCTGAGGCAAAGACATTCCTAACATTCAGGGCAAGGGAACCATAGGTAAGCAAATTGCCCAAAGCAGGGTTTCTCCACTGAGACTTTTCTGGTTACACTGATCTCTGAGGTTTCTGAGATGTTCCCATTCCCTTCAGCTATCCAGTACATGGCTATGTCACAGAGTTTGGAGGTGGTACATATCTTGGACACAAAACCATGAGCCTATTCTGGAGAGAGTCCAGAAATCAGGAGGTGAACAGGAACTTAGGAAGATAGTAGGTGTTGTCTATCCATAAGGCAAGCCACAGTCCATTCATAAAAAGGGCAGAATAAATGCCTGGAAGCTTCCTACTAGTCAGGACACCTCCATTGATGTATTCGCTTTTCTAATAACTACAACCACGGACACAGTGGATACACAGACATAGAAAAACTCGCCTTCTCAAACGACTTACTAGAAACAGTCGACTCCAAACCAAACAAACAACCTTTGCTACCTATTCTCAGAACATGAGACAAAACCACGAACTCACACCCACACCCACTAAGGCACCTCATTCCCACAACAAGGTCTGTGACTATCCGGAGTGTCCTCTGACTGGTGGACCATACTATGTTCCCCCAAAATGGCCTGTCCTTTATCAGATCAGGTCCCTTTTGCCAACTCTGTTAAGTTGTCAGGAGCCAGCAATGAGCCACTACCTGCTTCCTCAGGAAAGGCCCCTCTTCAGAGTTCTCCTAGCATTTGTTCATCCTCACATCAGGAGGTACCAAGAAAGACTGACTCTGTCCTTGGAAAATTCAAACAAGTGTGCCCACTGGGAATGGGACTGGCACTGGCTCTGGGTGGCTGGCTTCCTGGATCCCAAGTTCAGAGAGTTCCATCACCAAGGAAGTGAGGTAGGTCACTTCCTTCAGGAACTTAATGAGGTCAATACCTTGGCAACCACTTTGTCCTAACAGTTGTTTACAAGGGTCCCATGAGATGGAGGCTGCCCCTACTTTCTCTGACTCAGTCATAAGTTAGAATGGTATATCAACCACAGGCACCATGGAACAGCTCTCCACACAGGCCTGGTTTTGTCCATCTTCTCTACATTAAGAACAGAGCGACTGATTCAGACACAATACTTCATCCTGACCGGTTTTTTTGCCATGGAAGATGATTTTGTGCTCTCAGGTCCTTCATAGCTGCCTAAGTCTTCTCCAGGGATCATTTCTGCATGGACCTTTGAGGATTTCAGCAGGTGGAAGATCCCCTATATACCTGTATTGTAAGACCAACTCTGTCCCTGCTCTACTGTAAAGATAGATTGATGGAACAGTGTATGCTTAGGGTTAATAACAAGTTTGATTTGGCTTAGGAATCATTCTGTGCAATGAATAATGGTTTTGGGAACCTGTGATATTTACAAGAATATATAGGTGAAATATAAGTATGAACACAGAAATCTAGGTAAGATTTGATGCCCAGAAGTGCATTGGGCCCTTGATTGAAATACTCAGCTTTGAATTATATTCTGCACAGATGTCTCAGATAAATTGATATACAATGGCATAGGACCTTGTACCTTGGATGATTGAATGTCAAAAAGAACATCCAGTCAGAAGGATAGTCAGTAGGATTAGGAAGATATTCATAGGTTTAGAAAGCAGAGTGAGTATAGGATTTGAACCAAACGTTCTATAACAGTAGGGTTTCGGGTAGAGAATGAATGTAAATATCAACACATGTGAAGAGCCAGTCACATTGATGAACTCTGGAAAGTATGTAGGAAACCATATATCAATAGAGACATTAGGAAATCAGGCAAAGTATAAAGTACGTGATAGGATCAGGCATTTTCAACAGTGTTGAGGTTGAATATATAATCTTAGGAAGAAACAAATATGTAGTCACCAATAAAATTGACATTTGATAGCATTAGGCAACCTGGACATAGATGTTTTTAGTAATCCATACTCACTTTCCATTTAGACTTCGGTACAAACATAAGTGTGACCTTTGCATTTTGTGAAAGAAGTCTCATGAAAAGACCAGTCATGAAACCCTGTGGAAAACATGTTTTCTGAATTAGGAAGTGATGAAAAGTAAAACAAAATGCCTATAAATTTCTGAACTAGTGGATTAAATATATATCCTATCATGTGCATTAACTGAAGAAAAAGAAATGTACCAGTATTGAATAAAAATGAATGACAAAATACACATCACATCCCATAGGAATCTACTTGCATTGATATAAAACTGTGTCAGTTACTGCAGAAATATTAGGATTTGTATGCACCATTTACTGTTAGTTTTCAGTAATAGGAATCAAATATGTAGTTCAGGTGGATGAATATTTCTCAGAATAATCTTGTGAAAAGTTGATTATTAATCCACATACATGAATATGAATGAATTTACGGAGTGTATAATAAGACACATATATTTCATATTTTGAAAAATCTGCAGAGTGTGTGTGTATATATATATAAACATACACACACACACACACACACACACACACACGCACGCACACAGACATTAAAAAGTAGCAATATATGCCAATTGAAATTCACCACGAAATATATGTCATCCACAGATCCAAATAAATTTGTTTTACTGAACATGGATTCATGTATAATTTTATTGTACTAGGAAGCTCATCAATAGTTTGAATTTTCAGTTTCAACAGCGTTTAGGAGGAGTGATCTCTTCTCACAATTTGTGTCTGCCAAGTCAGCCACCTCACAAGAATGTACGTGTGGTACCAGGTAGGATTCTATATGTGCATATAAAAATACATGTGCTGAATAGGATACAGAGAAAGGTAGACAGGAATTCACATATTTGTTAACTTTAAAAACACATGGAGAATCATTTCAACAAAAAATTGACTAGATTTATAACTCCTACCCTATATAATGCAAAAGGCAATTCCAATGATACACCATTCCTCCTCTGAACTGCTTGTATTTCTATTCTGTTTGGGTTAATTTTCTCCATCATATTAGAATTAGTAGTCAGAGTCTAGTTGGCATGGGTTTGTGTCAGGGATTCAGTATTTTGAATGAAAATTTTGAAAATGATTCCAATGTTTATGCAAATATATGCTACAAAAGTATCTTCCCACTCTCATCCATAACAATGCCTTGAGATTACCTTGGCCCCAAGTTAGACACAATTAGAGGAGAAGAGTTAGAAAATCTGTGAATACATATCTGGAATCAAATATGCTCACGAGTTCACAAACTTGGAGGTGGTAGAGGAGATTCCAAAAGTAAGGGACAGGGTAAACACTCCACAAACATGGAGCTCTGCTGGACTAAAGACTTCTTGAGGCACTGCCTCTGAGGTTGGGCACTTGAAATATATGTTGTAGTCAGGAGATTCAGCTTCCTTTGTAGTGAGACCATCAAATCTGGGTATACTTCTATGTGACCTGGAATACATGATTTCTTATTTTCCAATAAACATGAGGAAGCTGTATTTAATTTTCTGTTTGTAGGTAAACTGTGGCCACTGGGGGCTAATTGTCTACTCTTGTGGACTCTGAAGCCATTTGGTCATCCTCCAGTTTTCCTGGTGTTGCTTGCTGCTGCACTGGGAGTTTCGTATTTGCTTCACGAATTACAAGGAATTCACCTGGGACAAAGTGCTGGAGGGAGTTCTGTCACCTGTGGTGAGTCAGGGTCTGCAGAAGAATGTACCAACCAGGCTTCTATTCCACATAGCTTGCCTCCTTGACCTTAGCAACCGGATTCTGAACATTGGCCTGAAACCTCTCCATATAACAAGATACCTTTACATATAAGCGTCTGCTGGATGCATCATGTCAGTCACAAGCCAATTGGAAGCCAATGGCAGATCCACATGGCCCCACCACAGATGTTTTTTTATCACACACCTGCCCATCACTGCACTAGGCCCACTACTCAGCAGGGTCCAACTTCCTGGAATCTCTGTTATACACCATTTTCATGAAACTCAGTCAATCAAGTCACTGTCCTGCATAATCATGTTCAGCAACAGGACAACCAAAGTTTCTCCAGTGCCATCTGGTCATGGGAATTTCAAAAATTTCATGGTATTTATCTAGCAATTTTTCAAGGATGAAGTTGGCAGCATGTGGGTTTCAATTCATTCAGGGACCATTAAATGTTGTGGAAGTTCATTTCAAATGAAGTTCTGGAGAACTCTCACAGGCAAGGTTTCCCAAAGATTGGCCAAAGGGTCACATAAATCCAGGCCCATTGAGGTCTACAATGTAACGTCCATGTGTGTTTTGACTCTCAACTAAGACTGTAAAGTCGTTAAGAATAAAATCATGTGATATCAAGCCTGAGATTCCCAGTGGTCTCTGGAAAGCCACCCTGGGCCTAGATCTCAGTTTCCAAGGGTGACTCTCATGCTTGGCCTTCTAAAATCCCAACTCAATTCATGGCAATACTTCTCTAAGTTCAGTTCCTGTACTCAGTCTCTAAGGGAATCACACCAGAGTTCAAACTCAGGTGGACTCAGTCATCCCTTTCAACTGCCACAAAAATAACCACAATTAATACCAAAACACTCCCACATGGCCCTCACCTTCTTCCATATAGACACTCATCATAACCTCTGACTGTAGATTTCCATGAGGAATGCAGCCCAAGACAGTGTCCAAAATATGCTTTCTTGCCCCTCATTTACCTAAATTCTGAGTGACCTGGACACCCTTCCTGTGAACCAGGAGTGATCAAATAGGCCTGCCGTTAATTCTGATCCACTTCTGAAATTTGAGACCTACTGACTGTGGGGTTTAGATTCTTTATGTGAATTGGAGTCATGAGAAAACCCAACCACCTATGTGCTAGCCTCTGCAGGGAATTGAAGAACTCATTTGACCTAAAGGATCCCTATTCTCACTTGATTGATGTCAGAAACATTACAGAGGAAGGCGAAAGACTTCATCCACAATGACTGCTCTTTTGCTATTTTGGTTTTGGATGCACACATGGGATCTTTCTTTAGATCCATCAGTTGCTGAGAATCTAAGCTACAGCCTAACACAGGGCCAAGACGCTGATTCAGACACATCTCTTTGCAAAGCAATTAAGCAAAGAGCCACAGCTGATGCCCATTCTTTTTTATTTGAAAAAGGTTTTCTTCAGTCTTCACAAAGCGTTTTCCTTAGGCAAAGACCTTCCTGACATTCAGGGAAACAGAACAATTGGTAAGCAAAAGGCCCAAAGCAGGGTTTCTCCAATGAGACTTTACAGGTCACACTGGTATGTGAGTTTTCTGAGATGCTCGCCATTCACTTCAGGTATTCAGTACATGGCCATGTCACAGAGCATGGAGGTGGTACATATCTTGGATACAAAACCATAAGCCTATTATGGAGAGTGACCAGATTTCTGGAAGAAAACAGGAACTTAGGAAGATCATAGGTGTTGCCCATCATTATGGCAAGCCGCATTCTATTTATAAATTGGGCAGCATGAATGCTGGTAAGCTTTCTAAAAGACAGGACACATCCATTGATGCTTTCTCTTTTCTAATATCTACAATCACAGACACAGTGGGATACAGCGACACAGAAACACTCGCATTGTCAAATGACTTACTAGAAACAATTCCCCCCAAACCAAACAAACCTCATTTCCTACCTCTTCTCAGAACATGAGCCAAAACCACAAACCCACACCCACACCCACAAAGGCACCTCTTTCCTCCAAGTAGGTTGTGACTATTTGGAGTGTCCTCTGACTGTGGGCCATTCTAGGTTCCCCCAAAATGGCCTGTCCTGTCTCAGATTTTGTGTCCTTTGCCAAGTCTCTGAAGTTGTCAGGAGCCAGCAGTGAGCCACTACCTGTTTTCTCAGGAAAGGCCCCTCTTCAGAGTTTTCCTGCCATTTGGCCATCCTAACATCAATAGGTACCAAGAAAGACTGACTCTGTCCTTGGGAAATTCAAAAAGTAAAACCACTGAGACTGGGACTGGGGCTGTCAATGTTTGACTGGCTTCCTGGATCGCAAGTTCACAGAGTTCCATCACCAAGGAAGTGAGGTGAGGTCACTTCCGTCAGGAACTGAATGAGTTCACTGCCTTGGCAACCAATCTGTCCTAAGAGTTGCTTCCAAGCTTCCCATGAGATGGAGGCTGCCCCTGCTTCCTGTGACCCTTTCACAAGTTAGAATGGTATATCACCCATAGGCACCCAGGAGCAGCTCTCCACACAGGTATCATTTGGTCCATCTTCTCTACATTAAGAATGGAGAGGCTGATTCAGACAGAACCCTTCACCCTGACCAGGTTGTTTTCCATGGAAGATGACTTTTGCACTCTCAGGTCCTTCAGAGTTGCCTACATCTTCTCCAGAGATTATATCTGCATGGACCTTTGAGGTTATCAGCAGGTGGAAGATTCCCTATATTCCTGTATTGTAACACCAACTCTGTCCCTGCTCTTCTGTAACGTTAGATTGAGGGAACCATGTATGGTTAGGGTTAATAACATGTTTGATTTGGGTTAGGAATCATTATGCTGAATAAATAATGGTATTGGGAACCTGCAATATGTATAAAAATATATAGGTGAAATATATGTATAAAAACAGAAATCTAAGTAACATTTGAAGCCCAGAAGGGCACTGGGCCCTTGATTGGGATACTTAGCTTTGAAAAAATTGATATACAATGGCATAGGAGCTTGTACTTTGGATCATAGAATGTAGAAGAGAACATCCAGTCAAAAAGGATAGTCGGTAGTGAAAGGTTAATAAAATAGGTACTTGTCACTTACTCTTTTTCTGTATGCTTAACAAAACACTGTTGAAATCTTGAGAACTGTTTGCTAATCTTGTTCCCAGAATGTGCTGTCCCCAACTGCCAAAGTGTAGATTGTACTCCCTCACCCGGTTGCATGCAAACCGACCACTCGCCCTGACCCATCAGTATACTTCCCTCCCTGCCCTCTCCAAGGAAAATATATATGTTCTGCTTAAACTGTTCTCAGGGCTCTCTGCTCTATTCAAGTGAGCTCCGAGCCCCAGCATGCTGGACCCAGAATAAACCCTTTGCTGTTGGATAAGACAGTCTGTTAGTGGTCTCTTCCTTCCATGCTCACCCGACCTTTACATATGGAGATTCCACCGAGTTTTGGCAGCGGCGGACAAAAGACCCTAACGGGTTCCTCTTGGGTTAAGTAAGGTGCCTCTTTCTTGTTTCAGTGTTAAGGTTAGTGCTGGGCAAAATGGCTGTCGATGAAGAGCGTGAGTTCTCTCCGATGGTGGCTGACAGACGTGTCACAGAGCCACAGGCCACGTCCCTGGGGAACTTCCCAAAGACTCGGGAAATCGAGGAACAATAGTCTCCTCGACTCAGTAATATTTTGTATCTGATTCGGAATTGCCAGCCCATTGGGTTTTGCTGGCTACTCAGTCCTGGTCTCAGTTTTGGATGTCCATTGAATGTCTTTATTGTCTTGTCTTGTCTGTGTCGTGTGTCTTGCATTCACTCATTGTGTATCTTTCATTATGGGACACAGCACTTCAATGCCCCTGTCCCTGACCCTTGATCACTGGACCAAAGTCCGCTTAAGGGCTCAGAATCTTTCTTTTTTAGTTAAATGCTGGACCTTTCAGAATCTCTGTGCCTCAGAATGGCCCACCTTTGAATTTGGATGGCCCCTAGAAGGATCTTTCTACTTCCCACTAATTTAAGAAGTCAGAGATATTGTCTTTCACCCGGGCACACATAGCCATCCGGATCAACAGCCATATATCTTAACTTTGCTGGACCTCTGCAAATCTCCTCCTCAATGGGTGAAGCCTTTCTTTGTCCCTTCCCCTGCTCCTACTCCTTCCCCCATGATCTCTCAAACCCTCTGCTTCTCCTCCTCCTCCACCCTTTGTAATCCCTGAGTCAAAAGATTTGACTCTTCTGGACTCTCTTCTCCCTTATTATACCCTGCCTTGGTCCCCCAACCACCAACACCCTCTAAGTGATTCCCCTGCAGCTGACTCAGCCTCTCTACCACTGGAGGAATCTAAGCTGGCCCAGCGCCCTCCAGATAACTCCCCCGCAGCACACACAGCCCCTCCTCCGCAGGAGGAAGCTAGCCCAGCTAAGGAAACTTGATGGTGGTGAATGATTGAAAACCCTGGAACTCCTGTGATGCTCCCACTATGTCTCTACAGACCATTGATTGACGAAGGCCATGGGGGGAAAATGCAAGCCTACAAATATTGGCCTTTCTCCTCTTCCGACCTATATAACTGGAAATATAACAATCCCCCTTTTTCCGAGGACCCCACAGGGCTCACAGGTCTGGTTGAGTCATTGATATTTTCACATTTGCCTACTTGGGATGACTGTCAACAATTCCTAGGGACTCTCTTCACGACAGAGGAACAAAAGAGAATCTTCCTGGAAGCTATAAAAAAATGTCCTCCGACCAGATTGGAGAGTGATACATCTTCCCAACTTAATCAAAGCTGGTTTTCCTTTGAAACAACCCAACTGGGACACCAACACCATTGAAGTTAGAAAGCATCTGTCCACTTATCGCCAGGTTCTAATAGTGGGCATCCGAGTGGCCACTAGGTGACCAACTAATTTGGCCAAGGTAATAGAGATTATTCAAAGGCCTGATGAATCTCCCTCTATGTTTCTAGAGAGAATTATGGAGGCAAGTAGGAGATATACTCCTTTCGATCCTCAGGCAGAGGATCAAAAGGCATCTGTCATGATGGCCTTTATTGGGCAAGCTGCCCTGGATATTAAAAGAAAGTTACAGTGCTTAGATGGATTACAAGATATGACTTTGAGAGATTTAGTCAGAGAAGCCAAGAAAATATACCTTAAGAGAGAAACTGAGGAAGAGAATGAAGCAAAGTGAGGATAAAAGAAACAACAGACAGAATAAGGCGTTGACTAAGGTCCTGGTCACAACAACAAAAGGGCCAGAAATTAAGAAACAGGGAGACAGGAAGGGATACCTGGTCCCATGCCAGAGGCCACCCCTGGCCTCAGATCAATGTACCTACTGTACAAAAAAAAGGACACTGGGCCAAAGAGTGCACTAGAGAGGGACAGCCACGCCAGTCAGCCATTCTGACTCTGGAGGATGACTATGAAAGTCGGGGCTCAGATCTCCTCCCCGAGTTCAGGGTAACTTTTGAAGTGGAGGGGACCCCAGTAATCTTTGAAGTGGATAAAGGGGCAATATACTCATCCCTAGTGTCACATTGGGCCCTCTATCAAATAAAAGGTCTCTAGTTCAAGGGGCTAATGACAGTAAATATCGGGCTTGGACAACTAAGAGGATCATGAACCTGGGGAAAGGAAAAATCCATCACTCCTTCCTAGTAATCCCAGAATTCATAGCCCCATTGATGGGCAGAGATCTGCTCACCAAGTACCGGGCCAAAATAACTTTTAGTGGAATTTCTAAATCCTTCACTAAAAACTCCTATAGTCACAGCTCTAAATATGTCAACTCACTCACCTTGGTTCAAAGAAACTGCAGGTATTTCTGAAGTATCAAGAACAGAGTTTTCCACTAACTGACTCACAGCAAAAAGAAATAACTAAATGGGTAAAAAAAGCCTGTCGAGTCCATCAATTGGTAAATGCTTACCCTTCCAAGCTTCCTGCAGGAAAGCACCTACGAGGAATCAGACCAGGACAATTCTGGGCAGTTGACTTTACTGAAATTAAGCCAGCAAGGTATGGACATAAATATCTTCTAGTCTTTGTAGATACATTTTTAGGATGGATTGAAGCCTTCCCCACTAAAAGAACAAAAAAAAGAAACAGTGCAAATGGTGGTCAACCAGATCCTGAAAGACATTTTTCAAAGATACGGCCTGCCAAAGGTAATACGGTCTGATAATGCACCGGCGTTCGTGGCCCAAGTAAGTCAGGGGTTAGCCAGGAACCTGGGGATTCATTGGAAGTTTTATTGTGCTTACAGACCCTAGAGTTCAGGACAGGTAGAAAGAATGAATAGAACCATTAAAGAGACCTCAACAAAATTAAGCTTAGAGACCAGCATAAATGATTGGACTATGCTCATGCCTTATACAATGTTTCGTGCAAGAAATACGCCCTCTGTTTCTTTGAGTAACCACACCCCCTGTGAATATCTAGGGTGCCTCTCCTCCAGTAATGGACCAAAGCCCAACTCTAAGACCTAACAATCCCTTTCACACCCCCTTGCTTGACAGACTTAAAGCTCTTGAAAGATCTCAGTGATACCTGTGGAAAAAGCTGGCCACTGCCTACCAAACTGGGGACGAGGGGACTCCACATCGATATCAAGTAAGAGATTCATCTACGTAACATGATATCAGGTGTCATCCCTGGAACCCCACTGGAAAGGACCATACCAGGTGGTACTTATAACATCTACAGTGGTAAAGGTAGACGGTATCACTTCCTGGATCCTTGCCTCTCATCTCAAGCCTGCGCCCTGTCCACACTCTGGCTGGAAACTGGAAAAGACTGGTAACACTTTCAAATTGCATATTCACCATGTGGATAAGCCTATAGACTCTCCCCTCGGCCACAAGTAGTCCTAACCCTCATCAGCCCGTTCAGCAGCGTTGGCTGATCACAAATTCTACTGGAAAAGAAGTATAATCTATCTAGCATACAACCCACTTAGGGACCTGGTGACCATCTCTCCACCCAGACATTTGTCAGCTGGCTATAGGTCTTTCCTAATGGGATATCCCTGATGAAGAGGATCCCAGTAAAATTCCATTAAATCCCTTCCTTACCATAGATAATGGAAACAAACATTATGGATGTAGGGACACACGAGCCAGATGCAGGTTGGCTAGCCTAGATTACTGTGTTTACCCGGCCGACTGTCAAAGCCATAAACAGCCATGGCTGTGTGGGGGAAAAGCCGACTTTTTCTGTAAGTCATGGGGATGTGAGCATACAGGGGCTGCCTGATGGAACCCAAACTCCGCATTAAATTCAGTACACAGCATTGGCCATATTACGAATTAGAAAACAAAAACTGATGGCAACCAGAGGGGACTCTAGATCCTCAAATCCTGTGTGACCTTTTTAACATCTGCTAGTGCTCAAAAGGGTAAAAGGAGATTCAACTATGTAGAGGCCTTTTCCCTTCTTTGCTCACATCCTGAACTATGCTTATCCAATAGATCCTCACCTTCAGCCTTCTGCTCCAGAGTCTCTGCTGTCACTCCCACCTCAGCAACCTGATTTCTCCACTACAATTATTAGATCAAAAACCCATATCTCTGCTGGTTCTCAGACCATTGCCCCCTTACTGACGTAGCAGGTACTGAGGTACCCCTCCACCCACTCACTCCTCTCTTCTGCTGTCAGTGCCCGCACCGGGTCCCACCAGGTCCTCTTACCAACTAACCCAAAGCTCAAACCAGCTGAGGAGAGCCCTCAGACCCATATCCAAGATGTAATGAAAATGGCCTTTAAAGTTGCTTTGTCATCACTGAAAACAGTTTACTAAGAATTTAAAGTCCCTAACATGTGTTTTGGGATACTCACAACCATCTTCTTCTTTGCTCTACCTGTTCTACTGCTCAAATATTTGTTGCTAGGAAAATTCCAAACCACTTTCCAATTATTTTTTTACATCTCTCTTTTCTCATTCTCAGATACTCTGAGCTGCTCTCAGCCCCACCTTCTCCGTCTTACCCCTCTGTACCAGGCCCACAGAAAAGTCTTTAACTGACCTCCAGAAGTCTTCACCATGGCTGACTTTAGGACTTTCAGCAAAAGAGTCCCTATAAAAAAGTTCAATGTAGTTAAACTTCCAATTTTCATGTTGCCCTGTTCTACTTGGCCACTGGCTAAAAAAATTAGCACTCCTAATCAAGACACCCCCTTACTAGTTTTTCACAAAAATATGTGAACAAGGCCTCTGGCCTTGACATGGGGCTTCACAGAGATGGCTACATTTCTAAGTTAACGAAGTTAGCAACTGGGCTCCGTGGTAACAGCTGGCAATGGGAAAATAAGAAACGGAAGAAAAAGCTCTTTCCCTCCCAGGTGTCCTTGAAAAGTTAACTTGCCCAGAACCGAGGAAAAAACAGAAACAAAACTGCTTTTTTCAACTTCTGCAGACTGTGAACTTCTGAGCCCCTTCCATTACATGTTGGGTACAAAATTCTGAAACTACCTAAACTTGGGTTTCAGAGGATTACTTGATTACAACAGAATCAATGCCCTCTGAATCTGGTTGCCACCAAATAGGACTGTTTCCCTGTCTTCAGTGCTATCTTAGGTGAGTTGCCTTGTCCGTTCCTACTACAGCATGATTCTATATACTTAAACATTGTTAATGTTTTCATGAAATGGTCAACAGATGTGATTAATTGTGTAATCGTGCAGATGTTTCCCAGAGTGCTCTATCACAATGCAGGTTCATTTGAAGATCAAATAGGGGGGCATTCAACCCGTTTCCACTGAAAATATATATCCCTCAACTTAGCCATCATATTAGGAATAGAAATTGCTGCACTGTTGGCCACGGGAACCACTGCCTTTGTCCATGGGACTCAACAAATGACCCAACAAATGACAGCAATAGACCAAAACTAAGATATTAGAAACCTCCATCAGAGCTTTGCATGAGTCTTTTACCTCTCTCTCTGAAGTTGTTTTTCAGACCACTCGAGGGTTGGACCTCCTTGTCATGAGAGAAGGGGCCTCTGTGCTGCATTGAGAGAAGAAAGTTGTTTGTATGCCGAGCATACTGGAGTTGTAATAAAATCTAAGAGTAAATTAAAAAGATTCCTTGAAAAGCATCAAAGAGATAGAGAGGCCCAAAAAAGGTGGTTTGAGTCTTGGTTCACACAGTCTTCCTGGTTAACTACGTTTTTATCAACCCTGGCCGGTCCAATAATAATCCTCATATTATTGCTAACTATTAAACCCTGTTTTCTCAACCGTGTAATTTCTTTTCTCCAGGCTCAAATTGGACGAGTTAAACTTATGGTAATACCCCACTAGTATACATAGAATGTGACACCCCCCAATGATCATTTTTATGATTAAAAGTAGCCAGAAGAAGAAGTGGGGAATAAAAGGTTAATAAAATAGGTACTTGTCACTTCCTGTTTTTCTGTATGCTTAACAAAACACTGTTGAAATCTTGAGAAATGCTTGCAAATCTTGTTCCCAGTATGTGCTGTCCCCAACTGCCCAACTGCAGAATGTGCTCCCTCACCCAGTTGCACGCAAATCGCCCACTCGCCCTGATCCATCAATAAACTTCCCTCCCTGCCCTCTCCAGGTAAAGTATATAAGCTCTACTTAAGCGATTCTCAGGGCTATCTGCTCTATTCAAGTGAGCTCTGAGAACCAGCATGCTGGACACTCAATAAACCCTTTGCTGTTGCATGAGATAGTCTGTTGGTGGTTTCCTCCTGCGAAGCTCGCCCGACATTTACTATAATGATTGAAAGTAGAAGAGAACATCCAGTCAAAAAGGGATTGTTGATAGAAATAGGAAGATAGTACATTTAGGAAGAAGTGTGAGTATAGGATTTGGAACAAAAGTTCGTTAGCTACAGGGTTTCGGTTACAGAGTGATTGTTAAAGTCAGCACAGGTGAAGAGTCAGTCACAATGATGAACTTGGGAAAACATGAAGTAAAGCAGATATAAATAGAGACATTACAAAATAAGGCAAAGTATAAAGTGAGTCATAGGATTAGACATTTTGAACAGGGTTGAGTTTGAATACATAATTTAGGAAGAAACAAATATGTAGTCACCAATAGGATTGACATTTCAGAGCATTAGGCAAATTTCAGGTGGATGAATATTTCTGAGAATAATCTTGTGAATAGTTGATTATAAATCCACATACATGAACATGAATGAATTTTGGGAGTGTACATAAGACACATATATTTCATATTTAGAAAAATCTGGAGAGTACACACAGACAAAAAAAGTAGCAATATATGTCAATCAAAATTCATCATAAAATATATATCATCCACAGATCCAAAAATATTCATTTTACTGAACATGGATTTATGTATAATGTTGTTCAACTAGGAAGCTCACCCATTGTTTCAATATTCAGTACCAACAGGGTTTAGTAGGAGTGATCTCGTCTCACAATTTGTATCTGCCAAGTAAGCCAAATCACAAGAACAAACGTGTGGTACCAGGTAGGATTGTATATGTCCATATAAAATACACATGCTGAATAGGCTACAGAGAAAGGGAGACAGGAATTCACATGTTTGTTAACTTTAAAAATACATGGAGAACTATTTCAACAAACAATTGACTAGATTTATAACTCCTACTCTGTATCATGCAGAAGGGAAGTCCAACTATACACCGTGCCTCCTCTGAACTACTTGTATTTCTATTCTGTTTGGGTTATTTTTCTCCATCATATTAGGATTAGTAGTCAGAGTCTGGTAGGGTATGGGTTAGTGTCAGGGATTCAGTATTTTGAATGGAAAACAGGAAATTGAATCCAATGTGTATGCAAACATATGCTACAGAAAAATCTTTCCACTCTCATACAGAACAATGCCTTGACTATACCTTCGCCTCAAGAAAAACACAATTAGAGGAGAAGAGTTAAAAAATTTGTGAATACCTATCTGGATTGGAAAATGCTCTCGATTTCACATCATTGGAGTTGGTAGAGGAGTTTCTAAAAGTAATGGACAGGGTAAACACTCCACAAAACTCGAGCTCTGCTGGCCTAAATATTTTTGAGGATCTGCCTCTGAGGTTGAGCACTTGAAATATATGCTGTTGTCAGGAGCTTTAGCTTACTTTGTAGTGAGACCATCAAAGCTGGGTCTGCATCTATGTGATCTGGATGACATGGTTACTTACTTTCCAATGAAATGAGGCAACAGTGCTGAATTCTCTCTTTGTAGGTAAACTGTGGCCTCTGAGGGCTAATTGTCTCTTCGTGTGGACTGTGAAGCCATTTGGCCATCCTCTAATTTTCGTGGTGTTTTTGCTGCTGCTCTGGGAGTTTGGTATTTGCTTCACAAAATACGAGTTCAAATGGGACACAGTACTGGAGGAGTTCTGTCAGGTGTGGGGGGAAGGGTCTAGAGGAGAATGCACCAAACAGTATTTTATCCCACGTAGCTTGCCCCCTTGACAATAGCAACATGATTCAGAACATTGCCCTGAAACCTCTCCATATAACAAGATTCCTTTACATATAAGGGTCTGCTGGCTACACCATGTCAGTCACAAGCCATTTGGAATCCAATGGTAGATCCTCATGGCCCTACCACTGATGTTTTATCAAACACCTGCACACCACTGCTCTGGGCCACTACTCAGCAGGATCCAACTCACTGGCATCTCTGTTCTAAACCATTTTCATGAAACCCAGTAAATCAAGGTACTGTCTGGTATACTCATGATCAGCAACAAGACATCCAAAAGTTTTCCAGTGCCACCTGGTCATGGGAATTTCAAAAATTTCATGGTATTTATCTAACCATTTTTCAAAGATGAAGTTGGAGTCACTGTGGGTTTCAATTCATTCAGGAATCATTAAATGGTGAGTAAGCTCATTTCAATGAAAGCTCTAAAGAACTCTCACAGGCAAGGCTTCTGAAAGAGTGCCCAAAGAGGCCACATAAAGCCAGGCCCATTGAGGTCTACAAGGTGAGGCCCATGTGTGTTTTGACTCTCACCTCAGCCTGCCAAGTCTTTAATAATAAAATCATGTTATATCCTGGCGGAGATTCCCAGTGCTCTGTGGAAAGCCACCCTGGGCCTAGATCTCAGTTTCCAATGGCGACTCTCATGCATGGCCTACTAAAATTCCAACAAAATTCATGGCAATATTTCTCTGACTTTAGTTCCACAACTCAGTCTCTAAGGGGAATCACACCAGAGTTCAAGCCCAGGTGGACACAGTCATTTTTTCCAACCGACACACAAATGACCAAAATTATAACCAAAACACCTCCACATGACACTAATCCTCTTCCATGTAGAGACTCATCCTCACCTCTGGCTGAAAGTTTCTATGAGGGGCGCAGCCAAAGACAGTTTCCAAAATAAGCTCGCTTGCCCCTCATTTGCCTAAAGTCAGGGTGGCCTGGACACCCTTCCTGTGAACCAGGAGTGACAAAATAAGCATGCCTTTAATACTGCTCTGTTTCTCCAATTTGAGCCCTACTGATTTTCAGATATAGATTCTTTATTTCATTTGGAGTCATGTGAAAACCCAAGCACCACTGCAGGGCTTGGAAGAACTCATTTCATCCAAAGAATCCCTATTCTCACTTGATAGAGGTCATGAACCTAACAGAGGAAGGCAAGTGACTTCATCCACAATGACTGATCTTTTTGCAATTATGGTTTTGGGTAGACACAAGCGATCATTCTTTAGATCCATCAGGAGCTGAGAATCTAAGTCACAGCCACACATAAGACCAAAAGGCTAATTCAGCCACATCCCTTACCAAAGCAATTAAGCAAAGAGCCACAGATGATGCCCATTCATTTCCATTTCAAAACTGTTTTCCTCAGGCTTCACAGAGGGGTGGCCTGAGGCAAAGTCCTTCCAGACATTCAGGGCAACAGAAAAATAGTTAAGCAAAAGATCCAAAGTAGGGTCTCTCCTCTGAGACTTTCCTGGTCACACTGATATTTGACATTCAGGGCAACAGAACAATAGTTAAGCAAAAGATCCAAAGTAGGGTCTCTCCACTGAGACTTTCCTGGTCACACTGATATCTGAGTTTTCTGAGAATCTCGCCATTCTCTTAAGCTATCCAGTACATGGCCATGTCACAGGGCTTGGAGGTGGTACATATCTTGGAAACAAAACCATGAGCCAATTCTGGAGAATGGCCAGAATTCAGGAAGAAAACAGGAACTTAGGTAGAAAGCAGGTGTTGCCCATGGATAAGACAGGTTGCATTCCATTCATTAATTGGCCAGGATGAATTATGGGAAGATTTATACTAGACTAGACATATATTAATTCATTATCTTTTCAAATGTCTACAACAATGGACACAGTGAAATACACAGACATAGGAACACTAGTCTGGTCAAACGACTTACTAGAAATAGTCCACTGCAAACGAAAAAACCGACTTTCCTACCTATTCTCAGAACATGAGACAGAACCACAAACACACACCCACTCCCACAAAGGCACCTCCTTCCCTCAAGTAGGTCTGTGACTATCCAAAGTGTTCTCTGACTTGTGGGCCATACTATCTTCTCCCAAAATGGCCTGTCCTCTATCAGATCTGGTTTCCTTGGCCAACTCTGTGAAGGTGTCAGGAAAAAGTGGTGAGCCACTACCTGCTTTCTCAGGAAAGGTCCCTCTTCAGAGCTCTCCTCCATTTGTCCTTCCTCACATCAGTAGGTACCAAAAAAGACTGACTCTGTCTTTGTTAAATCCAACCAAGTGAGCCCACTGATACTGGGACTGGGACTGCTTCTGGGTGCCTGACTTCTTGGATACCAAGTTCAGAGAGTTCCATCACCAAGGAAATGAGGTATGTCACTTTCTTTGGAACTGAATGAGGTATCTGCCTTGGCAAACACTTTGTCCTAAGAGTTGCTTCCAAGGGTCCCATGAGATGGAGCCGGCCTCTACTTCTTGTGACACTTTCACTAGTTAGAATGGTATATCAACCAGAGGAACCTGGGAACAGCTCTTCACCCAGGCCTGGTATTGTCCATCTTCTCTACAATAAGAAGAGAGAGGCTGATTCAGACACATCCCTTCATCCTGACCAGGTTGTTTGCCATGGAAGATGACTTTTGCTCTTTCAGGTCCTTTACACCTGCCTAAATCTTCTCCAGGTATCATTTCTGAATGGACCTTTGAGGTTCTCGCAGGTGGAAGGTACCCTAATTTCCTGTATTGTAAGAACAACTCTTTCCCTGCTCTTCTGTAAAATGAGATTGAGGGAACAGTGTATGTTTCGGGTTAATAACAGGTTCGATTTCAGTTAGGAATCATTCTGTGCGATGAATAATGGTATTGGGTACCTACGATATTTATAAGAATATAGAGTTGAAATAAATGTACAAAAACAGAAATCTAAGTAAGATTTGAAGGCCAGAAATCATTCGGCCCTTGACTGGGATACTTAGCTTTTAATTATGTTCTGCAAAGATGTCTCAGATAATTCAATAATAAATGGCATAGGACCTTGTACCTTGGATGATTGAATGTAGAAGAGAACATCCAGTCAAAAAGGGATAGTAGGTAGGATTAAGAAGATAGTCAGTAGGTTTAGGAAGAAGAGTGAGTATAGGATTTGTATCAAAAGTTCTTTCCTAATAGGGTTTTGGTTAGAGGGTGAATGTTAATGTCAGCACATATGAAGAGTGAGTCACTATGATGAGCTTGGGAAAATATGTAGAAAAGCAGATATCAATAGAGACATTATGAAATCATGCAAAGTATAAAATGAGTGATAGGATTAGACATTTTCTACAAGGTTGAGTTTCAATATATAATCTTATGAAGAAACAAATATGTCGTCACCAATAGGATTGACATTTGAGAGCATTAGGCAACCTGGACATGGATGTTTTAGTAATCCATGTACAATTTCCCTTTTGGCTTCGGTACAGTCTTAAGTGTGACCTTCACATTTTTAGTTCCAAATATTACTGTGATAAAATGTTTATGTAGATCAGGTGACATGAGTATTTCTACCACCTTTTCTGGGAGGAATATATTGAAGACATAAAATTAGTTTTGGGGGTACAAAGAGGTGTACCCTGTGTCTATGAATATAGAGATAAAGCATGAATAGACCATAATGTGAATAAATAATATAAGTTGTTCCAAATTTAAATTATGTATTGAACTGATATCTGAAAAATTACAGGAAATCTTATATTGATATACAATCATTCATTCCAACCAATTATACATCAAATGGTAATATTAGTGTTTTGGTTTATCATGAAGAGTGTGTGAGTTTTGATTCAATAGTGATTATGGAAATTGAAAATAATGTGTTTGGAAAGAATTCTCATGAAAAGACCAGTCAAGAAACCCTGACAATACATGTGTTCTGAAGCAAGAAGTGATTAAAGTTGAAACAAATGCCTATAAATTTGTGAACTTGTGGATGAAATGTATATCCTATGATGTGCAAACCCTGAAGAAATAGTAATGTACCAGTGTTGAATACAAATGAACGTCAAATTACATATCATGTGCCATAGGAATCTACTTGCATTGATGTTAGACTGGGTTAGTTACTGTAGAATTATTAGGATTTGTATGCACCATTCACTGAAGTTAGTTTTCAGTACTAGGAAACAAACATGTATTTCAGTTAAATGAATATGTCTGAGAATAATCTTGTGAAAAGTTGATTATAAATCCAAGTACATGAACATGAATGAATTAAGAGAGTGTATATAAGACACATATTTCATATTTTGAAAAATCTACAGAGTGTATGTATATATACAAAAAAAACACAAATAGACATTAAAAAGTAGCAATATATATGCCATACAAAATTCATCATTAAATATATATCATCCACAGATGCAAAAATATTTATTTTACTGAACATGAGCTTATGTATAATGTTGTTCTACTAGGAAGCTTGTAGGTTGAATTTTCAGTTCCAACAGCGTTTAAGAGGAGTGAACTCTTCTCACAATTTGTATCTGCCAAGTCAGCCACCTCCCAAAAATGTACATGTGATACCTGGTAGGATTCTATATATGTATATAAATACACATGGGTGAAATGGCTACAGAGAATTGGAAACAAGAATTCACATATCTGTTAACTTTAAAAACACATGGAGAACTATTTCAATTAAAAATTGACTAGATTTATAACTCCTACCTTATATAATGCAAAAGGCAAGTCCAAATATACAACATGCCTCCTCTGAACTGCTTGTATTTATATTTGTTTGGGTTATTTTTCTCCTTTTTATTAGGTTGAGTAGTCTGAGCCTTATAGGTTCGGGTTAGTGTCAGGGATTCACTATTTCAATAGGAAAATTGAAAAATGAATCCAATGTGTATGCAAATATGTGCTGCATAAATATCCTTCCACTCTCATCCAGAGCAATGCCTTGTCAATACCTTTGCCCCAATTAAGACACAATTGGAGGAGAAGAGTTAGAAAATCAGTGAATACATATCTGGAATGGAAATGCTCAGGAGTTCACAATCTTGGAGGTGGTAGAGGAGTTTCCAAAAGTAAGGGACTGGGTTAACACTCCACAAACATGGAGCTCTTCTGGCCTAAAAACTTTTTGAGAAACTTTCTGTGAGGTTGGGCACTTGAAAAATATGTTGTTGTCAGGAGATTTGACTTCTTTGCGTGAGACCATCAAAGCTGGGTCTGCATTTATGTGACCTGGAGGACATGGCTTCTTATATTCCAATAAAGATGAGCGGCAGTGCTGCATTATCTCTTTGTAGGTAAACTGTGACCACTGGGGACTAAGTTTCTCCCCATGTGGACTGTGAAGCCATTTGGTCCTGGTCCACTTTTTGTCGTGTTTTTGCTACTGCACTCGGAGTTTGGTATTTGCTTCATGACATACAAGGAGCTAAACTGGGACACAATTCTGGAGGGAGTTCTGTCATGTGTGGTGTGCCAGGGTATGCAGGAGAATGCACCAACCAGGCTTCTATCTCTCATAGCTTGCCCCATTGCCCCCTTGTCCATATCAACCTAATTCTCAACATTGCCCTGAAACCTCTCCATATAACAAGATGCCTTTACATATAAGGGTCTGCTGGCTGCACCATGTAAGTAACATGCCATTTGGAATACAATGGTAGATCCTCATGACCCTACCACTGGTGCTTTATCACACACCTGCCAAAAACTGCTCTAGGCCCACTACTCAGCAGGCTCTAACTTACTGGCATCTCTGTACTACACCATTTTCATGAAGCCCAGTCAATCAAGGCACTGTCTGGTATACTCTTGATCAGCAATAGGACATCCAAAGGTTCTCCAGTGCCACCTGGTCATGGGAATTTCAAAATTTTCATGGTATTTATCTAGCCATTTTTCAAGGATGAAGTTGGAGGCACTGTGGCTTTCAATTCATTCAGTAACCATTAAATGTTGAGGAAGCTCAATTCAATAAAAGCTCTGGAGAACTCTCACAGGCAAGGCTTCTGAAAGAGTGCCAAAATGGTCACATGATGCCAGGCCCATTAAAGTCTACAATGTGAGGCCTATGTATTTTTCGACTCTCAAATATGGCTGCCATGTCTTTGAGAATAAAATCATGTGATATCCTGGCAGAGATTCCCAGTGCTCTGTGGAAAGCCACCCTGGCCCTAGATCTCAGTTTACAAGGGCGACTCACATGCGTGGCCTCCTAAAATCCAAACAAAATTCATGGCAATACTTCTCTGAGTTCAGTTTCACAACTCAGTCTCTAAGGGGAATCACACCAAAGTTCAAGCCCAAGTGGACCCAGTCATTTCTTCCAACCGCCAAACAAATGGCCAAAATTAAAACCAAAACATTCCCACATGGCCCTCATCTTCTTCCATATAGTCACTCATCGTAACCTCTGGCTGGAGTTTTCCATCAGGGGCACAGCCCAAGACTGTGTCCAAAAAAAGCTCGCTTGCCCCTCATTTGGCTAAAGTCAGGGTGGCCTTGACAGCCCTCCTGTGAACCAGAAGTGATCAAATAAGCCTGCCGTTAATACTGCTCTGTTTCTTCAATTTGAGGCCTACTGACTTTCAGGTATAGATTCTATATGTGATTTGGAGTCATGCGAAAACCCAAGCACCTCATCAGGGCTTTGAAGAACTCATTTGACCCAAAGAATCCCTATTCACACTTGATGGAGGTCAGGAACCTAACAGAGGAAGACGAGAGACTTCATCCACAATGACTGATTTTTTGCCATTATAGTTTTGGACGCACACATGGGATCATTCTTTATATCCATCATGTGCTGAGAATCTAAATGACAGGCACAAAGAAGGCCAAGAGGCTAATTTAGCCACATCCATTTCCAAAGCAATTAAGCAAAGAGCCACAGGTGATGCCTATTCATTTCCATTTCAAAACTATATTCTTCAGGCTTCACAACGGGGTGCCCTGAAGCAAAGACCTTCCAGATATTCAGTGTAACAAAACAGTACTTAAGCAAAAGGTCCAAAGCAGGGTCTCTCCACTGAGAGTTTCTTGGTCACACTGATATCTGAGTTTTCTGAGATGCTCGCCATTCTTTTCAGCTATCCAGTACATGACCATGTCACAGAGCTTGGAGGTGGTACATATCGTGGACACAAAACCATGAGCCTATTCTGGAGACTGGCCAGAATACAGGAAGAAAACATTAACTTGGGAAGATAGCTGGTGTTTCCCTTCGATAAGACAAGCTGCAGTTCATTCATATATTGGGCAGGATGAATTTTGGGAATATTTATACTTTAAAGGACACATTCATTAATGCATTTTCTTTTCTAATGTTTACAACAACGGACACAGTGGAATACACAGACATGGAAATACTTGCCTTGTCAAACGACTTACTAGAACAGTCCACTGAACACCAAAAACAAAAAAACAACAACAACAAAAAAAAAACGCCTTTCCTACCAATTCTCAGAACATGAGACAGAGCCACAAACCCATACCCACTCCCACAAAGGCAGCTCCTTCCCCCAAGTATGTCTGTGATTAGAAGGAGTGTCCTATGACTGGTGAGCCATACTATGTTCTCCCAAAATGGCCTGTCCTCTTTCAGATCTGGTTTCCATGGCCAACTCTGTGAAGTTGTCAGGAAAAAGTGGTGAGCCACTACCTGCTTTCTCAGGAAAGGTCCCTCTTCAGAGCTCTTCTGGCATTTGGCCATCCTCACATCAGTAGGTACCAAGAAAGATTGATTTTGTCCTTGGAAAATCCAAACAAGCGAGTTCACTGGGACTGGAACTGGGACTGCCTCTGGGTGCCTGGCTTCTTGGATACCAAGTTCAGAGAGTTCCATCACCAAATAATGAGGTATGTCACTTTCTTTGGAACTGAATGAGGTCACTGCCTTGGCAACCACTTTTCCCTAACAGTTGCTTCCAAGGGTCCCATGAGATGGAGCCGGCCCCTACTTCCTGTGACACTTTCACAAGTTAGAATGAAATATCAACGATAGGCACCCAGGAACAGCTCTACACACAGGTCTGGTTTTGTCAGTCTTCTCTACAATAAGAAGAGAGAGGCTGATTAAGACACATCCCTTCATCCTGACCAGGTGTTTTGCCATGGAAGATGAGTTTTGCTCACTCAGGTCCTTTATACCTGCCTACAACTTGTCCAGGTATCATTTCTGCATGGACCTTTGAGGTTCTCAGCAGGTGGACTGTCCCCTTCTTTCCTGTATTGTAAGAACAACTCTGTCCCTGCTCTTCTGTAAAATGAGATTGAGGGAACAGTGTATGTTTCGGGTTAATAACAGGTTCGATTTGTGTTAGGAATCATTCTGTGTGATGAATAATAGTGTTGGGGACCTTCGATATTTACAAGAATATGGAGGTTAAATATAAGTATGAGAACAGAAATCTAGGTATGATTTGAAGCCCAGAAGGGCATTGAGCCCTTGATTGGGATAAATAGCTTTGAATTATGTTCTGCAAAGATGTCTCAGTTAATTCAATACACAATGGCATAGGACTTTGTACCTTGGATGATTGAATGTAGAAGAGAACATCCAGTCAAAAAGGGATAGTCAGTAAGATTATGAAGCTAGTCGGTAGGTTTAGGAAGAAGAGTGAGTATTTGATTTGGACAAAAGTTCTTTAACAATAGGGTTTCGGTTAGAGAGTGAATGTAAATGTCAGCACATATGAAGAGTCAGTCACTATGATGAGCTGGGAAAAAATGTAGAAAAGCTGATATCAATAGAGACATTATGAAATCAGGCAAAGTATAAAGTGAGTGATAGGATTAGACATTTTCAACAGGGTTGAGTTTGAATACATAATCTTTGGAAGAAAAAAATATGTAGTCACCAATAGGATTGACAGTTAAGAGCATTAGGCAACCTGGACATAGATGTTTTTAGTAATCCATGTTCACTTTTCATTTAGTCCTTCGTGCAATCATAACGGTGACCATTACATTATTTGTCCAGAATATTACTGTGAAAAAATGTATATGTAGATCAGGTGACATGAGTATTTCGTCCACCATTTCTGGAAACAATATATTGAAGACGTAAAATTAGTATTGGGGGTACAAAGAGGTGCACCCTGTGTCTATGAATATAGAGATAAAGCATGAATAGACAATACTGTGAATAAATAATATAACTTGTTCCAACATTAAATAATGGATTGAACTGATATCTGGAAAATTACAGGAAATCTTATATTGATATACAATCATTCATTCCCACCAATTATACATCTAATGGTAATATTAGTGTTTTGGTTTATCATGAACAGTGTGTGAGTTTTGCTTCAAAAGTGATTATGGAAATTGAAAATAATATGTTTGGAAAGAAGTCTCATGAAAAGACCAGTCAGGAAACCTGGAGGAATGCATATATTGTAAAGCAGGAAGCGATTGAAATTCAATCAAATGCCTATAAATTTGCTAATTTGTGGATGAAATATATATCCTATGATGTGCATAAACTCATGAAATAGTAATGTACCATTGTTGAATAAAAATGAACGTCAAAATACACATCATGTCCCATAGGAATCTACTGGCATTGATTTTAAACTGTAGAAATATTAGGATTCTCGTGCATTATTCACCGAATTTAGTTATCTCTTTTTTTAAATTTTTATATATGGTTGTTCAAAACATTACATAGTTCTTGATAAATAATATTTCACACTTTGATTTATGTGGGTTATGAACTCCCATTTTTGCCCCGTATACAGATTGCAGAATCACATCAGTTACACATCCATTGATTCATATATTGCCATACTAGTGTCTGTTGTATTCTGCTGCCTTTCCTATCCTCTACTATCCCCCCTCCCCTCCAGTCTCCTCCCCTCTTCTCTCTCTACCCCCTATACAGTAATAAATTTCTCCTCCTTGTATTATTTTTCCCTTTCCCCTCACTTCCTCTTGTATGTAATTTTGTATAACCCTGAGGTTCTCCTTCCATTTTCATGCAGTTTCCCTTCTCTCTCCCTTTCCCTTCCACCTCTCATCCCTGTTTAATGTTAATCTTCTTCTCGTGCTCCTCGTCCCTACTCTGTTCTTAGTTACTCTCCTTATATCAAAGAAGACATTTGGCATTTGTTTTTTAGGGATTGGCTAGCTTCACTTAGCATAATCTGTTCTAATGCCATCCATTTCCCTGCAAATTCTATGATTCTGTCTTTTTTTAATGCCGAGTAATACTCCATTTTGTATAAATGCCACATTTTTTTCATTCATTCTTCTATTGAAGGGCATCTAGGTTGGTTCCACAGTCTTGCTATTGTGAATTGTGCTGCTATGAACATCGATGTAGCAGTGTCCCTGTAGCATGCTCTTTTTAGGTCTTTAGGTTTTAGACCGAGAAGGGGAATAACTGGGTCAAATGGTGGTTCCGTTCCCAGCTTTCCAAGAAATCTCCATACTGCTTTCCCATTTGCCTGCACCAATTTGCAGTGCCACCAGAAATATGCAAGTGTACCTTTTTCCCCAGATCCTCGCCAGCACTTGTTATTGTTTGACTTCATAATGGCTGCCAATCTTACTGGAGTGAGATGGTATCTTAGGGTGGTTTTGATTCACATTTCTCTGACTGCTGGAGATGGTGACCATTTTTTCATGTACTTGTTGATTGATTGTATGTCCTCCTCTGAGAAGTGTCTGTTCAGGTTCTTGGCCCATTTGTTGTTTGGGTTATTTGTTATCTTATTGACTAATTTTTTGAGTTCTCTGTATACTCTGGATATTAGTGCTCTATCTGAAGTGTTAGGAGGAAAGATTTGTTCCCAGGATGTGGGCTCCCTATTTTCCTCTCTTACTGTTTCTTTTGCTGAGTAAAAACCTTTTTAGTTTGAGTAAGTCCCATGTGTTAATTCTAGTTATTAACACTTGTGCTATGGGTGTCCTATTGAGGAATTTGGAGGCGACCCCACAGTATGTAGATCGTAGCCAACTTTGTCTTCTATCAGACACCATGTCTCTGATTTGATATCAAGCTCCTTGATCCATTTTGAGTTAACTTTTGTGCATGGCGAGAGAAAGGGATTCAGTTTCTTTTTGTTACATATGGATTTCCAGGTTTCCCAGCACCATTTGTTGAAGATGCTATCATTCATCCATTGCATGCTTTTAGCCCCTTTATCAAATGTAAGATAGTTGTATTTTTTGGATTGGTTTCTGTGTCCTTTATTCTGTACCATTGGTCCACCCACATGTTTTGGTACCAGTACCATGCTATTTTTGTTACTATTGTTCTGCAGTATAGTTTGAAGTCTGGTATGGCTATACCGACTGAATCACACTTCCTGCTTAGTGTTGTTTTTGCTATTCTGGGTCTTTTATTTTTCCATATGAATTTCATGATTGCTTTCTCTATTTCTACAAGAAATGCCGTTGGGTTTTGATTGGCATTGCATTAAACCTATAGAGAACTTTTAGTAATATCGCCATTTTGATGATGTTAGTTCTGTCTATCTATGAACAGGGTACATTTTTACATCTTCTAATATCTTCCTCTATTTTTCTATTTAGGTTTCTGTAGTTTTCCTTGTATAAAACTTGCACCTCTTTTGTTAGGTTGATTCCCAATTATTTTTTTTTTAGTATATTGTGAATGGAGTGGTTGTCCTCATTTCCGTTTCAGAGGATTTGTCACTGATATTCAGGAATGTCTTTGATTTATGAGTGTTGATTTTATATCCTGCCACTTTGCTGAATTCATTTATTTGCTCTATTAGTTTCTTTGTAGACCCTTTTGGGTCTGCTAGGAATAGAATCATGTCATCTGCAATAGTGATAATTTAAGTTCTTCTTTTCCTATTTATATGCCTTTAATTTCTTTCATCTCTCTAATTGCTCTGGCCAGTGTTTCGAGAAATATGTTGAACAGAAGTGGTGAAAGAGGGCATCCCTTTCTTGTTCCAGATTTTAGGGGGAATGCCTTCAATTATTCTTCATTCAGAATGATGCTAGCCTGAGGCTTAGCAGAGATTGCTTTTACAATATTGAGGTATGTTCCTGTTATCCCTAGTTTTTCTAGAATTTTGAACATAAAGGGATGCTGTACTTTGTCGAATGCTTTTTCTGCATCTATCGAGATGATCATATGGTTCTTATTTTTAAGTCTATTGATGTGATGAATAACATTTATTGATTTCTGTATATTGAACCAGCCTTGCATCCCACCGATGAATCCTACTTGATCATGGTGCACAATTTTTTTGATATGCTTTTGTATCTGATTTGCCAGAATTTAATTGAGGATTTTTGCCTCTAGGCTCATTAGAGATATTGGTCTGTAGTTTTCATTCTTTGAAGTGTCTTTGTCTGGTGTAGGAATCAGAGTGATGTTCACCTCATAGAATGAATTTGGAAGTTCTCCCTCTTTTTCAATTTCCTGAAATAGCTTGAAAAGTATTGGTATTAGTTCCCCTTTAAAGGTTTTGTAAAACTCTGCTGTATACCCATCAGGTCCTGGGCTTTTCTTACTTGGTAGTGTTTTGATGGTTTTTTCTATTTCCTCAATTGATATTGGTCTGTTTAGGTTGTCTATATCCTCCTGACTCAATCTGGGCAGATCATATGACTTAAGAAATTTATCGATGCCTTCACTGTCTTCTATTTTATTAGAGTACAAAGATTCAAAATAATTTCGGATTATCTTCTGTATATCTGAAATATCTGTTATGATATTGTCTTTTTCATCCTGTATGCTAGTAATTTGAGTTCTCTCTCTTTTTGTCTTCGTTAGCATGGCTAAGGGTCTGTAGATTTTTTTTATTTTTTCAAAGAACCAAATGGGTTGATGTGTCTGCTGTGCTTGCAGGCCGCTAGTCCTGTTCCGCCGGTCAGTTGCAGGTCTGCCTACCTTGCGGGAGCGGGTGGTGGCTCTGCTTTGGCCCTACTGCAATTGGGGTGTCGTGACTACCATGCTGGCAGATCGCTGGGCCTGTTCCGGGTGCGGGCAAAGACTCTGCTCTGCCCCTACTCCAATTGGGTTGACGTGACTACCACGCCGGTGGGCCGTTGTGCTTGTACTGGGCGCGGGAGAAAGCTCTGCTCTGCCACTACTCCAAATGGGGTGTCATGTCTACCATGGTGGCAGGCCGCTGGGCCTGTTCCGAAGGTCAGTCACAGATCTGCTTTTGTGGCGGGCGCGGGGGGCGGCCTGCTTGGCCCCTACTACAATTTGGGTGACGTGACTACCACACCAGCTGGTGGCTGGGCCTGATCTGGGCGCAGGCAGTGGCACTGCTCTTTCCCTACTCCATTTGGGGTGACGTGGGTACCACGCCTGCGGGCCTGATGAATCTTCCTCTATGTTTCTAGAGAGAATTACGGAGGCATATAGGAGATATACTCCTTTCGATCCTCATGCAGAGGATCAAAAATCATCTGTCACAATGGCCTTTATTGGGCATGCTGCCTTGGATATTTAAAGAAAGTTACAATGCTTAGATGGATTACAAGATATGACTTTGAGAGATTTAGTCAGAGAAGCCGAGAAAGTATACTATAAGAGAGAAACTGAAGAAGAGAAGGGAGCAAAATGAGGATAAAAGAAACAAAAGACAGACTAAGGAGTTGACTAAGGTCCCGGTCACAATAACAAAAAGGCCAGAAATTAAGAAACAGGGAGACAGGAAGGGATACCTGGTCCCACGCCAGAGGCCACCCCTGACCTCAGATCAATGTGCCTACTGTAAAGAAAGAGGACACTGGGTGCAAGAGTGCCCTAGAAAGAGGCAGCCACGCCAGCCAGCCATTCTGACTCTTCAGCATGACTACGAAAGTCGGGGCTCAGATCCCCTCCCTGAGCTCAGCGTATCTTTTGAAGTGGAGGAGACACCAGTAAACTTTGAAGTGGATACAGGGGCAATAAACTCAGCCCTTAAGGCCCCATTGGGCCATCTATCAAATAAAAGGTCTCTAGTTCAAGGGGCTAATGGCAGTAAATATCGGACTTGTATAACTAAGAGGATCATGGACCTGGGGAAAAGAAAAATCCATCACTCCTTTTTAGTATTCCCAGAATGCCTGGCAGACTTTTGCTGTACGTCATGGGGATGTGAGCATACAGGGGCTGCCTGATGGAACACAAACTCCTCATCAAATTCAGTACACAGCATTGGCCATATTACCAATTAGATAACCAAAACCGATGGCCCCCAGAGGGGTCTCTTGATCCTCAAATTCTGCGTGACCATTTTTTTTAAAGAGAGAGGTGAGAGAGAGAGAGACAGAGAGAATTTTTAATATTTATTATTTAGTTTTTTGCTGGACACGACATCTTTGTTTGTATGTGGTACTGAGGATCGAACCCGGGCCGCACGCATGCCAAGCGAGCGTGCTACAATTGAGCCACATCCCCAGCCCTGTGTGACCTTTTTAACTTCTGCAAGTGCTCAAAAGGGTGAAAGGAGATTCCCCTATGGGCATGCCTTTTCCATCCTTCACTCATATCATGAACTATGCTTATCCAATCAATCCTCACCTTCAGCCTTGTGCTCCAGAGTCTCTGCTGTCACTCTCACCTCAGCAACCTGATTTCTCCCCTCCAATTATTAGATCAAAAACCCAAATCTCTGCTGGTTCTCAGACCATCGCCATCTTGCTGAAGTAGCAGGTACTCAGGTTCCCATCCACCGACTCACTCCTCTCTTCTCCTGTCCGTGCCCGCCCCGGGTCCCACCAGGTTCTCTTACCAGCTAACACAAAGCTGAAACTAGCTGAGGAGAGCCCTCAGACTCCTATCAAAGATGTAATGAAAATGGCCTTTAAAGTTGCTTTGTCATCACTGAAAACAGTTTACTAAAAATTTAAAGTCCCTCACATGCATTTTGGGATACTCACTCTTGTCTTCCCCTCTGCTCTACCTGTTGTACAGCTCAAGTATTTGTTGCTAGGAAAATCCCAAACCCCTTTCCCATTATTCTTTTACATCTCTCCTTCCTTATTCTCAGATCCTCGGAGCTGCTGTCAGCCCCACCTTCCCTGTCTTCCCCTTCTGTACCAGGCCTACAGAAAATTCTTAACTGACTTTCTACAGAAGTCTTCACCATGGCTGACTTTAGGACTTTCAGCAAAAGAGTCCCTATAAAAGAGTAGAATGTAGATAAACTTCCTCTTTTAGTGTTGCCTTGTTCTACTTGGCCACTGGCTAAAAAAATAAGCACTTCTATGCTAGACACCCCATTACTTGTTTTCCACAAAATATATGAACAAGGCCTCTGGCCATGAGCTGGGGCTTTACAGAGATGGCTATATTTCTAAGATAAAGAAGTTACCATCAGGGCTCCATGGTAACAGCTGTCAGGGGCGAAAAATAAGAAAGGTAGGAAAAAGCTCTTTCCCTCCCAGGTGTCCTTGAAAAGTTAACTTGCCCAGAACTGAGGTAAAAACAGAAACAACAACGGCTTTTTGAACTTCTGAAGACTGTGAACTTCTGAGCCCCTTCCCTTACATGTTGGGTACAAAATTCTGAAACTACCTAAACTTGAGTTTCAGGAGAATAATTGATTACAACAGAAGCAATGCCCTCTGAATCTGGTTGCAACCAAATAGGATGGTTTCCCTGTCTTCGTTGCTATCTTAGGTGCCTTGCCTTGTCCGTCCCTACAACAGCATAATTGTATATAATTAAACATTGTTTATGTTTTAAAGAAATTGTCAACAGATGTGATTAATTGTGTAATGGTGCAGATGTTTCCCAGAGTGCTCTGTCATGATGCAGGTTCATTTGAAAATGAAATAGAGGGGCATACAACCCGTTTCCACTGGGAACATATATCCCTCACTTTAGCCATCCTATTCGGAATAGGAGTTGCTTCAGGGGTGGGCACAGGAACCACTGCCCTCGTCCATGGGACACAACAAATGACCCAATTAGAAGAAGCAATAGACCAAAACTAAGATATTAGATACCTCCATCAGAGCTTTGCATGAATTTTTAACCTCTCTCTCTGAAGTTGTTTTACAGAACAGGCGAATGACACAAAACACACACACATACACAGAAAAATAAATAGCAAAATATATGTCAATCAAAATTTTCATAAAATATATATCATAAAAAGATCCAAAAATATTCATTTTACTGAACATGGATTTATGTATAATGTTGTTCAACTAGCAAGCTCACCCATTGGTTGAATATTCAGTTCCAACACGGTTAAGTAGGAGTGATCTCTTCTCACAATTTGTATCTGCCAACTCATCCACCTCACAAGAATGTATGTGTGGTACCAGGTATGATTCTATATATCCATATAAAAATATATGTGCTGAATAGGCTACAGAGAAAGGGAGACAGGAATTCACAATTTTTTAACTTTAAAAACACATGGAGAATTATTTCAACAAATAATTGACTAGATTTAACTCCTACTCTGTATCATGCAAAAGGCAAGTCCAAATATACACCATGCCTCCTCTAAACTGCTTGTATTTCTATTCATGGCAATACTTCTCTGAGTTCAGTTCCAGAACGCAGTCTTTAAGGGAAATCCCAACAGAGTTCAAGCCCAGGTGGACCAAGATATTTCTTACAACCACCACACAAATGACCACAATTAAAAACAAAACACTCAAACATGGTCCTCATCTTCTTCCATATAGTCACTCATCGTAACCTCTGTCTGGAGGTTTCCATGAAGGGCTCACCCAAAGACAGTGTCCAAATAAACTTCCTTGCCCCTCATTTGCCTAAAGTCATGTTGGCCTGGACACCCTTTCTGTGAACCAGGAGTGATCAAATAAGCCTCCCGTTAATACTGCTCTGTTTCTCCAATTTGAGGCCTACTGACTTTCAAGTATAGATTCTTTATGTGATTTGGAGTCATACGAAAACCTAAGCACCTCTGCAGTGATTTGAAGAACTCATTTGACCCAAGGAATACCTATTCTCACTTGATGGAGGTCAGGAACCTAACAGAGGAAGACGAGAGACTTCATCCACAATGACTGATCTTTTGGCAATTATGGTTTTGGATGCACACATGGGATCATTTTTAGATCCATCAGCTGCTGAGAATCAAAGTCACAGCCACATACAAGGCCAAGAGTCTAATTAAGACACATCCCTTTCCAAAGCAACTAAGAAAGAGCCACAAGTGATGCCCATTCATTTCCATTTGAAAACTGTTTCCTTCAGGCTTCACAAAGGGGTGGCCTGAGGCAAAGACCTTCCTCATATTCAGGGCAACAGAACAATAGGTAAGCAAAAGGCCAAAAGCAGGGTATATCCACTGAGACTTTCCTGGTCACACTGATATCTGAGTTTTCTTAGATGCTGGCCATTCCCTTCAGCTATCCTGTACATGGCCATGTCACAGACCTTGGAGTTGTTGCATATCTTGGACACAAAACCATGAGCCTATTCTGGAGAGTGGCCAGAATTAAGAAGAAAACAGGGACTTAGGAAGGTAATAGGTATTGCTCATCCATAAGGCAAGCCGCACTCCATTCATAAATTAGGCAGGATGCATAAAGGGAAGCTTTCTACTAGACAGGACACATCCATTGTTGCATTTTCTTTTCTCATGTCTACAACCACGGACACAGTGGGATACACAGACATAGAAACACTCATTTTGTCAAACGACTTACTAGAAACAGTTCACTCCAAATCAAACAAACCGCCTTCCCTACCTATTCTCAGAATATGAGACAAAACAACAAACCCACACTCACAAAGGCACCTCCTTCCCTCAAGTAGGTCTGTGACTCTCCGGAGTTAACTCTGACTGGTGGGCCATATTATGTTTCCCCGAAATGGCGTGTCCTCTATCAGATCTTCTTTCCTTGACCAACTCTGTAAAGTTGTCAGGAAAAAGTGGCGAGCCATTACCTGCTTTCTCAGGAAAAGTACCTCTTCAGTGCTCTCCTGGTATTTGGCTATACTCACATCATTAGGTACCGAGAAAGACTGACTCTGTCCTTGGAAAATCCAATCAAGTGAGCCCACAGGGACTTGGACTGGGATTGCCTCTCGGTGTCTTGGTTTTTGGATAGCAAGTTCAGAGAGTTCCATCACCAAGGAAATTAGATATGTCACTTTCTTTGGAACTGAATGAGGCCACTGCCTTGACACCCCTTTTTCCTAACAGTTGCTTCCAACGGTCCCATGAGATGGAGGCTGCCCCTACTTCCTGTGACACTTTCACAAGTTAGAATGGTATATCAACCATAGGCACCAGTGAACAGCTTTCCACACAGGCCTGATTTGGTCCATCTTCTCTACAATAAGAAGAGAGAGGCTGATTAAGACACATCCCTTCATCCTGACCAGGTTGTTTGCCATGGAAGATGACTTTTGCTCTCTCAGGTCCTTCATAGCTGCCTATAACTTTTCCGGGTATCATTTCTGTATGGATCTTTGAGGTTTTCAGCAGGTGGAAGGTCCCCTACTTTCCTGTATTGTAAGAACAACTCCGTCCCTGTTCTTCTGTAAAATGAGATTGAGGGAACAGTGTATGTTTAGGGTTAATAACAGGTTCAATTTGGGTTAGGAATCATTCTGTGCGATGAATAATGGTATTGGCAACCTGTGGGATTTACAAGAATGTAGAGGTGAAATATAAGTATGAAAATAAAAATCTAGAAATAATTTGAAACCCAGAAGGGCATTGGGCCCTTGATTGGGATACTTAGCTTGAATTATGTTCTCTAAAGATGTCTCAGATAATTCAATATACAATGGCATAGGACCTTGTACCTTGGATGATTGAACGTAGAAGAGAACATCCAGTAAAAAGGGATAGTCAGTAGGTTTAGAAAGATTGTCGGTAGGTTTAGGAAGAAGAGTGATTATAGGATTTAGACCAAAAGTTCTTTAGCAATATGGTTTCGGTTAGAGAGTGAATGTAAATATCGGCACATATGAAGAGTCAGTCACTATGATAAACTGGGAAAATATGTAGAAATGCAGATATCAGTAGAGACATTATTGCATCAGGCAAAATATAAAGTGAGTGATAGGATTAGACATTTTCAACAGGGTTGAGTTTGAATATATAATCTTAGGAAGAAACAAATATGTTGTCACCAATAGGATTGACATTTGAGAGCATTAGGCAGCATGAACATGGATGTTTCTATTAATCCATGTTCACTTTCCTTTTAGGCTTTGGTACAGTCATAAGTGTGACCTTTACATTTTTTTTCAGAATATTATTGTGACAAAATGTATATGTAGATCAGGTGACATAAGTATTTCTTCCACCATTTCTGGTAGCAATATATTGAAGACGTAAAATTAGTATTGGGGGTCCCAAGAGGTGTACACTGTGTCTATGAATATAAAGATAAAGCATGAATAGAACATACTGTGAATAAATAATATAACTTGTTCCAACTATAAATAATGGATTGAACTGATATCTGAAAAATTACAGGAAATCTTATATTGATATACAATCATTCTTTCCAAAATGGTATACATATAATGGTAATATTAGTGTTTTGGTTTATCATGAAGGGTGTGAGTTTTACTTCACCAGTGATTATGGAAATCAAAAATAACTTGTTTGGAATGAAGCGTCATGAAAAGACGAGTTCAGAAACCCTGATAATACTTGTGTTCTGAAACAGGAATTGATTAAAGTTGAAACAAATGCCTGTAAATTTGTGAACTTGTGGATGAAATATATATCCTATGATGTGCAAAAACTGAAGAAATAATAATGTACCAGTGTTGAATACAAATGAACCTCAAATTACATATCATGTCCCATAGGAATCTACTTGCATTGGTGGTAAACTGGGTCAGTTACTGTAAAATTATTAGAATTTGTAGGCACCATTCACTGAAGTTTGTTTTCAGTACTAGGAAACAAATATGTATTTCAGGTGGATGAATATTTCGGAAAATAATCTTGTGAAAAGTTGATTATAAATCCATATACATGAACATGAATGAATTTAGAAAGTGTATATAAGACACATATATTTTATATATTGAAAAATCTGAATAGTGTGTGTGTGTATATACACACACACACACACACACACACACACAAACTACACACAGACATTAAAAAGGAGCAATATATATGAAAATCAAAATTCATCAGTAAATATATATCATCCACAGATGCAAAAATAATTATTTTACTGAACATGAGTATATGTATAATGTTGTTCTACTAGAAAGCTCCCCTATAGTTTGAATCTTCAGTTCTAACAGCGTTTAAGAGGAGTGATCTCTTCTCACAATTTGAATCTGCCAAGTGAGAAACCTCACAAAAATGTACGTGGGATTCCTGGTAGGATTCTATGTGTGCATATAAATATACATGTGTGAATTGGCTACAGAGAAAGGGAAACAGGATTTCACACATTTGTTATCTTTAAAAACACATGGAGAACTATTTCAAATAAAAATTGACTAGATTTATAACTCCTACCTTATATAATGCAAAAGGCAAGTCCAACTATACAAGATGCCTCCTCTGAACTGCTTGAATTTCTATTCTGTTTGGGTTATTTTTCTCCATTATATTAGGATGAGTTGTCTGATTCTAGTAGGTATGGGTTAGTGTCAGGGATTCAGTATTTCAAAAGGAAAATTGGAAAATGAATTCAATGTGTAAGCAAATATGTGCTTCACAAATATCTGTTAAGGTCTGATATCCTCTCACTCTCATCCAGAAAAATGCCTTGACATTACCTTCACCCCAGGTAAAACATAATTAGAGGAGAAGAGTTAGAAAATCAGTGAATACATATCTGGAATGGAAAATGCTCAAGAGTTCATAACCATGGAGGTGGTAGAGGAGTTTCCAAAAGTAAGGGACAGGGTAAACACAACACAAACAGGGAGCTCTGAGAGCCTAAAAACTTTTTGAGAAACTGCCTCTGAGTTTGGGCACTTGAAATATATGTTGTTGTCAGGAGATTTGGCTTCTTTAGTAGTGAGACCATCAAAGCTGGTTCTGCATCTATGTGACCTGAAGGACATGGTTTCTTATTTTCCAATGAAGATGAGGCAGCAATGCTGAATCCTCTCTTTGTAGGTAAACTGTGACCACTGAGGACTAAGTGTCTCTCCGTGTTGACTGCGAAGCCATTTGGTCCTCCTACACTTTTTGTGGTGTTTTTCCTGCTGCACTGGGAGTTTGGTATTTGCTTCACGAAATACCAGGAGCTCAACTGGGACATATTGCTGGAGGGAGTTCTGTCACGTGTGTTGGGTCAGGGTCTGCAGGAGAATGCACCAACCAGGCTTCTGTCCCTCCTAGCTTGGCCCATTGCCCCCTCGTCCATATCAACCTGATTCAGAACATTGACCTGAAACCTCACCATATAACAAGATGCCTTTACATATAAGGGACTGCTGGCTGCACCATGTCAGTCACAAGCCATTTGGAATCCAATGGTAGATCCTCATGGCCCTACCACTGATGTTTCATCACACACCTGCCCACCACTGCTCTAGGCCCACTACTCAGCAGGCTCCAACTTACTGGCATCTCTGTTCTACACCATTTTCATAAAACCCAGTCAATCAAGGCATTGTCTGGTATACTCATGATCAGCAACAGGACATCCAAATGTTCTCCAGTGCCACCTGGTTGTGGGAACTTCCAAAAATTCATGGTATTTATCAAGCCATTTTTCAAGGATAAAGTTGGAGAAACTCTGGGTTTCAATTCATTCAGGAACCACTAAATGTTGAGAAAGCTAATTTAAATGAAAACTCTGGAGAACTCTCACAGGCAAGGCTTCCCAAAGAGTGGGGAAAAGGTCACATGAAGCCAGGCACATTGAGGTGTAAAATGTGAGGTCCATGTGTGTTTTGACTCTCAACTATGGCTGCAAGTTTTTCACAATTATATCATGTGATATCCTGGCTGAGATTCCCAGTGCTCTGTGGAAAGCCAGATCTCAGTTTCCAAGGGCAACTCTCATGCGTGGCCTCCTAAAATCCCAAAACAATTCATGGCAATACTTCTCTGAGGTGAGTTCCAGAACTCAGTCTCTATGGGGAATCACACCAGAGTTCAACCCCAGGTGGACCCAGACATTTCTTCCAACCGCCACACAAATGACCACAATTAAAACCAAAACACTCCCACATGGCCCTCATCTTCTTCCATATAGTCACTCATCATGACCTCTGGCTGGAGGTTTCCATGAGGGGTGCAGCCATTGGTAGTGTCCAAAATAAGCTCACTTGCCCCTCATTTGCCTAAAGTCAGGGTGGCCTGGACACTCTTAATATGAACCAGGAGTGGTCAAATAAGCCTGCCGTTCATGCTGCTCTGTTTCTCCAATTTGAGGCCTACTGACTTTCAGGTATGGAATATTTATGTGAAATAGAGTCATGAGAAAAGCCAAGCACCTCGGCAGAGATTTCAAGAACTCATTTGACCCAAAGGATCAGTATTCTCACTTGATGGATGTCAGGAACCTAACAGAAGAAGGCGAGAGACTTCATCCACAATGACTGATCTTTTGGCCATTTTGGATTTGGATGCGCACATGCGATCATTCTTTGGATCCATCATGTGCTGAGAATAAAAATCACAGCCACATACAAGGCCAAGAGGCTAATTCAGACACATCCCTTTCCAAAGCAATTAAGCAAAGAGCCACAGGTGATGCCTATTCATTTCAAATTTAAAACTGTTTTCTTCAGGCTTCACAAAGGAGTGGCCCTAGGCAAAGACCTTCCTGACATTCAGGGCAACAGAACATAAGGTAAGCAAAAGGCCCAAAGCAGGGTTTCTCCACTGAGACTTTCCTGGTCACACTGATATCTGAGTTTTCTGAGATGATCTCCATTCTCTTCAGCTATCCAGTATATGGCCATGTCACAGAGCTTGGAGGTGGTACATATCTTGGACACAAATCCCTGAGCCTATTCTGGAGACTGGCCAGAATTCAGGAAGAAAACAGGAACTTAGGATGATAGCAGGTGTTGCCCATCGATAAGACAAGGTGCAGTCCATTCATAAATTGAGCAGGATGAATTATGGTAAGATTTATACTAGACAGGACACATCCATTAATGCATTCTCTTTTCTAATGTCTACAACAATGGACATAGTCGGATACACAAACATAGAAACACTCACCTTGTCAAATGACTTACTCGAAACAGTCCACTTCAATCCAAACAAACCGCCATTCCTACCTTTTGTTAGAACATGAGACAAAACCACAAACCCACACCCACTCCCACAATGGCACCTCCTTCCCCCAAGTAGATCTGTGACTATCTGGAGTGTCCTCTAACTGCTCGGCCATACTATATTCCTTCGAAATAGTCTGTCCTCTCTCAGGTCTGGTTTCCTTGGCTAACTCTGTGAAGTTGTCAGGAAAAAGTGGTGAGCCACTACTGGCTTTCTCAGAAAAGGTACCTCTTCAGTGCTCTCCTGGCATTTGGCCATCCTCACATTAGTAGGTACCAAGAAATACTGACTCTGTCCTTGGTAAATCCAAATAAGTGAGACCACTGTGACTGGGAATGGGATAGCGTCTGGGTGCCTGGCCACCAGGATACAAAGATCATAGAGTTCCATCACCAAGGAAATGAGGTATGTCACTTTCTTTGGAATTGAATGAATGAGGTCGCTGCCTTGGCAACCAGTTTGTCCTAACACTTGCTTCCAAGGGTCCCATGAGATGGAGGCTGCTCCTACTTCCTGGAACACTTGCACAAGTTAGAATGGTATATCAACCATAGGCACCTGGGAACAGCTCTCCACACAGGTCTGGTTTAGTCCATCTTCTCTAACATAAGTAGAGAGAGGCTGATTCAGACACATCCCTTTATCCTGACCAGGTTGTTTGCCATGGAATAGGACTTTTGCTCTCTCAGGTCTTTCATACCTCCCTACAACTTCTCCAGGTATCATTTCTGCATGGACCTTTGAGGTTTTCAGCAGGTGGAAGGTCCCCTAATTCCCTGTATTTTAAGAACAACTCTGTCGCTGCTCTTCTGTAAAATGATATTGAGGGAACAGTGTATGTTTAGGGTTAATAACAGGTTCAATTTGGGTTAGGAATCATTCTGTGCGATGAATAATGGTATTGGGAACTTGCGATAATTACAAGAACATAGAGGTGAAATATAAGTATGGAAACAGAAATCTAGGTATGATTTGAAGCACAGGACCTTGTACATGGGTAGATTTAATGTAGAAGAGAACATCCAGTCAAAAATGGATAGTCGTTAGGATTAGGAAGATAGTCGGTAGGTTTAGGAAGAAGAGTGAGTATAGTATTTGGACCAAAAGTTCTTTAGCAATAGGGTTTCGGTTAGAGAATGAATGAAAATGTCAGCACATATGAAGAGTCAGTCACAATGATGAACTGGGGAAAATAAGTAGGAAAGCAGGTATCAATAGAGACATTATGAAATCAGGCAAAGTATAAAGTGAGTTAGAGGATTAGACATTTTCAACAGGGTTTAATTTGAATATATAATCATTGGAAGAAACAAATATGTTGTCACCAATAGGATTGACATTTGAGAGCATTAGGCAACCTTCACATGGATGTTTTTAGTTAAACATTTTCACTTTTCTTTTAGGCTTCGGTACAATCATAAGTGTGACCTTTACATTTTTTGTTCAGAATTTTACTGTGATGAAATATATATGTGGATCAGGTGACATGAGTATTTCTTCCACCATTTCTGGGAGCAATATTTTGAAGACATATACATTAGTGTTAGGGGTACACAGAGGTGTACCCTGTGTCTATGAATATAGAGATAATGCATGAATAGACCATCCTGTGAATAAATAATATAACTGGTTCCACTTTAAATAATGAATTGAATTGATATCTAAAAATATATAAGAAATCTTATATTGATATATATATATATATATATATGTATATATATATATATATATATATATATATACACACACACACACACACACACGCACACGCACAGACATTAAAAAGTAGCAATATAAGAGATCCAACATGGTGGCGGACATGGAGAAATCAAGTATCTGACCTCATTAGCTGCGCAGGCATAGGGAGTCATAAACTGTCTAAATGCTGTTTGTTCAGAATCACTAGGCAATGCTGACCTGACGTGGATCTGGTGCGAACAGTCTGGGCCCCTGAGAAAACACACAGAGCCCGGATCGGCTGCATAGAAGCTCAGATTTGCCTGCTTCTTGTGACTCAGAACTAAGGTTCCCTCTGAAATAACTGGTCGGCCCTTCTGAATTTACAGAGGTAAAAGGCCACTGGATTGAAATGGGGCTTTGGAGACACAGTCAGGACCCATCCATTGCATTGGTCACCTGGCAAAAGGAACGAATGGTCTCCATTTGCATGGGATACCACCATGGAAGAGAACTGATGTCATGGGCAGAGGAGATAACTTCATTGAAACCAGTACGACAGGTGTGTAATTCCATATGCATCTCTCTCCACACAGCGGGGAAACATTAAGGGCCCCTCCCAGCTCTCCCTTAAGGGGCCCTCCCAGGTCTCCCGTGAGAAAGATGGCCAGACCGAGGGAATCATGTGTGCTGTGGGACTTGTGGCGTGGAATTCCTGGCTACCGCTCCTACCAGTGCTGACAACTGAGGTCTCTTACACCAGCTAATGTGGGCATGGATACCAGAGAGCAAGCAAATTCGCTGGGGGTTCCCAGCCCCAAGCTCTACAAACTTAGGGTCTGAGGGAGGCAAACAGGGAGAGAGTGCCAAGCGTTGATGAAAACAGGGCTACCAGGAGCAGAGACCTGACGTGTAGCAAGTATTGTGGTGAGCGTCACAGTTGAGCGGAGCCTGGCTTGAGGAAACACTAGAGAAGGTCCTAGGCACTCAGGATTAGAGACCCGCCCAGTCTGGGAGGAAGAGCTGCTGCACAGTGATTGGTTCCCACCTATTGAGAGGAGAAGCTTGGCCCATTGAGCACAGCTCCACCTACTGGAAGAGAAGTTAATTGAACTCTATGACTGCATGTATTATTATTATTATTATTTTATTTTTATTTTTTTTCTTTCATTTAAATTTTTTGTGTTGTTCTTTAACTTATTTTAATGTTTTTATTTTTTTAATTTTACTATAATTATTATTATTTTAAATTTTAATTTTCATTTTTTAATTATCATTATTATTTAAAAAAAATTATTTCTTTCTTTATTTTCTATTTTTTTCTTTTGTCTTTTCATTTCTTTTCAATTTTCTTATTCCCCCATCCTTGAATTCTACCTGCCTATTCTCATTCTCTTTAGTGACTTCTTCCCATCCCTTCTAATATCTTTCCTCCCAAGCTTCAAATAAATTTATAAGAATTAGAAGTAACTCAGCACTCAAACAGAACAAGAAGTAACATGAGCAGCATCAAAAAGCAAGAAAGAAAAGGAGTACAAACAATGAAGGATAACCTAAATATTCAGGAGGACCTAGAATTATCAGAAAAATGGTTATATAAAGAACTCAAGGAATACCTTAGACAGATGAAATGGAACCTTAAAGAGGATACGAGAGAGCAAATAAATACAGTGAAAGAACACATTGAAAATGAATAACATAAACAGATAAAAGAAGAAGTTAATCTTCTTTATCAGGAGATAGAGATTATAAATATTCAAAGAATAATTCTAGAAATGAAGGAAACGATAAACCAAATTAAAAACTCAATTGAGAGTATCACTAACCATGTGGAGCAAGTAGAAGACAGAATGTCACATAATGAAGACAAAATATATCATCTTGAAAAGAGTCTAGCCAACACAGAAAGGCTGGTAAAAAAATCACGAGAAAAACATCCAAGAGATATGGTATAACATAAAAAAACCAAACTTATGAGTCATCTGGATAGAGGAAGGTACAGAGATTCAAACCATGGGAATGAGTAACCTGTTGAATGAAATAATTACAGAAAATTTTCCAGAAATAAAAAAGGAAATGGATATACAAATTGAAGATGCTTACAGGACACAGAGCACACAAAATCACAGTAGACCAACGCCAAGACACATTGTTATGAAGCTATCCAATATACAGAATAAAGAGAAAACATTAAAAGCTTCAAGAGAAAGGAGGAAGATTACATTCAGGGGTAAACCAATAAGGTTAGCAACCTATTTTTCATCACAGACCCTGAAAGTGAGAGGATCCTGGAACAACGTATTTCAAACATTGAAAGACAATGGATGCCAAACAAGAATTCTGTATCCAGCAAAATTCAGCTTCAGGTACGACAACGAAATAAAAATCTTTCATGATAAACAAAAGCTAAAAGAATTTGCAGCCAGAAAACCACCATTGCAAAGTATCTTGAGCAAAACACTACACGAGAAAGAAATGAAAAACAACAACCAAAACCATCAGTGGGAAGTGCCTCAGTAATGACAGAGGGCGGGGGAAAAGCTAATCATGGAGAAACAAAGTAAATTTTAAAAAGCGATAAATATTCAAACATGGCTGGCAGTAGAAACCATATATCAATAGTAACTCTAAACATTAATGGCTTAAACTCTCCAATAAAGCAACATAGGCTTGTAACTTGGATTCAAAAAACAAATCCAACAATATGTTGCCTCCAGGAGACATATCTGAATGGAAAAGACATACACAGGATGAAGGTGAAAGGTTGGGAAAAAATATACCATGCACACGGTCCTCATAAGCAAGCAGTGGTGGCCATCCTCAAATCGAATTAAATCGACTTCAAGACTAATTTAATCAAAAGGGATAATGAAGGAAATTATATACTGTTAAAAGGAACCATTCACCAACAAGACATAAAAATTATCAATATTTACGCACCATTAAATGGTGCTGTGACGTTCATAAAACAAATTCTCCTCAAGTTCAAGAATCAAATAGCCCACAACACAATAATTATGGGTGACTTCAACACACCTCTCTCACCATTGGACAGATCCTCCAAATAAAAGTTGAATAAAGAAACTATAGAACTCAATATCACAATCAATAACCTAGACTTAACTGACATATATAGAATATATCAACCATCATCAAGTGGATATAATATTTTTTAGCAGCACATGGATCCTTCTAAAAAATAGACCATATATTATGCCATAGAGCAACCTTCAGTAAATATAAACGGTGGACTTAATACCATGAATTTTATTGGATTATAATGGAATGAATCTGGAAACCAATGAAAAAGAAGGAAGGAAAAATCCTACATCACATTGAAAATGAACAACATGTTACTGAATGATTAATGTGTTACAGAAGACATAAATGAGAAAATCAAAAAATTCTTCAAGATAAATGAAAATAGAGAAACAACATATCGGAGTCTATGGGACACAATGAAAGGTGTTTTAAGAGGGAAATTCACCACCTTGACGTCATTCCTCAAAAATAGGAAAGAACAACAAATAAATGAGCTCACACTTCATCTCAAAGCCCTAGAAAAGGAAGAGCAAAACAACAGCAAATGTAGCAGAAGGCAAGAAATAACTAAAATCAGAGCAGAAAACAACAAAATTGAAACAAAAGAAACTATTGAAAAAATTACAAAACTAAAGCTTGGTTCTGCAAAAAATAAATAAGAAGGATAGACCCTTAGCATCCCTTTATGTTCAAAACATTTGAAAAACTAGAGATAACAGGAATTTACCTCGACATTGTAAAAGCTATCTATGTTAAGCCTCAGGCTAGCATTATTCTGAATGAAGAAAAATTGAAGCATTCCCTCTAAAATCTGGAACAAGACAGAGATGTCCTCTACCACCACTTCTATTCAATATAGTTCTCGAAACACTGGCCAGAGCAATTAGAAAGATGAAAGAAATAAAAGGCATGAAAATAGGAAAAGAATAACTTAAATTATCACTACTTGCAGCTGATATGATTCAATATATAGAAGACCCAAAAGGGTCTACAAAAAAAACTACTAGAAGTAAGAAATGATTTCAGCAATGTGGCAGGATATAAAATCAACATTCATAAGTCAAAGGCATTTCTGTATATCAGTGACAAAACTTCTGAAACGGAAATGAGAAAAAAAAACACTCCATTCACAATATCCTCAAAAAATAAAACTAAAATCCTTGGGAATCAACCTAACAAAAGAGGTGAAAGATTTATACAATGCAAACTACAGAACCCTAAAAAGAGAAGTAGAATAAGATCTTAGAAGATGGAAAAATATACACTGTTCATGGATAGGGAGAACTAACATCATCAAAATGGTGATATTCCCAAAAGTTCTCTATAGGTTTAATGTAATGCCAATCAAAATCCTAACGGCATTTCTTGTAGAAATAGAGAAAGTAATCATGAAATTCATATGGAATAATAAAAGATCCAGAATAGCAAAAGCAATTCTAACCAGGATGTGTGAATCAGGCGGTATAGCGATACCAGATTTCAAACTAAATTTCAGAGCAATAGTAACAATGACAGCATGGTACTGGTACCAAAACAGGCGGGTGGACCAATGGTACAGAATGGAGGACACAGAGATTAATCCACAATGCTACAACAATCTTCTATTTGATAAAGGAGCTAAAAGCATGCAATGGAGGAAGGATAGCATCTTCAACAAATGGTGCTGGAAAAACTGGAAATCCATATGTAACAAAATGAAACTGAATCCCTTTCTCTTGCATGCACAAAAGTTCACTCAAAATGGATCAAGGGCCTTGATATCAAATCAGAGACATGGCGTCTGATAGAAGAAAAAGTTGGCTACGATCTACATACTGTGTGGTCGGGCTTCAAATTCCTCAATAGGACATCCATAGCACAAGAGTTAATAACAAGAGTTAATAACTAGAATCAACACATGGGACTTACTCAAAGCAAAAAGTTTTTTCTCAGCAAAAGAAACAATAAGAGAGGTAAATAGGGAGCCTAAATTCTGGGAACAAATCTTTACTCCTCACACTTCAGATAGAGCCCTAATATCCAGAGTATACAAAGAACTCAAAAAATTAAACAATAAGATAACAAATAACCCAATCAACAAATGGGCCCAGGACCTCAACAGACATCTCCGAGGAGGACATATAATCAACAAGTACATGAAAAAATGCTCACCATCTCCAGTAGTCAGAGAAAGGTGAATCAAAACCACCCTAAGATACCATCTCACTCCAGTAAGATTGGCAGCCATTATGAAGTCAAACAACAAGTGTTGGTGAGAATGTGGGGAAACAGGTACACTTGTACATTGCTGGTGAGACTGCAAATTGGTGCATCCAATTTGGAAAGCAGTATGGAGATTTCTTGGAAAGCTGGGAATGAAACCACCATTTGACCCAGCTATTCCCCTTCTCGGTCAATTCCCTAAAGACCTAAAAAGAGCATGCTGCAGGGACACTGCTACATCGATGTACATAGCAGCACAATTCACAATAGCAAGACTGTGGAACCAACCTATATGCCCTTCAATAGATGAATGGATTAAAAAATGTGGCATTTATACAGAATGTAGTATTACTCTGCATTAAAAAATGACAAAATCATAGAATTTGCAGGGAAATGGATGGCACTAGAGCAGATTATGCTAAGTGAAGCTACCCAATCCCTTCAAAACAAATGCCAAATGTCTTCTTTGATATAAGGAGATTAACTAAGAACAGAATAGGTATGAAGAGGATGAGAAGAAGATTAACATTAAAACAGGGATGAGAGGTGGGAGGGAAAGGGAGAGAGAAGGGATATTGCATGGAAATGGAAGGAGACCCTCAGGGTTATACAAAATTACATACAAGAAGAAAGGGAAAAATAATACAAGGGGGAGAAATTTATTACTGTAGACGGGGTAGAGAGAGAAGAGGGGAGGAGAGGGGAGGGGAGGGGGGATAGTAGAGGATAGGTAAGGCAGCAGAATACAACAGACACTAGTATGGCAATATGTGAATCAATGCATGTGTAACTGATGTGATTCTGCAATCTGTATACGGAGTAAAAATGGGAGTTCATAACCCACTTGAATCAAAGTGACAAATATGATGTATCAAGAACTATGTAATGTTTTGAACAAGCATAAATAAAAATTAAAAAAAAAAAAGAAAACTAACTTCGGTGAGTGATGCACGTGAATCCTAATATTTTTACAGTAACTGACCCAGTTTAACATCAATGCAAGTAGATTCCAATGGTACATGATGTGTACTTTGACGTTCATTTTTATTCAACACTGGTACATACTATTTCCTCAGTTTATGCACATCACAGGATATATATTTCATCGACAATTTAGCAAATTTATAGGCATTTGTTTCACTTTCAATCACTTCCTGCTTCAGAACACATGGATTCCTCCATATTTCTTGACTGGTAATTTCATGAGACGTCTTTGCAAACACATTATTTTCGATTTCCATAATCACTTTTTAAGCAAAACTCACACACACTTCATGATAAACAATAACCCTAAGATGACAATTAGATATATAACTGGTTGGAATTATTGATTGTATGTCAATATATGATTTCTTATATATTTTCAGATAACAATTCAATCCATTATTTAAAGTGGAACCAGTTATATTATTTATTTACAGTATGTTCTATTCATGCATTATCTCTATATTCATAGACACAGGGTACACCACTTTGTACCCCCAATACTAATTTATATGTCTTAAAATATTGCTCACAGAAATGGTGGAAAAAATACTCATGTCACATGATCTACATATATATTTTATCACAATAATTTTCTGGGCACAAAATGCAAAGGTCACACTTATGATTGCACCAAATCCTAAATGGAAGTTGAATATGGATTACTAAAAACATCCATTTCCAGTTTGCATAATGCTTTCAAATGTCATTTCTATTGGTGACTACATATTTGTTTCTTCCTAAAATTATGTATTCAATCTCGATCCTGTTGAAAATGTGTAAACCTATCATTCACTTTACAATTGCCTGATTTTGTAATGTCTCTATTGATATCTTCTTTCCTATATTTTCCGCAGTTCATCATTGTGACTGACTCTTCGCATGTGCTGACATTTACATTCACTGTGTAAATGAAACCGTATTGCTAAAGAACATTTGATCCAAATTTTATACTCACTCTTCTTCCTAAACCTACCGACTCTCTTCCTAATCCTACCGACTATCCAAATTTGAGTGGATGTTCTCTTCTACAATCAATCTTCCAAGGTACAAGGTCCTATGCCATTGATTATCAATTTATCTGAGACAACCGTGCAGAACATAATTAAAAGCTAAGTATCCCAATAAAGGGCCTCATTCCCTTCTGGGCTACAAATCTTACCTAGATTTCTGTTTTTATACTTATATTTCACCTCTATAGTTTTATAAATATCGCAGGTTCCCAATACCATTATTCATTAATCAGAATGATTCCGAACCCAAATTGAACATGTTATTAACCCTAACCATACACTGTTCCCTCAATCTAACTTTACAAAAGAGAAGGGACAGGGTTCGTCTTGCAATACAGCAATGTAGGGGATCTGCCACCTACTGAGAACCTAAAAGGTCCATGCATATTTGATAACTGGAGAAGATGTAGGCAGCTATGAAAGACCTGAAAGACCAAAACAACCTGGCAAACAACCTGGTCAGGATGAAGGGTTGTGTCTGAGTAAGCCTTCTCTTCTTAATGTAGAGAAGATGGACCAAATGAGGCCTATGAGGAGAGCTGTTCCGCAAACTGGTGCGGCCAATTTGGAAAGCAGTATGGAGATTCCTGGGAAAGCTTGGAATGGAACCACAATTTGACCCAGCTATTGCCCTTCTTGGACTATTTCCTGAAGACCTTAAAATAGTGTAACTCTGGGATACTGCCACATCGATGTTCTTAGCAGTACAATTCACAATTGCTGCACTGTGGACCCAACCTAGATGCCCTTCAATAGATGAATTGATAACAAATGTGGCATTTATACACCATGGAGTATTACGCAGCACTAAAATATGACAAAATCATGGAATTTTCAGGGAAATGGATGGTAATAGAGCAGATTATGCTTAGTGAAACTAGCCAATCCCTAAAAAACAAATACCAAATGTCTTCTTGGATATAATGAGAGCAACTAAGAACAGAGCAGGGAGGAAGAGCAGGAAGAAAAGATTTACATTAAAAGAGACATGAGGTGGGAGGGAAAGGGAGAGAAAAGGGAAATTGCATGGTAATGAAGGGAGACCCTAATTGTTATACAAAATTACATATAACAGGTTGTGAAGGGAATGGGAAAATAAACAAGGAGAGAAATTAATTACAGTAGATGGGGTAGAGAGAGAAGATGGGAGGGGGAAAGAGGGGGGATCATAGAATATAGGAAAGGTAGCAGAATACAACATTAACTAATAGGGCATTATGTAAAAATGTGGATATGTAACCAATGTGATTCTGCAATCTTTATTTGGGGTAAAAATGGGAGTTCATAACCCACTTGAATCTAATGTATGAAATATGATATGTCAAGAGCTTTGTAACGTTTTGAAAAACCAAAAAAAGAAAAAAAGTAGCAATATATATGCCAATCGAAATTCATCATGAAATATATATAATCCACAGATGCAAAAATATTCATTTTACTGAACATGGATTTATGTATAATGTTATTGAACTAGGAAGCTCACCCATAGGTTGAATTTTCAGTTTGAACAGCGTTTAGGAGTAGTGATCTCTTCTCACAATTTGTATCTGCCAATTCAGCCACCTCACAAGTATGTACGTGTGATACCAGGTAGGATTCTCTATGTGCATATAAAAATACATGTGCTACAGAGAAAGGGAGACAGGATTCCCATATTTGTTAACTTTAAAAACACATGTAGAATTATTTCAACAAAAAATTGACTAGATTTATAGCTCCTATACTATATAATGCAAAAGGCAATTCCAACTACACACCATGCCTCCTCTGAACGGCTTGTATTTCTATTCTGCTTGGGTTATGTTTCACCATCATATTAGGATTATTAGTCAGAGTCTAGTAGGGTATGGGTTAGTGCCAGGAATTCAGTATTTCAAATGGAAAATTGGAAAATGAATCCAGTGTGTATGCAAATATGTGATATACAATAATCTTCCCACACTCATCCAGAACAATGCTTTGACATTACCTTTGCCCCAAGTAAGACACAATTAGAGGAGAAGAGTTAGACATTCTGTGAATACTTATCTGGAATGGAAAATGCTCAGGAGTTCACAACCTTGGAGGTGGTAGAGGAGTTTCCAAAAGGAAAGGACAGGGGTGATCACTCAACCTGGTCTTTCATTAATATTGGGAGCCATCTTGCCACAAAGCCATGGAAAGATAATTTTTGCTTTACTATAAATTACTGCAAATTCTGAACCTGCTTGGAATGCCTGCCCATGCCTTGAACTCACCCATGCCTGTCTTACTGACCAGATCACAGCCCTCTCTGAAACCTTACTGAAACCTCATAAATATTGGCCTTCCCTGGCCAGACAATGACCCTCTCTGAGGCTCTAATGGTCCTCATAATTTCTGATGCTGGGGCCAGCAAATAAAAAATGTAAACTACAATTAGTGTGATGCTTGTCAAAGTTCTGTTTTCTGATACTCCCTTTTTGTGTAACTTTTTGGGCTATAAAGCTGGGGTGTAGGAAAGGTGGGGATGCTGTCTTTTTCCCGCCGTTTTGAGAAGGAGAGTCAGCCTAGCCGGTTGAACTAATAAGCTTGCCTTAATTTGATTTTAATTCGAGTCAGTGGTATTTTCTTGCATCCTGGTCTAACATTTTGGAGTTCCCCAGCGAGATGACGTGACCAGATCATAAGACCAGACTGCTGGAAATTCTGACGCTGGCCTTTCCTCCAGGGCTCAGGGCTGGAGAGCCAAGTTCCAAAGCCTTGGAGTGAGCATTCGGTCCAGGGAGCACTGCAGTGAACCATCGAACTAAAACTATTAGCAAGCACCTGGTGGAGGAGGCCTCCATAGGTAGGTGGTGCCTTTATAACATCTTATATCCGGTTAAGGGAGATGTCTTCTGATGACAGAGAGGTGGCCTGGGGAGGCTCACATGTACTCCTGTCCAGGACAGTAACAAGAATTGTTCTGTCCTCTGTTCTGTTCTGTATGGAATTTCTCTGAAAGGGTAGAAAGGTGCAGCCGGGCACGCAGGAGCTCCTACCCCGGAGCTTCAGCAAGACATTTCATTTCTCCTCTGTTTTTCTGTATCTTCACCAGGTTTCTGTTTCTTTGTGTTTTGTTCTGTGTTCTATATGTTTTTTTGTTTGTTTGTTTTTGTGCATTTTGTTGTGTGATTTCTGTGGTAAAAACTTAAAGATATTGGACGTAAAAATGGGTAATAAAGCAAGTAAGCCTTACACCCTTTGGACTGTGTTCTAAAAAACTGTGTTGAAGTTTACCCCCCTTTGTTAAGCAGGATGAGAGAAGCCCCTAGCTGGCAGCCTGGAACTCACCCATTGCAGAGGGCAATGCCTGCTGGCCACCAAAGAACAGAGTATCTCCCAGGTTAACAATGGAAACTCCTTTAAAACCCCTTGTTGCTCCAGTTCAAGAGAGTCACAACCTTTGGGCAGAGTCCCCTGTGTTTCTGCTTTGTTAGCAAAGCAGTAAACCTCCCTTTTTATTTTTCTCAAACCCTGTCCTCATTATTAAATAGGTATTAATTCGCTTCAAGGTCAGAAACCGAAATTTAAGTTACAAATTTTGATAACCCCCCGACCCTGTAACTCTTTGAGAGCTGACTACTGAAATGTTAGGAGATGGAGCGAGATTGGGGTGGAACCAAACCAGAGGAGCTAATCCTATAAGTAAAAGGAGGGACTGAGGGACTCCCAGGATCTACCAAAGCCCTGTTGCTTCAGGGAATTCCTTCCTTCGTTCCCTGCACTGTAAGGATTATGCCACCTCTGTCTTTTTAAAAAAAAGAAAAAGAAAAAGGAGACACTAAATGCAGTAAAGTCACCATGGAAACCCTTGATATTACATTTCAGGTTGCCGTCTGTGAAAACATCTGATCCCCTTGTGAGGACATCTATCCTGCCACTGGTGTAGGAGATTTTTCTCTTATCTGCTCTGTTTTTAAGGCTTCTGTCTGTCAGCCATAGTCTGGAGCTCCTTTCTGTCTGTCTTGTGTCTTTGTTTCTGGCCCTTTAAGACATGTGCAATAATGTGCTGATATTATAAATTGTTTCTTGGGAATGATATTAGTTCAATGTGTGTCTAAATGATGATGTTTTATTGTAACAATCTGGTATCTGGATGGGTTTTTGTACCATTGCTCAATCTTGCAGTTAAAAGTCGGGTTTAGGTAATTGTTTAGTTTATGATTTCAGATAATTCATGCCAGATAACTTAAATGCTTAGGATGGAAAACTAAAGCACTCTACTTCCAAGTTGGCAAGTAACTTCCCAAACATTCAGTTTTATTTTTCACCAATTTTGAATTGGGTAGACTGAGAAAATATCACAGTGTGTACCAGTGCATTAATTTGGACAAGGATAGTAAATCATTTTATGGTATCTGTTGACAAAACAAGATGTAAAGATATAAAATTTTGTGAATTTCATCTTAAAATTGTATCATAATTTTCAACATCCGAACCTCAAAATTATGGTTAAAATGCCTTAGGCCTGAGGTGTCTGCTCAGAATAGCAGTTTTACCCTGCTCCTTTCAGACCTCAGCAAGGACTTTAGTTGAAATGCAAATGAAAGAAGCCTGCAAGCTCAGTAGGAGACTGATCTGAGGCCTAAGGCAGGAAAAAAGGTAAATTGTATGGTATTTACTAATTACTGGCCAGTCATTTTTTCTAGGACTCTTATTTTTTTCCTTAGATTCTGTATTCTTTTTTTGAGCTCATGATTTTGATCCTACAGACCTAGGTTAATGTTTTTCTGATCAGCTCTATCTTTGACCAACAGTGGAGTTTTTGAAACATTGCAATGGAGATTTCAACTGCAAAAAGCTACAAGGCCTTTACTATTATTATATGTGCACACTTTTGTTAGTGTTGTTTGTCTTTATATACATATATCCGTATATCATATATATGTTATACAAATTAACACATATAAGGAGCACTCATAAAAAAAGCACTCATATAAACAAATTTTAAAACGTGGATCCAAAGATCTTAAATTCTCATGATTTAATTGGTACAATTTAAATTGGATAAACAGATAAAAATAAATGTCTTTAAATTTAACCTTACAAGTTTTTCTAGGTGTTCAAAAATCTAATAAAATATTAATGCCGACAAAAGGTCTAATATGCCTTGGTTCTAGAACTTTTTCTTCAACAAAAAATGGTACACTGTTCAATACATTTGTCTAATATTTTGATAAATAAGTAAAGTAAATTTGATATGGGATTACTCATTCATGAGTACTTTTGTTAGATTTCTGATTGATTTACTAAGGTCTGTATAAGTTTGTCCTAAAGTCTGTATAAGATTGTAAAAATCAGTCATGTGTTAAAGAGACAAAAATTTCTCAAAACACAAGTTTACCCATAACATTGTGGTTATTAAGTTTTATTTTTCTAGAGCAAGCAACCATAAAAATTAAACAACTGATTAAATAAGAACTGTTATTTTAGAGCACTGTACTGCCATTTCTTTAAAAGCTAAACTTGGTTAATGTAGAAACATCAATGCAATTGTGATGCTATTAATGTGCTCATATCTTCCAGGTATACAAGTCTGTAAGGTAGAAACTTTAAAAGAGCATTATATCAAGGTGGTGTTCTGAAGTTGTATGGTAAAATATATATATATATATATGATTTATTTACCTGTTGTCAATAAGATATGTAAACTTTTATGTTACTTTTTATATTGGGGAACAATTTAAATGTATTTAAGTTAATGAGAGCCTAATCTATGTAAAGGTTAAAAATTTTTTTAATTCATGTTTTAAAAGCTATATCATACGGTGTTAGCTAATGTTCATGTGACCTTAAATAATTTATGTAAACTTTGTAAAATGATATTTAAAAAACAAAGATTAGCTTTAGAATTAAAACACTTAAGATTAATAAAGAGCCCTGCCTTACCTGAGATAAGGCTCTGTGTCCCATCTTATTATGTGAGAATGACTGCGAAAGCAGTAGGTCAGATGTTATTTCATTTAAAGTTATTTTCAAAAGTTTTTTTTTTCCTGTCAACATTACTAGCATCTCAAACAGAGGATATAATGTATAACTCAGCCAAAAATTTTAGGGTAGCTATTACACGAACTAAGTTTGTTTACTGTTGTTAATTTTATTTTGTAATTTCCTTATGGGTGATATAAAGATTCCCTGTTAGTGTTTTACAGCAGTGTTGCTTTAAGAACACAACATTGGTTAATTTAAGATAATTAGCCATCACCTACAAGACAGACAGAATAATACAGATCCCAAATAATAAAAAGATAAATAATTTTAAATTATAGACATTAAAGCCCAGTATTCTTTATATAAGTCTGTTAAAATTTATTTGATGGATGTTTAAGATTAGGATTTAAAATTAAAGTTATATGAAAAGGGACAAGAAAACCAATATTTGGCTCTTGCCCTCTGAGTCAGTCTCTATCCAGGGAACAGCGGACTTCTCTAAAGAGCTTTGCAACTCTGAACCACATAACCTCCTGATCAGGGAGATTAATGAGACCACTGGAGAACAGAAAGCAAATCAGTGCATTTGCTACGAAGAGGAGAGTCATCAGAGAAGGGAAACATCCTTGATGCTTCCGAGGGAAGCCACATGGTCAAGCAAGACCTGGACCCACCTAGCGCAAATGGCACTAGCAGAACTGAGAAGCTGCTCTCAAGTTTCCCCAGGAATGACTCCCATAAAATCTCAGCTGACTGTTCAGAATAGATAGAAACAAAAGTCAGTTTGACTGCTTCATCTTAAACACTTAGAAAAGACAGTTAAAAACAAATCACAGCCATTTCTGGGCATTTTATATAATAATAGTAATAATAATATTTTAAGGTATACACTTTATGTTAGCCTCCCAAAATAAGTAAGACTGGAGGCTACAAAGAAGAATTCTCAGACAGGAATGCCTGATAACTATAAAAAGAGGCTATCAAGATTATCTGCCAGTGGCAGAAGATTTTAGTTTAAGGCCTACAGATATTCTTAACCTAAACACATAGGCTTGGTATTTGTTAGTATGATTATCCAGCAATGAGTAAGAGAATTAAAGGTTTCTCTATTAGACACAGAGGTCATACTAGTAAAAATATTTTGCAAGATCAGATGACATTAAATTATTAAACTGAATCTTATGGGGAGGGACAAATGTAACACTAAAAGTTAAATATTAAGTTGACAGTCCTGATAACTGGGGATATTAAAGACTGGTGAGGGAACTTCTATACAGTGACATGTTCCAGCTGCTGCAACATTTATTAAGTACTCATGTTTTTTTGTTTCTCTCATAGAAGAACCCATTCCCAGATGACTTTACTACCTGTTCTTCCCCATCCAGACTTCAAACCTAACTGACTTCTAAAAGGCGACTAATGTCCCTCAGGCGGTGCCCCCTCACGTCACCCTCTCTCAGCTCAGAAGAAGTCTAAATGAGTGACGCCTCTCTTCTTACAACAATGGAGACAAAAATAAATAGAATATCAATATAAGTAATTAATTAAGTCAGGTAAAATCAGGGAGACCTGTTTTTGGGTGAGTTCAAAAAATCGGGAGACTATTACCTGAGGGATTAAAATTCCCACAGTGCTCTTCCTACCCAATCAAATATATGAAAAAAACACATTAGAAAAGGGGGGAATGATTGACCCAACCTGATCTTTTATTAAAATTGGGAGCCATCTTGCCACAAAGCCGTGAAAAGATAATTTTGGCTTCACTATAAATTGCTGCAAGATCTGAACCTGCTTAGAAAGCCTGCCCATGCCTTGAACTCACCCATGCCTGGCTTTCTGACCAGATAACAGCCCTCTCTGAAACTTTGTTGACACCTCATAAATATTGGCCTTCCTTGGCCAGACGACACTCTCTGAGGCTCTAATGGTCCTCATAAATTCTGATGTTGGGGCCAGCAAACAAAAATGTAAAATACCATTAGTGTCATGCTTGTCAGAATTCTGTTATTTTTAACCCCACTTTTGTGTAACTTTCTGGGCTATAAAGCTGGGCTGCTCTCCTGTTCCCAACGTTTTGGGAGGGAGAGGCAGCCAGGGTGGTGGAAATAATAAGCTTGCTTTAATCTGATTTTAATTGGAGTCAGTCGTCTTTTCTTGCAACCTGGTCTAAAAGGTAAACACTACACAAACCTGGAGATCTGCCGGACTAAAAACTTCTTGAGAAACTGCCTTTGACGATGGGCACTCGACATTTATGTTGTTGTCAGAAGCTTTAGCTTCCATTCAAATGAGACCATCAAAGCTGGGTCTACATCTATGAGACCTGGAGGATATTGTTTCAATTTTTCCAAAGAACATGAGGAAGCAGTGCTGACTTCTCTCTGTAGGTAAACTGTGGCCACTGAAAGCTAATTGTCTCTGCATGTGGACTGTGAAGCCATTTGGTCATCCTCCACTTCTCATGGTGTTTCTTTCTACTGCACTGGGAGTTTGGTATTTGCCTCATGAAATACAATGACTTCAACTGGTACACAGTGATGTAGGGAGTCCTGTCACGTGTGGTGGGTCAGGGTCTGCAGGAGAATGCACCAACCAGGCTTCTATCCCACATAGCTTGACCCTTTGACCATAGCAACCTGATTCTGAACATTGCCCTGAAACGTCTCCATATAACAAAATGCCTTTTATGGAGAGGTTTCAGACATATAAGTGATTCCTGTCTGTAACATGTCAGCCACAAGTCATTTGGAAGTCAATGGCAGAATCACATGTCCCGACCACAGATGTTTTATCACACAGCTGCACACAACAGCTTTTGGCCCACTACTCAGCAGGCCCCAACATACTGGCATCTCTATTCTATTTCATGGTATTTATCTAGCCATTTTCAAAGATGAAGTTGGAGAAACTGTGGGTTTCAATTCATTAAGGAACCATTAAATTTAGAGGAATCACATTTCAATGAATAATCTAGAGAACTCTCACAGGCAAGGGTTCCCAAAGACTGGCCAAAAGGTCACATGAAGCCAGCCCCATTGAGGTCTACAATGTAAGGTCCATGTGTGTTTTGACTCTCAACTATGGCTTCCAAGTCTTTCAGAAAAAAAAAATCATGTGATATCCTGGCTGAGATTCCCAGTGCTCTGTGGAAAGCCACTCTGGGCTTAGATCTCGGTGTCCAAGGTCGTCTCTCATGTGTGGCCTCCTAAAATCCCAACACAATTCATGGCGATACTTCTCTGAAGTCAGTTCCATAACGCATTCTCTAAGAGGAATCACACCAGAGTTCAAGCCCAGGTGGACCCAGGCATCTCTTACAACCACCACATAAATGACCACAATTAAAACTAAAACACTCCCACATGCTCCTCATCTTCTTCCACATAGACACTCATCATAAACTCTGGCTGGAGGTTTCCATTAAGGGCACAGCCCAATACACTGTTCAAAATAAGCACCCTTGCCCCTCATTTGCCTAAAGTCAGGGTGGCCTGGACACCCTTGCTGTGAACCAAGAGTGATCAAATAGGCCTGCCCTATATCTGATCTGCTTCTCCAATTTGAGGCCTAATGACTGTCTGGTATAGATTCTTTATGTGAATTGGTATCATAGAAAACCCAAGCCCCTATCGGCTAGGCTCTGTAGGGATTTGAAGAAATGATTTGACCCAAATGATCCCTATTCTCACTTGATTTAGCTCAGGAAGCTTACAGAGGAAAGTGAGAGACTTCATCCACAATGACTGCTCTTTTGGCCATTTTGGTTTTGGATGCACACTTGGAAACTTTCTTTAGATCCATCAGGTGCTGAGAATCTAAGCCACTGCCACCCCACCGGGCCAAGTGGCTGTTTCAGACACATCCTTTTCGAAAGCAATTAAGCAAAGAGCCACAGGTGATGCCCATTCATTTCCATTTGAAAACTGTTTTCTTCAGGCTTCACAAAAGGGTGGCCTGAGGCAAAGACCTTCCAGACATTAAGGGTAATAGAATCATAAGTAAGAAAATGGCCCAAAGCAGGGTTTCTCCACTGAGACATTACTGGTCACACTGATATCTGAGTTTTCTGAGATGCTCGCATTACCTTCAGCTATCCAGTACATGGTCATGTAACAGAGCTTGGACGTGGTACATATCTTGGAAACAAAACCATGAGGATACTCTGGAGAGTGGCCAGTATTCAGGAAGAAAAGAGGAACTTAGGAAGATAGTAGCTGTTCACCATCCATTAGGCAAGCCGCACTCCATTTTTAAATTGGGTGGGAAGAATGCTGGGAAGCTTTATACTAGACAGGACACAACCATTGATGCATTCGCATTTCAAATGTCTACAACCACGGATACAGTGGGATACACAGACATAGAAACACTCGTGTTGTCAAACTACTTTCTAGAAACTTTCCAGTCCAAACCTAAAAACCGCCATTCCTACCTATTCTCAGAACATGAGACAAAACCACAAACGCACACCGACATCCACAACGGCACCTCCTTCCCCCAAGTATGGCTGTGACTATCCTGAGTGTCCTCTGACTGGTGAGCCATAATATGTTCCCACGAAATGGCCTGTCCAATCTCAGATCTGGTCTTCTTTGCAAACTTTTAGAAGTTGTCAGGAGCCATGGTTGAGCCACTACCTGCTTTCTCAGAAAAAGCCACTCTTCAGAGCTCTCCTGAAATTTGGCCATCATCACATAAGTAGGTACCAAGAAACACTGACTCTGTCTTTGGTAAATTCAAACAATTGAGACCACTGGGACTGAAACTAAGACTTGCTCTGGGTGCATGGCTTCCTGGATCCCAAGTTCAGAAAGTTCCATCACGAAGGAAGTGTGGTAGGTCACTTCCTTCAGGAACTGAATGAGGTCACTGTGATGGAAAACCACTTTGTTCTAACAGTTGCTTCGAAAGGTCCCATGAGATGGAGGCTGCCCCTACTTCCTGTGACACTTTCACAAGTTAGAATGGTATATCAACCATAGGCATCAGGGAACAGCTCTGTACGCAGGCCTGGTTTGGTCCATTTAATCTACATTAAGAAGAGAGAGGCTGATTCAGACACATTCCTTCATTCTGACCAGGATGTTTGACATGGAAGTAGACATGGATTTGACTTTTGCTCTCTCAGGTCCTTCATAGGTAAAAAGGTCGGTCAAAAGTCGGAGGAAAAGACCACCAAGAGACTGTCTCATGCCACAGTAAAAGGTTTATTGGGCGTCCAGCATGCTGCGGCTCAGAGCTAACTTCACAGGAGCAAAGAACAAAGAGCCCCAAAAACAACTTGAGCAGAGTTTATTTACATTCTTTAGAGAGGGCAGGGACTTTGCATACATCATAGCCTCCTTTAGCAAATCAACATACCACGGGAAAATCAAATAACAACCCAAAAACATGATTAGCACATTCATTGGCAGGAAGAGGTCGGACAGGGGGTGATTGGTTAGCCCTGAGAAGGGGTATACGTTTAAACTGATTGGTTGAAGCCCTGAGATGTATACGTGATGAGCTGCACGGTTTCTGGGAAGGGGTTGTTTAGCAACTAGGTGGTCAGGGAAGATTTCAACACACATCTAATTGGCAGTTCCAGGAATTGTCTTAACTGCCACAGGAATTTCAGGTTCTGAGTGCAGCTTGGAAACTTTACAAAACCTGGTTATTTATGTTTCAATTTTAATTTCTTTTATTCTTTCATTTCCCACTCCTTTTTCTTACTACATTTAATCTTAAAAGTAATGAATCATAATTATTACGGGGTCTCACACTCTATTTCTGCCAGTGGAGCGTATTTCTGTCTGATTACCACGAGTTTTTCCTGCCCAATTTGAGCCTGGAGAAAGGAAACTATGCGGTTAAGCAAACAAGGTCCCAAAGTTAGCAACACCATAAGGATGATCAGGGGTCAAGCTAAGCCTGATAGGAGTGTAGTTAACCAGGGGGACTGGGTAAACCATGACTCAAACCACCCTTGTTGAATCTCCCTTTCTCTCTGGCACTCTTCAAGGCATTTTCTCAATTTACTCATGGATTCTTTTACAACTCCAGTATGGTCAGCATAAAAACAACATTCTTCTCTCAGTGCAGCACAGAGGCCCCACTCCCTCATGAAGAGGAGGTCTAATCCTTGCCTGTCCTGTAAAACAACTTCAGAGAGAGAGTTTAAGGATTCCTACAGCACTGTGATGGAGGTCTCTAATGTCTTCCAGTCTTGATCTATTGCTGTTTCTAATCAGGCCATTTGTTGTGACCCATGGATCATAGCAGCTGTTCCTGTACCCACTCCTGCAGCAGCTCCTATCCTCAACAGGATGGCTATAGTAAGGGACACTGGATGACAGCAAAATCAGGTTGTTTGTCCCCCTAGTAGACCTTAAAATGATTCTGCATCATAATAAACCACCCTGGGGAGTATCTGCACCATTCAACAATAATTTACAAAGCTGTCAAATACATGGGTTGAAATGCAAGGAGTTCTGACTGTGTGGAGTTCAGTACAATTAAGGTTCCTTTAATTAGTTCCCAGGGGCAGGAGTCAGCTGTACTCTGGACTGGGGAAGTAGGCAAAGATGGAAACTGGGAAGTATGAGATGGTTGAGGGGTTCTGGTAGATCTAGGCATGGGAGGTTTTGGAGGCTTAATTCCTGGCTTGAGGGGATTGGGCCCTATTGCTGTGGGATTTTCTTCCTTTTTAAGCAGGATGGTGAACCAGTGACCAAAGTCATAAAGAGGGCCATAAATATAGAATCGCATTTCCCATGTATTTCCCATAGACCATGATGTTCTGAGGTAGCCCCTTCCTTTGGAAGTGAAAGTTATATTGAGGGGGTAACATAGACTATTCTTTCCACAGCGAGTTTTTGACACAACTTGGCTAGCGGCACATTTCTTGGGATCAATCCAGGTGTCATTTTTTCCTACCTGAATGATACTGTCTGCGGAGTTTGGGTTCAACCATGTAGCTCCCGTTTGTTCACAACCCCAAGATCTTAAATAAAAGTCACTGGGTCCTCCACAGGTTTGGGCCTGTTTGCGACTTCAGAAATCAGCTGGGCACACATAAATTCAAGACTGGCTAGTTTACACCTGAGCTGGGGAAGATGATATCCATAATTCATGGGGTAAGGTGGTCTATGTTGCCCTGGTTTGGGTTTGAGTGGGATCTGTGTGAAGTCCTCTATGTCAGGGAGATCCCAGTCAGAGAGGCCTATGGCAAGCTGACAAATGTCCAGGTAGAGAGATGGCCACGAAGTCCATAAGAGGGCTGTATGTGAAATAGACCACACTACATGCCCAGTAGGATTTATAGCTGCCATTGTTGCTGAACAGGCTGATGGGGATTAGGACTGCTGGTGGTCAGGGGAAGAATCCATAGCCTTACCCACACGACGGACACGCAACTTGAGAGGGTTACCAGTCTGTTCCAGTTTCCAGCCGGAGGCTGGAGAGGGCGCAGGCTTGAGATGGGTGGCATGGATCCAGGAAGTGATTCCATCCACTTTCACCACTGTAAGTGTTATAAGCAGCACCTGGTATTGTCCTTTCCAGCGGCGTTCCAGGGATGATACCTGATGCCGTCTCACGTAGACGAAGACTCCCACTTGATATCGATGTGGGGTTCCCTCGTCTCCAGGCTGATAAGCACTGGCCAACTGTTTCCACAGGTATCGCTGGGTGCTGTGTTTGTTCAAGGGCTTTAAGTCTGTCAAGCAAGGGGGTGTGAAAGGAATCATTAAGTCTCAGAGTTGGGGTTAGGTCCCTTACTAAAGGAGGGGCACCATAGAGAATTTCATAAGTGGTGAGTTTACACAAAGAGGCAGAGGGTGTACTTTTTGCACGAAACAGTGCTTAAGGTAGGAGCATAGTCCAATTTTTTTATGCAGGTCTCCAAGCTTAATTTCTTTAAATTCTCTTTGATGGTTCTAATCATTTTTTCTACCTGTCCTGAGCTCTGGCATCTATAAGCACAATGTAACTTCCAATTAATCTTCAGGGTCCTGGTGAATCCCTGACTTACCTGGGCAACAAATGCCGGTCCATTATTGGACCCTATTACCTTAGGCAGGCCGAACCTTGGAAAAATGTCTTCTAGTATCTTTTTGAGCACCGTCTGAGCCATTTCTTTCTTCATGGGAAAGTCTTCAACCAATCCTGAAAGCGTATCTACAAAGACTAGGGGATATTTAAGTCCATACCTTCCTGGCTTAATTTCAGGAAAAGTCCACTTCCCAAAATTGTCCTGGTCTGGTACCTCGTAAGCGCTTCCCTGCAGGAAGCTTGGATGGGTAAGCATTAACTAATTGGCAGACTTGACAAGCTCTAGTCACCTTCTAAGCTATTTCTTTCCTCTGTAAGTCAGTCAATAATAAATCCTTTCTTCGGTCCTTTAAGTGTGCCTATAACTTCTTTGAGCTTAAGTGGGTGAGCTAGTGTACGTCTTTGACATAAAGGTGGGCTTTTTGAAATTGTAAACTTGGCTCTGTAGGGTCCCAGAGTTCTGTATCTGTCTCCTCAGATGATAAGTTGCCTGAATGTTCCAGTGTGGCCAAGTCTCCTGAATGTTGATCCCCCTGGTGTGGAAAAAGTTAACAGAGTCACTCCATTTAGGGCTGCCAATTAAGCTTCCTCATCTGCCCTTCTGTTTTTAACTGCAACGAGGTCGTTTCCCTTCTGGTGCCCTGGACAGTGCACTATAGCTAGTTCCTTAGTGCCCTTCACTGCTGAGAGAAGGTGGAGAATCTCAACTTTGTTCTTCATTTTTTTCCCAGTGGAGGTTAATAGCCCCCTTTGCTGGTAAATAGCCCTGTGCACATTAGCATTGCCAAATGCATAGTGGCTATCAGTGTATATGGTGGCCCTTTTGCCTGTTGCTAGTTCCAATGCTTTCGTAAGGGCAATCAGTTCTGCCATTTGGACTGATGTCTCTTCTGGGAGACCAGAGGATCAGATGACATTAGTTTTGCTAACTACTGCTGCTCCAGCCCACCACATACCATCTTGGAGGAAGCTGCTCTCTTTCGTAAACCATACGACTTCAGGGTGAGGCAGTGGCTGGATCCTTCAAGTCTCGTCCTATACTGGTTTCCTCTGCCAGTATGTGTTGACACTCATGAGCGACAGGTCCTGATGATTCTTCTGGCAGCCAGGTTGAGTGGAGCAGAAGGTCCAAGAGTTATTCTGTCTTTGCTAATCCAGAGGCTCTGGTAGTAGTTTATTCTGGAGTTTGATAGCCACCTATCTGGAGGTTGACAGATGATGCTCTCCAGGGCATGGGGGGCTATAATGGATAGCTTCTGTCCCAACGTTCATTAATGAGCATCTTTTATTAGAAGCGCTGCCGCTGCTATAGCTCTTAAGCAACGGGGCCACCCAGTAGCCACTGGGTCCAGTTTTTTTGATAAGAATGCTACCGGCCTTTTCCAAAGTCCCAAAGTCTAAGTGAACACTCCCCATGCTATTCCTTTCTTTTTCTCGATGTAGAGAGTAAAGGGTTTATCTATATCTGGGAGTGCTAAGGCTGGAGCAGATAGCAGCACCTTTTTTTGACATTATCAAAAGCTTGTTGGTGCTCAGGGGTCCATTGGAATTGGGCATTCCACTTTATCAGCGGGTATAAAGGGGCAGCAAGAGAGGCGAACCCAGGAATCCATCACCTGCAAAAGCCAGCAGTTCCAAGAAACTCTCTGAGTTGTCTCTTATTAGATGGGGGTGGTATCTGCACAATGGTTTGTTTTCTGTTCTCAGTTAGCCATCATTTGCCACCCCTAAGAGAATAACCCAGGAAGATTACTTCTTGCTGACAAATTTGGGCCTTTTGGCAGAAGCCCTATATCCAAGCCGAGCAAGCTCGGATAATAGTGCTTGGGTCCCAGACTCATAGTTTTCCTTGGTGTCCACTGCCAGTAGCAGATCATCCACATATTGGAGTAGTGTGACTTCGGGGTGTGCAGTTCTGAAGTCGTTTATGTCCCTGTGGAGGGCTTCATCAAAGAGAATGGGGGGGGGGTTTGAACCCCTGTGGGAGTCTAGTCCAGGTTACTTGGCCAGATGTTCCAGTTTCTGGGTCTATCCACTCGAAAGCAAACAGCAACTGACTGTCCTTATGTAGGGGCAAGCAGAAGTAAGCATCTTTTAAGTCCAGCACAGTGTTGCATTCCCGGTCCAGATTCAGAGTGCTAAGCAAATTATATGGATTGGGTACTGTGGGGTGAATGTCCTGCACTCTGTTCTTGATCTCTCTTAGGTCTTGAACAGGACTGTAGTCCCTAGTTACTGGCTTTCTTACTGGTAGCAGGGGGGGTATTCCAGGCTGATTGACAGGGCCTTAGGACCCCAAGGGCCAATTATTTCTGAATATGGTGACTTATCCCATCCTTAGCTTCTTTGCTTAGAGGATATTGTTTAACACTGATTGGAGAGGCAGAGGCTTTTAATTCTACTACTATTGGAGGTTGTTTTATGGCTAGACCTAACCTAGCAGTTTCTGCCCAGGCATTAGGATAATCTTTTATCCATTTCTGTTGTAGTTTGCCTCTTTGATCAGTCCTAGGGGGCACGAAGTGTTGATGTTCATCTTCTACGGACATAGTCAATTCTGTGACTATGGGAGTTTTTACTGAAGGTTTTAGAACATCCACTTGGGGACCATCAGGGTTAAAGGTTACTCTAGCCCCGAGTTTGGTAAACAGATCCCTGTGCATCAATGGGGCTGGGCATTCTTGGATTACTAGGAAAGAGTGGTGGACTTTTCATTTTCCTACTTCCATAATCCTCTTAGTTGTCCAAGCCCGATAAGTAGTGCCATTAGCCCCTTGAACTAGCGACCATTTATTTGATATGGGGCCCAGTGAAGCCTTAAAGGCTGAGTATACTGCTCCTGTATCCACTTCAAAGTTCACTGGAGTCCCCTCCACTTCAAATGTTACCCTGAGCTCGGGGAGGGGATCCGAGTCCTGACATTCCTAGTGCTCTTCTAGAGTCAGCATGGCGGGGTGCCGTGGCTTCTTCTTTTTGGGGCACTCTTTGACTCAGTGTCCTTTTTCTCTACAGTAGGCACATTGATCTGAGGCCACGGACAGCCTTTGGCGTGGGCCCAAGTATCCCTTTCTGACTCCCTGCTTTTTAATTTCTGGCGTATTTGCTGCTGTGAAGAAAATCTTAGCCAATGCTTTTGTCTGCCTTTTGCTCCTTTCATCCTTTTTTTGTTCCCTTTCCTTCTCTCTCCTCTGTTCCGTGTCCTCCTCAGTTTCTCTCTTATAATATACTTATATACTTATAATATATACTTATAAAATATATCTTATAATATACTTTCTCAGCTTCTCTGTCTAAATCTCTTAAGGTCGTATTTTGTAACCCATCTAGACATTGTAACTTTCTCTTAATATCTTGGGCAGCCTGCTCAATAAAGGCCATTGAAACAAAAGCCTTTTGGTCATCTGCCTGAGGATCAAAAGGAGTATATTTTCTATATGCTTCCATAATTCTCTCCAGAAACATAGAGGGAGACTCATTAGGCCCTTGGATAATCTCTCTAACCTTGGCTAAATTGGTCGGCTCTCTGGCGGCCACTCTGAGACCCGCTATTAGAGCCCGGCGATAAGTGGACAGATGCTTCCTACCTTCAAAGGTGTTGGGGTCCCAGTTGGGTCGGTTCATGGGCCCATAGGGATGGAGAGAGAGCATCACAGGGGCTTCTGAGTTTTCTATTATCCATCGCCGGTGGGTTCTTTTAGGTTGCCATCTTCCTCCAGGGGAGGAGGGGTTGCTGCTGCTGTGGGGAAGTCCCCTGGAGGGCTTGGGTCTGGCCCAATTGCCTCTAGCAGTGGAGAGGCTGAGTCAGCGGTGGGAGGATCATCAGGAACTGTGTTGGGGGTTGGGGAGGGAGAGTAGACAATAAGGAGGGGGTGGAGTGTCCAGTCTTGTGACTCAGGGAGAATGGAAGGAAGAGGGAGAGGAGCGGAAAGTTTGAATGATAGGAATGTGGGGGAAGGAGTATATGGCTGTTGATCTGGGTGGCCACGTGGCCCCGGCTGAATGACAATATCTCTGAATTTTTGGATTAGAGGAAAGTGGAAGGATTCTTCTGGGGCCATCTGAATTCGAGGATGGGCCATTCTGAAGCACAGAGAGTCTGCCAGGTACGGTGTTTTACTGAAAAAGAAATATTCTGGGCCCTTGAGCGGACATCAGTCCAATGATCAAGGGTCAGGGACAGAGAAGAGGAAGTGCTTTGTCCCATAATGGGAGTTACTCAAACAGGGACAGTGAAGACACAAACACAACACAAAGACAAACAGTAAACGTTTAACATGAGTCCAAGACAAAGATTTGAACTGAGTAACTGGAAAATATTGATGGGTTAGACAATAAAAACAGACAGTAAACTCAACATGAGTTCAGAACAATGACCAAAACTGAGTTACCGGCAAAACCTGATGGGCTGGCAAATCAAATCCTGAAGCAAAACATAACCGAGTTGAGGAAACTACTATTCCTTGAATTCCCTAGTCCTCCGGAGTGTCCCTCAGGGACGTGATCTTGGCTCTGTGACACGTCTGTCACACCATAGGAGAGAGCTAATGCTCTTCACCAACAGCCACTTTGCCACGCCCTAGCCTGAAACCCGAAACCAGAAAGAGGCACCTTACTTACCCCGAGAGGACTCCCTTGAGGTCTTCCATTCACCTCTCCCGGATATCTCACCTGGGGCCTCCAGATGAAAAGGTGCTGCGAACATCAAAGGAAAAGACAACAAAGAGGATTTCTCATGCATCAGCAAAGGGTTTATTGGGGGTCCAGAATGCTAGGCCTCAGAGCTCCCTTCAGAGGAGCAAAGAACAAAGAGCCCCGAGAACAACTTGAGCAGAGTTTATATACATTCTTTAGAGAGCTCAGGGACTTTACATACATCATAGCCTCCTTTAGGAAATCATCATGTACCACGGGAAAATGAAATAACAACTCTAAAACATGATTAGCACATTCATTGGCGGGAAAAGTTGGGGCAGGGGGTGATTGGTCAGCCCTCAGAAGGGGTATACATTTAAACTGATTGGTTGAAGCCCTGAGATGTATACGTGGTGAGATGCACGGCTTCTGGGAAGGGGTTGTTAAGTAACTAGGTGGACAGGGAAGATTTCAACACACATCTAATGGGCAGTTCCAGGAATTGTCTTAACTGCCACAGGAATTTCAGGTTCTGAGTGCAGCTTGGAAACTTTACAAAACCTGGTTCATCACATTTCGATTTCAATTTCTTTTATTCTTTCAGAACCTTACAGTGGAAGGTGAGAGACTTCATTCACAATGACTGCTCTTTTGGCTATATTGGTTTTGGATGCACACATGGGATCATTTTTTTGATCCGTCTGTTGCTGATAATCTAAGCCACAGCCTCACACAGGGCCAAGAGCCTGATTAAGACACATCTCTTTCCAAAGCAATTACTTCTCTGAGGTCATTTTCAGAACTCAGGCTCTGAGGAGAATCACACCAGTGTTCAAAACCTGGTGGACCCAGTCATCTCTTCCAACTGCCACACAAATGACCACAATTAAAACCAAATCATTCTCACATGGCACTCAACTTCTTACATATATACACTCATTATACCCTTTGGCTAGAGGTTTTCATGAATGGCGCAGCCCAAGAGAGTGTCCAAAATAAGCTCCCTTGCCCCTCATTTGCCTAACCTCAGGGTGGCCTGAACACCCTTCCTGTGAACTAGGATTGATCACATAGTTCTTCCTTTAATACTGCTCTGCTTCTCCAATTTGAGGCCTACTGACTGTCAGGTTTAGATTCCTTATGTGATTTGGAGTAATTAGGAAACCAAAGCAACTTTGCAGCGCTTGAAAGAACTTATTTGACCCAAATGATCCCTATTCTCACTTGGTGGAAGTCAGGAAACTTACAGAGGAAGGCGAGAGACTTCATCCACAATGACTGATCTTTTTGCCATTTTGGTTTTGGATGCACACATTGCATCTTTCTTTAGATCCATCAGGAGCTGATAATCTAAGCCACAGCCTCACACAGAGCCACAAGGCTGATTCAGACACATACTTTTCCAAAGCAGTTAAGCAAAGAGCCACAGGTGATGCCCATTCACTTCCATTTGAAAACTTTTTTCTTCAAAATTCACAAAGGGGTGGCCTGAGGCAAAGACCTTCCTGACTTCAGGGTAACAGAACAATAAGTCAGCAAATCCCAATGCAGGGTTTCTCCACTGAGACTTTACTAGTCACAATTATATCTGAGTTTTGTGAGATGCTTGCAATTCCCTTCAGCTATGCAGTACATGGCCATGTCACAGAGCTTGGATGTGGTACATATCTTGGACAAAAAAACATGAGCCTATTCTGGAGAGTGGCCAGAATTCAGGAAGAAAACAGGAACTTAGGAAGATAGTAGGTGTTGCCCATCGAAAAGCAACCAACAGTCCTTTCCTAAAATGGGCAGGATGAATTCTGGGAAGCTTTCTATTATACAGGATACATCCATTGATCTATTCTGCTTTCTAATATGTACAACCAAGGACACAGTGGGATACACAGACACAGACACACTCGCCTTGTCAAAGGACTTTCTAGAAACAGTCCACTCTAAACCAAACAAACCACCTTTCCTACCTATTCTCAGAACATGAGACAAAACCCCAAACTCACATCCACACTCAAAAAGTCACCTCCTTCCCCCATGTAAGTCTGTGACTATCCAGAGTGTCCTCTGACTGGTGGTCCATACTATGTTCCCCCAAAATGGCCTGTCCTGTCTCAGGTCTGGTCTTCTTGTCCATCTCTGTGAAGTTGTATGGAGCCTGTGCTGACCACTACCTGCTTTCTCATTAAAGGCCCATCTTCAGAGCTCTACTTGCATTTTGTCATCCTCAAACCATTAGGTACCAAGAGAGACAGACTCTCTCCTTGGTAAATCCAAACAAGTAAGTCCACTGGGAATGGGACTGGGACTGGCTCTGTGTGCCTGGCTTCCTGGATCCCAAGTTCAGAGAGTTACATCACCAAAGAAGAGAGGTAGTTCAATTCCAACAGGAAGGGAATGAGGTCACTGCCTTGGCAACCACTTTGTCCTAACACTTGTTTCCAAGGGTCCCTTGAGATGGAGGCTGCCCCTACTTTCTGTGACACTTTCAGAAGTTAGAATGGTATATGAACCGTAGACACCAAGGAGAAGCTCTCCACACAGGGTTGGTTTGGTCCATCTTCTTTATATCAGTAGGAGAGAGGCTGATTCAGACTCATCACTTCATCCTGAACAGGTGGTTTGCCATGGAAGATGACTTTTGCTCTCTCAGGTCCTTCATAGCTGCTACATCTTCTCTAGGGATCATTTCTCATCAAACTTTGAGGTTCTCAGCAGGTGAAAGATCCCCTACATTCCTGTATTGTAAGACCAACTCTGTCCCTGCTTTTTTGTGAAGTTAGATTGAGGGAACAGTGTATGGTTAGGGTTAATAACATATTCTATTTGGGTTAGGAAACATTCTGCGGGATGAATAATGGTATTGGGAACCTGCGATATTCACAAGAATATATAGGTGAAATATAAGTATGAAACCTGAAATCTAGGTACGATTTGAAGCCCTGAAGGGCAATGGGCCCTTTAGTGAGATACTTTGCTTTGAATTATGTTCTGAACAGATATCTCAGATAAATCGATGTGCAATGGCAAAGGACCTTGTACCTTGGATGATTAAATGTCCTAGAGAACATCCAGTCAAAAAGGAATAGTCGGCAGGATTAGGAAGGTAGTCAGTAGGTTTAGAAAAAAGAGTGAATATAGGATTTGAACGAAAGTTTCATTAGCAATAGGGTTTTGGGTAGAGAGTGAATGTAAATATGACCACATATGAAGAGTCAGTCACAATGATGAACTGGGGAAAATATGTAGGAAAGCAGATATCAATAGAGACATTAAGAAATCAGGCAAAGTATAATGTAATAGGGTTAGACATTTTCAACATGTTTGAGGTTGAATATATAATCTTAGGAAGAAAGAAATATGTTGCCTCCAATAGGATTGACATTTGAGAGCATTAGGCAACCTGGACATGGTTGCTTTTAGTAATCAATGCTCACTTTCCATTTTGCTTTGGTGAAAGGTTAATAGGCACTTGTCACTTCCTGTTTTTCTGTATGCTTAACAAACCACTGTTGAAATCTTGAGAACTGTTTGCTAATTTTGTTCCCAGGATGTGCTGTCCTCAACTGCCAAACTGCAGAATATACTGCTTCACCCGGGTGCACGCAAACCGCACACTCGCCCTGACCCATCAATAAATTTCCCTTTCTGCCCTCTCCAAGAAAAGTATATAAGCTCTGTTAAAGCTGTTCACAGGGCTCTCTGCTCTCTTCAAGTGAGCTCTGAGCCCCAGCATGCTGGACCCCCAATAACCTCTTTGCTGTGGCCGAGTTAAAATGCTGTACTGTTCTGTACTTAAAAGATGCTTTCTTTTGCTTGCCTCTGCATAAAGATAGTCAGTTGCTGTTTGCTTTCGAGTAGGTAGACCCAGAAACCGGAACGTCTTGTCAACTAACTTGGACTAGACTTCCACAGGGGTTCAAAAACTCCCCCACTCTCTTTGATGAAGCCCTTCACAGACATCTCTACAACTTCAGAACTACGCACCCCGAAGTCATTCTGCTTCAATATGTGGATGTCCAGCTACTGGCAGCGAACACCAAAGAAAACTGTGAGTCTGAGACCCAAGCACTATTATCTGAGCTTGCTCAACTTGGGTAGAGAGCTTTGGACAAAAAGGCCCAAATTTGCAGGCAAGAAGTAATCTTCCTGGGGTATTTCCTTAGGCGCGGTAAATGATGGCTCACTGAGCCCAGAAAACAAACCGTTGTGCAGATATCACCCCCATTTAACAGGAGACAACATAGAGAGTTTCTTGGGACTTCTGGCTTTAGCAGGTTATGGACTTGGGTTTGTGTTCTTAGCTGCTCCTTTATACCCGCTGTTAAATGAGAATGCCCAATTCCAATGGACCCTTGAGCACCAGCAAGCTTTTGATAACATCTAAGAACACTGACACTGAACTCCTCAACTTCACTGAGCCCAGCCTGCAATTTCAGAAAGCCCTACACTACATTAAAAATGTACATCAACTCAATCAACTTGGTTCAAAAAAACTGCCGGCATTACTGTAGGATCAAGAACAGAGTTCTAGACTAATTCACTCACAGTGAAAGGAAATAATTGAATGGGTAACAAAAGCCTGTCAGTTCTGTCAATTGGTTAATGCTTACCCTACCAAGCTTCCTGCAGGAAAGCACCTATGAGGAACCAGACCACGACAATTCTGGAAAGTGGACGTTACTGAAATTAAGCCAGCAAGGTATGGACTTAAATATCTCCTAGTCTTTGTAGATACATTTTCAGGATGGATTGAAGCCTTTCCCACCAAAAAAAAAAAAAAAAAAAAAAAAAGAAAAGAAAAGAAAACCGGCACAAATTGTGGTCAAGAAGATCCTGAAAGATATTTATCAAAGACACGTCCTGCCTAATTTAATATGGTCTGATAATTGAACAGCCTTCATGGGCCAGGTAATTCAGGGGTTAGCCAGGACCCTGGGGATTAATTGGAAGTTACATTGTGCTTATAGACCCCAGAGCTCAGGACACTTAAAAAAAATAAATAGAACCATTAAAGAGACCTTAACAAAATTAAGCTTAGAGACCGGCATAAAAGATTAGACTATGCTCCTGCCTTATGCACTGTTTCATGCAAGAAATACTCCCTTTCTTTCTTTGTGTAACCTCACCCCCTATGAAATTCTCTATGGGGCCCTTCCTACACTAAGAGACCTAACCCCTACTCTAAGACCTAAGGATCCCTTCCACACACCCTTGCTTGACATACTTAAATCTCTTGTAAGAACTCAGCTATACCTGTGGAAACAGCTGGCCACTGCCTTCCAACCTGGGGACGAGGGGAATCCACATTGATATCAAGAAAGAGACTTCCTCTACATAAGATGACATCAGGTGTCATCCCTGGAACCCCGCTGGAAAGGACCATTCCAGGTGCTACTTATAACACCTACAGCAGTAAAAGTAGAGGGAATCACTTCCTGCATCCATGCCTCTCATCTCAAGCCTGTGCCATGTCCAGACTCTGGCTGAAAACTGGAAAAGACTGTTAACCCTTTCAAATTGCATATTCGCCACGTGGGTAAGGCTATAGACTCTCTCCTTGGCCACCCGTAGTCCTAACGCTCATCAGTCCCTTCAGCAGCGATGGCTGATCACAAATACTACTAGACAAGAAGTATGGTCTATCTTGCATACAGCCCCCTTAGGGACCTGGTGGCCATCTCTCCACCCAGACATTTGTCAGCTGGCTATAGGTCTTTCCTATTAGGATATCCCTGATGAAGAGGATCTCACTAAAATTCCATTAAATCCTTTCCGTACCATAGATAATGGAAACAAACTTTATGGTTGTAGGGACAGGCAAGCCAGATGCAGGTTGGCTAGCCTATATTAGTATGTTTGCCAGGCAGACTATCAAAGCCACAAACCGCCATGGCTGTGTGGGGGAAAAGCCGACTTCTTCTGTAAGTCATGGGGATTTGAGCATACAGGGGCTGCCTGGTGGAACCCAAAATCCTCATCAAATTCAGTACACAGCATTGGCCATATTACCACTTAGAAAACCCAAACTGATGGCCAACAGAGGAGTCTCTAGATCCTCAAATTCTGTGTGACCTTTTTAACTTCTGCAAGTGCTCAAAAGGGTGAAAGGAAATTCCCCTATGTGAAGGCCTTTTTCCTCTTTCACTCACATCCTGAACTATGCTTCTCCAATAGTTCCTCAAACTCAGCCTTCTGCTCCAGACTCTCTGCTGTCAGTCCCACCTCAGCAAACCTGATTTCTCTTCTCCAATTACTAGATCAAAAACCGAAAGCTCCGCCGGTTCTCAGAGCATTGCCCTCTTGCTGAGGTAGCAGGTACTGAGGTACCCATCCAGCCACTCACTTCTCTCTTTTCCTGTCAGTGCCCACACCGGGTCCCACCAGGTCCTCTTACCACTTAACCCAAAGCTCAAACCAGCTTAGGAGAGCCCTCAGACCCCTATCGAAGATGTAATGAAAATGGCCTTTAAAGTTGCTTTGTCATCACTGAAAACAGGTTACTAAAAATTTAAAGTCCCTCACAGGCTTTTTGGGATACTCACTCCCGTCTTCCTTTCTGCTCTACCGATTCTACTGCTCAATTTATGTTGCTAGGAAAATCCCAAACCCCTTTCCCATTATTCCTTTACATCTCTCCTTCCTTATTCTCAGATCCACGGAGCTGCTCTCACCCCCCGCCTTCCCGGTCTTCCCCCTCTGTACCAGGCCCACAGAAAAATCTTCACTGAACTTCTCCAGAAGTCTTCACCATGGCTGACTTTAGGACTTTCAGCAAAAGAGTCTCTATAAATGAGTTCAGTGTAGATTAACTTCCTCTTTTTCTGTTGCCCTGTTCTACTTGGCTACTGGCTGGAAAAATCAGCACTCCTAAGCTAGACACCCCCTTAATAGTTTTCCACAGAATATGTTAACAAGGCCTCTGGCCTTGAGCTGGGGCTTCACAGAGATGGCTACATTTCTAAGATAAAAATTTACAAACTGGGCTCCATGGTAACAGTTGGCAGGGGGATAAAAGAAAAGGAAAAAAAAGCTCTCTGCCTCCCAGGTGTCCTTGAAAAGTTAACTTGCCCACAATAAAGGAAAAAACAGAAAAAAAAGCTTCTTTTTGTGAATTTCTGCAGACTGTGAACTTCTGAGTCCCTTCTCTTTCATGTTGGGTACAAAATTCTGAAACTACCTAAACTTGGGGTTCAGGATGTTAATTGATTACAACAGAAGCAATGCCCTCTGAATCCGGTTGCAACCAAATAGGACTGTTTCCCTGTCTTTGGTGCTATCTTAAGTGCCGTGCCTTGTCCGTCCCTACAACAGTATAATTCTATATACTTAAACATTGTTCATGTTTTCATGAAATGGTCAACAGATGTGATTAATTGTGTAATGGTGAAGATGTCTCCCAGATTGCTCTATAATGACCCAGGTTCATTTGAAGTTCAAACACGGGGGCATACAACCCGGATCCACTGGGAACATATATCCCTCACTTTAGCCATCATATTAGGAATTGGAGTTGCGGCAGTGGTAGTCACAGGAACCACTGCCCTGCTCCATGGTACACAACAAATGACCCAAATAGAAGCAGCAAGAGACCAAAACTTAAAGATAATAGAAACCTCCATCACAGCTTTGCAGGAATCTTTAACATGTCTCTCTGAAGTTGTTTTACACACCAGTTGAGAGTTGGAACTCCTCTTCATGAGAGAATGGGGCCTTTGTGCTGCATTGATGTAAGAATGTTGTTTTGATGCCGACCATACTGAGGTTGTAAAAAAAACCTTTGAGTAAAATAAAAGGATGCCTTGAAAAGCGTCAACGAGAGAGAGAGGCCCAAAAAGGGTGGTTTGAGTCTTGGTTCACACAGTCCCCCTGCTTATCTACGCTTTTATCAACCCTGGCCTGTCCAATAATAATCCTCATATTATTGCTAACTATAAAACCCTGTTTGCTCAACCATGTAATTTCTTTTCTCCAAGCTCAAATTGGATAAGTTAAACTTATGGTAATACCCCACTTGCAGACATAGAATGTGACACGTCCCAATAATCACTTTTATGATTAAAAGTAGCAAGAAGAAGAAGTGGGGAATGAAAGGTTAATAAAAAAGGTACTTGTAACTTCCTGTTTTTCTGTATGCTTAACAAAACACTGTTGAAATATTGAGAACTGTTTGTAATCTTGTTCCCAGATTGTGCTGTCCCCAACTGCCAAATTGCAGAATGTATTCCCTCACCCAGTTTCACACTAACCACCCACTCGCTCTGACCCATCAATAAATTTCCATCCCTGCCCTCTCCAAGGAAAGTATATAAGCTCTGCTTAAGCTGTTTTCAGGGCTCTCTGCTCTATTCATGTGAGCTCTGAGCCCCAGCTTGCTGGACCCCCAATTAACCCCTTGCTGTTGCATGAGACACTATCTTGGTGATCTCTTCCACCGATGCTTGCAGGAACATTACTTGGATGTTTGAATGTAGAAGAGAAAATCCAGTCATAAACGGATAGTCGGTAAGATTAAGAAGATAGTCGGTAGGTTTAGGAAGAAGAGTGAGTATAGGATTTGGAAAACAATATCTTTAGCAATAGGGGTTCGGTTAGAGAGTGAATGTAAATGTCAGCACATGTGAACAGTCACAATAATGAAGTGGGAAAAATATGTAGGAAAGCAGATATCAATAAAGACATTACGAAATCAGGCAAAGTATAAAGTGCGTGATACGATTAGACATTTTCAACAGAATTGAGTTAGAATATATAATTTAAGAAGAAACAAATATGTAGTCACCAATAGGATTGACATTTGAGAGCATTAGGCAACTTTGACATGGATGTTTTTTGTAATCCATGCTCACTTTCCATTTAGGCTTTGGTACAATCAAAAGTGTGACCTTTACATTTGTCTCCAGAATACTACTGTGATAAAATGTATATGTAGATGTGGTGACATGAGTGTTTCTTCCACCATTTCTGGGAGCAATATTTTGAAGACATATAAATGGGTATTGGGGGTACAAAGAGGTGTACACTGTGTCATTGAATATAAAGATAATGCATGAATAGACCATAAGTGAATAAATAATATAACTGGTTCCACATTAAATTACGGATTGAATAGATATCTGAAAATATATAAGAAATCTTATATTGATATACAATCATTCATTCCAACCAATGATACATCTAATATTAATATTAGGGTTACGGTTTATCATGAAGATATGTTAGTTTTGCTACAAAAGTGATTATGGAAATCGAAAATAATGTGTTTGGAAAGAGTCAGTCATAATGCTGGCAATAGGTAAACAAGGCCTCTGGCCTTGAGCTGGGGCTTCACAGAGATGGCTACATTTCTAAGATGAAGAAGTTACCAACTGGGCTCCATGGTAACATCTGGCTGAGAGAAAAAAAAAGAGAAGAAAATAGCTCTGCCCCATTCCCGGTATCCTTAAAATGTTAACTTGCCCAGAACAGAGAAAAAAAAAAAACAGAAACAAAAACTGCTTTTTATAAACTTCTGCAGATTGTGAACTTCTGAGCCCCTCCCATCCATGTTGGGTACAAAATTCTGAAACAATTTAAACTTGGGGTGCAGGGGATTAAATGATTACAACAGAAGCAATGCCCTCTAAATCCGGTTGCAACCAAATAGGACTGTTTCCGTGTCTTCGGTGCTATCTTAGTTGCCTTACCTTGCCTTGTCCATCCCTTTTCTCATGAAAAGACCAGTCGAGAAACATGGAGGAATGCATGTGCTCTGAAGCAGGAAATGATTGATAGTGAAACAAATGCCTATTAATTTTCTAACTTGTGGATGAAATATATATCCTATGATGTGCATAAATTGAAGAAATAGTAATCTACCAGTGTTGAATAAAAATGAACGTCAAAATACACATTATGTCCGATTGGAATCTACTTGCATTGATGTTAAACTGGGTCAGGTACTGTAGAAATATTAGGATTTGTGTGCACCATTCACTCAAGTTACTTTTCAGTATAGGAAAGAAATATGTTTTTATGGTTAATGAATATTTCTAAGAATAATCTTTGGAAAGTTGATTATAAATTTATGTATATGAATATGAATGAATTTCGTGAGTGTAAAATAAGACACATATTTCATATTTTGAAAAATCTGGAGAGTGTATATATATATATATATATGTGTGTGTGTGTGTGTGTGTGTGTGTGTGTGTGTGTGTGTGTGTGTGTGACTAAAGTCACGGTGGCCTGGACACCCTTCTTGTGAACCAGGAGTGATCAAATAAGTCTGCCATTAATACTTTTCCACTTCTCCAATTTGAGGCCTTCTGACTTTGGCGTTTAGATTCTTTATGGGAAATGGAGTCAAGAAAAAACCGAAGCACTTATGGATTTGCCTCTGCATGGTTTTGAAGAATTCATTTGACCCAAAGGATCCCTATTCCCCTTGATGGAGGTCAGGAACTTTACAGAGAAAGGCGAGAGACTTCATCTACAATGACTGCGAATTTTTGCCATTTTGATTTTGTATGCACACATGGGATCTTTCTTTACATCCATCAGGTGTTGGTAATCTAAGCCACAGCCTCACACAGGGCCAAGAGACTGATTCAGACACATCCCTTTCCAAAGCAGTTAAGCAAAGAGCCACAGGTGATGCCCACTCATTTCCATTTGAAAACTGGTTTCTTCAGGCTTCAGAAAGGGGTGGAGTGAGGCAAAGCCCTTCCTGACATTCAGGGCAAAAGAACAATAGGTAAGCAAAAGGCCCATAGCAGGGTTCCTCCACTGAGACTTTACTGGTCACACTGATATCTGAGTTTTCTGAGATGCTCGCCATTCCCTTCAGCTATCTAGTACATGGCCATATCACAGAGCTTGGAGGTGGTAAATATCTTGGACACAAAACCATGAGCCTATTCTTGAGTGTAGCCAGAATTCAGGAAGAAAATGGGAACTTAGGAAGTTTGTAGGTGTTGCCCTTCGATAATGCAAGCCACAATCCATTCATAAATTGGGCAGGATTGATGCTGGGAAGCTTTCTACTAGACAGGACACATCCATTGATGCATTCTCTTTTCTAATGTCTACAACAACAGACACATTGGGATACACAGACATAGAAACACTTGCCTTGTCAAACGACTTACTAGAAACAGTTCACTCCAAACCAAACAAACCGCCTTTCTTACCTTTTCTCAGAACATGAGATAAAACCACAAACACACAACAAAAACCACAAAGGCAACGCCTTCCCCCAAGTAGGTCTGTGACTATTCGGAGTGTACTCTCACTGGTGAGCCTTACTATGTACCTCCAAAATGGCCTGTCCTGTCTCAGATCTGGTCTCTTTGGCCAACTCTGTGAAATTGTCAGAAGCCCGTGGTGAGCCACTACTTGCTTTCTCTGGAAAGGCCAGTCTTCAAAGCTTTCCTGGCATTTGGCCATCTTCACATCAATAGATACCAAGAAAGACTGACTCTGTCCTTACAAAATCCAAACAAATGAGCCCACTGGGACTGGGACTAGGACTGGCTCTGGGTGCCTGGAATCCTGGATCGCAAGTTCAGAGAGTTCCATCACCAAGGAATAGAGATGAGGTCACTTCCTTCAGGAACTGAATGAGGTCACTGCCTTTGCAACCACTTTTTCCTAACAGTTGCTTCCAAGGGTCCCATGAGATAGATGCTGCCCCTATTTCCCGTGACCCTCTCATCAGTTAGAATACTATATCACCCATAGGCACCCGTGAACAGCTCTGCACACAGGCCTGGATTGGTCCATCTTCTGTACATTAGAAACAGAGACACTCAGTCAGACACAACCCCTCTCCAGACAGGGTTGTTTTCCATGGAAGATGACTTTTGCTCTCTCAGGTCCTTAATAGCTGCCTACATCTTCTCCAGGGATTATTTCTGCATGGACCTTTGAGGTTTTCAGCAGGTGGTATATCCCCTACATTCCTATATTGTAAGACCAACACTTTCCCTGCTCTTTTATAAAGTTAGAATGAGGGAATAGTATATGGTTTGGGTTAATTACATGTTCGATTTGGGTTAGGAATCATTTTGCTGGTTGAATAATGGTATTGGAAATCTGTGATATTTATAAAAATATAGAGGTGAAATATATGTATGAAAACAGAAATCTAAGTAATATTTGAAGCCCAGAAACGGATTGGGCCCTTGATTGGGAGACTTAGCTTTGAATTATGTCCTGCACAGATGTCTCAGATAAATCAATACACAATGGCATCGGACCTTGTACCTTGAATGATTGAATGTCGAAGAGAACATCCATTCAAAAAAGGATAGTCAGTAGGATTTGGGAGATAGTCGGTAGATTCAGAAAGAAGAGTGAGTATAGGATTTGGACCAAAAGTTATTTAGCAATTGGGTTTCAGGTAGAGAGTGAATGTAAATGTCAGCACAAATGAACAGTCAAAATGATGAACTGGGAATTTATGAAGGAAAGCCGATATCAATAGAGACATTAGGATATCAGGCAAAGTAAAGTGAGTGATAGGATTAGACATTTTCAACAGGGTTGAGTTTGAATATATAATCTTAGAAAGAAACAAATATGTAGTCAACAATTGGATTGACATTTGAGAGAATTAGGCAACCTGGACATGGATGTTTTTAGAAATCCATGCTCACTTTAAATTTAGGCTTTGGTACAATCATAAGTGTGACCTTTGCTTTATTTTCCAGAATATTACTGTGATAAAATGTATATGTAGATCAGGTGACATGAGTATTTCTTCCACCATTTCTGGGAACAATATTTTGAAGACGTATAAATGAGTATTGGGGGTAGAAAGTGGTGTAGTATCTGTCTAAGAATATAGAGATAATGCAAGAATAGACCATACTGTGAATAAATAATATAATTGGTCCGCTTTAAATAATGGATTGAGTTGATATCTGAAAATATACAGAAAATCTAATGTTGATACAAAATCATTCATTCCAACCAGTTATACTTCTAATGGTAATATTAAGGTGATATTTCATCATGAAGAGTGTGTGAGTTATGCTTCAAAAGTGATTATGGAAATCGAAAATAATGTGTTTAGAAAGAAGTCTTGTTAAAAAACATGAAGGAATACATGTGTTCTGAAGAATGAAGTTATTGAAAGTGAAACAAATGCCAATAAATTTGCTAACTTGTGTATGAAATATATATCTTATGATGTGCATAAACTGAAGAAATAGTAATGTACAAGTGTTGACTAAAAATGAACATCAAAATACACATCACGTTCCATAATTATCTACTTGCATTGGTGTTAAACTGGGTCAGTTACTGTAGTAATATTAGGATTCGTGTGCACCATTCACAGAAGTTAGTTTTTATTTCTAGGAAACAAATATGTATTTCAGGTGGATGAATATTTCTGAGAATAATCTTTTGAATATTTGATTATAAATCCACATACATGAATACGAATAAATTTAGGGAGTGTACATTGAGACCCATATATTTCATATTTTGAAAAACTTGGAGAGTGTACACACACACACACACACACACACACACACACACACACACAGACATTAAAAAGTAGCAATATATATGGAAATCGAAATTCATCATGAAATGTATATCATCCACTGATCCAAAAATATTCATTATACTGAACATGATTTTATTTATCATGTTGTTCATCTACGAAGCTCACCCATAGGTTGAATTTTCAGTTCCAACTGTGTTTAGGTGGAGTGATCTCTTCTCCCAATTTGTATCTGCAAAGTCAGCCACCTCACAAGAATGTACATGTGATAACAGGTATGATTCAATATGTGCATATGAAATAACATGTGCTGAATTGGCTACAGAGAAAGGCAGAGAGGAATTCATCTATTTGTTAACTTTAAAAACACATGGAGAACTATTTCAACAAAATATTGACTAGATTTATAAGTCCTACCCTGTATAATGCAAAAGGCAAGTCCAGCAATACACTATGTCTCGTCTAAACTGCTTGTATTTCTATTCGGTTTGGGTTAATTTTCTCCATCATATTAGAATTAGTAGTCAGAGTCTAGTAGGGTATGCGTTAGTGTCAGGCATTCAGCATTTTGAATTGAAAATAGGAAAATGAATCCAATGTGTATGTAAATATGTGCTTCACAAAAATCTTCCCACTCTAATCCAGAACAATGCCTTGACTTTACCTTCACTCCAAGTAAAATACAATTAGAGTGGACGAGTTAGAAAATCTGTGAATACATATCTGGAATGTAATATGCTCAAGAGTTCACAACCTTGAAGGTGGTAGAGGAGTTTCCAAAAGTAAGGGACAGGTAAGTACTCCACAAAAATGGAGCTCTTCTGGACTAAAGACTTCTGGTGAAACTGCCTCTGAGTTTGGGCACTTGAAATATTTGTTGTTGTCAGGAGTTTTAGCTTTTTTTGTAGAGAGACCATCAAAGCTAGGTATGTATCTAAGTGACCTGGAGGACATGGTTTCTTATTTTCTAATGAACATGAGGCAGCAGTGCTGAATTCTCTCTTTGTAGGTAAACTGTGGCCACTGCAGGCAAACTCTTTCCGTGTGGACTGTAAAGCCATCTGGCCATCCTCCACTTGTCGATGTGTTTCTTGCTGCTGCAATGTGAGTTTGGTATTTGCTTCACAAAATACAAGGAGTTAAACTGGGACACAGTGCTAAAGGGAGTTCTGTCACGTGTGGTGTGTCAGGTTCTGCAGGATAATGAACCAACCAGGCTTCAATCCCACATAGCTTGCATCCTTAACCATAGCAATCTGATTCTGAACATTGCCCTGAAAACTCTCCACATAACAAGATGCCTTTACATAGAAGGGTCTGCTGGGTGCACCATGTCAGTCACAAGCCATTTGGAAGCCAATGGCAGATCCACATTGCCCCACCACAGATATTTTATCACACAACTGCACACGACTTTTCTAGGCCCATTTCACATCAGGCTCCAACTTACTGGCATCTCTGTTCTACACCATTTTCATGGTCATGGGAATTTCAAAAATTTCATGGTATTTATCTAGCCATAATACAAGAATGATGTTGGAGGCACTGTGTGTTTAACTTCATTCAGGAACAATTAAATGGTGAGGCAGCTCATTTCAATGAAAGCTCTGGAGAAATCTCACAGGCAAGGCTTCCAAAGAGTGGCCAAAATTTCACAGGAAGCCAGACCTATTGCTGTCTACAATGTGAGGTACATGTGTGTTTTGACTCTCAACTATGGCTGCCATGTCTTTCAGAATAAAACCATGTGATATCCTGGATTAGATTCCCAGTGCTCTGTGGAAAGCAAACCTGGGCCTAGATCTCGGTTTCCAAGGGCGACTCTCATGCGTGACCAACTAAAATCCCAACATATTTCATGATAACACTTCTCTAAGTCAGCTCTAGAACTCAGTCTCTAAGGGGAATCACACCAGAGTTCAGTCCAGGTATACCCAGTCATATCTTCCAACTACCACACAAATGACCACAATTAAAACCAAAACACTCCCACATGGTCCTCATTTTCTTCCATATATGCACTCTCATACTACGCTCTGTCTGGAGGTTTCCATGAGTGGCGAAGTCCAAGACAGTGTCCAAAATAAGCTTTCTTGCACTTCATTGCCTAAAGTCATGGTGGCCTGGACACCCTTCCTGTGAACCAGGTGTGATCAAATAGGCCTGCCCTTAATACACCTCTGCTTCTCCAATTTGAGGCCTACTGACTGTCAGGTATAGATATTTTTATGTGAATTGGAGTCATGAGAAAACCCAAGAACCTATGTGCTAGACTCTCCAGGGCTTTGAAGAACTCATTTGACACAAAGGATGCGTATTCTCACTTGATGGAGTTCAGTAGACTTACAAAGGAAGGCAAGAGACTTCATCCACAGGGACTGCTCTTTTGGCCATTTTGGGTATGGATTCACACACGGAATGATCCATCAGGTGATGAGAATCTAAGCCACAACCTCACACAGGTCCAAGAGGCTGATTCAGACACATTATCAGGATCAATCACTTGATTTTTTCCTCTGTCTAACTAGCTAGAGAGACCTTCTCTTTTAATTGAATTTTTATCTCTGTCAGACTAGCTCGAGAGACCTTCTCTTTTACTTGAATATTTCTACTATAACTATAATACAACCCAAGAAGATAAAATTATTACTCCATATACTATGAATCAAATTGGTGATTTAGATAATTAGTTAAATACTTGGGCAATAATCATGTGCAAATCTAATGTTTCATTTGATAACCACTTACCATCTAATCCTTTATTGTCTTTTTGGTCATCACATCATGTAATTTTTCCAAAAATGACAAGAAAAACACCTATTATAAATGCTACAAATATATTCACTGATGGGTCAAATAATGGTACAGCAGTAATATTTACACCTGATCAAACTTTTACATTTTTAGTACCCAAACAATTAGCTCAAAATGTAGAGATTAATGCAGTATTACAAGCTTTTGTGATGCTTAAAGCATCTGTAATTAATTTATTTTACGATAATCAGTATATAGTTAGTGCTATAGTATCACTTGAAGATGGTAGAAGGATTTCCCCTTCCTCTACTATTTTCTCTTTGCTTTCGACTATACAAAGTCTAATCTGGGACAGGAAAGATCCGTTTTTTATAGGATATTTCAGGACACATACAGGATTGCCTGGAGCCCTTAGTTTGGGCAATTATTTAGCAGATAAAACAACACATGACATTCATACATATTTTCTATACACTAGAAGAATCTACAAATTTTCATAAAAAGTTCCATGTCAATTCTAATACTTTACAAAAGCGTTTCAAAGTAACTAAGGAACAAGCTAGACAAATAATAAAACAATGTCAAAATTGTGTGACCTTTTTACCACAAGTTAATCTTGGAGTCAATCCTAGAGGATTGATACCTAACCATATTTGGCAGATGAACGTCACAAACTTGCCAGAATTTGGAAAATTAAAATATTTGCATGTTACAGTTGATACTTCTTCTGGATTTTTGATGGGCTCCCTTCTTGCTGGAGAAAAAAACTAAAGATGTTATAGCTCATTGCTTACAAAATTTTGCCACTGTGGGCGTTCCAAAAGAGTTAAAAACAGATAATGCCCCTGCTTATACTTCTACTTCTTTTAAACAATTTTGCTCATCATTTGGCATTACTCATATAACAGGAATCCCATACAATCCACAGGGAGAAGGCATAGTTGAAAGAGCACATGTAACTATTAAAACGTACATATTAAAGCAAAAAGAACAAATTGGGAAGGGGTATATATTCCCCAAAGGTAAACTTAAAATAACCCTTTTACTCTAAACTTTTTAAATTTGGGTTCATCAGGGCTTAGTGCTGCAGAAAGGCATATATGTCCAAAAAATGTACATGAGCCCAAGGTACTTTGGAAGGATATTCTAACAGGACAATGGAAAGGTCCTGACCAAGTAATTGTCTGGAGTCCGGCGTCTGTTTTTGTGTTTCCACAGGGAGAACAGTAGCCAATTTGGATTCCAGAGAGATTAACTAAAGAGATTTCTACAGACCAAAAATAAGATGATTTGGCTCAAATCAATAAGAGCTGATATGCAGAACTCCAGTTTGGCTGTTCTTACATCTGTGACAGAACCAGAATGTTTTTTTCAAATCTATTTTATTATTCCCCTTTCTCATATCATGAAGTTTTATTTTGTTTTTTTTAGCTCATACAGAACTAGGTTAATGTTTTGCTGATCAGTTCTATTTTTGGACAATAGAGTTTTTAGACATTGCAATGGAGATTTCACCTGTAAAAAGTCATAAGGCCTTTAATATTATGCATGTGTTGTATGTATTATATTATGTGTGCACTTGTGTTTTGTGTTATATGTTTGATTTCACATCTTTTCTGTGTTGACTATATTCTTTTCAAGTTGATATACTTTGTCTTCATTATCTGATGTTCTGACTTCTACTTGATCTAGTCTGTTTGTAATATTCTCATTAGCGCTTTTAATCTGATTTACGGTTTCTTGCATTTCTATGATTACAACTTGATTCTTTTTTAACACCTCTATCTCCTGATAAAGCTCATTCTTTGCGGATTTAATTTGTGTGGTTAGTTCCCCTTCAAAATATACTTTCAATGCTTGGATTTGCTGTCTCATGTCTTCTCTAATATTCCGTTCAATCTGAATTAGGAATGCCTTGATTTCTTTCCCTGTCCATATTTCTGATTCTTCTAGGTCCTCCTGTATATTTAGATTGTCCTGCATTGTTTGTAATCCCTTTTTCCCTTGTTTTTTCATATTGTTCACGTTGCTTTCCAGCTCTGTTTGACTGCTTTGTAACTGCTTTCTCCTATACATTTGTTTTGGCTTTGTATATCTCTGTTGTCTCTCTTTTGTGGTGGAAGATTATGCCTAAAAATTTTGGGCTTTGTTGTACTTTAAAGCTGATTCATTCAATTCATATAAGGCTTCTAGGTTCTGTATGCATATAATGATTTGCTGTTTGTTCTTAGGACTATATGTTTAGGTTGGGTGCTCTGGTGGTACAATGGTTAGTATGTCTCGGCTACTTTAGAAGATTGCTCCACTGAAGGTGGATACTACCAGCAATTGGATCAGGGTGTTGGTAGTAGCTAGGTATTTAGGAGTCTTATAGACAGCCTCGAGACATTCACCTATTTGCATTTAGACAATTACACACAATGGAAGATGTAATGCTTGGAATGAGAGTTGGGGGGTAGGAGAATGAAGGTGCTCTTAAAAAGAAAAAAAGGATAGAGGGAGAGATAGATTAGAGCGGAATGAAAAGAACAATAAAACTTGAAATGGGATAGAAAGAGAGAAGGAAAAGGGGGGAAAGGAACAGGGAGAGAAGAAGGAGAGAAAAAAATATCAACAACAGCAACAACAACAACAAAAAAATTAAAGTCTTAGAGATCCACCTTCTTCTCTTCCAGTAGGCGGAGCTGTGCCTTCCAAGCGGAGTGTCTGCTCTCTACCTGCCGAGAGCTATCCCTGTAGGGCGTCTTCTGGGGGTCTCTCAGACTTGTCAGTCCAGAGCCATTTCACTTCTCCAGCTCTTAACCCCCTTCCTCCTGTCAGCCTGCCAGCCAGGTCCTGTTCCCCAGAAGTGATTCTCCAGAGATCTAGTTACACTTGCAGCCCCACCGAGTGCCCCTTTTAAGCCTCAGTGCTGTGGTAAACTGGCGGATAAGACCTTAGGGGTCACCACTGGTGATATGGGGGCCTTGGTTCTGGGCTCCCCTCTGCTTCCCTATGGACACGACCCCTGAGAAGTCAATGAAGTTTCCTGGCTGCTTGTATCAGTATGGGGAGTCACACACCTGCTAAAGTGGATTTTGCTGGGAATGAATTTCGCCGGCTGAAGTCCGATGATGTCACCTCTCTGCTATGGTGGGCCCCAGGCTTCTTGCCGGATTGACCGAGGGGAGGGGTGGGACTGGTCCGGCCCGGTTCACCTCAGCTCCTGGCGCGTGGAGGCTTGGCTAAAGACTTCTTCCTGCCAAGCTGTGTCTCGGCGTCTAGCAGGACCCAGTCACTTTGGCTGCGGGCCGGTGGACGGATCTGCAGCTGTGCCCGCGGAGCGCAGACTGTGGCTGGTGAATCTCGAACTCCGCGTCTAGTTGCAGGGTCCCACTCGTCCGGGTCACACAGACGCTTCAAAAAAATTCTTCTAGCTCCCGGGCAGTCTCCCTTCAGTGGAATTTTGCTAGGAGAATCTCCGTTGGTAGAATCCAAGAGTTATCCTTGCGACTTTATGACCCCATCACTGGGAGTGCATTAAAAGCGCAGCCTCTCTGCCCGCCGCCATGTTGGATCCACCTTTTCTTTTCATTATATTTAATAATTCTCTTCTAGACAATGTAAATTGTTAAGAAAATTGTTTTCTTTTAGTGCCTTTTGGAATGTTACATAATTCTTTCTTTAGGCATTGTTGCCAGAATTTCTATCTTCATCCCAGTGCATGTGAAGTCAAAGATAAAACCAATCTACAGCTTCTGCAATAGCCATCACTGAACTGCTTGCAGAACTTGCCTGGACTATGTATCACTTGTATGCATTGTGAACTCACCTGCCTGCATTGTGAACTATCTGTTGGTGCAGTGACGTGTGGTAGTGTTGGGGTATTTCTCTGATGATGTCATCGGTGGTACAATTTTTTCAAAGAGAGCCATCAATTGCCTTGGTGTATCTTCCTCCCTTCTGCTTGTCATGGTTGTTCAGCTAAAATTAGGGGGCCAACAGAGATGAGGAAAAGAGCCTCACCCGCCCGCTGGTACAAAGACCTCTCCACAGGTGTGGATGTATACTGGACCTGTAGTCAGTGACGGGTAAGATCCAATTACAATGGTACCAATCTAAGACAGGAGGCTGACACCTTGAGGTCAGGTCATTCGATAATGGTTAAGGACCATATGTACTATTGGACAACCTAAGGCAGGCACGGTCCCTAAGCCACATGCTTGTTGTTTAAACAGAGAGGGTTAGATTTTGAGAGCCACAGCCCAAGGGGCCAAAGCAAACTTTCAGACTGCCAGCTGATGGTTGGCTCACAGCGGCCCCAGCAACATCTAGCTGATTGGCTCCTCTGCGGTGATGCCCATTGGGCTGTTTCCCCACCCTTTCAAATTATGGAGCTGCTTTTTGGGGGACTTTTTTGGCTCTGCTCAAACAACCCAGCCAATCGACCTCAAGAGCAGGAGGAGAGGGGAGGTTGAGAGCTTGTGGGAAGCCGGTGGTGGCAGTTGTGCTCTGAGTGTTTTTCCCGAGGAGCTATTTTTTGGTGTGTGTGGTTCTAAAAATAAAGTTAGCTTTTGACAAGTGGCTCCTGAATTGTTCCCAGGCAGACTGTGTCAATCCTAAATTGATGGAGCAAAATAACCAAAATAGAATAGAAATACAAGCAGTTCAGAGGAGGCATGGTGTATAGCTGGACTTACCTTTTGTATGATAAAGGGTAGGTGTTATAAATCAAGTCAATATTAAATTGAAGTAGTTCTCCATGTGTTTTAAAGATAACAAATCCGTGAATTCCTGTCGCCCTTTATCTGTATCCTATTCAGCACATGTATTTTTGTATGCACATATAGAATCCTACCTGGTATCACATGTACACTTTTGTGAGGTGGCTGACTTGGCAGATGCAAATTGTCAAAAGAGATCACTCCTCCTGAACATTGTTGGAACTGAAAATTAAAACTACGGGTGAGCTTCCTAGTTGAACAAGATAATACATAAATCCATGTTCAGTAAAATGAATATTTTTGGATCTGTGAAAGATATATATTTCATAATAAATTTCGATTGGCATATATATTGCTACCTTTTAATGTCTGTGCATGTGTGTGTGTGTGTGTGTGTGTGTGTATATATATATATATATATATATATATATATATATATATACACACTCTCCAGATTTTTCAGAATATAAAATATATGTGTCTTATTATACAATCCCTAAATGCATTCATATTCATGTATGTGGATTTATAATCAAATGTTCACAAAATTATTCTCAGAAATATTCATCCACCTCAAATACATATTGTTTCCTAGTACTGAAATCTAAATTCAGTGAATGGTGCATAGAATTCCTAATTTTTCTACAGTATCTGACCCACTTTAACATCAATGCAAGTAGATTACTATGGTACATGATGTGTATTATGACATTCATTTTTATTCAACAATGTTACATGACTATTTCTTCAGTTTATGCACATCATAGGATATATATTTCATTCACAAGTTTTCAAATTTATAGGCATTTGTTTCACTTTCTATCACTTCCTGCTTCAGTACACATGTATTCCTCCATGTTTTTTGACTGGTCTTTTCATGAGACTACTTTTCATTTTAGATTTCAATAATCGCTTTTGAAGCAAACCTCACACACTCTTCATGACAAACCATAACCTTAATATTACCATTAGATCTATAAATGGTTGTAATGAATGTATGTATATCAATATAAGATTTCCTGTATATTTTCAGGTATCAATTCAATCCATAATTTAAAGTTGGAACCAGTTATATTATTTATTCACAGTATGGTCAATTCATTCATTTTATCTGTATTTGTAGACACAGGGTAGACCTATTTGTACACCCAATACTAATTTATACATCTTCAAAATATTGACCACAGAATTGGTGGAAGAAATACTCATGTCACCTGATCTACATATACACTTTATCACAGTAATATTCTGGGCACAAAATGCAAAGTTCACACTTATGATTGTACCAAAACCTAAATGGAAAGTGAGCATGGATTACTAAAAACATCCAAGTCCAGATTGCCTAATGCTCTCAAATGTTAATCCTATTGGTGCTAAATATTTGTTTTTTTCTAAGATTGTATATTCAACATCTACCATGCTGAAAATGTCTAATCCTATCAATCAATTTATACTTTGCCTGATTTCTTCATGTCTCTATTGATATCTGCTTCCCTATATATTTTCCCCAGTTAATCATTGTGACTGACTCATCACATGTTCTGACATTTACATTCATTCTCTACGAGAAACCCTATTGCTAAAGAACTTTTGGACCAAATCCTATACTCACTCTTCTTCCTAAACTTACTGACTATCTTTCCAATCCTACCGACTACCCTTTTTAAGTGGATGTTTTCTTCTACATTCAATCATCCAATTTACAAGGTCCTATGCCATTGTTTATCGATTTATCTGAGACATCTGTGCAGAAGGTATTTCAAAGCTAAGTATCCCAATCAAGGACCCAATGCTCTTCTGGGCTTCAAATCTTACCTAGACTTCTGTATTCATACTTATATTTCACCTGTATATTCTTGTAAATATCACAGGTTCCCAATGCCATTATTCATCATGCAGAATGATTCCTAACCCAAATCGAACCTGTTATTACCCTAACCATACACTGTTCCCTCAATCTAACTTTACAGAAAAGCAGGGACAGAGTTGGTCTTACAATCAGGAGTGTAGGGGATCTTCCACCTGCTGAGAACCTCAAAGGTCAATACAGAAATGATCCATGGAGAAGATGTAGGCAGCAATGAAGGACCTGAGGGAGGAAAAGTCAACTTCCATCGCAAACAACCTGGTCAGGGTGAAGGGATGTGTCTGAATCAGCCTCTTTCATCTTAATGTAGAGAAGATGGACCAAACCAAGCCTGTGTGGAGAGCTGTGCCCAGGTGCCTATGGTTGATATACCATTCTAACTTGTGAAAATGTCACAGCAAGTAGGTGCACCCTCCATCTCATGGGACCCTTGGAAGCAACTGTTAGGACAAAGTGGTTGCCAAGGCAGTGACTTCATTCACTTCCTGAAGGAAGTTACCTCACATAACTTCCTTGGTGATGGAACTCTCTAAACTTGGGATTCAGGAAGCCAGGCAACCACAGCCAGTTCCAGTCCCAGTTCCAGTTGTCTCACTTGTTTGGGTAAACCAAGGACAGAGTCAGTCTTTCTTGGTACCTAGTTATGTGAGGATGGCCAAATGCTAGGAAAGCTAAGAAGAGGGGCCTTTCCTGAGAAAGAAGGTAGTGGCTCACCAGTGACTTTTGACAACTTCACAGAGTTGGCCAAGGAGACCAGAACTGAGACAGCACAGTGCATTTCGTGGAAATATAGTATGTCCCACCCATCATAGGACACTCCGGATAGTCACAGACCTACTTTGGGAAAGGTGGTGTCTTTTTGAGTGTGGGTGTGAGTTTGTGGTTTTGTCTCATGTTCTGAGAATATGTAGGAAAGGCGATTTGTTTGGTTTGGAGAGGACTGTATCTAGTATGTCCTCTGACAAGGTGAGTGTTTCTATTACTGTTTATCCCACTCTCTCCGTGGTCTTAGTATTAGAAAAAGAATGCATCATGGATGTGTTCTGTCTAGTAGAAAGCTTCCCAGCATTCATACTGCCAATTTATGAATGGAATGCGACAAGCCTTATCAATGGGCAAAACCTACTATCTTTCTAAGTTCCTGTTTTCTTCCTGAATTCCAGACACTCTCCAGAATAGGCTCAAAGTTTTGTGTCCAAGCTATGTAGCACCTCCAAGCTCTGTCACATGGCCATGTACTGGATAGCTGAAGGGAAGTGGAGCATGTCAGAAAACTCAGATATCAGGAAACTCAGATACCAGGAAAGTCTCAGTGGATTAACCCTGCTTTGGGCCATTTGCTTACCTATTTTTCTGTTGCCCTGAATGTAAGGAAAGTCTTTGGCTCAGGCCACCCCTCTGTGAAGCCTGAAGAAAACAGTATTCAAATGGAAATGAGTGGGCATCACCTGTGGCTCTTCGCTTAATTGCTTTGGAAATGGATGTGTCTGAATCAGCCTCTTGGCGCTCGGTGAAGCTGGGGCTTAGATTGTCAGCACCTGATGGATCTAAAGAAATATCCCTTGTGTGCATCCATAACCAAAATTCGAAAAGATCAGTCATTGTGGATGAAGTCTCTCACCTTCCTCTGTTAGGTTCCTGACCTCCATCAAGTGTGATTATTGACCCTTGAGTAAAATGAGTTTTTCAAAGCCCTGCAGATGTGCTAGTGTTGTCTCATGACTACAAACCACATAAGAATCTATACCTGACAGTCAGTAGGCCTCAAATAGTAGAAGCAGAGCAGTATTAATGGCAGGCCTATTTGATCACTCCTGGTTGACAGGAAGAGTGTGCAGGCCACACTTACTTTAGGCAAATGAGGGGCAAGGAAGCTTATATTGGACACTGTCTTGAGCTGCGCCACTTATGGAAACCTCTAGCCAGAAGTTATGATGAATATCTATATGGAAGAAAATGAGGGCCATGTGGGAGTGTTTTGGTTATAATTGTGGTCATTTTTATGGCAGTTGGAAGAGATGACTGGGTCCACCAGGGCTTCACTCTTGGGTGATTCCCCTTATAGACTGACTTCTGGAACTGACCTCAGAGTAGTATTGCCATGAATTGAGTTGGGATTTTAGGAGGCCACGCATGAGATTCACCCTTGGAATCTGAAATCTAGTCCCAGGTTGGTTTTCCACAGAGCACTGTGAATCTCAGCCAGGATATCACATGATTTTATTATGAAAAATATGGAAGCCATAGTTGAGAGTCAAAACACACATGGACCTCACATTGTACAGTTCAATGGGCCTGGCTTCATGTGACCTTTTGGCCACTCTTTGGGAAGCCTATCCTGTGAGTGTTGTCCAGAGATTTCATTGAAATGAACTTCCTAACCATTTAGTGGTTCCTGAATGAATTGAAACCCACAGTGCCTCCAACTTCATCCTTGAAAAATGGCTAGATGAATACCATGAAATTTTTTAAATTCCCATGACCAGGTGGCACTGGAGAAACTTTGGATGTCCTGTTGCTGATCATGAGTATACAATACAGTGCCTTGATTGACTGGGTTTCATGAAAATGTTGAAGAACAGTGATGCCAGTAAGTTGGAGCCTCCTGAGTAGTGGGCCTAGAGTAGTGGTGTGCAGGTGTGTGATAAAACATCTGTGGTGGAGTCATGTGGACCTTCCATTGGCTTCCAAATAGCTTGTGACTGATATAGTGTAGCCAGCAGACCCTTATATGTCAATGCATCCTGTTATATGGAGAGTTTTCAGGGCAATGTTCAGAATCAGGTTGCTATGGTCAAGGGGCCAAGCTATGTGGGATAAAGGCCTGGTTGGTGCATTCTCTTGCAGACCCTGACACACCACACGTGACAGAACTCCCTCTAGCACTTTGTCCCAGTTGAAATCTTTGTATTTCACGAAGCAAATACCAAACTCCCAGTACAGCAGCAAGAAACACCACGAAAATTGGAGGATGATCAAATGGTTTCACAGTCCTCACAGGGAGACACATAGCCCCCAGTGGCCACAGTTTACCTACAAAGAGAGAATTCAGCACTGCTGTCTCATGTTCATTGGAAAATAAGAAACAAGATCTTTCAGGTCACATAGATGCAGATCCAGCTTTAATTGTCTCACCACAAATGAAGATTAAGCTCCTGACAACAACATATATTTCAAGTGCCCAACCTCAGAGGCAGTTTCTCAAGAAGTCTTTAGGCCAGCAAAGCACCATTTTTGTGGAGGGTTTACCCTGTCCATTACTTTTGTAAACTCCTCTACCACCTCCAAGTTTGTGAACAACTGAGCATATTGCATTCCATATATATATGCACAGATTTTCGAACTCTTCTCCTGTAATTGTGTCTTACTTGGGGCAAAGGTAATGTCAAGGCATTGTTCTGGATAAGAGTGGGAAGATTTTTCAAAGCACATAATTACATACACATTGGATACCTTTTCCAATTTTCCATTGGAAATACTGAATCCCTGACACTAACCCTTATCCTACTAGACTCTGACTACTTATCCTAATATGATGGAGAATTATAATCCAAACAGAATAGAAATACAAGCAGTTCAGAGGAGGCATGGTGTATAGTTGAATTTGCCTTTTGCATTATGTAGTGTAGGAGTTATAAATCTAGTCAACTTTTGTAGAAATTGTTCTCCATGTGTTTTTAAAGTTAACAAATATGTGAATTCCTGTCTCCCTTTCTCTGTAGCCTATTTGCACATGTATTTTTATATGCACATATAGAATCCTACAAGGTACAACACGTACATTCTTGTGAGGTGGTTGACTTGGCAGATACACATTGTGAGAAGAGATCACTTCTCCTAAATGCTGTTGGAAGTTAAAATTCGAACTCTGTGTGAGCTTCCTAGTTTAACAACATTATACATAAATCCATGTTCAGTAAAATGAATATTTTTGAATCTGTGGATGATATATATTTCATGGTGAATTTCAATTGGCATATATATTGCTACTTTTTAATGTCTGTGTGCATGTGTGTGTGTATGTCTGTGTGTGTGTGTGTGTGTGTGTGTGTGTGTGTGTGTATATATATATATATATATATATATATATATATATATATATACAAACTTTCCAGATTTTTCAAAATATGAAATACATGTGTCTTTTTATACATTTCCTAAATTCATTCATATTCATATATGTGAATTTATAATCAACTTTTCACAAGATTATCGTCAGAAATATTCATCCACCTGAAATATGTATTTGTTTCCTAGTACTGAAAACTATCTTCAGTGAATGGTGCCTACAAATCCTAAAATTAATACAGTAACTGACCCAGGTTAACATCAATGCAAATTGATTCCTATGGGACATGATGTGTATTTTGACGTTCATTTTTATTCAAAACTGGTACATTACTATTTCTTCAGTTTATGCACATAATAGGATATATATTTCATCCACAAGTTCGCTAATTTAGAGGCATTTGTTTCACTTTCAATCACTTCCTGCTTCAGAACACATGTATTTTTTCATGGTTCTTGACTGGTCTTTTCATGAGACTTCTTTCGAAACATATTATTTTTGATTTCCATAATCACTTTTGAAGAAAAACTCACACACCTTTCATGATAAACCATAACCTTAATTTTACTATTAGATGTATAACTAGTTGGAATGAATGTATGTATATCAATATAAGATTTCTTATATATTTTAAGATATGAATCCAATGCATTATTTAAAGTGGACCAGTTATATTATTTATTAACAGTATGTTCTATTCATGCATTAGCTCTATATTCATAGACACAAGGTACACCTATTTGTACCCCCAATACTAACTATTAATATTCAAAATATTGCTCCCAGAAATGATGGAAAAATTACTCATGTCACCTGATCTACATATACATTTTATCACAGTAATATTCTGCAGACAAAATGCAAGGTTCACACTTATTATTGTACCAAATTCTAAATTAATAATGAACATGGATTACTAAACACAGCCATGTCCAGGTTGCCTAATGCTCTCAAATATCAATCCAATTAGTGACTACATATTGGTTTCTTCCAAAGATCATATATTCAAATTCAACCCTGTTGAAAATGTCTAATCCTATCACCCACTTTATATTTTGCCTTATTTCGTAATATCTCTATTGATATCTGTTTTCCTACATATTTTCTCCGGTTCACTATTGTGACTGACACTTCACGTGGGCTAACATTTACATTCACACTCTAAACAAAACCCTATTGATAAAGAATATTTTTTTTCCAAAACCTATACACATTCTTCTTCCTAAACCTAACAACTATCTTCCTAATCCTACCGACTATCCCTTTTTGACTGAATGTTCTTTTCTACACCCAATCATCAAAGTAAACACTGGGCGAGCTTCGGAGGAAGAGACCACCAAAAGACTATCTCATGCAACAGCAAAGGGTTTATAGGGGGTCAGCATGCAGGGGATCGGAGCTCACTTGAATAGAGCAGAGAGCCCTGAGAAGAGCTTAAGCAGAGCTTATATACTTTCTTTGGGGAGGGCAGGGAGTGAAGTTTATTGATGGGTGAGGGAGAGTGGGCGGTTTGCATTCAACCGGGTGAGGGAGTACATTCTGCAGTTTGGCATTTGGGGACAGGACATTCTGGGAACAAGATTAGCAAACAGTTCTCAAGATTTCAACAGTGTTTTGTTAAGCATACAGAAAAAAAAGTGACAAGTACCTATTTTATTAATCTTTCATTCCCCACTTCTTCTTCTAGCTACTTTTAATCATAAAAGTGATCATTGTGGGGTGTCACATTCTATGTCTGCTAGTGGGGTATTACCATGAGTTTAACTTGTCCAAATTTGAGCTTAGAGAAAAGAAATTACACGGTTGAGCAAACAGGGTTTTATAGTTAGCAATAATATGGAGATTATTATCAGACAGGCCAGGGTTGATAAAAAAGTAGTCAAACAGGGGGACTATGTGAACCAAGACTCAAACCACTTTTTTTGGTCCTCTCACTCTCTCATTGACACTCTTCAAGGTGTCTTTTTAATTTAATCATTTTTTTTTTTACAACTCCATTATGCTCGGAATAAACACAACATTCTTCCCAGGAAGTGACAAATACCTATTTTATTAACCTTTCACTTCCGACTATCCCTTTTTGACTGGATGTTCTCTTCGGCATTCAATCATCCAAGGTACAAGGTCCTATGCCATTGTATATTGATTAATCTGACCAATCTGTGCAGAACCTAATTCAAATCTAAGTATTCCAATCAAGGGCAAAATGCTCTTTTGGGCTTCAAATCTTACCTAGATTTCTGTTTTCATACATATATTTCACCTATATATTCTCATACATATCGCAGGTTCCCAATACCATTATTCATCCAGCAGAATTATTCCTAACCCAAATCACACATGTTATTAACCCTAACCATACACTGTTCCCTCAATCTAACATTACAGAACAGCAGGGACAGAGTTGGTCTTACAATACAGGAATGTAGTGGATCTTCCACCTGCTGAAAACCTCAAAGGTCCATGCAGAAATGATCCCTGGAGAACATGTAGGCAACTATGAAGAACGTGAGAGAGCAAAAGTCATCTTCCATGGAAAACAACCTGGTAAGGATGAATGGTTGTGTCTCATTCACCCTCTCTCCTTAATGTAGAAAAGATGGACCAACAAAGGCCTTTGTGGAGAGCTGTTCCAGGGTTCCCATGGTTGAGATATCAATCTAACTTGTGAAAGTGTCAGAGGAAGTATGGAAGCAACTGTTCGGAAAAAGTGGTTGCTAAGGCAGTGACGTCATTCAGTTTCTGAAGGAAGTGACCTCACCTCACTTCCTTGGTGATGGAACTCTCTGAACTTGGGATCCAGGAAGCCAGGCATCCAGAACCAGTCCCAGTCCCAGTACAGTGGGATCACTTGTTTGGATTTACCAAGGACAGAGTAAGTCTTTTTTGGTACCTACTGATATGAGGATGGCCAAATGCCAGGAAATTTTGAAGACTGGCCTTTCCAGAGAAAGCAAGAAGTGGCTCACGGCGGGCCCCTGATATTTCACAGAGTTGGCCATGGAGACCAGATCTGAGACAGGACAGGCCATTTCTGGGGAACATAGTATGGCCCACCAGTCAGAGGACACTCTGGATAGTCACAGACTTACTTTGGGGAAGGAGGTGCCTTTTTCAGTGTGGGTGTGAGTTTGTGGTTTTGTCTTATGTTCTGAGAATAGGTAGGAAAGGCGGCTTGCTTGGTTTGGAGTGGAATGTTTCTAGAAAGTCTTTTGACAAGGCGAGTGTTTCTATGTCTGTGTATCCCACTGTGTCCGTGGTTGTAGACATTAGAAAAGAGAATGCATCAATGGATGTGTCCTGTCTAGTAGAAAGCTTCCCAGCATTCATCCTACCCATTTTAGGAATGGACTGCAGGTTGCCTTATCGATGGACAACATGTACTGTCTTCCTAAGTTCCTGTTTTCTTCCTGAATTCTGGCCACTCTCCACAATAGGCTCATGGTTTTGTGTCCAAAATATGTACCACCTCCAAACTCTGTGACGTGGCCATGTAATCCATTGCTGAAGGGAATGGCAAGCATCTCAGAAAACTCAGATATCAGTGTGACCAGGAAAGTCTCAGTAGAGAAACCCTGCTTTGGGCCTTTTGCTTACCTATTGTTCTGTTGCCCTGAATGTCAGGAAGGTCTTTGCCTCAGGCCACCCTTTGTGAAGCCTGAAGAAAACAGTTTTAAAATGGAAAGGAATGGGCATCACCAGTGGCTCTTTGCTTAATTACTTTGGAAAGGGATGTGTCTGAATCAGCCTCTTGGCCCTGTGTGAGGCTGTGGCTTAGATTATCAGCATTGGATGGATCTAAAGAAAGATCCAATGTGTGCATCCAAAACCAAAATGGCAAAAAATCAGTCATTGTGGGTGAAGTCTCTTGCCTTCCTGTGTTTGGTTCTTGACCTCCATCAAGGGAGTATTGGAATTTTTGTGTCAAATGAGTTCTTCCAATCCTTGCAAAGGTGCTTGGGTTTAATAATGACTCCAAATCACATACTATACCTGATAGTCAGTAGGCCTCAAATTGGAGCAGTAGAGCAGTATTAATGGCAGAACTATGTGATCAATCCTGGTTCACAGGAAGGGTGTCCAGGCCACCCTGAATTTAGGTAAATGAGGAGAAGGGAGCTTATTATGGACACTCTATTGGGCTGTGCCATTTAAGGAAACCTCCAGCCAGAGATTATGATGAGTGACTATATGGAAGTAGATGAGGGCCATGTGGGATTGTTTTGATTTTAATTGTGGTAACTTGTGTGGCTTTTGGAAGAGATGACTGTGTTCACCTAGGCTTTAACACTGGCGTGATTCTCCTAGAAGACTGAGTTCTGTAACTGACTTCAGAGTAGTAATTGCTTTGGAAATGGATATGTTTTAATCAGCCTCTTGGCCTTGTTTGAGGCTGTGGCTTAGACTATCAGCACCAGATGGATCTAAAGAAAGATCCCATGTGTGCATCCAAAACCAAAATGGCCAAAAGAGCAGTAATTGTCGATGAACTCTCTCGCCTTCCTCTGTAAGGTTCTGAAAGAATAAAAGAAATTGAAATTGAAATGTAAAGAACCAGGTTTTGTAAAGTTTCCAAGCTGCACTCAGCACCTGAAATTTCTGTGGCAGTTAAGACAATTCCCGGATTTGCACATTAGATGTGTGTTGAAATCTTCCCTGAGGACCTAGTTACTTAACAGCCCCTTCCCAGAAACCATGCAGCTCACCACGTATACATCACAGTGCATCCACCAATCAATTTAAATGTATACCCCTTCTTACGGCTGACCAATCACCCCCTGCCCAACCTGTTCCCGCCAATGAATGTGCTAATCATGTTTTAGAGTTGTTATTTGATTTTCCCGCGGTATATGATGATTTGCTAAAGGAGGCTATGATGTATGTAAAGTCCCTGCCCTCTCTAAAGAATTTATATAAACTCCGCTCAAGTGGTTCTCGGGGCTCTTTGTTCTTTGTTCCTCTGAAGTGAGCCCTGAGCTCCAGCACGCTATACCCCCAATAAACCCTTTGGTGTTGCATGAGAAAGCCTGTTGGTGGTCTTTTCCTCCGATGTTCGCCCCACCTTTTCATCTGGAGGCCCCAGGTGAGATATCCGGAGCAGCGGACGAAAGACCCCAAGGGACTCCTCTCGGGGTAAGAAAGGCGCCTCTTTCTGGTTTCGGGTTTCAGGTTAGGGCTTGGCAAAGTGGCTGTCGGTGAAGAGCATTAGCTCTCTCTGACAGTGGGTGGCAGACGTGTCACAGAGCTACTGGCCACGTCCCTGGGGGACACTCCAGAGGACGAGGGAAATCAAGGAATATTAGTTTCCTCAACTCGGTTATATTTTGCTTCAGGATTCGGTTTGCCAGCCCATCAGGTTTTGCTGGCTACACAGTTTTGTTCATTGTCCCGAACTCATGTTGAGTTTACTGTCTGTCTTTATTGTCTAACCCATCAGGTTTTGCAGTTACTGAGTTCTAATATTTGTCTTGGACCCATGTTAAACGTTTACTGTTTGCCTTTGTTTGTGTTGCGTTTGTGTCTTCACTGTCTTTTTTTGAGTAACTCCCATTATGGGACAAAGCACTTTCACGCTTCTGTCCCTGACCCTTGATCTTTGGACTGATGTCCATTCAAGGGCCCAGAATCATTATTTTTCAGTTAAATGTCAGACCTGGCAGACTCTCTGTGCTTCAGAATTGCCCATCCTCAAAGTCGGGGGGCCCCCAGAAGGATCCTTCTACTTCAATCTAATCCGAAAAGTCAGAGATATTGTCTTTCAGCCGGGACCACGTGGCCACCCAGATCAACAGCCATATACCCCTTCCCCAGGATCCTATCATTCAAACCTTAGTTTCCCTCCCCATCTTCCCCCCATTCTTCCTGAGTCACAAGACTGGACAATCCTCCCCCTCCTTATCCTCTGCCCTCGCTCCCCAACCCCCAACACATTCCAGATGATTCTCCCGCCACTGACTCAGCCTCTCCGCCACTAGAGGCAATTGGGCCAGACCCAAGCCCTCCAAGGGACTTCTCCGCAGCAGCAGCAGCCCCTCCTTTTCTGGTGGAAGCTGGGCCACCTAAAGAAACCCGCCAGCTACAGAAAATAGAAAACCCAGAAGCCACTGTGATGCTCCCTCTTCATCCTTATGGGCCCATGAACCGACCAAACTGGGATCCCAACACCTTTGAAGGTTGGTAGCATCTTTCCACTTATCACAGGGCTCTAATAGCGGGGCTCCGAGTGGCCGCCAGAGGGCCGACTAATTTGGCCATCGTAAGAGAGATAATCCAACGTCCTAATGAGTCTCCCTCTATGATTCTGGAGAGAATTATGGAAGCATATAGGAAATATACTTCTTTTGATCCTCAGGCAGAGGACGAAAAAACATCTGTTGCAATGGCCTTTATCCAGTTTTGATTCTGACTCCTTAATGTGTTCGACTACATGATTGGTTGCCTTAGGTGGCGTAATCAGGGTGCGGCCAACAGTCATCCACCCTGTGGGTCTTGCTGAGGTTGTCCGAGCATAGACAGCAAACTCAACATAGCCCCAACGTTTGGCCTTGGGGTCAGGTATATCTGAAGTATACGATCCATTGTTATCGGATGAAGAGCCTTTATGCCACTTTAGGTAACTAGAAGTCAACCCTTCAGAGTAGCCAAGTGAGTGGTAAGAACAGCTACCACGTTCATCATGGAACCTGCATGACCAATAGGGACACCCATTATATATCTCAGGCCACCAATGACAATAGTCTTTGGTTTGATTAAAAAGGAAGCAAATGAAAGGCCAGTTCCAGCTACCAGGGACGAAGGTCCTTGAAGGTGACAATTTTAGGGAAATAGATGTGCAGTTGTGGATGAAGCAAGTAGTTGCATCCACTGCGCGGACCTTCTGCATGCCATGTTCTGAGTATCGTTCCCGAAGAGTGAATAAATACATGGTAGGTTAGGAGGGTAAAGACAAGTCCCAACAGAGCACAGAAAAAAAGCAAAGCACAAAAAACAAGCAGTTAGAGAAGACTAGGGTGTTGGGAGAGCTCATTGTGCCTTCTTTAAGAGGAATTGGGCTGCAGGGAACACCGTGTGAGCCGCAAATTAAATGGGTGAGATGGGTGTGGAAAGCAGGATTAAAGGGGAGCTTCAGGAGGTGATTCTTGGAGTTCCTCTGGCATGGTCCTGTGGTCAGCAGGTGGGGCCTCCTGGTGATATGGCTTCAACCTAGAAATGGGAATCCAGGGAGTGAGACGGTTGTCTATTAAGGAGAGTTTGGCGGCGGTGGGCGTACAGAGAATGAAAGGATAGGGGCTTTCCCATTTTGGTGCAAGAGTCCCTTTCTCCTCTGGGGTATTATAATAGACTAGACTCCCAGGTGTTAAGGGAGGAGTGTTTGGAGAGGAGACTGGGTCCGGAAGAAGCCAGTTCTGACATTTCCAGTGTTCAGAGCGGAGATGAAACAAGAGAGGCAAAGACAAATCTCGGGTGAGAGGTCCTTGTGAAGTGACCAACCCAGAGGGTATAAGAGGTCTTCCATACATTATCTCAAAGGGAGACAGTAAAGATGGTTTCTTAGGGAGAGCTCTGATTCGAAGCAAAGCAAAGGGAAGGATTTTGACCCAGTCTAAGTTTAATTCCATTGTCAATTTGGTAAGGACTTCCTTCAGAGTATGATTTACCCTTTCCACTTTCCCTGAAGCCTGGGGGTAATATGGACAGTGGAAATGCCACTTGAAGGAGAGGGCTTGAGAGACGTTTTGTGTGATCCTAGAAATAATCTCAGGGCCATTGTCATATTGTAGGGAAGTGGGCATACAAAACCTAGGGATGATGTCTGTCAGTTAGATTGAAGCTACAGTGGAAGCCTTTTTATTGGAAGTGGGAAATGCCTCAACCCAAACAGAGAAAGTGTCCACAAAGACAAGGAGGTATTTAGTGTGCCATACTGTGGGCATGTTGGTGAAGTCTACTTGCCAGTCAGCAACGGGAATGTGTCCCCTGGCTTGGTGGAAAGGGAAAGGTTTGGGCCTTAAAGGAGTATGAGGTTTGGTCCGCTGACAGATCTGACAATTAGAGGCTATATTCTCTATCATGGCTATGTCAGAAGGGTTGAGGGAGAAGAAGCTCTGTAAAAAAAGGGTCAAAGACTGAGAATTGGAATGGTGTAGAGTATGAAGGAACTTGAAAAGATCTTGTTCTTACTGGAAGAAGTAGGGGCTTCAGATGAGCTGTCTAAAGTGGCCATAATATGTACCCCATAGGGGCCATAATTGGAAGTGGTAGCAGGCATTCGTGGCGCCTGGTCAGCTTTGGCATTGCCCTCAGTGATAAGAGAGCCATCCTTCTGATGGAACCTACAATGGACAACTCCCAACTGGGTGGGTAAGTGGGAGGCCTCCATCAGATTGGTTATAAGAGCCGAATTAGTGATCGCATTACCTTTGGTGGTAAGTAGGCGTTGCTCCCTTCATATTGAAGCATGGGATAATAAGATCTGGAAGACATATTTTGAATCAGTATAGAGGGTGAGGGATTTGCCTTGTGCTAGAAGGCAGGCACGAGTGGCTGCTATAAGTTCAATCTGCTGGTTGGTAGTTCCTGAAGGCAAAGCTTTGGCGTCTATAATCTCAGTGGCTGAAACTACAGCATATCCAGAGTAATGAGTGCCGTTCTGCCTAAAGGAACTGCTGTCAGTAAACCAGATAAGGTCAGGCTTGGTGAGTGGTTCCTCAGAAATGGAAGAATGACAGGGGAGGAAATCTTCGAAGGTTTCCAAGCAATTATGAGTTGGTGTGTTAGACGTGGGAGTCATTGGGAGCAGTGAGGCAAGGTTCAGTGCAGAGCAGGGGAGGAAAGTAATATTAGGGTTTTCCAGAAAGGAAGTGAGGAGCGACAGAACTCTGGATGGAGGAAGGGTTTGAAGGCCCTTATAAGCTGAAAGATCTTTCAAGTGATGTGGGGAGTGGATAGTTCAAGGTGCCCTAAAACTCAGCTTAGAGGCTTCTTTGTGTAAAATTTGTCCAGCAACCAGAGCTCTTAAGCAAGGGGCTCACCCACGGATGGTAGAGTCTAGTTTTTGGAAAATATGCCACAGGTGCAAATGTAGGCCCATAGTTTCGACCTAAGACCCTAAGTGCTTGCCCCACTTTTTCATGGACTTATAGATGAAATGGTCTTGAAAGATCAGGAAGGTGAAGGGCAGGTGCCTTTAAGAGGAGTTGCTGAAACCTGCGGAAGTGGTAGATGGGGGAGGAGACAAGAGATTCACTAGGGGGTCCATTTGCTTGGTCATACAGGGGTTTGGATAGAAGAGAATAATTTGGGATCCAGGCCCTAAAATAACCTGCTAATCCTAGGAATGATAGTATTTTGGCTTTCATATTGGGCACTGGAAGATCAGAGAGGAGTTACCTCCTATCCAGTGTTATTTCCTTTTTCCCGGGTCTAAGGCAAAAACCAAGAGAGGTGACAGAAGAATGGGAAACCTGGGCCTTGTGGGGAGACTCCCTATATCCCTTGTCTGCTAGGAAATTAAGAAGCTGAGCGGTGTGGGATTGAGAGTGTTCCCAGAGGGACTACATAGAAGAAGGTCATTGACATATGGAAGGAGAATAGAGTCAGGACAGGTCGGGTGAAAGGATGTGAGGTCCTGGGCAAGAACTTGGCCAAAGAGATGGGGGCTATCCCTGAATCCCTGTGGGAGGACAGTCCAGGAAAGCTGATGAGAATGGTGGATGTGAGAGTCAGTCCATGTAAAAGCAAAGATATTCTGAGATTCTGAGAACAAGGGAATAGAAAAGAATGCATCTTTTAAACCTAGGACCGAGAAGTGGGTAGTAGTGGCAGGGATCTGAGAGAGGAGGGTGTAAGGGTTGGGCACTAGCGGGTGGATGGGGACCACAGAGGAGTTGACAAGGAGAAGGTCTTGAACCAGCCTGTAGGACACTTTAGGTTTCTTAAGTGCCAGAATGGGGGTGTTGAAAGGAGAGTGTGTAGGCCTAAGATACCCCTTTCATAATAAATCCTGGATGATGGGTTCTAATTCGAGGAGGGCTGTGGTTGTGAGTGGATATTGTGATTGACTAATATATCTTGAAGGGTCCCGTAAGACAATATGAATAGGACTGCATTTAGCCATAAGGGGTGTAGTTGTGTCCCAAACCTCAGGCTTAACTGGTTTAGAGAGTCATGGGAGAGTGCATTAAGGAGGTGTATCTGCCCGTAGGAACATCATGAGGAAATGAGAGGTAGGAGAGGTGTGGGGTGATATGTGAATGGTGACTTTTAATAGTGAGAGTATGTCCCTTCCCAGAAGGGGAATGGGGCAATGGCTCATAACGAGAAAGAAGTGAGTGAAGGACAAAAGGGATCCCTGCATATAACATGATGGGGGTGTTTGAGGGAAAATCTGTTTACCTCCTACCCTGACAATAGGAGTTTTTGAGGGTGTGGTAGAACCCCAATACTCCCTTAAGACCGAAAAAGTGGCACCAGTATCCAAGAGGAAGGTAATGAAGCATCCATCCACCAGGAAGGTTAACCTAGGCTCTTGATTCTTGATGGTAATAGTCTGGAGGGAAAGCCCAGGGATCCGTCAATCCTCCTCTGCTAAGCCCAAGAAAGGCTGTGGTTGCCTGGCGACTGACCAACCTCCCTTTCGGGTTGTTGGGCAGTCTGCCCCCCAGTGTCCCCTTTGATGGCATTTTGGGCAGGGGTTGTAGGGTGTCCTCAGTGAAGGACAATCCCTGGCCCAATGTCCCTTCTTACCACATTTGAAGCAAGCTCCCGGGGGTGTCATATTGGGATGGCGTGGTGATGGCCTTCTCTGAATGACCTGGGCCAACATTTGGAACTTGGCATTTTCAGCCCTCTGCCTACGGCATTCACTTTCATCCTCTCTATCATAAAAAACCTTGAAAGCGACAGCGAGGATTTTAGTCTAAGGAGTAGCAGGGCCCTTTTCAAGCTTTTTAAGCTTGGCTTTAATGTCAGGGTAGCTTTGGGCCAGAACATATTTCATTAAGACATGACGGCCATCAGGGGTTTCTGGGTTGAGGTTTGTGTACTGTTAAAGGGCCTTGGTTAGTCTATCCAGGAATTCTGAAGGTGTTTCCTCCTTCCTTTGAATGACCTCCTGCACCTTTTTAAAGTTAACAGCCTTGCGGATGGCCTTTTTCAGGCCCGCCAAGAGGCAGGATGTAAAAAGGTCACTAGACTGTAAGCCTTCAGGGGTGTTGTAATCCCATAGGGGATCCTGCTCTGGGACAGCATAAGGGCCTGTGGGGTGGTTAGGATTGGTCCTATGATTTTCATCAGCATGGGCTTGGGCTAGCTCCCAGACCATTGCCTTTCCTCAGGGAGAAGTGTATTGGCCAAGAGCATGTAGATGTCATTATGAGTGAGACTATATGCTTGCAGGACCCATTGAAACTCCCGAATGCAAGTGGTGGGGTCAGTGGTGAATGAGCCTAACTTCCTCTCTAGTTGAGTAATGTCCGACATGGAGAAGGGCACTTGGACTCTGATGACACCCTCGGGACCAGCTACCTCACAAAGGGGTGCGATTGTCTTGGGGGTGGGAAGGAGTCCCTTAGACCTGGTAACAGGAGGACTGAAAGAGGCAGGAGGCGGACAGGAAGGAGAGGGAGGGGCAGGGAGTGTCTCTTTGGAAGAGGAGGAGGTGGAGCAGGCAGAAGAGGGCGGAGGGGAGGAGGATGAAATGGAAGGCTGAGGATCCCTGGAATCAGGCAGAGGAAGAGGAGGGTATAGTGGGAGAGAAGGGGCAGATAGGACTGGGGGATAAGGTGGGGGTTCATCTGCTGGGTTGAATGAGGAAGAATCTGTGAAGTCAGGAGTAGACGTAGGGGAAGAGAAGGGTTTGCAAACAAGGAGGACCTGAGAGGGAGGGCAGGAGGAGCAGCGACAGGGTGCTGTCTGAGAAGGCTAAAACCTTAAATGCAGGGAATCTCACTCCACTTTTTCAGATGCTGGCAGTAGTTAAAAAGGTCGCAGATAAAGTTTGGATGTAAGGAGCCTTCTGGAGGCCAATGATTGCCATTATCCAGTGGATATGTAGGCCAATCTTGGGTACAGAATTTGATTAGAAGTTTGGGCTTGATGTCTGGTGTGAGGGAGAGTGTGGCCAGATTTTTTATTAGACATTTGAGAGGTGAGGCTTCAGGTACAGATGAAGAGGTGCCCATAGTCACAGGGAGAGAAGGAAGACAGAGACAGAGAGAGAGAGAGAGAGAGAGAGAGAGAGAGAGAGAGAGAGAGAGAGAGAGAGAGAGAGAATAAGAGTAAGCGAGAGAGACAAAGAGAAAACCCGGGCTGGAACGGCTTTCAGGAAGCTCAGGGCGAACGGGGGTCATGTGGGCGTCCCCAAAATGACCAGCCGTCATGAGGAAATACAGAGGGCACTACCTGGGCGTCACCAGTGAAGTGCGATCTGTGAGACCCAATGGCTTCGGAGCCACGGGCAACCTGACGTCAGGAAAGTTTTTGAACGCAGCGGAAAAAGTCAGTAATGAAAACAGAACTCCGGTTCCGGCAGAATGTAGTTCCAGGACGGGAGTTCAGTTTTCCCCGAGCAGAGAGGCAGCTTCAGCCAGACACAGCAGCCCTGCAGCAAACAGCAACTCTAGCCAGCAGCGGCAGCGGCAGCAGAGGAGAAAAAACCACAGAGCCTCTTGTGTAAACTCAGAAGCCTCACGCCCCAAAGGAAAATGGATCACCAGAGGGTCCACTGCGACCAGTAAAGGTCTTAGTGGCAGGAATTCCCTGCCCCCTACAGGGCGTCGAGAGTGTGCCGGAAGATCAAGGTCACAAAACCAGTGGTAGCCTGAAGGGAGTTGCAGAGCCAGGGTCAGGGGAGGCTTACATATATCAGATCTGTGGTGGGTGCAGGAAGCCGGCGTCTGAAAAGAGCGGACCATGGCGGAGTGTCTCCGGGGGAGCAGGGGACGGGGCTCTTGTTAGAAAGAGCTCACCCGTATCCTCACATGGGGCACCAGAATGAAAGAACTTCCCACGGAAAGGCACTTCGCTGGGAGAATTCCAATTTTATTGCAAAAAGCTGTGTGCTTATATAGAACGAAGGGGAAGATGGAAGGGCTTAGATAAATGGCAGGCAAACCGTTTATTGGTTAGTTCTTTCAGATATCAGCTCTGGAGCCCAGGAATTAGTTCTTACTGGGGCTAAGGTTCCCCACCAGCGAGATTTCAAATTGGCGCCAGCGGGAGAGTTCACACGGGTGGGAACATTTGGCACCACTGCAGAAAAAAGAAGGTAGGAAGAAGAAGTCCTTAGGCACCATGTTGGGGTTTTTCTCTGGGGTATGGCTGCCGTTTATACTTTTCCCAACAATGAGTATACCAGACAGTGCCTTGATTGACTGGTTTTCATGAAAATGGTGTTTAACAGAGATGCCAGAAAGTTGGATCCTGCTGAGTAGTGGGCCTAGAGCAATGGTGGGCAGGTGTGTGATAAAACATCTGTGGTGGGGCCATGTATATCTTTCATTGGATTCCAAATGGCTTGTGACTGACATGGTGAAGCCAGCAGACCCTTATATGTAAAGGCACCTTGTTACATAGAGAGGTTTCAGGACATTGTTCAGAATCAGGTTGCTATGGTCAAGGGGGCAAGCTATGTGGGATAGAGGCCTGGTTCTTGTATTCTCCTGCAGACCCTGACCCACCACACGTGACAGAAATCCCTCCTGCACTGTGTCCCCGTTGAACTCCTTGTATTTCATGAAGCAAATACCAAACTCCAAGTGCAGCAGCAAGAAACACCATGAAAATAGAGGATGACTATATGGATTCAACGTCCACACAGGGAGACATTCAGCCCCCAGGGGCCACAGTTTACCTACAATGGAAAATTCAGCACTGCTGTCTCATGTTCATTGGAAAATAAGAAACCATGTCCTCCAGGTCACATTGATGCAGACCCAGCTTTTATGGTCTCACTAGGAAGGAAGCTAAAGCTCCTGACAACAACATATATTTCAAGTGCCCAACCTCACAGGCAGTTTCTCAAGAAGTCTCTAGGCCAGCAGACCTTCAAGTTTTTGGAGGGTTTACCCTGTCCCTTACTTTTGGAAACTCCTCTACCACTTCCAAGGTTGTGAACTTCTGATCATATTCCATTCTAGATATGTATTCACGGATTTTCTAACTTTTCTCCTCTGATTGTGTCATACTTGGGCCATAGGTGTTGTCAAGGCATTGTTCTGGATGAGAGTGGGAAGATTTTGGTGTAGCACATATTTACATACACATTGGATTCATTTTTCAATTTTCCATTCAAAATACTGAATCCCTGACACTAACACATACCCTACTAGACTCTGACTACTAATCCTAATATGATGGAGAAAAATAACCAAAACAGAATAGAAATACAAGCGGTTGAGAGGAGGCATGGCGTATAGTTGGTCTTGCCTTTTGCATGATATAGGGTAAGAGTTATAAATCTTGTTAATTTTTTGTTGAAATAGTTCTCCATGTGTTTTTAAAGTTAACACATATGTGAATTTCTGTCTCCCTTTTTCTGTAGCCAATTCAGCACATGTATTTTTATATGCACATATAAAATCCTACCTGGTATCACACGTACATTTTTGTGAGGTGGCTAACTTGGGAGATACAAAGTATGAGAAGAGATGACTCCTCCTAAATGTTTTTGGAACTGAAAATTCAAACTATGAGTGAGCTTCTTAGTTGAAAAACATTATACATAAATCCATGTTCAGTAAAATTAATATTTTTGGATCTGTGAATGATATATATTTCATGATGAATTTTGATTGGCATATATATTGCTACTTTCTAATGTATCTGTGTGATATATATATTTTCAAAATATGAAATATATGTGTCTTATTATACACTCCCTAAATAATTCACTGATGTTCATGTATGTGCTTTTATAATCAACTTTTCATAAGGTTGTTTTTAGAAATATTCATCCACCTGAAATACATATTTGTTTCCTAGTACTGAAAACTCACTTCAGTGAATGGTGCAAACAAAGCCTTATATTTCTACAGTAACTGACCCAATTTAACATCAATGAAAGTAGATTTCTATGGGACATGATGTGTATTTTGATGTTCATTTTAATTCAACACTGGTACATTACTATTTCTTCAGTTTTTATACATCGTAGAATATACATTTCATCCACAAGTTCACAAATTGAAAGACATTTGTAACACATTCAATCACTTCCTGCTTCAGAACACATGTATTCCTCCTTGTTTTTGACTGGTTATTTCATGAGACTTCTTTCCAAACACATTATTTTCGATTTCCATAATCAATTTTGAAGCAAAACTCACACACATTTTATGATAAACTACAACCCTAATATTACCATTAGATATATAACTGGTTGGAATGAATGTATGTATATCAATATAAGATTTCCTGTGTATCTTGGGATATCAATTTATTCCAATTTCTAAATTTGGAAACAGTTATATTATTTATTCACAGTATGGTCTATTCATGCATTCTCTCTATATTCATACACACATTGTACACCTATTTGTGCCCCCAATACTAATTTATATCTCTTCAAAATATTTCTCTCAGAAATGGTGCAACAAATACTCATGCCACCTGATCTACATATACATTTTATCACAGTAATATTCTGGCCACAAAATGCAAAGTCACACTTACGACTGTACCAAAGCCTAAATGGAATATGAGTATGGATTATGAAAATCACCCATGTCCAGGTTGCCTAATGCTCTCAAATGTCAATCCTATTGGTGACTACATATTTGTTTCTTCCTAAGATTATTTATTCAAACTCAAGCCTGTCGAAAATGTCTAATCCTATCAATCACTTTATCATTTGCTGATTTTCTAATGTCTCTATTGATATCTGCTTTCCTACATATTATCCCCAGTTCATCATTGTGACTGACTCTTCACATGTGCTGACATTTACATTTTCTCTCTACCCAAAACCCTATTGCTAAAGAACTTTTTGTCCAAATCATATACTCACTCTTTTTCCTAATCCTACCAACTATCTTCCTAATCCTACCAACTATCCTTTTTTGACTGGATGTTCTCTTTGACATTCAATCATCCAAGGTACAAGGTCCTATGCCATTGTGTATACATTTATCTGAGACACATGTGCAGAACATAATTCAAACCTAAGTATCCCAATCAAGGATCCAAAGCCCTTCTGGGCTTCAAATCTTACCTAGATTTCTGTTTTCATAAATATATTTCCCCTCTATATATTCTAATAAATATTGCAGGTTACCAAAAACATTATTCATCCAGCAGAATGATTCCTAAGCCAAATCAAACATGTTATTAACCCTAACCATACTCTGTTCCCTCAATCTAACTTTACAGAAAAGCAGGGACAGAGTTGGTCTTACAATACAGGAATGTAAGAAATCTTCCACCTGCTGAGAAATGAAAAGGTCCGTGCAGAAATGAACCCTGGGGAAGCTATAGGAAGCTATGAAGGACCTGAGAGAGCAAAAGTCATCTTCCACGACAAACAAACTGGTCAGGATGAAGGGGTGTGTCTGAAGCAGTCTCTCTTTTCTTAATGTACAGAAGATGGACAATACCAGGCCTGTGTGGAGAGCTGTTCCCGGGTGCCTATGTTTGATATACCATTCAAACTTGTGAAAGTGTCACAGGAAGTAGGGGCAGCCTCCATCAATTGGGACACTTGGAAGCAACTATTAGGACAAAGTGGTTGCCAAGGCAGTGACCTCATTCAGTTCCTGAAAGAAGTGACCTACATCACTTTCTTGGTGATGGAACTCTCTGAACTAGGGATCCAGGAAGACAGGCACCCAGAGGCAGTCCCAGTCCCAGTCCCAGTGGCCTCACATGTTTGGATTTACCAAGGACAGAATCAGTCTTTCTTGGTAACTACTGATGTGAGGATGGCCAAATGCCAGGAAGGTCTGAAGAGGGGCCTTTCCTGAGTAAGCAGGTAGTGTCTCACCACTGGCACCTTACAACTTCACAGTGTTGGCCAAGGAGTCCACATCTGACATAGGACAGTCCATTATGGAGTAACATACTATGGCCCATCAGTCAGAGGACACTCCGGATAGTCATAGACCTACTTGGGGGAAGGAGGTGACTTTTTGGGTGTGGGTGTTAGTTTGTGGTTTTGTCTCATGATCTGAGAATAGGTAGGAAAGTCGGTTTGTTAGGATTGGAGTGGACTGTTTCTAGTAAGTCTTTTGACAATGCGAGTGTTTCTATGTCTGTTTATCCCACTGTGTCCGTGGTTGTAGACATTAGAAAAGAGAATGCATCAATGGATGTGTCCTGAATAGAAGAAAGCTTCACAACATTCATCCTGCCCAATTTATGAATGGATTTTGTCTTGCCTAATGGATGGGCAACAACCACTGTCTTCCTAAATTCCTGTTTTCTTCTTGAATTCTGGCCACTCTCCAGATTAGGCTCATGGTTTTGTTTCCAAGACATGAACCACCTCCAAGCTCTGTGACATGGCTATGTACTGGATAGCTGAAGGGAATGGGATCATCTCAGAAAACTCAGATATCATTTTAGAAACCCTGCCTTGGGCCATTTGCTTACCTATTGTTCTGTTGCCCTGAATGTCAGAAAGGTCTTTGCCTCAGGCCACCCCTTTTTGAAGCCTGAAGAAAACGGTTTTCAATGGAAATTAATGGGCATCACCTGTAGATCTTTGCTTAATTGCTTTGGAAAGGGATGTGTCTGCATCAGACTCTTGGCCATGTTTGAGGTTGTTCAATAGATTTTCAGCACCTGAGGCATCTAACGAACAATTACATGTGTGCTTCCAAAACCAAAATGGCCAAAAAAGCAGTCATTGTGGACGAAGTCTCTCGCCTTCCTCTGTAAGATTACTGATCTCCATCAAGTGAAAATAGGGATCCTTTTTGTCAAATGAGTTCTTCAAACCCTGCAGAGAATAGCCCATAGGTGCTTGGGTTTTCTCATGATTTCAATTCACATAAAGAATCTATACCCGAGAGTCAGTAGGCCTCAAATTGGAGAATCAGAGCAGTATTTATGGCAGGCTCATTTGATAACTCCTGGTTCTCAGAAAGGGTGTCCAGGCAACCCTGACTTTAGGCAAATGACGGGCAAGGGAGGTTATTTTGTACACAGTCTTGGGCTGAGCCCCTCATGGAAACCTCCAGCCACAGGTTATGATGAGTGTCTATATGGAAGAAGATGAGGGCCTTGTGGGAGTGCTTTGGTTTTAATTGTGGTCATTTGTTTGGTGGTTGGAAGTGATGACTGGGTCTATCTGGGCTTGAACTCTGGTGTGATTCCACTTATAGTCTGAGTTCTCGAACTGATCTCAGAGAAATATTGCCATAAACTGTGTTCAGATTTTAGGAGGCCTCGCATGGGATTCTCCCTTGGAAACTGAGATCAAATACAAGGGTGGCTTTCCACAGAGCCTCGGAATATCAGCTAGAATATCACACGATTTTATTCTGAAAGATTTGGCAGCCATAGTTGACAGTCAGAACACCCATGGACGTCACATTAAAGACCTCAATGGGCCTGACTTCATGTGACCTTTTGACCACTCTATGGGAAGACTTGCCTGTGAGATTTCTCCAGAGAATTCATTGAAAACAGCTTCCTCACCATTTAATATTTCCTGAATGAACTGAAACCCACAGTGCCTCCAACTTCATCCATGAAAAATGGCTAGATAAATACAATGAAATCTTTGAAATTCCCTTAACCAGGTGGCACTGGAGAACCTTTAGCTTTCCTACAGGCAGCTTAATAGCCCAGAAAATTACACAAAAGGGGGTTTACAGATAACAGAACTCTGACAAACATCACACTAATGGCAGTCTACATTTTTTTTGCTGTCCCTACATCAGAGTTCATGAAGACCATTAGAGCCTCAGAGAGGGTTGTTGTCTGGCCAGAGAAGGCAAATATTTATGATGTGTCACTAAAGTTTCAGAGAGGGCTGCTATCTGGTCAGAGAGCCGGGCATGGGTGAGTTCAAGGCGTGGGCAGGCATTCCAAGCAGGTTTAGAATTTGAAGTAATTTATGGTAAAGCCAAAATTATCTTTTCATGGCTTTTTGGCAAGATGGCTCCCAATTTAAATTAAAGATCAGGTTGGGTCTATCATTCCCGCCTTTTCATTGTGTCCCTTTCAAATCTTTGATAGATTACGGGAAGAGCACTGAGGAAATTTTAATCCCTCAGGTAAGAGTCTCCAAATTTTTAGAACTCACCCAAAACCGATCTCCCTGATTTTACCTGACTTAATTAATTACTTATATTGATAGTCTATTTATCTTTCTCTCCATTGTTATAAGAAGAGTGGTGTCACTCATTTTTTCTTCTTCTCACCTGAGACAGGGTGACGTGAGTGGGCATGGGATGAGGGACATGAGTTGCCTTTTAGAAGTCAGTTGAGGGACATGAGTTGCCTTTTAGAAGTCAGTTCGGTTTGAAGTCTGATTGGGGAAGAACAGGTTGTAAAGTCATCTGGGGATGGGTTCTTCTATGAGAGAAACAAAAACCATGAGTACTGAATAAATGTTGCAGCACCTGGAACATGTCACTGTATAGAAGTTCCCTCACCAGTCTTTAATATCCCCAGTTATCAGGACTGTCAATTTAATATTTAACTTTTACTGTTACACTTGTCCCTCCCCATAAGATACAGTTTAATAATTCAATGTCATCTGATCTTGTAAAATCCTGTTACTAGTATGACCTCTGTGTCTCTTTGAGAAACCTTTAATTCTGTTACTCAGGGCTGGATAATTGTACTAGCAAACACCAAGCCAACCTGTGTAGGTTAGGAATATCTGTAGGCCTTAAACTGAAAACTTCTCCCTGTGGCAGGTCTTCTTGATAGTCTCTTTTTATAAGTATCAGGCATTCCTGTCTGAGAATTCTTCTTTGTAGCCACCAGTCTTACTTATTTTGGGAGGCAAACATAAAGTGCATACCTTAACATTATATTATTATTATTATTATTATTATTATTATTATTATTATTATTATAATTTAAAATGCCCAGGAATGGATGTATTTTGTTCTTAACTGTCTTTGCTAAGTGTTTAAGATGAAGCAGTCAAACTGACTTTTGTTTCCATCTATTGTTAACAGTCAGCTGACCTTTTATGGGAGTCATTTCTGGGGAAACTTGAGAGCAGATTCTCAGTTCTGCTAGTGCCATTTGCGCTAGGTGGGTCCAGATCTTGCTTGACCATTTGGCTTCCCTCGGAAGCATCAGGGATGTCTCCTTTCTTTGATGACTCTCCTCTTCGTAACAAATACACTGATTGGCTTTCTGTTCTCCAGTGGTCTCATTAATCTCCCTGATCAGGAGGAGGTTATGTGGCTCAGAGTTTCAAAGCTCTTTAGAGAAGTCCCCTGTTCCCTGGATTCAGACTGACTCATAGGGCAAAAGCCAAATATTGGTTTTCTTGGCTCTTTTCATTTAACTTTAATTTTAAATACTAATCTTAAACATCCAGCAAATAAATTTTAACAGCCTTATATTAAGAGTACTGGGCTTTAATGTCTATAACTATATAATTATCTTTTTATTAATTGTTATCTGTATTATTCTGTCTGTATTGTAAGTAATGACTTATTATATTGAATAAACCCATGTTGTGTTCTTAAAGCAACACGTTTGTAAAACAGTAACAGAGAATCTTTAGATCACTTATAAGAATATTTCAAAATAAAATTAACAAAAGTAAAAATACTTAGCTTGTGTAACAGCTACCCTGAATTTTTTGGCTGAGTTATACATTATATCCCCTGTTTGAGATCCTAGGAATATTGACCTTAAAAAAAAACAACTTTTTAACATAACTTTAAAGAAATATTATCTAACCTACTGGTTTCGTAGTCATTCTCACATGTAGTAAGATGGGACACAGAGCCTTATCTCAGCTAAGGCAGGGCTCTTTATAAATCTTAAGTATTTTAGTTCTAAAGCTAATCCTTATTTTTAAATATCATTTGACAAAGTTTACATAAATTGTTTGAGGTCACATGAACATTAGCTAACACCATGATATCACATTTAAAACATGAATTAAAGAAAGGCTGAAAGTTTTTAACCTTTACATCGATTAGGCTCTCATTAACTAAAAAATACATTTAAATTGTTCCCCAATGTAAAAAGTAACATAAAAGTTTACATATCTTATTGATAACAGGTAAATAAATCCCCAATATATTTTTTACCATACAACTTCAGAGCACCAGCTTGATATAATGCTCTTTTAAAGTTTTTACCTTACAGACTTGCATACCTATAAGATATGAAAACATTGATAGCATCACAATTACATTGATGTTTCTACATTAACCAAGTTTAGCTTTTAAAGCAATGGCAGTACAGTGCTCTAAAATAACAGTTCTTATTTAATCAGTTGTTTAATTTTTATGGTTGCTTGCTCTGGAGAAAATAAAACTTAATAAATACAACGTTATGGGTAAACTTATGTTTTAAGAAATTTTTGTCTCATTAACACATGACTTATTTTTATATTCTTATACAGACTTTAATAAGAACTTATTCAGACCTTAGTAAATCAATCAGATATCTAAGAAAAGTACTCATGAATGAGCAATCCCATATCAAATTTACTTTACTTATTTATCAAAATACTAGAGAAATGTATTGACAGTGTAAACCATTTTTATGTTGAAGGAAAGGTCCTAGAACCAAGGCATATTAGACATTTTGTAGATATTAGTATTTTATTAGATTTTTGAACACCTAAAAAAATTGTAAGCTTAAATTTAAAGACATTGATTTTTATCTGTTTATCCAATTTAAATTGAAACATTTAAATCATGTGAATTAAAGATCTTTGGATCTCCTATTTAAATTTGTTTTAATGAGAGCTTTTTTATGAGCGCTCCTTGTATATGTTAATTTGTGTATCATATATATGATATACGGACATATGTATATGTAGACATACAACACATAACAAAAGTGTGCACACATAATAATAGTAAAGGCCTTGTAGCTTTTCTCAGGTGAAATCTCCATTGCAATGTTTCAAAAAGTCTACAGTTGGTCAAAGATAGAACTGATCTGAAAAACATTAACCTAGGTCTGTATGCTCAAAATCATGAGCTCAAAAAAAAAAGTATCTAAGGAAAAAAAAAAGAGTCCTAGAAAAAGTGACTGGCTAGTAATTAGTAAATACCATACAATTTACCTTTTTTTTCCCTTAAGCCTCAAATCAGTCTCCTACTAAGCTTTCAGGCTTCTTTCATTTACATTTCAATATAAATAATGGCTGAGGTCTGGAAGGAGCAGGAAAAACTGCTATTCTGAGCAGACACCTCAGGCCTAAGGCATTTTAACCATAATTTTGAGGTTCGGATGTTGAAAATTATGATACAAATTTAAGATACAATTCACAAAATTTTATATCTTTACATCTTGTTTTGTCAACAGATACCATTCTATGATTTACTATCCTTGTCCAAATTAATGCAGTGGTACACACAGTGACATTTTCCTAGGCTATCCAATTCAAAATTGGTGAAAAAAAGACTGTATGATTGGGAATTTACTTGCCAACTTGAAAGTAGAGTTCTTCAGTTTTCCATACTAAGTATTTAAGTTCTCTGGCATGAATTATCTGAAATCATAAACTAAACAATTACCTAAACCCGACTTTTAACTGCAAGATTCTGCAATGCTTCAAAAACCCATTCAGATACCAGATTGTTAAAATAAAACATCATCATTTAGACACACATTCAGCTAAGATCATTCCCAAGAAACAATTTATAATATCAACACATTATTGCACATGTCTTAAAGGGCCAGATACAAAGACACAAGACAGACAGAAAGGAGGTTCAGACTATGGCTGTCAGAGAGAACCGTTTAAACCAGAGCAGATAAGAGAAAAATCTCCTACACCAGTGTGCACCATAGATATCCACAGGGGGGGGACCACATGTTTTAACAGAGGGGAAACCTGAAATGTAAAATAAATTGTCTCCATGGTGACTTCACTGCATTTAGTGTCCCCTTTTTCTTTTTCTCTTTTTTAACAAGACAGAGGTGGCATAATTCTTACAGTGCGGGGAGGAAGGAGGTAATTCCCTGAATCAACAGGGCTTTGGCAGCTGCTGGGAGTCCCTCAGACCCTCCTTTTACTTACAGGATTAGCTCCTCTTGTTCAGTTCCACACCAAGCATGCCTCATCTCCTAATATTTCAGTAGACAGCTCTCACAAAGTTCCGGGGTGGAGGGCGGGTACCAAATTTGTAAATTAAAGTTCGATTCCTCAATTTGACGCCAATTAATACCAATTTAATAATGAGGACTGAGTTTTGAGAAAAAGAAAAAGGGAGGTTTATTGCTTTGCGAACAAAAGAGAAACACAGGGGACTCTGCCAAAGGTTGTGACTCTCTTGATCTGGAGTGACAAGGGGTTTTAAAGGAGTTTCACTTGTTAACCTGGGAGATGCTCAGTTCTTAGGTCCCCAGTAAGCATTGCCCTCTGCAATGGGTGTGCTCCAGGCAGCCAGCTAGGAGCTTCTATCATCCTGCTTAACAAAGGCGAGTAAAGTTCATCGCAGTTCCCTAAAACACAGTCCAAAGGGGTGTCAGGCTTTCTCTCTTTATTACCTATTTTTACATCCAAAATCCTTAAGTTTTTAGCACTTAAATCACACAACAAAATGAACAAAAACAAACAAACAATCAAAAAAATAGAACACAAAACAAAACACAAAAAACAGAAACCATGCGCCTAAACAGAAAAACAGTGGAACAGTGCAACATCTTGCTATAGCTCCAGGGTAGGAGTGCATGCGTGCCCGTCGGCCCCTCTCTACAGTTCCAGAGGAATTCCCTACAGAACAGAGGACAGAACGATTCTGGTTACTCTCCTGGAAAGGAGTATATGTGAGCCTCCCCAGGCCACATCTCTGTCATCAGAAGAGATCTCCCTTAACCGGATATCAGATGTTATAAAAGCCCCACTTACCTATGGAGGACTCCTCCACCAGGTGCTTGCTAATAGTTTTAGTGCAAAGGTTCACTGCAGTGCTCCCCGGACTATAGGCTCTCTTCCTAATATAGAGAAGATGGACCAAATCAGGCCTGTGTGGAGAGCTGTTTCTTGGTGTCTATGGTTGATATACCATTCTAATTTGTGAAAGTGCCACAGAAAGTAGGGTAAGCCCCCTTCTCATGGTACGCTTGAAAGCAACTGTTTGGAAAAAGTGGTTGCCAAGGCAGTGACCTCATTCAGTTCCTGAAGGATGCAACCTCACCTCACTTCCTTGGTAATGGAACTCTCTGAACTTGGGATGCAGGAAGCCGGGCACACAGAGTCAGTCCCAGTCCCAGTCCTAGTGGTCTCACTTGCTTCAATTTAACAAGGACAGAGTCAGTCTTTCTTGGTACCTACTGATGTGAGGATGGCCAAATGCCAGTAGTACTCTGAAGAGGGGCCTTTCCTAAAAAAGCAGGTAGTGGCTCACAGCTGGCTCCTGACCACTTCACATAGTTGGATATGGAGACCAGATCTGAGACAGGATAGGCCATATCTGGGGAACATAGTATGGCCCAGCAGTCAGAGGACACTCCGGATAGTGAGAGACCTATTTGGGGGAAGGAGGTGCCTTTTTGGGTGTGGATGTGTGTTTGTGGTTTTGCCCCATGTTCTTAGAAGAGGTAGGAAAGTCGATTTGTTTGGTTTGGAGTGATCTGTTTCTAGTAAGTTGTTTGACAAGGCGAGTGTTTCTATGTCTGTGTATCCCACTGTGTCCGCGGTTGTAGACATTAGAAAAAGAGAATGCATCAATGGATGTTTCCTGTCTAGTAGAAAGTTTCCCAGCATTCATCCTGCCCAATTTATGAATGCACTAGGGCTTGCCATATCGATGGGCAACACCTGCTATCTTCCTAAGTTCCTGTTTTCTTCCTGAAATCTAGCCACTCTCCAAAATAGGCTCATGCTTTTGAGTCCACGATATGTACCACCTCCAAGCACTGTGACATGGACATGTACTGGATAGCTGAAGGGATTGGCAAGCATCTCAGAAAACTCAGATATCGATGTGACCAGGAAAGTCTCAGTGGAGAACCCCTGCAATGGGCCTTTTGATTGCCTATTTTTCTGTTGCCCTGAATGGCAGTAAGTTCTTTGCCTGAGGCCACGCCTTTGTGAATCCTGAAGAAAACAGTTTTCAAACGGAAATGAATGGGCACCACCTGTGGCTCTTTGCTTAATTGCTTTGTAAAGGGATGTGTCTGAATCAGCCTCTTGGTCCTGTGTGAGCCTGTGGCTTAGATTCTCAGCACCTGATGGATCTAAAGAACGATCCCATGTGTGGATCCAAAATCAAAATGGTCAAAAATCAGTCACTGTGGATGAAGTGCCTCACATTCTTCTGTAAGGTTCCTTACCTACATCAAGTGAGAATAGGGATCCTTTGAGTCAAATGAGTTCTTCAAAGCCCTGCAGATGCTAGCCCATAGGTTCTTGGGTTTTCTTATGAATCCAATTCAAATAAAGAATCTAAACCCCACAGTCAGTAGGCCTCAAATTGGAGAACAGAGCTGTATTAATGGCAGACATATTTGATAACTCCTGGTTCACAGGGAGGGTGTCCAGGCCACCCTGACTATTGGCAAATGAGTGAAAGGGAGCTTATTTGGGACACTGTCTTGTGCTGCACCTCTCATGAATCCTCTTGCCAGAAGTTATGGTGAGTGTCTATATGGAAGAAGATGAGTGCCATGTGGGAGTGTTTTGGTTTTAATTGTGGTCATTTGTGTGGCGGTTGGAAGAGATAATTGGGTCCACCTTGGCTTGAACTTCGGTGTGATTCCCCTTAGAGTCTGTGTTTTGGAATTGACCTCCGAGAAGGTATAAGGTCCTATGCCATTGTATATCCATATTTCTGGGACATCACTACAGAATGTAATTCAACGCTAAGTATACCAATCAAGGGCCCAATGAACTTCTGGGCTTCAAATCTTACCTAGATTTCTGTTTTCATACTTATATTGAAAGGTTAATAAAATAGGTACTTGTCACTTCTTGATTTTCTGTATGCTTAACAAAACACTGTTGAAATCTTGAGAACTGTTTGCTATTCTTGTTCCCAGAATGTGCTGTCCCCAACTGCCAAACTGCAGAATGTACTCGGTCAACCAGTTGCACGCAAACCGCCCACTCGCACTTACCCATCAATAAACTTTCCTTCCTGCCCTCTCCAAGGAAAATATATAAGCACTTCTTAAGCTGTTCTCAGGGCTCTCTGCTCTATTCAAGTGAGCTCTGAGCCCTTGCATGCCGGACTCCCAATAAAGCCTTTGCTGTTGCATGAGACAGTCTCTTGGTGGTCTCTTCCACCCACCCTCGCCCGATCTTTACATCTGGTGGCCCCAGTGAGATCCGGCAGCCGCAGATGAAAGACCCCCAACGGGATCCTCTGGGGATAAATAAGGCCCCTCTTTCTGGTTTCAGGATTCAGGTTAGGGTTTCACAAAATGGCTATTGGTAAAGAGCATGAGCTCTCTCCCATGGTGGCTGACACACATGTAACAGAGCCACAGGCCATGTCCCTGGGGGATGAACTCATGAAATCGAGGAACAATAGTCTCCTTTATTCAGTGATATTTTGTTTCGGATTCGGTATTGCCAGCCCATCATGTTTTGCCGGCTACTCAGTCATGGTCTCAGTATTGGACGTCCATTGCCTGTCTTTATTGTCTTGTCTTGTCTGTGTCTTGTGTCATTGCTTTTATTGTCTGTGTATATTTCATTATGGGACAGAGCACTTCAATGCCTGTGTTCATGACCCTTGATCACTAGACCAAAGTCTGCTTAAGGGCTCAGAATCTTTCTTTTTCAGTAAAATGCCGGATCTTGCAGATTCTGTGTCTCAGAATGACCCAACTTTGTAGTCAGATGGCCCCTAGAAGGATCTTTCTACTTCGCACTAATTTGAAAAGTTCGAGATATTGTCTTTTAGCCGGGGCCACGTAGACGTCCAGATCAACAGCCATATATCTTAACTTGTCAGGACCTCTGCAAATCTCCTCCTCCAAGGGTGAAGCCTTTCCTTGTCCCTGCACGGACTCCTACTCCTGCCCCCATGATTCTATCTCTTTAACTCTCTGCTCCTGCTCCTGCACCCTCTGTTCTCCCTGAGTCTCAAGACTCTACTGGACTCTCCTCCTCCTCCTTATCCTCTGCCTTCATCCCCCAACTGCCAACACCCTCTAAGTGATTCCCCTGCTGCTGACTCAGCCTCTCCACCATTCAAAGAAGCTAGGATGGCCCAGCACCATCCAGATGACAGTCCCGTGGCACACAGAGCCCCTCCTTCCCTGGAGGAAGCTGGCCCGGCTAAAAGAACTCAGAGAACTCGCCAACGTTTTTACACCTGCCTACTTGGGATAACAGCCAACAACTCCTAGGGACTTTCTTTATGACAGAGGAATAAGAGGAAAACCTCCAAGAAGCTAAAAAAAAAATATATCCTCGGACCTGATTGGCGACCAACACAACTTCCCAACATAATCAAAGCCAGCTTACCCTTAAACCAACCCAACTGGAACCCCAACACCTTTGAAGATAAAGAGCATCTGTCCAATTATTGCCTGGCTCTAATAGCAGGTCTCCAAGGGGCTGCTATGTGACCAACTAATTTGGCCATGGTACGAGAAATTATTCAAAGGCCTGATGAATCTCCCTCTTTGTTTCTAGAAAGAATTATGGAGGCATATAAAAGATATACTCCTTTCGATCCTCAGGCAGCGGATCAAAATTCATCTGTAACAATGGCCTTAATTGGGCAAGCTGCCATGGATATTTTAAAAATTTAAAAGAGAGATTTAGTCAGAGAAGCTGAGAAAGTATACTATAAGAGAGAAACAGGGAGAAAGAAAGGGAGCAAAGGAAGGATGAGAGAAGCAAAAGACAGACTAAGGGATTGACCAAGATCCTTGTCACAACAAGAAAGAGGCCAGAAATTAAGACGTAAGGTGACAGTAAGGGTTACCTGGGGCCATGCCAGAGGCCACCCCTGGCCTCAGATCAATGTGCCTACTGTAAAAAAAAGGACACTGGGCCAAAAAGTGCCCTATAAAGAGACAGCCACGCCAGCCAGCCATTGTGACTCTGGTGCATGACTAAGAAAGTTGGGGCTCAGATCACTTCCCCTAGCTCAGGGTAACTTTTGAAGTGTAGCGGACCCCAGTAAACTTTGAAATGAATACAGGAGCAGTATACGAAGCCCTTAAGGCCCCATTGGGCAATCTATCAAATAAAAGGTCTGTAGTTCAAAGGGCTAATGGCAGTAAATATCGGGCTTAGACTACTAAGAGGACCATGGACCTAGGTAAAGGAAAAATCCATCACTCCTTCCTAGTAACCCAGGAATGCCTGGACCCATTGATGGGCAGAGATCTGCTCACCAAGCTCTTGGCCTAAATAACTTTTAAACCTGAAGGCTACCAAATGAAATTTCTAAATCCTTTAGTATAAACTCCTATAGTCACGGCTTTAACTAAATTAGTAGAAGATGAACATCCACTCTTCACACCCCCCAAGACTGATCAAACAGGCAACCTACGCCAGAAATGGATAACAGATTACACAGATGCCTGGGCAAAAACTGCTGGGTTAGGCCTGGCCGTGAAACAACCTCCAATAACAGTGGAGTTAAAAACCTCAGCCTCCCCAATTAATGTCAAATAATATCCTCTAAGCAAAAAAAGCTAAAGATGAGATAAGGCCTCATATTCAGAAATATCTGACCTTAGGCGTCCTAAGGCCCTGTCAATTGGCCATGAACACTCCCCTGCTACTAGAAAAAAAAGCCAGGAACCGGGACAATCGCCCTGTTAAATACCTAAGAGAGATCAACAACAGAGTGCAGGACATTCACCCCACGGTACCTAATCCGTACAATCTGCTTAGCACTCTGAACCCTGAGCGGAAATGGTATACTGTTCTGGACTTAAAAGATGCTTTCTTTTGCTTGCCTCTGCATAAAGATAGTCATTTGCTGTTTGCTTTCGGGTGGGTAGACCCAGAAACCTGAACGTCTGGTCAACTAACTTGGACTAGACTCCCACTGGGGTTCAAAAACTCCCCCACTCTCTTTGATGAAGCCCTCCACAGAGATCTCAGCAATTTCAGAACTATGCACCCCAAAGTCACCCAGCTTCAATACGTGAATGACCTGCTACTGGCAGCCAACACCAAGGAAAACTGTGAGTCTGGGACCCAAGCACTATTATATGAGCTTGCTCAACTCGGGTATAGAGTTTCGGCCAAAAAGGCCCAAATTTGCTGGCATGAAGTAATCTTCCTGGGCTGTTTCCTTAGGGGCAGTAAACGATGGCTCACTGAGCCCAGAAAACAAACCATTGCCTAGATACCACCCCCATCTAACAGGAGACAACTCAGAGAGTTTCTTGGGACTGCTGGCTTTTGCAGGTTATGGATACCTGGGTTTGCGTTTTTAGCTGCTCCTTTATACCCGGTGTTAGAGGGAGATGCCCAATTCCAATGGACCCCTTATCACCAGGAAGTTTTTTATAATATCTATGGACACTGACACTGAACACCTCAACTTCACTGAGCTCAGGCTGCAATTACAGAAAGCCCTACACTACGTTAAAAATGTACACCAACTCACTCACCTTGGTTCAATGAAACTGCAGGCATTCCTGTAGGATTAAGATCAGAGTTTTCCACTAACCGACTCACAGCGAAAGAAAATAACTGAATGGGTAACAAAAGCCTTTCGAGTCCGTCAATTGGTTAATGCTTACCCTTCCAGTTTCCTAGAGGAAAGCACCTATGAGGAACCAGAAAACGACAATTTTGGGAAGTGGACAATAGTGAAATTAAGCCAGCAAGGTATGGACTTAAATACCTCCTAGTCTTTGTAGATACATTTTCAGGATGGACTGAAGCCTTCCACACATACACACACACACACACACACACAAAAAAAAAAAAAAAAACTGCACAAATGATTTTCAAGAAGATTCTGAAAGATATTTTTCCAAGATACGGTCTGCCTAAGGTAATAGGGTCTGATAATGGACTGGTGTTCATGGCCCAGGTAAGTCAGGTGTTAACTGGGACCCTGTGGATTAATTTTAAGTTACATTATGCTTATATACCCCAGAGCTCAGGACAGGTAGAAAAAATAAATAGAACCATTAAAGAGACCTTAACAAAATTAAGCTTAGAGCCCGGCATAAAAGATTGGATTATGCTCCTGCCTTATGCACTGTTTCATGCGAGAAATATTCCCTCTCTTTCTTTGTGTAACCTCACCCCCTATGAAATTCTCTATGATTTCCATAATCCAGTAAGGGACCTAACCCCAACTCTAAGGCCTAACGATCACTTCCACACCCCCTTGCTTGACAGACTTAAAGTCATTGAAAGAACTCAGCGATACCTGTGGAAACAGCTGGCCACTGCCTACCAACCAGGGGAGGAGGGGACTCTAAATCAATATCAAGTAAGAGACTTCGTCTACATAAGACAACATCAGGTGTCATCCCTGGAACCCCACTGGAAAGGAACATACCAGGTGCTACTTATAAAACCTAAAGCGGTAAAAGTAGACGGAATCACTTTTTGCATCCATGCCTCTCATCTCAAGCCTTCGCTGTGTCCAGACTCTTGTTGGAAACTGGAAAAGCCTGGTAACCATTTCAAATTGCGTATTCGCTATGTGGATAAGACTATAGACTCTCCCCTTGGCCACCAGTAGTTCTAACCCTCATCACCCGGTTCAGCAGCAATGGCTGATCACAAATCCTACTAGACAAGAAGTATGGTCTATCTCGCATACAGGCCCCATAGAGACCTGGTAGCCATCTCTCCACCCAGACATTTGTCAGGTCGGTATAGGTCTTTCCTATTGAGATATCCCTGATGAAGAGGATCCCACTAAAATTCCATTAAATCTCTTCTGTACCATAGATAATGGAAACAAACATTATGGATGCAGGGACACGCGAGACAGATTCAGGTAGGCTAGCCTAGATTACTATGTTTGCCTGGCGGACTATCAAAGCCACAAACAGCCACGGCTGTGTGGGGGAGAAGCCGACTTCTTGTGTAAGTCAAGGGAATGTGAGCATACAGGGGCTGCCTGGTGGAACCCAAACTCCTCATCAAATTCAGTACACAGAATTGGCCATATTACCAATTAGACAACCAAATACTATGGCCCCCAGAGGGTTCTCTAGATCCTCAAATTCTGAGTGACATTTTTAACTTCGGCAAGTTCTCAAAAGGGGGAAATTTCCCTATGTGGAATCCTTTTTCCTCTTTTGCTCACATCCTGTACTATGCTTCTCCAATAGTTCCTCACCCTCAGCCTTCTGCTCTAGACTCTCTTCTATCACTCCCATCTTAGCAACCTGATTTCTCCTCTCCAATTACTAAATCAAAAACCCAAACCTCCGCTGGTTCTCAGAACATTGCCCCGTTGCTGAGGTAGCAGGTACCGAGGTACCCCTTCACCCACTCACTCCTCTCTTTTCCTGTCAGGGCCTGCACTAGGTCCCACCAAGTCCTCTAGCAAGCTAACCCAAAGCTCAAACCAGCTGAGAAGAGCCCTCAGACCCCTATCCACGATGTAATGAAAATGGCATTTAAAGTTGCTTTGTCATCACTGAAAAGAGGTTTCTAAGAATTTAAAGTCCCTCAAAGGCTTTTTGGAATATTTACTCCCATCTTCCCCTCTGCTCTACCTGTTCTAATGCTCAAGTTTTGTTCTAGGAAAATCCCAAACCCCTTTACCATTTTTCTTTTACATCTCTCTTTTCTCATTCCTAGATCCACGGAGCTGCTCTCAGCCTCGACTACCCCGTCTTCCCCCTCTGTACCAGGTCCACAGAAATGTCTTAAATGACCTTCTCCAGAAGTCTTCACCAAGGCTTACTTTAGGTCTTTCAGCAAAAGAGTCCCTCTGAAAGAGTTCAATGTACATAAACTTCCACTTTTCGTGTTGCCCTGTTCTACTTGGCCACTGGCTGGAAAAATCACCACCCCTAAGCTAGACACTGCCTTTCCAGTTTTTCACAAAATATGTGAACAAGGCCTCTGGCCTTGAGCTGGGGCTTCACCGAGATGCCTACATTTCTAAGATAAAAAAGTTAGCAACTGGTCTCCATGGTGACAGCTGGAAGGGAGAAAAAAAAGAGACAAAAAAGCTCTCCCCTTCCAAGGTGTCCTTGAAAAGTTAACTTGCCCAGAACAGAGGAAAAAAAAACAGAAACAAAAACTAATTTTTGTGAATTTCTGCAGACTGTGAACTTCTGAGCCCCTTCCCTTACATGTTGGGTACAAATTCTAAAACTACCAAAACTTGGGGTTCAGGGGATTAATTGATTACAACAGAAGCAATGCCCTCTAAATCCGGATGCAACCAAATAAGAATGTTTTCCTCACTTTGGTGCTATCTTAGGTGCATTTTCTTGTCCATTCCTAAAACAGTATAATTCTATACACTTTAACATTATTTATGTTTACATAAAATGGTCAATAGATGTGATTAATTATGTAATGATGCAGATGTTTTTCAGAGTGCTCTATCATGACGTAGGTTCATTTAAAGTTCAAATAGGGGAGCATACAACCCGGTTCCACCGGGAACCTGTATCCCTCACTTTGGCCATCCTATGAGGAATAATAATTGCTGAAGGGGTGGGCATAGGAACAACTGCCCTAGTCCATGAGACACAACAAAGACACAATTAGAAGCAGAAATAGACCAAAGCTTAAAGACATTAAAAACCGACATCACAGCTTTACAGGAATTTTAACCTCTCTCTCTCTGAAGTTGTTTTACAGAGCAGGCGAGTGTTGGACCTCCTCTTCATGAGAGAAAGTTGCCTTTTTGCTTTCATTGAGGGAAGAATGTTGTTTTTATGCCGACAATACTGGAGTTGTAAAAGAATCTATGAGTAAATTAAGAAAACGACTTGAAGAGCGTCAAAGAGAGACAGAGGCCCCAGAAGGGAGGTTTGATTCTTTGTTCACATAGTCAACCTGGTTAACTATGCTTTTATCTGCCATGGCCGGTCCATTTATAATCCTCATATTATTGCTAACGGTAGGACCCTGTTTGCTCAACCGTGTAGTTTCCTTTCTAAACCAAATCGAACATGTTATTAAACCTAACCATACACTGTTCTCTCAATCTAATTTTACAGAAAAGTGGGGACAGAGTTGGTCTTAAAATACAGGAATATAGAGGATCTTCCACCTGCTGAGAAACTCAAAGGTCCATGCAGAAATGATCCCTGGAGAAGATGTAGGCAACTATGAAGGACCTGAGACAGCAAAAGTCTTCCATGGCAAACAACCTGCTCAGGATGAAGGGATGTGTCTGAATCAGCCACTCTCTTCTTAATGTATAGAAGATGGACCAAAGCAGGCATTTGTTGAGCTGCTCCTGCATGCCTATGGTTGACATACCACTGTAACTTGTGAAAGTGTCACAGTAAGTAGGGGCAGCCTCCTTCTCATGGGAACCTTGGAAGCAACTGTTAGGACAAAGTTGTTGCCAAGGCAGTGACCTCATTCCGTTCCTAAAGGAAGTGACCTCACCTAACTTCCTTGGTGATGGAACTCTCTGAACTTGGAATCCAGGAAGCCAGGCACCAAGAGCCAGTCCCAGTCCAAGTCCCAGTGGTCAAACTTATTTTGATTTACCAAGGACAGACTCAGTCTTTCTTGGAACCTACTAATGTGAGGATGGCCAAATGCAAGTAAAGCTATGAATAGGGGCATTTCCTGAGAAAGCAGGCAGTGGCTCACCGCTGGCCCCTGACAACTTCACAGAGTTGGCCAAGGAGACCAGATTTGAGACAGAACAGGCCATTTCCAGAGAACATAGTATGGCCCACCAGTCAGAGGACACTCCGGATAGTCACAGACCTACATGGGGGAAGGAGGTGCCTTTGTGGTGTGGGTGTGGGTTTGTGGTTTTGTCTCATGTTCTGAGAATAGGTATGAAAGGTGGTTTGTTTTGTTTGGAGTGAACTGTTTCTACTAAGTCGTTTGACAAGGTGAGTGTTTCTATGTCTGTGTATCCCACTATGTCCGTGGTTGTAGACATTAGAAAGGAGAATGCATCAATGAATATGTCCTATCTAGTAGAAAGCTTCCAGCATTCATCCTGCCCTATTTATGAATGGACTGCAGCTTGCCTTATTGATGTGCAACACCTGCTATCTACCTAAGTTCCTGTTTTCTTCCTGAATTCTCGCCACTCTCCAGAATAGGCTCATGGTTTTGTGTTTAAGATATGTACAACCTTGAAGCTCTGTGACATGACCATGTACTGAATAGCTGAAGGGAATGGCGAGCATCTAAGAAAACTCAGATATCAGTGTGACCAGGAAAGTCTCAGTGAAGAAACCCTGCTTGGGGCCTTTTGTTTACCAATTCTTCTGTTGCCCTGAATGTCAGGAAGGTCTTTTCCTCAGTCCACCACTTCGTGAAGGCTGAAGAAAACAGTTTCCAAATGGAAATGAATGGGCTTTACCTGTGGCTCTTTGCTTAATTGCTTTGGAATGGATGTGTTTGAATCAGCCTATTTGCCTTGTGTGAGGGTGTGGCTTAGATTCTCAGCTCCTGATGGATCTAAAGAAAGATCCCATGTGTACATCCAAAACCAAAATGGCCAAAAAAGCAGTCCTTGTGGATGAAGTCTCTCGCCTCTTCTGTAACTTTCCTGACCTCCATCAAGTCAGAATAGGGATCCTTTGGTTCAAATGAGTTCTTCAAAGCCCTGCAGAGGCTAGCCCATAGTTGCTTGGGTTTTCTCAAGACTCCAATTCACATAAGGAATCCAAACCCCACAGTCAGTTGGCCTCAAATTGAAGAAGCGAAGCAGTATTAATGGGAGGCCTATTTGATCTCTCCTGGTTCACAAGAAGGGTGTCCAGGCCACCCTGACTTTAGGCAAATTAGGTGCAAGAGAGCTTATTTTGGACACGGTCTTGGGCTGTGCCCCTCATGGAAAACTTTTGCCAGAGGTCATTATGAGTGTCTATATGGAAAAAGATGAGCGCCACGTTGGAGTGTTTTGTTTTAAATTGTGGTCATTTGGGTGGCGGTTGGAAGAGATGACTTGTTCCACATGTTCTTGAACTCTGGTGTGATTCCCTTAGAATCTGAGTTCTCAAACTGACCTCAGAGAAGTATTGCCATGAATAGTGTTGAGATTTAAGGAAGCCAGGCATGAGTGTCGCCCTTGGAAACTAAGTTCTAGGCCCAGGATGGCTTTACAAAGAGCACTAGGCCTCTCAGCCAGGATACCACATGATTTTATTCTGAAAGATTTGGCACCCAGAGTTGAGAGTCAAAACTCATATGGACCTCACATTGTAGACCTCAATGGGAATAATATCATGTGATCTTTTGGCCACTCTTTGGGAAGCCTTACCTGTGAGTGTTCTCCAGAGCTTTCATTGAAATTAGTTTCCTAAAAATTTAATGGTTCCTGAAAGAATTGAAACTCACAGTGCCTCCAACTTCATCCTTGAAAAATGGCTAGAAAAATACCATAAAATTTTTGAAATTCCCATCACCAGGTGGCACTGGAGAACATTTGGATGTCCTGTTACTGATCATGAATATACCAGACAGTGCCTTGATTGACTGGGTTTCATGTAAATGGTGTAGAACAGAGATGCCAGTAAGTTGGACTCGGTTGAGTAGTTGGCCTAGAGCAGTGGTGGGCAGGTATGTGATAAAACATCTGTGGTGGGGCCATGTGGATCTTCCATTGGCATCCAAATGGCTTGTGACTGACATGGTGCAGCCAGCAGAACCTTCCATGTAAAGGCAACTTGTTATATGGAGAGTTTTCAGGACATTGTTCAGAATCAGGTTGCTATGGTCAAGGGGGCAAGCTATGTGGGATAGAATCCTGGTTCTTGTATCCTCAAGCAGAACCTGACCCACCACACATGACAGAACTCCCTCTTGCACTGTGACCCAATTGAACTCCTTTTATTTCGTGAAGCAAATACCAAACTCCCAGTGCAGCAGGAAGAAACACCATGAAAATGGAGGATGACCATATGGCTTCACAGTGCACATGGGGAGACCTTTAGCCCCCAGTGGCCACAGTTTACCTAAAAAGAGAATTTAGCACTGCTGCCTCATGTTCATTGGGAAATAAGAAAGCATGTCCTCCAGGTCTCATAGATGCAGACCAAGCTTTTATGGTCTCACTAGAAAGGAAGCTAAAGCTCCTGACAACAACATATTTTTCAAGTGCCCAACCTCACAGGCAGTTTCTCAAGAAGTCTCTATGCCAGCAGACCTCCATGTTTGTGGAGTGTTTACCCTTTCCCTTACCTTTGGAAACTCCTCTGCCACTTCCAAGGTTGTGGGCTCCTGAGCATATTCCATTCCAGATATTTGTTCACAGGTTTTCTAAATCTTCTCCTCTAATTGTGTCTTACTTGGGGCGAAGGTATTGTCAAGGCATTGTTCTGAATGAGAGTTGGAAGATTTTTGTGTAGCACATATTTACATACACATTGGATTCATTTTTCAATTTTCCATTCGAAATACTGAATCCTTGACACTAACCCATACCCTACTAGATTTTGACTACTAATTCTAATATAATGGAGAAAAATAACCCAAACAGAATAGAAATACTAGCACTTCAGAGGAGGCATGGTGTATAGTTGGTCTTCCTATTTGCATGATATAGGGTTGGAGTTGTAAATCTTGTCAATTTTTTGTTGAAAGAGTTCTGCATGTGTTTTTAAAGTTAACACATATGTGAATTCCTGTCTCCCTTTTTCTGTAGCCAATTCAGCACATGTATTTTTATATGAACATATAGAATCCTACCTGGTATCACACCTGTATTCTTGAGAGGTGGCTAACTTGGCAGATACAAAGTGTGAGAAGAAATCACTCCTCCTAAACGCTTTTGGAACTGATAATTCAAATTATGAGTGAGCTTCTTAGTTAAAAAACATTATACATAAATCCATGTTCAGTAAAATTAATATTTTTGGATCTGTGGATGATATATATTTCACGATGAATTTTAATTGGCATATATATTGCTACTTTTTAATGTCTCTGTGTGTATTTTGTATATATATATATATATATATATATATATATATATATATATATATATACACTCTAGATTTGTCAAAATATGAAATATATGTATCTTATTATACACTCCCTAAATTCATTCATGTTCATGTATGTGGTTTTATATTCAACTTTTCATAAGATTATTTTCAGAAATATTCATCCATCTGAAATACATATTTGTTTTATAGTATTGAAAACTCACTTCAGTAAATGGTGCAAACAAATCCTTATATTTTTAGAGTTACTGACCCACTTTAACATCAATGCAAGTAGATTCCTATGGGACATGATGTGTATTTTGACGTTCATTTTTATACAACACTGGTATATTACTATTTCTTCAGTTTTTGTACATCATAGAATATACATTTCAGCCACAACTTCATAAATTTAAAGAAATTTGTAACACATTCTATCACTTCCTGCTTCAGAACATATGTATTCCTCTTTGTTTTTGACTGGTCATTTCATGAGACTTCTTTCCACACACATTACTGTCGATTTCCATAATCAATTTTGAAGCAAAATTCACACACTCTTTATGATGAACCACAACCGTAATATTACCATTGGATGTATAAATGGTTGGAATGAATGTATGTATATCAATATATGATTCCCTGTGTATTTTCAGATATCAATTTATTCCAATTTCTAAAGTTTGAACCAGTTGTATTATTTATTCACAGTATGGTCTATTCATGCATTATGTCTATATTCATACACACATGGTACACCTCTATGTACCCCCAATACTAATTTACACCTCTTCAAAATATTGCTCCAAGAAATGGTGGTAGAAATACTCATGTCACCTGATCTACATATACATTTTATCACAGTAATATTCTGGCCACAAAATGCAAAGTCACACTTACGATTGTACCAAAGCCTAAATGGAATGTGAGTATGGATTATGAAAATCACCCATGTCCAGGTTGCCTAATGCTCTCAAATGTCAATCCTATTGGTGACTACATATTTGTTTCTTCCTAAGATTATATATTCAATCTCAAGCCTGTTGAAAATGTCTATTGGTATCACTCATTTTATACTTTGCCTGATTTCCTTATGTCTCTATTGATATCTGCTTTCCTACATATTTTCCCCAGTTCATCATTGTGACTGATTCTTCACATGTGCTGACATTTACATTTTCTCTCTACCCAAAACCCTATTGCTAAAGAACTTTTTGTCCAAATCCTATACTCACACTTTTTTCTAATCTTACCAACTCTCTTCGTAATCTTACCAACTCTCCCTTTTTGAATGCATGTTCTCCTCCACATTCAATCATCTAAGGTACAAGATCCTATGCCATTGTGTATAGATTTATCTGAGACATCTGCACAGAACATAATTCAAAGCTAACTATCCCAATCAAGGACCCAATGACCTTGTGGGCTTTAAATCTTACTGAGATTTCTGTTTTCATACATATATTTCACCTCTATAATCTTATAAATATCGCAGGTTTCCAATACCATTATTCATCCAGCAGAATGATCCTACCCCAAATCAAACATGTTATTAACCCTAAACATACACGATTCCCTCAATCTACCTTTATAGAAGACCAGGGACAGAGTTGGTCTTACAATACAGGAATGTAGGAGATCTTCAACCTGCAGAGAACCTCAAAGGTCCATGCAGAAATTATCCCTGGAGAAGATATAGGCAGCTATGAAGGACCTGAGAGAGCAAAAGTCATCTTCCATGACAAACAACCAGGTAAGGATGAAGGGATGTGTCTGAAGCAGTCTCTCTCTTCTTAATCTAGAGAAGATGGACCAAACCAGGCCTGTGTGGAGAGCTGTTCCCTGGTGCCTATGGTTGATATTCCATTTTAACTTGTGAATGTGTCAAAGGAAGTAGGGGCAGCCTCCATCTCATGGACCCTTCGAAGCAACTGTTAGGACAAAGTGGTTGCCAAGGCAGTGACCTCATTCAGTTCTAGAGGAAGTGACCTACGTCACTTTCTTGTTGATGTAACACTCTGAACTTTGGATCCAGGAAGCCAGGCACCCTGAGGCAGGCCCAGTCCCAGTTGCAGTGGTCTCACGTGTTTGGATTAACCAAGGACAGAGTCAGTCTTTCTTGGCAACTACTGAATTGAAGATGGACAAATGCCAGGAAAGCTCTGAAGAGGGCCTTTTTTTTGATAAAGCAGGCAGTGGCTCACCGCTGGCTCCTGACAACTTCACAGTTTTGGCCAAGGAGACCAGATCTGACATACGACAGCCCATTTCAGGGGAACATAGTATGGTCCACCAGTCAGAGGATGCTCCGGATAGTCACAGACCTACTTGGGGAAAGAAGGTGCCTTTTTGGGTGTGTTTGTGTGTTAGTGATTTTGTCTCATCTTCTAAGAATATGTAGGAAAGTCGGTTTGTTTAATTTGGAGTGGCCTGTTTCTAGTAAGTGCTTTGAGAAGGTGAGTGATTCTGTGTATCCCACTGTGTCCGTGGTTGTAGACAATAGAAAAGAGAATGCATCAAAGGATGTGTCCTGTCTAGTAGAAATCTTCGCAGCATTCATCTTGTCCAATTTATGAATGGACTGCAGCTTACCATATAGATGGGCAACACCTACTACCTTTCTACATTCCTGATTTCTTCCTGAATTCTGGCCACTCTCCCATAGGCTCATGGTTTTGTGTTCAAGATATGTATCTCCTCCACAATCTGGGACATGGCCATGTACTGGATAGCTGAAGGGAATGGTGAGTATCACAGAAAACTCAGATATCAGTGTGACCAGGAAAGTCTCAGTGGAGAAACTCTGCTTTGGGAATTTGCTTTTCTATTGTTCTGTTGCCCTGAATGTAAGGAAGGTCTTTGCCTAAGGCCACACCTTTCCAAAGCCTGAAAATATCAGTTTTCAAATGGAAATAAATGTGCATCACCTGTGGATCTTTGCTTAATTGCTTTGCAAAGGGATATGTCTGAATCCATCTCTTAGTGCAGTGTGAGTCCATGGCTCAGATTCTCAGCCCTGATGGATCTAAAAAAAGATCCCATGTGTGCATCCAATTCCAAAATGGCCAAAAGAGCAATCATTGTGGATGAAGTCTCTTGCTTTCCTCTGTAAGGTTCCTGATCCCCATCAAGTGAGAAGAGGGATCCTTTGGGTCAACTGAGTCCTTCAAGCCCTGCAGAGGCTAGCCCATAGGTGCTTGGATTTTCTCATGACTCCAAATCACATAAAGAAACTATACCTGACAGTCACTATGCCTCAAATTGGAGAAGCGGAACAGTATTAATGGCAGGCATCTTTGATCAGCCCTGGTTCACAGGAACAGTGTCCAGAAACACTGACTTTAGACAAATGAAGGGCAAGGGAGTTTATTTTGACATTGTCTTGTGCTGTGTGCCTCATGGAAACTTCCAGCCAAGGTTATGATTAGTGTCTATATGGAAGAAGATGAGGGGCATGTGTGAGTGTTTTGGTTTTAATTCTGGTCATTTGTGTGGCGGTTGGAAGAGATGACTGGGTCACCCGGGATTGAACTCTGGTGTGTTTCCCCTTAGAGACTGACTTCTGAAACTGACCTCAGAGAAGTATTGCCATGAATTGTGTTTGGATTTTAGGAGGCCACGCATGAGAGTCGCCCTTGGAACCTGAGATCTAGGACCAGGGTGGCTTTCCACAAAGAACTGGGAATCTCAGCCTGGATATCACATGATTTTATTCTGAAAGACTTCGCAGCCATAGTTGAGAGTCAAAACACATAGGACCTCACATTGTAGACCTCAATGGTCCTGGCTTCAAGTGACCTTTTGTCCACTCTTTGGAAAGCCTTGCCTGTGAGAGTTCTCCAGAATTTTCTTTGAATTGAGCTTTCTCAACATTTAATGGTTCCTGAATAATTGAAATTCACAGTGCATCCAATGTCATCCTTGAAAAATGGCTAGATAAATACCATGAAATTTTTGAAATTCCCATGACCAGGTGGCACTCCAGAAACATTCGATGTCCTATTGCTTATTATGAGTGTACCAGACAGTTCCTTGATTGACAGGGTTTTCTGAAAATTGTTTAGAACAGAGATGCCAGTAATTTGTAGCCTGCTGAGTAGTGGGCGTAGAGCAGTGGTGGGCAGGTGTGTGATAAAATATCATGGTGGGTCCATGTGGATCTGCCATTGGCTTCCAAATGGCTTGTGACTGACATAGTGCAGACTTCAGACCCTTATATGTAAAGGCATCTTGTTCTATGGCGAGGTTTCAGGGCAATGTTCAGAATCAGGTTGCTATGGACAAGGGAGCAATCTTTGAGAGATAGAAGCCTGGTTTGTGCATTTTCTTGCAGACCATAACCCACCACACGTGACAGAACTCTCCCCAGCACTGTTTCCCAGTTGAACTCCTTGTATTTCGTGAAGCATGTACCAAACTCCAAGTGCAGCAGCAAGAAACACCACGAAAAGTGGAGGATGACCAAATTGTTTCACAGTCCACACGGGGAGAAAATAAACCCCCAGGGGCTACAGTTTATCTACAAAGAGAGAATTCAGCAGTGCTGCCTTGTGTTCATTGGAAAATAAGAAACTTTGTCCTCCAGGTCACATAGATGCAGACCCAGCTTTGAGGGTATCACTACAAAGGAAGCTTAACTCCTGAAAAAAACCTATATATCATTGCCCAACCTCAGTGGCAGTTTCTCTAAAAGTTTTAGGCATGCAGAGCTCCATGATTGTGGAGTGTGTACCCTGTTCTTACTTTTGGAAACTCCTATACCACCTCCAAGTTTGTGCACTCCTGAGCATTTTCCATTCCACAAATGTAATCACAGATTTTGCAACTTTTCTTCTCTAATTGTGTCTTACTTGGGGCGAAGATAATTTCAAGGCATTGTTCTGGATGAGAGTCAGAAGATTTGTTTTAGCACATATTTGCATACACATTGGATTAATTTTCCTATTTTTCCATTCGAAATTCTGAATCCCTGACACTAACCCATATTCTAATAGACTCTGACTACTAATTCTAATATGATGGAGAAAAATAACCCAAACAGTACGTAAATACATGCAGTTCAGGGTTGGACTTGCCTTTTGCATGATAAAAGGTAGGTATTATGAATCTAGTCAATTTTTAATTGAAATAGTTCTCCATGTGTTTTGAAAGTTAACAAATATGTGAATTACTGTCTCCCATTTTCTGGAGCCTATTCAGCACATGTATTTTTATATGCACAAATAGAATCCTACACGGTATCACACGTACATTCTTTTGAGTTACATGACTTGGCAGATACAAATTGTGAGAAGTGATCACTCGTCCTAAACGCTGTTAGAACTGAAAATTCAACCTATGGGTGAGCTTCCCAGTGGAACAACATTATACATAAACCCATGTTCAGTAAAATGAATGTTTTTGCATCTTTATGATATATATTTCATGATGAATTTCGATTGGCATATATATTGCTATTTTTTAATTTCTGTGTTTGTGTGTGTGTGTGTGTATATACTCTCCAGATTTTTAAAAATATGAAAATTATGTGTCTTAAATACACTCCCTAAATTCATTCATGTTCATGTATGTGGATTAATAATCAACTTTTCACAAGATTATTCTTAGAAATACTCAAACACCTGAAATACATATTTGTTTCCTAGTACTGAGAACTAACTTCAGTGAAAGGTGCATACAAATTCTAATATGTCTACATTAACTGACCCAGTTGAACATCAATGCATGTTGGTTCCTATGGGACACGATGTGTATTTTGATGTTAATTTTTATTCCACACTGGTACATTACTATTTCTTCAGTTTATGCACATCTTAGGATATATATTTCATTCACTAGTTAGCAAATTTATAGGCATTTGTTTCACTTTCAGTCACTTCCTGCTCCAGAACACATGTATTTCTTTATGTTTCTTGACTGGTCTATTCATGAGACTTTTTTTCCAAATATATTGTTTTCGATTTCCATAATCAATTTTGAAGAAAAACTCACACACCCTTCATGATTAACCATAACCATAAGATAATCATTAGATATATAACTGGTTGGAATTAATGATTGTATATCAATATAACATTTCTTATATATTTTCAGATATACATTCAATCCATTATTTAAAGTGGATCCAGTTATATTATTTATTCACAGTATTGTCTATTCATGCATTATGTCTATATTAATAGAAACAGGGTACACCTATTTGTACCCCCATACTAATTTATAAATCTTCAAAATATTGCTCTCAGAAATGGTGGAAGACATACTCATGTCACCTGATCTACATACACATTTTATCACAGAAATATTCCGGACACAAAAAGCAAAGGTCACACTTACAATTGTACCAAAGCCTAAATGGAAAGATAGCATCCATTACTAAAATCATCCATGTCCAGGTTGCCTAATGCTCTCAAATATCAATCCTACTGGTGACTACATATTTGTTTCTTCCTAAGATTATATATTCAACTTCAAACCTGTTGAAAATGTCTAACCCTATCACACACTTTATACTTTGCTTGATTTCCTAATGTCTCTATTGATATCTGCTTTCCTACATGTTTTCCCCAGTTCATCATTGTGACTGACTCTTCACATGTGCTGACATTTACATACACTCTCTACCCGAAACCCTATTGCTGAAGAACTTTTGGTCCAAATCCTATGCTCACTCTTCTTTCTAAATCTACCAACTACCTTCCTAATCCTACCGACTATCGGTTTTTGACTGGATGCTCTCTTCAACATTCAATCATCCAAGGTACAAGGTCCGATGCCAGTGTATATTGATTTATCTGAGACATCTGTGCAGCACATAACTCAAAGTTAAGTATCCCACTCAAGTCCCCAATGCCCTTCTGGGCTTCAAATCTTACCTAGATTTCTGCTTTCATACTTATATTTCACATGTATACTCTTGTAAATATCGCAGGTTGCCAATACCATTATTCATCCCGGAGAATGATTCGTAACCCAAATCGAACATGTTATTAACCCTAACCATACACTGTTCCCTCAATATAACTAACTTAAGGGCAGCGACAGAGTGGGTCTTACAATATAGAAATGTAGAAGGTCTTCCACCTGCTTAGAACCTCAAAGATCCATGAAGAAATGATCCTTGGAGAAGATGTAGGCAGCTATGTAGGACCTGAGAGAGCAATAGTCATCTTCCATGCAAACAACCTGGTCAGGATGAATTGATGTGTCTGAATCAGCCTCTCTCTTCTTAATGTAGAGAAGATGGACCAAACCAGGCCTCTGTGGAGAGCTGTTCCAGGGTGCCTATGGTTGATATACCATTCTAACTTCTGAATGTGTCACAGGATGTTGGGGCAGCCTCTATCTCATGGGAATCTTGGAAGCAACTGTTAGGACAAAGTGGTTACCAAGGCAGTGACCATATTCAGTTCCTGAAAGAAGTGACCTCACTTCACTTCCTTGGTGATGGAATTCTCTGAACTTGGGATCCAGGAAGCCAGGCACCCAGAGCCAGTCCCACTCCAGACCCAGTGGGCTAACTTGTTTGCTTTTCCCAAAGACATAGTCAGTCTTTCTTGGTACCTGCTGATGTGAGGATGGCCAAATGCCAGCAGAGCTCTGAAGAGGGGCCTTTCCTGAGAAAGCAGGCAGTGGCTCACCGCTGGCTCCTTACAAGTTCACGGAGTTGGACATTGAGACCAGATGTGAAACAGGACAAGCCATTTTGGGGGAACATAATATGGCCCACCAGTCAGAAGACACTCCGGATAGTCACAGACCTATTTGGGGGAAGGAAGTGCCTTTGCCGTTGTAGGTGTGAGTTTGTGGTTTTTTCTCATGTTCTGAGAATAGGTAGGAAAGGTGGTTTGTTTGGTTTGGAGTGGACTGTTTCTAGTAAGTCGTTTTACATTGTGAGTGTTTCTATGTCTGTGTATCCCACTGTATCCATGGTTGTAGACATTAGAAAATAGAATGCACCAATGGATATGTTGTCTCTAGTTGAAAGCTTCCGCAATTCATACTGCGCAATTGATGAATGCACTGCAGCTTGCCTTATGGATGGGCAACATCTACTATCTTCTAAAGTTCCTGTTTTCTACCTGAATTCTGGCCACTCTCCAGAATAGACTCATGGTTTTGTTTCCCAGATATGTAACACCACAAGGCTCTGTGACATGGCCATGTTCTGGATAGCTGAAGGGAATGAGATCATCTCAGAAAACTCAGATATCAGTGTGTGCAGTAAAGTCTCAGTGGAGAAACCCTTCTTTGGGCCATTTGCTTAATTCTATTTCTATTACCCTAAATGTCAGAAAGGTCTTTGCCTCAGGCCACCCCTTTGTGTAGCCTGAAAAACACTGTTTTCATATGGAAATGAATGGACCCCACCTGTGGCTCTTTGCTTAATTGCTTTGGAATGGGATGTGTCTGAATCAGCCTCTTGTCCTTGTATGAGGTTGTGGCTTAGATTCTCAGCACCTGATGGATCTAAAGAAAGATCCCATGTTCTTCCAAAACTAAAATGTCCAAAAGAGCAGTCATTGTGGATGAATATTTTTGCCTTCTTGTTTTAGGTTCCTGAACTCCATCAAGTGAGAATAGGGATCCTTTGGGTCAAATGAGTTCTTGAAATCCCTGCAGAGGCTAGCCCAAATGTGCTTGGATTTTCTCATGACTCCAAATCACATAAAGAATCTATACCCTACAGCCAGTAGGCCGAAATTGGAGAAGTGGAACACTTTAACAGCAGGAATATTTGATCACTCCTGGTTCACAGGAAGAGTGTCCAGGCCACCATGATTTTAGGCAAATAAGGGGCAAGTGAGCTTATTTTGGACACTACCTTGGGCTCATAGAAACCTCCAGCTAGAGGTTATGATGAGTGTCTACATGGAAGAAGATGATGGCCCTGTGGGAGTGTTTTGATTTTAATTGTGGTAATTTTTGTGGCGGTTGGAAGGGATGACTGGGTCCACCTGGGCTTGAACTCTGGTGTGATTCCCCTTAGAGACTGCATTCTGGAATTGACCTCAGAGAAGTATTGCCATGAATTGTGTTGGGATTTTAGGAGGACACACATAAGACTCACTCTTGGAAACTGAGATCTATGCCCAGGGTGGCTTTCCACAGAGGCCTGGGAATCTCAGCCAGGATATCACATGATTTTATTCTGAAAGACTTGGCAGCCATAGATGAGAGTCAAAACATACATGGACCTCACATTGTAGACGTCAATTTGCCTGGCTTTATGTGACCATTTGGTAACTCTTTGAGAAGCCTTGACTTTGAGAGTTCTCCAGAGCTTTCATTGAAATGAACTTTCTCAACACTTAATGGTTCCTGAATGAATTGAGACCCACAGTGCCTCTAACTTCATTTTTGAAAAATTGCTAAATAAATACCATGAAATTTTTTAAATTCCCATGACCAGGTGGAACTGCAGAAAATTTGATGTCCTGTTGCTTATCATGTGTATACCAGACAGTGCCTTGTTTGACTGGGTTTCATGAAAATGATGTAGAACACGAGATGCCAGTAATTTGGAGCCTGCTGAGTAGTGGGCCTAGAGCAGTGGTGGGAAGGTGTGTGAAAAAACATCATGGAGGGGCTATGTGGATCTGCCATTGGCTTCCAAATGGCTTGTGACTGATATAGTGCAGACATGAGACCCTTATATGTAAAGGCATCCTGTTATATGGAGAGTTTTAAGGGCAATGTTCAGAATAAGTTTACTATGGTTATTGGGGCAAGCTCTGTGGGATAGAAGCCTGGTTGGTGCATTCTCCTGCAGACCCTGACCCACCACAAGTGACAGAACTCCCTCCAGCACTGTATCACAAATGAACTTCTTATATTTTGTGAAGCAAATACCAAATTCCCAGTGCAGCAGCAAAAAACACCATGAAAAGTGGAGGATGACCAAATGTCTTCACAGTCCCCACTGGGAGACACTTAGAATCCAGTGGCCACAGTTTACCTACAAAGAGAGAATTGAGCACTGCTGCCTCATGTTCATTGGAATATAAGAAACCATCTCTTCCCGGTCACATAGATGCAGACTCAGCTTTGATGGTCTCACTACGAAGGAAGCTAAAGCTCATGACAGCAACATATATTTCAGGATCCCAACCTCAGAGGCCATTTCCCAAGAATTCTTAGGCCAGCAGAGCTCCTTGTTTGTGGAGTGTTTACCCTGTCCTTTACTTTTGGAAACTCCTCTACCACCTCCAAAGTTGTGAACTCCCGAGCATATTCCATTCCATATATGTATTCCTAGATTTTTACACTTTTCAACTCTAATTGTGTCTTACTTGGGGCAAAGGTAATGTCAAGGCATTGTTCTGGATGTGAGTGGGAAGATTTTTGTGTAGCACATATTTACATACACATTGGATTCATTTTCCAATTTTCCATTTGAAATACTTAATCCCTGACACTAACCTGTACCCTACTAGTCTCTGACTAATAATCCTAAAATGATGGTGAAAAATAACCCAAAAAGAATAGAAATACAAGCAGTTCAGAGGAGGCATGGTGTATAGTTGGAATTGCTTTTTGCATTATATAATGTAGGAGTTTTAAATCTAGTCATTTTTCTGTTGAAATAGTTCTAGATGTGTTTTTAAAATTAACAAATATGTGAATCCCCGTGTCCCTTTCTCTGTAGCCTATTCAGCACATGTATTTTTATATGCACATATAGAATCCTACCTGATATCACTTGTACTCACATGTGAGGTGGCTGAATTGGCAGATGCAAATTGTGAGAAGAGATCACTCCTCCTAAACGCTGTTGGAACTGAAAATTCAACCTACGGGTGAGCTTCCTAGTTGAATAACATTATACATAAATCCATGTTCAGTAAAATGAATATTTTTCGATCTTTGGATTATATATATTTGATGAAGATTTTCGATTGGCATATATATTGCTACTTTTTTTTTCTTTTATTGGTTGCTCAAAACATTACAAAGCTCTTGACATATCATATTTCATACATTAGATTCAAGTGGGTTATGAACTCCCATTTTTACTCCAATATAGAATGCAGAATCACATCAGTTACACATCCATATTTTTACATAATGTCTTATTAGTTACTGTTGTATTCTGCTACCTTTCCTATGCCCTACTATCCCCCCTCCGCTCTCTTCCCATCTTCTCTCTCTACCCTACCTACTGTAATTCATTTCACTTATTGTTTATTTTTCCATTACACTCACAACCTCTTATATGTATTTTTTGTAACAATAAGGGTCTCCCTCCATTACCATGCAATTTCTCTTTTCTCTACCTTTCCCTCCCACCTCATGTCTCTGCTTAATGTTAATCTTTTCTTCATGCTCTTCCTCTCTGCTCTGTTCTTAGTTGCTCTCATTATATCAAAGAAGTCATTTGGTATTTGTTTTTTTTGGGATTGGCTAGCTTCACTAAGCATAATCTGCTCTAGTGCCATGCATTTCCCTGCAAATTCCACTATTTTGTCATTTTTTAGTGCTGTGTAATCCTCCATAGTATATAAAAAAAAACATTTTTTTTTATCCATTCATCTATTGAAGGGAATCTGGGTTGGTTTCACAGTGTAGCAATTGTGAATTGTGCTGCTATGAACATCGATTGGCAGTATCCCTGTAGTACGCTCTTTTAAGGTCTTCAGGGAATAGTGCGAGAAGGGCAAAAGCTGGGTAAAATGGTGCTTCCATTCCCGGCCTTCCCAGGAATCTCCATACTGCTTTCCAAATTGGCTGCACCAGTTTCAGTCCCATCAGCAATGTACAAGAGTACCCTTTTCCCCACATCGTCGCCAGCACTTGTTGTTGTTTGACTTCATAATGGCTGCCAATCTCACTGGATTGAGATGGTATTTTAGGGTGGTTATGATTTGCATTTCTCTGACTGCAAGAAATGGAGAGCATTTTTTCATGTACTTGTTGATTGATTCTATGTCCTCCTCTGAGAAGTGTCTGTTCAGGTCCTTGGCCCATTAGGTTATTTGTTATCTTATTGTCTAATTATTTGAGTTCTTTGTATACTTTGTATACTCTGGATATTAGGGCTCCATCTGAAGGGTGAGGAGTAAAAATTTGTTCCCATGATCTAGGCTCCATATTTACCTCTCTTATTGTTTCTCTTTCTGAGAAAAAAATTTTCGGTTTAAGTAACTCCCATTTGTTGATTCTTGTTATTAACTCTTGTGCTATGGGTGTCCTATTGTGGAATTTGGAGCCTGACCATACAATATGTAGATTGGAACCAACTTTTTCTTCTATCAGATGCAGAGTCTCTGATTTGAATCTAGCTCCTTGATCCACTTTGAGTTAAGTTTTGTGCATGGCGAGAGAAAGGGATTCAGTTTCATTTTGTTGCATATGGATTTTCAGTTTTCCCAACACGATTGGTTGAAGATGCTATCCTTCCTCCATTGCATGCTTTTAGCTCCTTTATCAAATATAAGATAGTTGTAGCTTTTTGGATTAGTCTCTGTGTCCTCCATTCTGTGCCATTCGTCCACCCGCCTGTTTTGGTACCAGTACCATGCTGTTTTTGTTATTATTGCTCTGTAATATAGTTTGAAATCTGGTATCGCTATACCGCCTGATTCACACTTCCTGCTTAGAATTGCTTTTGCTATTCTGCGTCGTTTATTTTTCCATATGAATTTCATGATTCGTTTATCTATTTCTACAAAAAATTCATTTGGGATTTAGATTGCCATTTCATTAAACCTATAGACAACTTTTTAGTAATATCGCCATTTTGATGATGTTAGTTCTGCCTATCCATGAACAGGGTATATTTTTCCATCTTCTAAGATCTTATTCTACTTCTCTTTTTAGGGTTCTGTAGTTTGCATTGTATAAATCTTTCACCTCTTTTGTTAGGTTGATTCCCAAGTATTTAATTTTTTATGAGGATATTGTGAATGCAGTGTTTTTCCTCATTTTCATTTCAGAAGTTTTGTCGCTGATATACAGAAATGCCTTTGATTTATGCATGTTGATTTCATTTCCTGCCACATTGCTGAATTCATTTATTAGTTCTAGTAGTTTTTTTCTGTAGACCCTTTTGGGTCTTCTATGTATAGAATCATGTCATCTTCAAATAGTGATAATTTAAGTTCTTTTTTTCCTATTTTTATGTCTTTAATGTCTTTCATCTTTCTAATTGCTCTGGCCAGTTTTTCGAGAACTATATTGAATAGAAGTGGTGATAGAGGACATCCCTGTCTTGTTCCAGATTTTAGAAAGAATGCCTTCAATTTTTCTCCATTCAGAATGATGCTAGCCTGAGGCTTAACATAGATAGCTTTTACAATGTCGAGGTATGTTCCTTTTATCCCTAGTTTTTCTAATGTTTTGAACATAAAGGAATGCTCTACTTTTTCTAATGGTTTTTCTGCATCTATCAAGATCATCTTATGGTACTTATTTTTAAGTCTATTGATGTTGTGAATAACATTTATTGATTTCCATATATTGAACCCTCCTTGCATCCCAGGGATGAATCCTAGTTGATCATGGTGCACAATTTTTTTGATGTGCCTTTGTATCCAAATCACCAGAATTTTAATGAAAATTTTTGCATCTAGGTTCATCAGAGATATTGGTCTGTTGTTTTCTTTCATTGAGGTGTCTTAGTCTGGTTTCAGAATCAGGGTGATGTTGGTCTCATAGAATGAATTTGGCAGAGCTCCCTGTTTTTCTATTTTCTGAATAACTTGAAAAGTATTGGTATTAATTCTTCTTTAAAGGTTTTGTAAAACTCCGCTGTATACCCATCCGATCCTGGGCTTTTCTTGGTTGGTAGTAGTTTGATTGCCTCTTCTATTTCATCGATTGATATTGGTCTGTTCAAATTGTGTGTATCCTCCTGACTCAGTCTAGGCAAATCATATGACTTAACAAATGTATCGATGTCTTCACTATTTTCTATTTTATTGGAATATAGGTTTTCAAAATAATTTCTAATTGTCTTCTGTATTTATGTAGCATCTGTTGTGATATTGCCTTTTTCATCCCGTATGTTAGTAATTTGAGTTCTCTCTCTTCTTCTCCTCGTTAGCATGGCTAAGGGTCTGTCCATCTTATTTATTTTTTCGAAGAACCAACTATTAGTTTTGTTAATTTTTTAATAGTTTCTTTTGTTTCAATTTCGTGATTTTCGCTCTGATTTTAATAATTTCTTGACTTCTGCTACATTTGCTGTTGTTTTGCTCTTCCTTTTCTAGGGCTTTGAGATTAAGTGAGAGCTCATTTATTTGTTGATTTTGTTTTTTTCTTTTTTTGAGGAATGACCTCCAGGCGATGAATTTGCCTCTTGAATCTTGTTTCATTGTGTCCCATTGAATCTGATATGTTGTGTCTGTATTTTCATTTATCTCTAAGAATTTTTTGATTTCCTCCTTTATGTCTTCTGTAACCCATTGATCATTCAGTAACATATTGTTCATTTTCCATGTGATGTAGGATTTTTCCTTCCTTCTTTTACCATTGGTTTCCAGTTTCATTCCATTGTGATCAGAAAAAAATTCATGGTATTATCTCCACCCCTTTATATTTACTGAGTGTTGCCCTATGGCATAATATATGGTCTATTTTTGAGAAGGATCCATGTGCTGGTGAGAAAAAAGTATATCCACTTGATGATGGTTGATATATTCTATATATGTCACTTAAGTCTAGGGTATTGATTGTGATATGGAATTCTATATTTTCTTTATTCAACTTTTGTTTGGAGGATCTGTCCAATGGTGAGAGAGGTGAGTTGAAGTCTCCCATAATTATTGTGTTGTGGTCTATTTGATTCTTGAACTTGAGGAGAATTTGTTTTATAAAAGTTTCAGCACCATTATTTGCTGCGTAAATATTGATAATTGTTATGTCTTGTTGGTGAATGGTTCCTTTCAACAGTATATAATGTCCTTCCTTATCCCTTTTGATTAAATTAGTCTTGAAGTCGATTTTATTCCATATGAGGATGGCCACCCCTGCTTGCTTACAAGGACCGTGTGCATGGTATAAATTTTCCCAACCTTTCACCTTCAGCCTGTGTATGTCTTTTCCATTCAGATGTGTCTCCTGGAAGCAACATATTGTTGGATTTGTTTTTTTTAATCCACGTTACAAGCCTATGTCACTTTATTGGAGAGTTTAACCCATTAAAGTTTAGAGTTAGTATTGATATATGGTTTGTATTGCCACCCGTCTTTGATTATTTATCTTTTTTTTTAATTTAGTTTGTTTATCCATGATTAACTTTTCCCCCGCCCTCTGTCATTAATGAGGCACTTCCCACTGATGGTTTTCGTTGTTGATATTCATTTTTTCCTCGTGTAGTGTTTTCCTTAAGATGCTTTGCAATGCTGGTTTTCTGGCTGCAAGTTCTTTTAGCTTTTGTTTATCACAAAATGTTTTTATTTCGTTGTCTTACCTGAAGCTTAATTTTGCTGAATACAGATTTCTTGGTTGGCATCCATTGTTTTTAAGTGTTTGAAATACGTTGTTCCAGGATCTTCTCACTTTCAGCGTCTGTGATGAAAAATCTGTTGTTAACATTTTTGGTTTACCCCTGATTGTAATCTGCCTCCTTTCTCTTGTAGCTTTTAATATTTTCTCTTTGTTCTGTATATTGGATATCTTCATAACAATGTGTCTTGGCATTGGTCTACTGTGATTTTGTGTGCTCGGTGTCCTGTAAGCATCTACAATTATTTTTATCCGTTTGCATTTTTATTTCTGGAAAGTTTTCTGTAATTATTTCATACAGCAGGTTACTCATTTCCTTGGTTTGAATCTCTGTACCTTCCTCTATCCAGATGACTCATTAGTTTTTTTTTTTTCTTATGTTATCCCATATCTCTTGGATGTTTTTCTCATGACTTTTTACCAGCATTTCTTTGTTGGCTAGACTTTATTCAAGATGATATATTTTGTCTTCATTATCTGACATTCTGTCTTCTACTTGCTCCACTCTGTTAGTGATACTCTCAATTGAGTTTTTAATTTGGTTTATCATTTCCTTCATTTCTAGAATTATTGTTTGATTTTTTTTTATAATCTCTATCTCCTAATTAAGATGCTTAATTTCTTTTTATATCTGTTTATGTAATTCATTTTCAATGTGTTCTTTCACTGTTTGGTTTTGATGTCTCGTATCCTCTTTAAGGTTCCATTCCATCTGTCTAAGGTATTTCTTGAGTTCTTTATATGACCATTTTTCTGATGACTCTAGGTCCTTCTGAATATTTAGGCTGTCCTTCATTGTTTGTACTCCTTTTCTTCCTTGCTTTTTTATGCTTCTCATGTTACTTCTTGTTTTGTTTGACTGCTGAGTTACTGCTTACTCTTATAAATTTATTTGATGCTTGGGAGGAAAGATATTAGAAGGGAAGGGAAGAAGTCACTAAAGAGAATGAGAGTAGACAGGTAGAATTCAAGGAAGGGAGAATAAGAAAATTGAAAAGAAATGAAAAGACAAAAGAAAAAAAAAGAAAATAAAGAAAGAAAAAAAATTTAAATAATAATTATAATTAAAAAATGAAAATTAAAATTTAAAATAATATTAATAATAATAATGATAAAATAAAAAATAAAAAAATAAAAAAATTAAAAAAGTTAAAGAACAACAACAACAAAAATGAAAATGAAAGAAATATAAAAAATATAAATTAAAAAAAATAATAATAATACATGCAGTCATAGAGTTCAATTAACTTCTCTTTCAGTAGGTGGAGCTGTGTGCACTGGGCCAAGCTTCTCCTCTGAATAAGTGGGAACCAATCACTGTGCAGCAGCTCTTCCTCCCAGACTTGGCGGATCTCCAATCCTGAGTGCCTAGGGCCTTCTCTTGTACTTCCTCAAGCCATGCCCTGATCACCTGTGACGCTCACCACAATAGTGGTTACAAGCCAGAACTCTACTCCTGGCAGCCCTGTTTTCATGAACGCCTGTGCACACTCTCCCTGTTTGCCTCCCTCAGACCCTAAGTTTGTAGAGCTTGGGGCTGAGGACCCCCAGCGAATTTTCTTGCCCTCTGGGAGCCACGCCACCGGTACGTGGTGTAAGAGACCTCAATTGTCAGCACTTGTGGGATCAGGAGCCCGGAATTCCACGCCGCTAGTCCCGAGCCAATCCTGATTCCCTAGGTCTGGCTATCACGCTCACGGAAGAGCTGGGAGAGGCCCTTATGGCAGAGCTGGGAGGGGCCCTTAAGGTTTCCCCGCTGTGTTGAGAGAGATGGCTAGGGGATTACACACTGTCACGCGGGTTTCAATGAAGTTATATCCTCTGCCCGTGACATCATTTCTATGCTATGGTGGTATCCCATGCAAATGGTGACCGTTTGTTCCCTTTGCAAGGTAACCAACGCAACGGGTGGGTCCTGACTGTCTCTCCCAAGCGCCGTTTCAATCCTGTGGCCACTGCCTTTGAAGGTTTGGTTGGCTTTTACCTCTGAAAGTTCAGAAGGGCCGAACAGTTATTTCAGAGGGATCTTAGTGCTGAGTCACGAGAACCAGGCAAACCGGAGGTTGAATGCAGCCGATCCAGGCTCGGTGTGTGTTCTGAGGGGCCCAGAATGTTCGCACCAGATCCACATTAGGTCAACATTGCCTAGTGATTCTGAGCAAACAGCATTTAGACAGTTTACGACTCCCGTTGCCCGCGCAGCTGAAGAGGTCAGAGACTTGATTTTTCCATGCCTGCCTTCATGATGGATCTCCTGTATTGCTACTTTTTTATATCTGTGCATGTGAGTGTGTATGTATGAGAGTGTATATATATATATATATATATATATATATATATATATACACTCTCCAGATTTTTTAAAATATGAAATATATGTGTCTTATTATACACTCCCTAAATTCATTCATATTCATATATGTGTATTTATAATCAACTTTCCACAAGATTATTCTCAGAAATAATCATCCACCTGAAATACATATTTGTTTTCTAGTACTGAAAACTAAATTCAGTGAAAGGTGCAAACAAAACCTAATATTTCTACAGTTACTGAGCTAGTTTAACATCAATGCAAGTATATTCTTAGGGGACATGATGTGTATTTTGATTATCATTTTTATTCAACACTTATACGTTACAATGTCTTCAGTTTATGCACATCATAGGATATATATTTCATTCAAAAGTTAGAAAATTTATAGGCATTTGTTTCACGATCAATCATTTTCTGATTCAGAACACATGATTCTTCTATGTTTCTTGACTGGTCTTTTCATGAGACTTCTTTCCAAACACATTATTTTCGTTTAACATCATCACTTATAAAGCAAAACTCAAACACCCTTCATGATAAACCATAATCCTAATATTACCATTAGATATATAACTGGTTGAAATGAATGATTATATATCAATATAAGATTTCTTATATATTTTCAGATTTCAATTCAATCCATTATTTAAAGTGGAACCAGATACATTATTTATTCATATTATCGTCTATTCATGCATTATCTCTATATTCATAGACACAGGGTACAACTCTTTGTACCCCTAATACTAATGTATATGTCTTCAAAATATTGCTCCCAGACATGGTGAAAGAAATACTCATGTTACCTGATCTACATATACATTTTACCACCAAAATATTCTGAATAAAAAAAAAATGTAAAGGTCACACTTATGATTGTACCAAAGCCTAAAAGGAAAGTGAACATGGATAAGTAATAACATCCGTGTCCAGGTTGCCTAATGCCCTCAAATGTCAATCCCATTGGTGACAACATATTTGTTTTTTCCTATGATTATATATTCAAACTCAACCCGTTGAAAATGTCTAATCCTATCACTCATTTATACTTTGCCTGATTTCGTTATGTCTCTATTGATACCTGCTTTTCTACATAATTTCCCCAGTTCATCATTGTGAAAGACTCTTCACATGTACTGACATTTACATTCACTCTCTAAATGAAACCCTATTGCTAAAGAAGCTTTTAATTCCAAATCATATTCTCACTCTTCTTCCTAAACCTACTGACTATCTTTCTAATCCTACCGACTATCCCTTTTTAACTGGATGTTCTCTTCTACATTCAATCATCCAAGGTACAAGGTCCTATGCCATTGTATATCGATTTAACTGAGACAATTGTACAGAACGTAATTCAACACTATGTATCCCAATCAAGGGCCCAATGCCCTTCTGGGCTTCAAATCTTTCTTAGATTTCTGTTTTCATACATATATTTCACTTATATATTCTTATAAATATCGCAGGTACCAAATCCCTTTATTCATCCTGCAGAATGATTCCTAACCCAAATCAAACATATAATGAACCCTAACCATACACTAACTTTACCGAAGAGCAGGGACAGAGTTGGTTTTAAAATACAGGAATGTAGGGTATCTTCACCTGCTGAGAACCTCAAATGTTCATGCAGAAATGATCCCTGGTGAAGATGAAGGCAGCTATGAAATACCTCAGAAAGCAAAAGTCATCTTCCATGGCAGTCATCCTGGTCGGGTTGAAGGGTTGTGTCTGAATCACTCTCTCTTCTTAATGTATACAAGATGGAACAAACCAGTTCTGTGTGGAGAGCTGTTCCGGGGTGCTTATGATTGATATAACATTCTAACTTGTGAAAGTGTTACAGGAAAACAGGGGCAGCCTCCACCTAATGGGACTTTTGGAAGCAACTGTTAGGGCAAAGTGGTTGCCAAGGCAGTGATGTAATTCAGATCCTGAAGGAAGTGACCTCACCTCACTTCCTTGGTGATGAAACTCTCTGAACTTGGGATCCAGGAAGCCAGGAACCCAGACACAGTCCCTGTCCCAGTCCCAGTGGTCTCATATGTTTGGATTTACCAAGGACAGAGTCAGTCTTTCTTTGAACCTACAGATGTGAGGATGGCCAAATGCCAGGAAACCTTTGAAGAGGGGCTTTTCCTCAGAAAGCAGGTAGTGTCTCACCACTGGCTCTTGACAACTTCACAGAGTTAGCCAAGCAGACCAGAACTGAGACAGGAGAGGTCATTTTGGGGAAACATAGTATGGCCCACCAGTCAGAGGACACTCCGGAGAGTCACAGACCTACTTGGGGGAAGGAGGTGCCTTTGTGGGTGTGGGTGTGATTTTGTGGTTTTGTCTCAAGTTCTCAGAATGGGTGGGAAAGGCAGTTTGTTTGGTTTGGAGTGGACTACTTTTAGTAAGTCCTTTGACAAGGCGAGTGTCTGTGTATCCCACTGTGTTCATGATTGTAGACATTAGAAGAGAGAAGGCATCAATGGATGTTTCCTGTCTACTAGAAAGCTTGCCAGCATTCATTGTGCCCAATATATGAGTGGAATCAGGCTTGCCTTATGGATGGGCAACACCTACTAGCTTCATAATTTCCTGTTTTCTCCTTCAATTCTGGCAACACTCCAGAATAGTATCATGGTTTTGTGTCCAAGATATGTACCACCTCCAATATCTGTGACATGGCCATGTACTAGATAGTTGAAGGGAATGGCTAGCATCTCAGAAATCTCAGATATCAGTTGACCAGGAAAGTCTCAGTGGAGAAACCCTGCTTTGGTCCTTTTGATTACCTATTGTTCTGTTGCCCTGAATGTCAGGAAGAACTTTGCCTCAAGCCACCACTTTGTGAAGCCTGAAGAAAACAGTTTTCAAATGCAAATGAATGGGCATCACGTGTGGATCCATGCTTAATTGCTTTGAAAAGGGATATGTCTGAATCAGTCTCTTGGCCCTGTTTGAGGCTGAGGCTTAGATTCTCAGCACCTGTTGGATCTAAAGATACATCCCATGCATGCATCGAAAACCAAAATGGCAAAAAGATCAGATATTGTTGATTAACTCTCTTGCCTTCCTCTGGTAGGTTCCTGACATCCATCAAGTGAGAACAGGGATCCTTTGTGTCAAATGAGTTCTTCAAAACCCAGCAGAGGCTAGCCCATAGGTGCTTGTTTTTCTCATGACTCCAATTCACTTAAAGAATCTAAACCTCAAAGTCAGTAGGCCTCAAGTTGGAGAAGCTAAGCAGTATTAAAGGAAGGCCTATTTGATCACTCCTGGTTTACAGGAAGGGTGTCCATGCCACCCTGACTTTAGGCAAATGAGGTGCAGGAAGCTTATATTGGACATTGACGTGGGCTGCTCCCCTCATGGAAACCTCCAGCCACAGGTTATGATGAGTGTATATATGGAAGAAGATTTGGGCCATGTGGGAGTGTTTGGGGTTTAATTGTGGACATTTGAATGGTGGTTTGAAGAGATGACTGGGTCCACGTGGGCTTGCACCCTGGTGTGATTCCTCTTAGAGACTGAGTTGTGGTACTGATCTCAGAGAAGTATTGCCATGAATTGTGTTGGGATTTTAGATGGCCATGCATGAGAGTTGCCCTTGGAAAGACATCTAGGCCCAAGTTGACTTTCCACAGATCACAGGGAATCTCAGCCAGGATATCACATGATTTTATTCTTAAAGACTTGGCAGCCATTTTTGAGAGTCAAAACACACATGGACCTCACATTGTAGACCTCAATGGGCCTGGCTTAATCTGACATTTTGGCCACTCTTTGAGAAGCCTTGCCTGTGAGAATTCTCCAGAGTTTTCATTGAAATGAACTTACTCACCATTTAATGGTTCCTGAATAAATTGAAACCCACAGTGCCTCCAACTTCTTCCTTGAAAATTGGCTAGATAAATACCATAAAAATTTTTGAAATTTCCATGACTGGGTGGCACTGGAGAACATTTGGATGTCCTGTTGCTGATCATGAGTATGTAAGACAGTGCCTTGATTGACTTGGTTTTATGAAAATGGTGTAGAACAGAGATGCCAGTAAGTTGGATCCTGTTGAGTAGTTGTCCTAGAGCAGTGGTTGGCAGGTGTGTGATAAAACATCTGTGTTGGGCCATGTGGATCTGCCATTGGCTTGCAAATGGATTGTGACTGACATTTTGAAGCCAGTAGACTCTTATATGTAAAAGCATATTGTTATATGGAGCGGTTTCAGGGCAATGTTCAGAATCAGGTTGCTATGGTCAATGGGGCAAGCAATGTGGGATAGAAGCCTGGTTGGTGCATTCTCCTGCAGAACCCGACCCACCACAATTGACAGAACTCACTTCAGCACTGTGTCCCTGTTGAACTCCTTGCATTTCATGAAGCAAATTCCAAACTCCCAGTGCAGCAGCAAGAAACACCATGAATAGTGGAGGATGACCAAATGGATTTACAGTCCACACGGGGAGACACTTAGACCCCAGTGGCCACAAGTTACATACAAATAGAAAATTCAGCACTGATGCCTCATGTTCATTGGAAAATAAGAAACAATGTCATTCATGTCACATAGATGAAGACCCAGCTTTGATGGTCTCACTCCAAATGAAGCTAATGCTACTGACAACAGCATATATTTCATTGCCCAACCTTAGAGGCAGTTTCTCCAGATGTCAGGCTGGCAGAACTTCATGTTTTTGGAGTGATTACCCTGTCCCTTACTTTTGGAAACTCCTCTACTACCTCCAAATTTGTGAACTCCTGAGCATTTTCCATTCCACATATGTATTCACAGATTTTCTAACTCCTCTCCTCTAATTGTGTCTTATGTGGGGCGAAGGTAATGTCAAGGCATTGTTATGAATGAGAGTGGGAAGTTTTTTGTGTAGCTCATATTTGCATATACATTGGATACATTTTCAAATTTTCCATTCGAAATACTGAATCCCTGACACTAACACATACCCTAATAGACTTTGACTTCTAATCCTAATATTATGGAGAAAAATAACCCAAACAGAATAGAAATACAAGAGGTTCACAGGAGGCATGGTGTATAGTTGGACTTGCCTTTCGTATGATAAATGGTAGGTGTTATAAATCTAGCGAATTTTAATTGAAATAGTCCTCCATGTGTTTTCAAAGTTAACAAATATGTGAATAACTGTCTCCCTTTCTCTGTAGCCTATTCATCACATGTATTTTTATATGCACATATCGAATTCTACCTGGTATAACTCGTACATTTTGTGAGGTGGCTGGCTTGGCAGATACAAATTGTGAGAAGAGATCACTCCTACTAAATGCTGTTGAAACCGAAAATTCAAGATACGAGTGAGCTTCTTAGTTGAACGATATAAATCCATGTTCATTAAAATGAATATTTTTGGATCTGTGGATGATATATATTTCATGGTGAATTTCGATTGGCATACATAATGCTACTTTTTAATGTCTCTGTGTGTATGTATATATATACATATATATATTTTTTTTTTCACTGCAGATTTTTCAAAATATGAAGTATATTTTTCTTATTATACACTCCCTAAATTCATTCATATTCATGTATGTGGATTTATAATCAACTTTTCAAAAGATTTTTCTCAGAAATATTCATCCACCTGAAATACTTATTTGTTTCCTAGTACTGAAAACTAACTTCAGGGGATCATATGATGGCTGCGAAGGGAGTGCATCACCCCCATATACCGCGTCACTGTGCGGGAGAATGACGAGTTAGAATGGCTAAAACCTATCTTGTTAGTAATTTCCAGCAAAATTGTGGTTCTCCAAAACCTAGTGTACATATTTCCATCTCACAAGGATCAGCTACGGGAACTCAAACGCGAGTGATTTGTCCTCACAGAAGGTCATGTGGCTTATTCAGGAAATAGCTCCGTGGCTAGAGTCTGTGGTGCGTGCTGGGAAACGACGAGATAGCAACGCAAATATACAGCCGTGCAGATACTGTGGGCTCCTGCCAGGTATGCAATCACTGTGCTCAGTGCTGAATTCTGGGTTTGAGACGGGGAAGCATGCAGTCCAACTCATTTCTCCGCACCAGTCAGACCACAGAGGAACCCAGCGGCCACCATCTTGGAGAGGTGACGTCACCATCCCTGTTTTCGACTGATCGCAGCTTATTCAGCTATAGAACCGGTAATTTCAGGATGCCATTCACCTTTGTCTTGCAGACAAATTACTCAGGCTCAGTGCTAAAGAACCCGCAGAAACTGCGTCTTGGAGCCTGCTTCTATTAGAACATACACCGAGCCCAGAGCGGCCGAATTCTGCCTCCCGGAACTGATCTGGCCCTGGGCTAAAGAACCCGCGGAAACTGCTTCTCGGTCCGGGTCTTGCTGAATACTGTGGAGGTAAATATCAACCGAGCCTTCATAGGGAGTGCAACAAGATTGAGACGGGGCTTGTGAGTGCCGGTCAGAACTCACCCATTGCTTTAGTCACCCAGCAAAGGGAACAAAATGCTGCCTTTTGCATGGGATACCAACATGGCAGAGATCTGATGTCATCAGAAAGCAGCAGAGGAGATAACTTCATTGATACCAGCGGTGATAGAAACAGTTGGTCTCCTAGTAAAGAAAGTGAGTCACAAACACCCGGGTCTCTCTCACTTTGTCATCAAGCCAGAGGGGCAGAGCAGAGCCGCCGCCCACGCCCGGAACAGGCCCAGCGACACAGCTGCATGGTAGTCACGTCTCCCCAATTGGAATAGAGGCAGAGCAGAGCCGCCGCCCTTGCCCAGAACAGGCCCAGTGACCCGCAGGTGTGGTAGTCAAATCACCTGAATTGGAATAGTTGCAGAGCAGAGCCTTCTCCCGCACCTAGTACAATCCCAGTGGCCCACCGACATGGTAGTCAGGTCACCCCAATATTAGTAGGGGAAGAGCAGAGCCTTCGCCCGCACCCAGAACAGGCCCAACAACCTGCCGGCATGGTAGTCACGACCCCCCAAATGGAGTAGTAGCAGAGCAGAGCCATCACCCGCACCCGCAAGGTAGGCACACCTGCACCTGACTGGCAGAAGAGCCCCATCGCCCTGCCGGCGCGGCAGACACTTCACCCCATTTGAAATAGGAGCAGAGCAGATCCGTTTCCCGTGCCCGCAAGGTAGGCAGACCTGCGACAAACTGGCGGAACAGGCCCAGCAACACACCTGCATGGTAGTCACGTCACCCCAATTGGAGTAGGGGCAGAGCAGAGCCGCCGCCAGCACCTACAAGGTAGGCAGACCTGCGACTGATCGGCAGAACACCCCAGGGGTCCACGGGCATGGTAGACACGTGACACCAATTGGAGGAGGGGCAGAGCAGAGCCGCCTCCCGCGCCTGCATGGTAGGCAGACCTGCAACCGATCAGGAAAACAAACCCAGCGGCCCTTCAGCAAGGTAGTTAGATCACCCTAATTGGAGGAGCAGCACAGCCCCGCTGTGCCCATGCAAGGGAGACTTTGCAACTATACAAGAGCAATATAAATATATAGGAGGAAAATTTCAAAATCACAACAGTTTCACCAAGCAGAAAGAAAAGCGAGCAGTATGATAAGACAAGGAAAAAAGGACCACAAGCAATGCAGGTCAGCACAACTTTAGAAGAGGTAATAGCTGCAGTAGATGGAATGTCAGATAAAGAACTCAGGATATACATGCTTCAGATGATATGGAGTCTCAAGGAAGACATTAGACAGCAAAATCAGACAATGAAAAATCACTTCGACAATGAATTACATAAACTAATCCAAGAAGCAAAAGATCAGCTATACAGGGAGATAGAGGTTGTAAAAAATAACAAACAGAAATCCTAAAAATGCAGAAACCAATAAACCAACTTAAAAACTCAATTGAGAATACTACCAGCAGAGTAGAACACTTAGAAGATAGAACATCAGACAATGAAGACAAAGTATTCCAACTTGAAAAGAACATAGACAGCTCAGCAAGACTGTTAAGAAACCATGAACAGAATATCCAAGAAATACGGGATAACATAAAGAGACCAAACTTAAGAGTCATTGGAATACAGGAAGGTATAGAGGTCCAAACCAAAGCAATGAGCAATGTATTCAATGAAATAATATGAGAAAACTTCCCAGACTTGAAGAATCAGACTGACTCCCAAGTCCTAGAAGCCTACAGGACGCCGAATGTGCAAAATCATAAGAGATCCACACCTAGACACATTATAATGAAGATGCCCAACATACACAATAAGGAGAGAATTTTAAATGCTACAAGAGAAAAAAAAGCAGATTACATTTAGGGGTAAACCAATCAGGATAACAGCTGATCTTTCAACACAGACTCTGAAAGCTAGAAGATCCTGGATTAACATTTTTCAAACACTGAAAGAAAATGGATTCCAACCAAGAATTGTGTATCCAGCGAAATTAAGCTTCAGGATGGAAGATAAAATCATAACCTTCCATGTTAAAAAAAAGTTAAAATAAATTGTAGCTAGAAAACCATCTCTTCAAAACATCATCGGCAAAATATTACAGGAAGAGAAAATGGAAAATAACAATAAAAACCAACAGTGGGAGGTAGTACAGTAAAAGGGGGAAATAATCAATGTAGAAAACAATCCATGTTTAATAACATAAATAAACAAATAGGGCTGGAAGAACAACCATTATCTCAATAATAACCGTAAATGTTAATGGCTTAAACTCACCAATTAAGAGACACAGGCTAGTAGAATGGATCACAACACAAGACCCAATAATATGCTGCCTACAGGAGACGCATTTGATAGGAAAAGACATACATAGACTGAAGGTGAAAGGTTGGGAAAAATCATATCACTTATATGGACTTCGGAAACAAGCAGGAGTGTCCATACTCATATCAAATAAAATAGATTTCAAGCCAAAGTTAATCAAAAGGGATAAAGAGGGACACTACATACTGCTCAAGAGAACCATACACCAACAAGACATAACCATTATAAATATATATATGCCCCAAACAATGGTGCAGCTATGTCCATCAAACAAACTTTTCTCAAGATCAAGAGTCTAATAGACCACCATACAATAATCATGGGAGACTTCAACACACCTCTCTCACCACTGGACAGGTCTTCCAAACAAAAGTTGAAATAGAAAACTATAGAACTCAATAACACAATTAATAACCTAGACTTAATTGACATATATCGAATATACTCCTCAACATCAAGTAGTTACATTTTTCCTCAGCAGCACATGGATCCTTCTCAAAAATAGATCATATATTATGTCACAGGGCAATTCTTAGACAATATAAAAAAGTAGAGATAATACCATGCATCTTATCTGATCATAATGGAATATAAACTAAAAATCAATGATAAAAGAAGGAAGGAAAAATCATGCATCACTTGGAGAATGAACAATAGGTTACTGAATGATCAATGGGTTATAGAAGACATCAAGGAGGAAATTAAAAAATTCTTAGAGATAAATGAAAACACAGGCACAACATATCAGAATCTATGGGACACACTGAAATCCGTTCTAAGAGGAAAATTCATTGCTTGGATTTCATTCCTTAAAAAAAGAAAAAAAAAACAAAACAAATAAATGATCTCATACTTCATCCCAGAATCCTAGAAAAAGAAGAGGAAAACAACAGCAAAATAAGTAGAAGGTAAGATTTAATTAAAATCAAAGCTTAAATTAATGAAATCAAAACAAAAGAAACAATTGAAAAAATCGAGAAAACTAAAAGTTGGTTCTTTGAAAAAATAAATAAAATCGACAGACCCTTAGCCATGCTAATGAAGAGAAGAAGAGAGAAAACTCAAATTACTAGCATACGGGATGAAAAGGGCAACATCACATGTTAAGGTCTATAAACAAGTCAGGATGGCACCTGGTATTTTGCCAGAGAAATGTTAGGGTCTGTAAACAAGTCTGGATGGCGCCTGGCCAAATGCCATAGAGAGTGGTTTGTGAAGTAACAAAAGAAAGCCATTAAGTGTGGAGATTCCTTATTGGTTGACTGCTGGATCTATTTTATGCTAATTAGATAAGCTATATAAAATGTATAAATATCGCTCAGATGCTACAATAAACGGCTTCCACTCCTGCTGTATCAATCTACACAAGTTATTTGTCATCCCCTGGCAATCACAGCAGATATTTCTGAAATACAGAAGATAATCAGAAATTAATTTGATTCTTTATACTCCAATATAATAGAAGATAGTGAAAGCATCGAAAAATTTCTTAAGTCATATGATCTGTCCAGATTGAGTCAGGAGGATATAGACAACCTAAACAGACCAGTATCAATTGAAGAAATAGAAGAAACCATCCAAAGATTACCAACTAAGAAAAGACCAGGACACTATGGGTATACAGCAGAGTTTTACAAACCCTTTAAATATGAACTAATACCAATACTTTTCAAGCTATTTCAGGAAATTGAAAAAGAGGGAGATCTTCCAAATTCATTCTACCAGGCCAATATCACCCTGATTTCTACACCAGACATAAACACTTCAAACAAAGAAAACTACAGACCAATATCCCTAAGGAATCTAAATGCAAAAATCCCTAATTAAATTCTGGCGAATCAGATACAAAAACATATTAAAAAAATTGTGCACCATGATCAAGTAGGATTCATCCATGGAATGCAAGGCTTGTTCAATATACGAAAATCAATAAATGTTATTCACCACATCAATAGACTTAAAAATAAGAACCATATGATCATCTCGATAGATGCACAAAAAGCATTCGACAAAGTACAGCATCCCTTTATCTTCAAAACTCTAGAAAAACTAGGAATAACAGAATCATACCTCAATATTGTAAAAGCAATCTATGCTAATCCTCAAGCTAGCATCATTCTGAATCTAGAAAAATTGAAGGCATTCCCTCTAAAATCTGGAACAAGAATGGGATGCCCTCTCTCACTACTTCTGTTCAATACAGTTCTCGAAACACTGGCCAGAGCAATTAGACAGACGGAAGAAATTAAAGGCATAAAAATAGGAAAAGAACAACTTAAATTATTACTATTGCAGATGACATGATTCTATACCTAGCAGACCCAAAAGGGTCTTCAAAGAAAGTAATAGAGCTAATAAATGAATGCAGCAAAGTGGCAGGATATAAAATCAACACGCATAAATCAAAGGCATTCCTAATTATCAGGGACAAATCCTCTGAAATGGAAATGAGAACAACCACTCCATTCACAATATCCTAAAAAAAAAAAAGATGGGAATCAACCTAACAAAAGAGGGGAAAGTCTCATACAATGAAAACTACACAACCCTAAAGAGAGAAATATAAGAAGATCTTAGAAGATGTAAAAATATACCCTGTTCATGGAAAGGCAGAACTAACATCATCAAAATGGTGATATTACCAAAATTTCTCTATAGGTTTAATGCAATGCCAATCAAATCCCAAAGGCATTTCTTGTAGAAATAAAGAAAGCAATCATGAAATACATATGGAAAAATAAAAGTCCCAGAATAGCAAAAACAATGCTAGGCAGGAAGTGTGAATCAGGCGGTAGAGCGATACCAGACTTCAAACTATACTACAGAGCAATAGTAACAACAATAGCATGGTACTGGTACCAAAACAGGCTTGTGGACCAATGGTACTGAATAGAGGACACAGAAACCAATCCACAAAACTACAACTATCTTATATTTGATAAAGGGGCTAAAAGCATGCAATGGAGGAAGGATAGCATCTTCAACAAATGGTGTTGGGAAAACTGGAAATCCATATGTAACAAATTGAAACTGAATCCCTTTCTCTTGCCATGCACAAAAGTTAACTCAAAATGGATCAAGGAGCTTGATATCAAATCAGAGACACAGTGTCTGATAGAAGAAAAATTTGCTTACGATGTACATACTGTGGGGTCGGGCTCCAAATTCCACAATAGGACACCCATAGCACAAGAGTTAATAACTAGAATCAACAAATGGGACTTACTCAAACTAAAAATTTTTTCTCAGCAAAAGAAACAATAAGAGAGGTAAATAGGGAGCCTACATCCTGGGAAGAAATCTTTACTCCTCACACTTCAGATAGAGCCCTAATATCCAGAGTATACAAAAAAACTCAAAAAATTAGACAATAAGATAACAAATAACCCAATCAACAAATGGGCTGAGGACCTCAACAGACACTTATCAGATGAGGACTTACAATCAATCAACAAGTACATGAAAAAATGCTCACCATCTCCAGCAGTCAGAGAAATGCAAATCGAAACCACCCTAAGATACCATCTCACTCCAGTAAGATTGGCAGCCATTATGAAGTCAAAGAACAAGTTCTGGCAAGGATGTGGGGAAACAGGTACACTTCTACATTGCTGGTGGGACTGCAAATTGGTGCAGCCAATTTGGAAAGCAGTATGAAAATTTCTTGGAAAGCTGGGAATGGAACCACTATTTGACCCAGCTATTCCCCTACTCAGTCTATTCACTAAAGACCTAAAAACAGCATGCTACAGGGACACTGCTACATCGATGTTCATAGCAGAACAATTCACAACAGCAAGACTGTGAAACCAACTTAGATAACCTTCAATGAAAGAATGGATAAAATACTGTGGCATTTATACACAATGGAGTATTACTCTGCATTGAAAAATAAAAAAAAATCATAGAATTTGGAGGGAAATGGATGGCATTAGAGCAGATTATGCTAAGTGAAGCTAACCAATCCTTAAAAAACAAATGCCTAATGTCATCTTTGATATACGGAGAGTAACTAAGAACAGAGGAGAGACGAAGAGCATGACAAGATGATTAACATTAAAGCGGGATGAGAGGTGGAAAGGAAAGGGAGAGAGAAGGAAAATTGCATGGAATTGGAAGGAGACCCTCAGGGTTATACAAAATTACATACAAGAGAAAGTGAGGAGAAAGAGAAAAACAATACAAGGGGGACAAATTTATTACAGTAGAGGGGATAGAGAGAGAAGAGGGGAGGGGCGGGGAGGGGAGGGGGGATAGTAGAGGATAGGAAAGGCAGCAGAATTCAATAGACACTAGTATGGCAATATGTGAATCAATAGATGTGTAACTGATGTGATTCTGTAATCTGTACATGGGGTAAAAATGGGAGTTTATAACGCACTTGAATCAAAGTGTGAAATATGTTATAACAACAACTATGTAATGTTTTGAACAACCATGAATAAAAATGAAATAAAACTAACTACGGTGAATAATGCATGCAATCCTAATATTTCTACAGTAACTGACCCAGTTTAACATCAATGCAAGTAGATTCCTATGGGACATGATGTGTACTTTGACCTTCATTTTTATTCAACACTGGTACATTACTATTTCATCAGTTTATGCACATCACAGGATATATATTTCATCGACAATTTAGGAAAGTTATAGGCATTTGTTTCACTTTCAATCAATTCCAGCTTCAGAACACATGGATTCCTCCATATTTCTTGACTGGTCTTTTCATGAGACTTCTTTCCAAACACATTATTTTCGATTTCCATAAACACTTTTGAAACAAAACTCACACACACTTCATGATAAACAATAACCCTAAGATTACCATTATATATGTAACTGGTTGGAGTGAATGATTGTATGTCAATATATGATTTCCTATATATTTTAAGATATCAATTCAATCCATTATTTAAAGAGAAAAAAGTTATATTATTTATTCACACTATGGTCTATTCATGCATTATCTCTCTATTCATTGACACAGGGTACACCACTTGGTACCCACAATACTAATTTATGTGTCCTCAAATATTGCTCCCAGAAATGGTGGAAGAAATACACATATCATATGATCTACATATAGATTTGATCACAATAATTTTCTGGGCACAAAATGCAAAGGTCACACTTATGATTGTACCAAATCCTAAATTGAAAGTGACCATGGCTTACTAAAAACATCCATGTCCAGGTTGCCTAATGCTTTCAAATGTCATTCCTATTGGTGACTACATATTTGTTTCTTCCTAAGATTATGTATTCAATCTCAACCCTGTTGAAAATGTCTAATCCTATCACTCACTATATAATTGCCTCATTTCATAATGTCTCTATTGATATTTTCCTTCCTACATATTTTCCCCAGTTAATCATTGTGACTGACTCTTCACATGTGCTGACATTTATATTCACTCTATAACCGAAACCCTAATGCTACAGAACTTTTTGTCCAATTTTTATACTCACTCTTTTTTATAAACCTACCGACTATCTTCCTAATCCCACTGACTATCTCAATTTGAGTGGATGTTCTCTTCTAAAATCAAACATCCAAGGTATAAGGTCCTATGCCATTGATTATCAATTTATCTGAGACATCTGTGTAGAACGTAATTAAAAGCTAAGTATCCCAATCAAGGGCCTAATGCCCTTCTGGGCTTAAAATCTTACCAACATTTCTGTTTTCATACTTATATTTCACCTCTATAATCTTATAAATATCGCAGGTTCCCAATACTATTAATCATCCTGCAGAAGGATTCGTAATCCAAATCAAAGATGTTAATAACCCTAACCATACACTCTTCCCTCAACCTAACTTTACAGAAGAGCAGGGACAGAGTTCGTCTTACAATACAGGAATGTAGGGGATCTGCCTCCTGCTGAGAACCTCAAAGGTCCATGCAGGTTTGATCCCTGGAGAAGATTAGGCAGCTATGAAGGACCTGAGAGAGCAAAAGTTATCTTCCATCTCAAACAACCTTTCCAGGATGAAGGGTTTTGTCTGAATAAGCCTCTCTCTTCTTAATGTAGAGAAGATGGACCATACCAGGCATGTGTGGAGAGCTGTTCCTGGGTGCCTATGGTTGATATACCATTCTAACTTTTGAAAGTGTCACAGGAAGTAAGGGCTGCCTCCATCTCATAGGACTATTGGAAGCAACTGTTAGGACAAAGTGGTTGCCAAGGCAGTGACCTCATTAAATTCCTGAAGAGATTAATCTCACCTCACTTCCTTGGTGATGAAACTCTCTGAACTTGGGATCCGGGAAGCCAGGCACGCAGAGCCAGTCCCATTCCCAGTCCCAGTGGTCTCACTTGTTTGGATTTAACAAGGACAGAGTCAGTCTTTCTTAGTACCTACTGATGTGAGGATGGACAAATGTCAGGAAAGCTCTGAAGAGAGGCCTTTCCTGAGAAAGCAGGTAGTGGCTCACAGCTGGCTAGTGACAACTTCACAGATTGGGCCAATGAGACCATATCTGACACAGGACAGGCGATTTCATCAGAACATAGTATGGCCCACCAGTCAGAGGACACTCCTGATAGTCACAGACCTACTTGGGGGAAGGAGCTGCCTTTGTGTGTGTGGGTGTAGGTTTGAGGTTTTGTCTCATGTTCTGAGAATAGGTAGGAAAGGCGGTTTATTTGTTTTGGAGTGAACTGTTTCTGGTAAGTCGTTTGACAAGGCCAGTGTCTCTATGTCTGTGTATCCCACTGTGTCCATGGTTTTAGACATTAGAAAAGAGAATGAATCATTGTATGTGTCCTGACTAGTAGAAAGCTTCCCAAGATTCATCTTGCCCAATTTATGAATGGACTGTGGCTTGACTTATGGGTGGGCAACTCCTACAATCTTGCTAAGTTCCTGTTTTCTTCCTGAATCCTGGCCAATTTCCAGAATAGGCTCATTTTTTTGTGTCCAAAATATGTACCACCTCCAAGCTCTGAGACTTGGCCATGTACTGGATAGCTGAAGGGAATGGGAGCATCTCAGAAAACTCAGATATGAGTGTGACCAGAAAATTCTAATGGAGAAACCCTGCTTTGGGCCTTTTGCTTACCAATTGTTCTGTTGCCCTGAATGTCCGGAACATCTTTGCCTCAGGCCACACCTTTGTAGAGCCAAAAGAAATAGTTTTCAAACAGAAATGAAAGGGCATCACCTCTGGCTCTTTGCTTAATTGCTTTTGAAAGGGATGTGTCTGAATCAGCTTTTTGGCCCTGTGTGAGGCTGCGGCTTAGATTTTTAGCACCTGATGGATCTAAAGAAAGATCCCATGTGTGCATCCAAAACCAAAATGGACAAAAGAGCATTCATTTTGGATGAAGTCTCTCACATTCCTCTGTAAGGTTCCTGACCTTCATCAAGTGAGAATAGTGATCATTTGGTTCAAATGTGTTCCTCAAAACCCTACAGAGGATAGCCCATAAGTGCTTGATTTTTCTCATGACTCCAAATCACATAAAGACTCTAAGCCCCACAGTCAGTAGGCTTCAAATTGGAGAAGCAGTGCCATCTTAATGGCCGGCCAATTTGATCACTCCTGGTTCACTGGAAGGATGTCCAGGCCACCCTGATTTTAGGCAAATGAGGGGCAAGGGTGGTTATTTTGGACACTGTCTTGGGCCGCACCCCTCATGGAAACCTCCAGCCAGAGGTTATGATGAGTGTGTATTTAGAAAAGATGAGTGACATGTGGGAGTGTTTTGGATTTAATTGTGGATATTTGTGTGGCAGTTGGAAGACATAACTGGGTCTACCTGGGCTTGAACTTTGGTGTGATTCCCCTTAGAGACTGAGTTCAGAATCTGACCTCAGAAAAGTATTGCCATGTATTGTGTTGGGATTAAAGAGGCCATGTATGAGAGTCACCCTTGGAAACTGAGATCTAGCGCCAGAGTGGCTTTGCACAGAGAACTGGGAATCTCAGCCAAGGTATCACATGATTTCATTCGAAAGACGTGGCAGCCATATTTGAGAGTCAAAACACACATGGACCTCACATTGTAGACCTCAATGGGCCTGGCTAAATGTGACCTTTTGTCCACTCTTTGAAAAGCCTTGCCTGTGAGGGTTCTCCAGAGCTTTCATTGAAATAATCTTCCTCTCCATTTAATGGTTCCTGAATAAATTGAAACCCACAGTGCCTCCAACTTCATCCTTGAAAAATTTCTAGATAAATACCGTGAATTTTTTGAAATTCCCACGACTAGGTTGCACTAGAGAACCTTTGGATGTCCTGCTGCTGATCATGGATGTACCTGACAGTGCCTTGCTTGACTGGGTTTTATGAAAATGGTGTAGAACAGAGGTCCCAGTAAGTTGCAGCCTCCTGAGAAGTGGGCCTAGAGTTGTGGTGGGCAGGAGTGTGATAAAACTTCTGTGTTGGAGCAATTTGGATCTTCCATTGGCTTAAAAATGGCTTGTGGCTTACATGGTGCAGCCAGCAGACCCTTATAATTAAAGGCATCTTGTTATATGGAGAGGATTCAGGGCAATGTTCAGAATCAGGTTGCTATGGACAAGGATGCAATGGGGCAAGCTTTGAGGGATAGAAGATTGGTTGGTGCATTTTTCTGCTGTCCCTGACCCACCACACGTGACAGAACTCCCTCCAGCACTGTGTCCCAGTTGAACTCCTTCTATTTTATGAAGCAAATACCAAACTACCAGTGCAGCAGCAAAAACCCCACAAAAAGTGTAGGAGGGCCAAATGGCTTCACAGTTCAACGGGGAGACACTTAGACCCCAGAGGCCACAGTTTACTTCAAAAGAAAAATATCAGCACTGCTGCCTCATGTTCATTGAAAAATCAGAAACAATGTCTTCCAGGTCTCATAGATGCAGACCCAGCTTTGATGGTCTCACTACAAAGAAAGCCAAATCTCCTGAAAACAACATATATTTCAAGTGCCCTATCTCAGAGCAGTTTCTCAAAAAGCTTTTAGGCCAGCAGAGCTCCATGTTTGTGGAGTGTTTACCCTATCCCTTGCTTTTGGAAACTCCTCTACAACCTCCAAGGTTGTGAACTCCTGAGCATTTTCCATTCCAGATATGTGTTCACTGATTTTCTAACTCTTCTCCTCTAATTGTGTCTTACTTGGGGTGAAGGTAATGTCAAGGCATTGTTCTGGATGAGAGTGGGAGGATATTTGTGCAGCATATATATGCATACAAATTGGATTCATTTTCCAATTTTCATTTTGAAATATTGAATCCCTGACACTAACCCATACCTACTAGACTCAGACAACTCATCCTATTATGATAGAGAAAAATAAGGCAAACCTATAGAAATACAAGCAGTTCATTGGAGGCATGTTGTATAGTTGGACTTGCGTTTTGCATTATATAAGGTAAAAGTTATAAATCTAGTCAATTTTTAATCGAAGAAGTTCTCCATGAGTTTTTAAACTTAAAAAATACGAGAATTCTTGTTTCCCTTTCTCTTTAGCCTATTCACACTTGTATATTTATATGCACATATAGAATCCTACCAGGTATCACAAGTACATTTTTGAGGTGGCTGACTTGGCATATACAAACTGTGAGAAGAGTTCACTCCTCCTAAACGCTGTTGGAACTGAAAATTCAACCTATAGGGGAGCTTCCTAGTAGAAGAAAATTATGCATAAATTCATGTTCAGTAAAATAAATATTTTTGCATCTGTGGATGATATATATTTACTGATGAATTTCGATTGGCATATATATTGCTACTATTAAATGTATGTGAGTGTTTTTTTTTTGTGTGTGTGTGTATAATATATCTGTACACTCTGCAGATGTTTCAAAATATAAAATATATGTGTCTAATGTAAACCCTCTAAATTCATTCATGTTCATGTATGTGGATTTATAATCAACTTTTCACAAGATTATAATCAGAAATATTCATCCACCTGAAATACATAATTGTTTCCTAGTACTGAAAACTAACTTCAGTGAATGGGGCATACAAATCCTCATTATTCTACAGAAACTGACCCAGTCTAACATCAATGCAAGTAGACTCCTATGGGACATGATATGTAATTTGACGTTCATATGTATTCAACAATGGTACATTATTATTTCTTCAGTTTTTGCACATTTTAAGTTATACACTTCATCCACAAGTTCACGAATTTATAGGCATTTGTTTCAACTTTAATCACTTCTTGCTTCAGAACACAAGTATTGTCAGGGTTTCTTGACAGGTCTTTTCATGAGACTTCTTTCCAAACACATTATTTTAGATTTCCATAATCACTTTTGAAGCAAAACACACACACTCTTCATGATAAACCAAACCACTAATATTTCCATGAGATATATAACTGGTTGGAATGAATGATTGTATATCAATATATGATTTCCTGTAATTTTTCAGATATCAATTCAATTCATTATTTAAAGTTCAAAAAAGTTATATTATTTAGTCACAGTATGTTCTATTCATGCTTTATCTCTATGTTCGTAGACACAGGGTACACCTCTTTGTACCCCCAAATCTAATTTTAAATATTCAATATATTGCTCCCAGAAATGGTGAAAGAAATACTCATGTCACCTCATTATCACAGTAATATTCTGGACAATAAATGGAAAGGTCACTCTTATGATTGTACCAAAGCCTAAATGGAAAGTGAACATAGATTACTAAAAACATCCATGTCCAGGTTGCCTAATGCTATCAATTGTCAATCCTGTTGGTGACTACATATTTGTTTCTATCTAATTTATATATTCAAACTCAACCCTGTTGAAAATGACTAATTCTATCACTCACTTTATACTTTGCCTGATTTTGTAATGATTCTATTGATATCTGCTTTTCTACATATTTTCCCCAGTTCATCATAGTGACTGACTCTTCATATGTACTGACATCTACATTCACTCCATAACCGAAACCCTACTGGTAAAGAACTTTTGGTCCAAATCCTATACTCACTCTTCTTCCTAAAGCTATCGACTATCTTCCTAATCCTAACGATTATCACTTTTTGCCTGGATGTTCTCTTCTAAATTCAATCATCATAGGTACAACGTCCTACTCCCTTGTATATCGAATTATCTGAGACATCTTTGCAGAACATAATTCAAAGCTAAGTATCCCAATCAAGGAGAAAACCCTTCTGGGCTTCAAATCATACCTAGATTTTTGTTTTCATACTTTCATTTCACATCTATATTCTTGTAAATATCACAGGTTCCCAATACCATTATTCATCACACAGAATGATTCATAACCCAAATCAAACCTGTTATTAACCCTAAGCGCACACTGTTCCCTCAATCTCATTTTACAGAAAAGCAGGGACAGAGTGGTTCTTACAATACAGGAAATTATGGGATCTTCCACCTGCTGAGAACCTCAAAGGTCCATGAAGAAATGACACCTGGAGAAGTTGTAGGCAGGTATGAAGGACCTGAGTGAGCAAAAGTTATCTTCCATGGCAAATAACCTGGTCAGGATGAAGGGATGTGTCTGAATCATCCTCTCTCTTTTTATTGTAGAGAAGATGGACCAAACCAGGCCTGTGTGGAGAGCTGTTCCTGGGTGCCTATGGTTGATATACCATTCTACCTTGTGAAAGTGTCACAGAAAGTAGGGGAAGCCTCCATCTCATGGGACCCTTGGAAGCAACAGTTAGGACAAAGTGGTTGCCAAGGCAGTGACCTCATTCAGTTCCAAAGAAAGTGACATACCTCATTTCCTTGGTGATGGAACTCTCTGAAATTTGTATCCAAGAAGCCAGGCACCCAGAGGCAGTCCCAGTCCCAGTCCCAGTGGGCCTACTTGTTTGGATTTACCAAGGACAGAGTCAGTTTTCTTGGTACCTACTGATGTGAGGATGGCCTAATGCCAGGAGAACTCTAAAGAGGGACCTTTCCTGAGAAAGCAGGTAGTGGGTAACCACTTTTTCCTGACATCTTCACAGAGTTGGTCAATGAAACAAGATCTGAGAGAAGACAGTCCATTTTGGGGGAACATAGTATGGCCCACCAGTCAGAGGACACTCCGGATAGTCACAGACCTACTTGGGGGAAGGAGGTGCCTTTGGGGGAGTGGGTGTGGGTTTGTTGTTTTGTCTCATGTTCTGAGAATAGATAGGAAACGCGGTTTGTTTGGTTTGGAATGGACAGTTTCTAGTAAGTCATTTGACACGGCGAGGCGAGTTTTTCTGTTTCTGTGTATCCCCCTGTGTTCGTTGTTGTAGACATTAGAAAAGAGAATGCATTAATGGGTGTGTCCTGTCTAATATAAATCTTCCCATAATTCATCCTGCCCAATATATGAAAGGACTGCAGCTTGTCTTATCGATGTGCAACACCTGCTATCTTTCTAAGTTGTTGTTTTCTTTTTGAATTCTGGACACTTTCCAGAATAGGCTCATGGATTTGTGTCCAAAATATGTACCACCTCCAAGCTCTGTGAAATGGCCATGTACTGGATAGCTGAAGAGAATGGGGAGAATCTCAGAAAACTCAGATATCAGTGTGACCAGGATAGTCTCAGTGCAGAAACCCTGCTTTGGGCCTTTTGCTTACTTATTGTTGTGTTGCACTCAATGTCAGGAAGGTCTTTGCCTCAGGCCACTCCTTTGTGAAGCCTGAATAAAACAGCTTTCAAATGGAAATGAATGGGCTTCACCTGTGGCTCTTTGCTTAATTGCTTTGGAAAGGGATGTGTCTTTATCAGCCTCTTGGACCTGTGTGTGGCTGTGACTTAGATTCACAGAACCTGATGGATCTTAAGAATGATCCCATGTGAGCTTCCAAAACCAAAATGGCAAAAATATCATTCATTGTGGATGAAGTCTCTTTCCTTCCTCTGTTAGGTTCCTGCACTCCATCAAATGAGAATAGGGATTCTTTGGGTCAAATGAGTTCTTCAAAGCCCTGCAGAGGTGCTTGTGTTTTCGCATGACTCTAAATCACCTAAAGAATCGTTACCTAAAATCAGTAGGCATCAAATTGGAGAAACACAGAAGTATTAACGGCAGGCTTATTTGTTCACTCCTGGTTCACAGAAACGGTGTCCAGGCCACCCTGACTTTAGGCAAATGAGGGGCAAACGAGCTGATTTTGGACACTGTCTTGAGCTGCGCCCCTCATGGAAACCTCCAGCCAGAGGTTAAGATGAGTTACTATATGGAATAAGATGAGGGCCATGTGGGAGTGTTTCGGTTTTTATTTTGGTCATTTGTGTGACAGTTGGAAGAAATGACTGTGTCCACGTGGGCGTGAACTCTGGTGTGATTCCCCTTAGAGACTGGGTTTTGGAACTGAACTCAGAGAAGCATTGCCATGAATTTTGTTGGGATTTTAAGAGGCCAACATGAAAGTCGCTCTTGGAAACTGAGACCTAGGCCCCGGGTGGATTTCCACAGAGGACTGGGAAACTCAGCAAGGATATCACATGATTTTATTCTTAAAGAAATGGCAGCCATAGTTGAGAGTCAAAACACACATGGACCTCACATTGTAGACCTCAATGGGCCTGGCCTAATGTGACCTTTTTCCACTCTTTGGGAAGCCTTGCCTTTTAGAGTTCTCCAGAGATTTCATTGAAATGAGCTTCCTCACCATTTAATGTTTGCTGCATGAATTGAAACCCACAGTGCCTCCAACTTCATGCTTGAAAAATGGCTAAATAAATACCATGAAATTTTTGAAATTCCTATGACCAGGTGGCACTGGAGAAACATTGGATGTCCTGTTGCTGATTATGAGTATACCAGACAGTGCCTTGATTTACTGAGTTTCATGAAAATGGTGTAGAACAGAGATGCCAGTAAGTTGGAGCCTGCTGAGTAGTGGGTCTGGAGCAGTGGTGGGGAGGTGTTTGATAAAACATCCGTGGTAGGGCCATGTGGATCTACCATTGAATTCCAAATGGCTTGTAACTGACATGGTGCAGCCAGCAGACCCTTATATGTAAAGGCATCTTGTTATATGGAGAGTCTTCAGAGGAAAATGAAGAATCAGGTTGATATGGACAAGGGGGCAATGGGCCAAGCTGTGAGAGATAGAAGCCTAGTTGGTGCATTCCCTTGCAGACCCTGACCAACCACATGTGACACAACTCCCTCCAGCACTGTATCCCAGTTTAGCTCCTAGTATTTCGTGAAACAAATACCAAACTCACAGTGCAGTAGCAAAAACACCACAAAAAGTGGAGGAGGACCAAATGGCTTCACAGTCCACACGGGGAGACACTTAGTCTCCAGTGGCCTCAGTTAACCTACAAAGAGAGGAATCAGCACTGCTTCATCTAGTTCTTTGGAAAATAAGAAACCATGTCCTCCAGGTCACATAGATGCAGACCCAGCTCTCATAGTCTCACTACAAAGGAAGCCAAATCTCCTGAAAACAACATATATTTCAAGTGCGGAATCTCAGAGGAGTTTCTCAAAAAGTTTTTAGGCCAGCAGAGCTCCATGTTTGTGGAGTGTTTACCCTGTCCCTTAGTTTTGGAAACTTTTCTACCACCTCCAAGGTTGTGAACTCCTGAGCATTTTCCATTCCAGATATGTATTCACTGGTTTGGTAACTCTTCTCCTCTAATTGTGTCTTACTTGGGGTGAAGGTGATATCAAGGCATTCTTCTGGATGAGAGCGGGAGGAAATTGTGCAGCATATATTTACATACGCATTGGATTCATTTTCAAATTTTCCATTCAAAGTACTGAATCCCTGACACTAACCCATACTTGGTAGACTTAGACAGTTCATCCTAATATAATGGGGAAAATTAACACAACACAATAGAAATACAAGCACTTCAGAGGAGACATGTTGTATAGGTGGACTTGACATTTGTATTATATAAGGTAGGAGTTATAAATCTAGTCAAATTTTAACTGAAATATTCTCCATGTGTTTTTAAACTTAACAAATATGTGAATTCTTGTTTCCCTTTTCTGTAGCCTATTCACACATGTATATTTATATGCATATATAGAATCCTACCAGGTATCACATGTACATTTTTGTGAGGTGGCTGTCTTGGCAGATACAAATTGTGAGGAGAGTTCACTCATCCTAAATGCTGTTGGAAATGAAAATTCAACCTATAGGAGAGCGTCCTAGTACAACAACATTATACATAAACTCATGTTCAGTAAAATAAATATGTTTGCATCTGTGGATGATATATATTTACTGATGAATTTCGATTGGCATTTATATTGGTACTTTTTAATGTCTGTGAGTGTTGTGTGTGTGTGCGTGTGTGTGTGTGTGTATATATATATATATATATATATATATAGATAGATAGATAGATAGATATAGATATAGATATAGATATAGATATAGATATAGATATAGATATAGATGTAGATATAGATATAGATATACTCTCCAAATTTTTCAAAATATGGAATATATGTGTCTAATATACACTCTCTAAATTCATTCATGTTCATGTATGTGGATTTGTAATCAACTTTTCACAAGATTATAATCAGAAATATTCATCCACTTGAAATACATATTTGTTTCCTAGTACTGAAAACTAACTTCAGTGAATTGTGCATACAAATCCTAATTATTCTACAGTAACTGACCCAGTCTAACATCAATGCAAGTAGACTCCTATGGGACATGATATGTAATTTGTCATTCATTTGTATTCGACACTGCTACATTATTGTTTCCTCAGTTTTTGCACATCATAGGATATACATTTCATCCACAAGTTCACAAATTAATAGGCATTTGTTTCAACTTTAATCACTTCTTGCTTCAGAACACATGTATTGTCAGGGTTTCTTGAATGGTCTTTTCATGAGACTTCTTTCCAAACACATTATTTTGAATTTCCATAATCATTTTGAAGCAAAACTCACACACTCTTTATGATAAACCAAAACATTAATATTTCCATTAGATATATAACTGGTTGGAATGAATGATTGTATATCAATATACGACTTCCTTTAATTTTTCAGATATAAGTTCAATTCATTATTTAAAGATCAAAAAAGTTATATTATTTATTCACAGTATGGTCTATTGATGCTTTTTCTCTATGTTCATAGAAACAGGGTACACCTCTTTCTACCCCCGATTCTATTTTACATCTTCAATATATTGCTCCCAGAAATGGTGAAAGAAATACTCATGTCACCTCATTATCACAGTAATATTCTGGACAAAAAATGGAAAGGTCACACTTATGATTGTACCAAAGCCTAAATGGAAAGTGAACATGGATTTCTAAAAACATCCATTTCCAGGTTGCCTAATGCTGTCAATTGTCAATCCTATTGGTGACTACATTTTTGTTTTTTCCTAGTTTATATATTCAAACTCAACCCTGTTGAAAATGTCTAATTCTATCACTCACTTTATACTTTGCCTGATTTCGTAATGTTTCTATTGATATCTGCTTTTCTACATATTTTCCCCAGTTCAACATAGTGACTGACTCTTCATATGTGCTGAAATATACATTCACTCTATAACTGAAAGTCTATTGCTAAAGAACTTTTGGTCCAAATCCTATACTCACTCTTCTTCCGAAACCTACTGACTATCTTCCTAATCCTACTGAATATCCCTTTTTGACTAGATGTTCTCTTCTAAATTCAATCATCCAATATACAAGGTCCTATGCCATTGTATATCGAATTATCTGAGACAAATTTGCAGAACATAATTCAAAGTTCAGTATCCCAATCAAGGGCAGAACACTTCTGGGCTTCAAATCATACCTAGATTTCTGTTTTCATACTTATATTTCACCTCAATATTCTTGTAAATATTTCAGGTTCCCAATACCATTATTCATCGCACAGAGTCATACGTAACCAAAATCAAACCTGTTTTTAACCCCGAGTATACACTGTTCCCTCAATCATTTTACAGAAGAGCAGGGACAGAGTGGTTCTTACAATACAGGAGAGTTGGGGACCTTCCACATGAAGAGAACCTCAAATGTCCATGCACAAATGATACCTGGAGAAGATGTAAGCAGGTATGAAGCACCTGAGAGAGCAAAAGTCATCTTCCATGGCAAACAACCTGGTCAGGATGAAGGGATGTGTCTGAATAGGCCTCTCTCTTCTTATTGTAGAGAACATGGACCAAACCAGGCCTGGGTGGAGAGCTGTTCCCGGGTGCCAATGGTTGATATACATTCTACCTTATGAAATTGTCACAGGAAGTAGGGGCAAACTCCATCTTATGTTACCCTTGGAAGCAACTGTTAGGACAAAGTGGTTGCCAAGGCAGTGACCTCATTCAGTTCCAAAGAATGTGAGATACCTCAGTTCCTTGGTGATGGAACTCTCTGAACTTGGTATCCAAGAAGCCAGGCAGCCAGAGGCAGTCCCAGTCCCAGTCCCATTGGGCTCACTTGTTTGGATTTACCAAGGACACAGTCAGTTTTCTTGGTACCTAATGATGTGAGGAAGGCCAAATGCCAGGAGAGCTCTGAAGATGGACCTTTCCTGAGAAAACAGGTAGTGGCTAACCACTTTTTCCTGACTTCTTCACAGAGTTGTTCAAGGAAACAAGATCGGAGAGAAGACAGGACATTTCGGGGGAACATAGTATGGCCCACCAGTCAGAGGACACCCCAGATAGTCACAGAACTACTTGGGGGAAGGAGGTGCCTTTGTGGGAGTGGGTGTGGGTTTGTTGTTTTGTCTCATGTTCTGAGAATAGATAGGAAAGTAGGTTTGTTTGGTTTGGAGTGGACAGTTTCTAGTAAGTCATTTGACACGGCGAGTGTTTCTGTTTCTGTGTATTCCCCTGTGTCCATTGTTGTAGACATTAGAAAAGAGAATGCTTTAATGGATGTGTCCTGTCTAGTATAAATCTTCCCATAATTCATCCTGCCAATATATAAATGGACTGCAGCTTGTCTTATGGATGTGCAACATCTGCTATCTTTCTAAGTTGTTGTTTTCTTCCCGAATTCTGGCCACTCTCCAGAATAGGCTCATGGATTTGTGTCCTAAATATGTACCACCTCCAAGCTCTGTGACATGGCCATGTACTGGATAGCTGAAGAGAATGGCGAGCATCTCAGAAAACTCAGATATCAGTGTGACCAGAAAAGTCTCAGTGCAGAAAACCTGCTTTGGGCCTTTTGCTTACTTATTGTTGTGTTGCACTGAATGTCAGGAAGGTCTTTGCCTCAGGCCACCCCTTTGTGAAGCCTGAAGAAAACAGTTTTCAAATGGAAATGAATGGGCCTCACCTGTGGTTCTTTGCTTAATTGCTTTGGAAAGGGATGTGTCTTTATCAGCCTCTTGGTCCTGTGTGTGGCCGTGACTTAGATTCTCAGCACCTGAAGGATCTTAAGAATGATCCCATGTGAGCTTCCAAAACCAAAATGGCAAAAAATATCATTCATTGTGGATGAAGACTCTTGCCTTCCTCTGTTAGGTTCCTGCACTCCAACAAATGAGAATAGGGATTCTGTGAGTCAAATGAGTTCTTCAAAGCCCTGCAGAGGTGCTTGTGTTTTCGCATGACTCGAAATCACCTAAAGAATCGATACCTAAATTCAGTAGGCCTCAAATTGGAGAAACACAGAAGTATTAACGGCAGGCTTATTTGTTCACTCCTCATTCACACAAACGGTTTCCAGGCTACCCTGACTTTAGGCAAATGAGGGGCAAACGAGCTGATTTTGGACACTGTCTTGGGCTGCGCCCCTAATGGAAACCTCAAGCCAGAGGTTAAGATGATTGACTATATGGAATAAGATGAGGGCCATGTGGGAGTGTTTTGGTTTTAATTTTGGTCATTTGTGTGGCATTGGAAAAAATGACTGGGTGTACGTGGGCTTGAAATCTGGTGTCATTCCCCTTAGAGACTGGGTTTTGGAACTGAACTCAGAGAAGCATTGCCATGAATTTTGTTGGGATTTTAAGAGGCCACGCATGAAAGTCACTCTTGGAAACTGAGACCTAGGCCCCGGGTGCATTTCCACAGAGGCCTGGGAATTTCAGCAAGGATATCACATGATTTTATTCTTAAAGAAATGGCAGCCATAGTTGAGAGTCAAAACACACATGGACCTCACATTGTAGACCTCAATGGGCCTGGCCTAATGTGACCTTTTTCCACTCTTTGGGAAGCCTTGCCTGTGAGAGTTCTCCAGAGAATTCATTGAAATGAGCTTCCTCACCATTAAATGTTTGCTGAATGAATGGAAACCCCCATTGCCTCCAACTTCATGCTTGAAAAATGGCTAGATAAATACCATGAATTTTTTGAAATTCCTATGACCAGGTGGCACTGGAGAAATATTGGATGTCCTGTTACTGTTCATGAGTATACCAGACAGTGCCTTGATTTACTGAGTTTCATGAAAATGGTGTAGAACAGAGATGCCAGTAATTTGGAGCCTGCTGAGTAGTGGGTCTAGAGCAGTGGTGGGGAGGTGTTTGATAAAACATCCGTGGTAGGGCCATGTGAATCTACCATTGGATTCCAAATGGCTTGTAACTGACATGGTGCAGCCAGCAGACCCTTATATGTAAAGGCATCTTGTTATATGGAGAGTTTTCAGAGGAAATTTAAGAATCAGGTTGATATGGACAAGGGGGCATTGGGGCAAGCTGTGAGAGATAGGAGCCTAGTTGGTGCATTCTCTTGCAGACCCTGACCCACCACACGTGACAGAACTCCCTCCAGCACTGTGTCCCAGGTTAGCTCCTAGTATTTCGTGAAACAAATACCAAACTCACAGTGCAGCAGCAAAAACACCACAAAAAGTGGAGGAGGACCAAATGGCTTCACAGTCCACACGGGGAGACACTTAGTCCCCAGTGGCCTCAGTTTACCTACAAAGAGAGGATTCAGCACTGCTTCATCTTGTTCATTGGAAAATAAGAAACCATGTCCTCCAGGTCACATAGATGCAGACCCAGCTTTGATGGTCTCACTACAGAGGAAGCCAAATCTCCTGAAAACAACATATATTTCAAGTGCGGAAGCTCAGAGGCAGTTTCTCAAAAAGTTTTTAGGCCAGGAGAGTTCCATGTTTGTGGAGTGTTTACCCTGTTCCTTAGTTTTGGAAACTCCTCTACCACCTCCAAGGTTGTGAACTCCTGAGCATTTTCCATTCCAGATATGTGTTCACTGATTTTGTAACTCTTCTCCTCTAATTGTGTCTTACTTGGGGTGAAGGTAATGTCAAGGCATTCTTCTGGATGAGAGCGGAAGGATATTTGTGCATCATATATTTACATACACATTGGATTCATTTTCCAATTTTCCATTCGAAGTACTGAATCCCTAACACTAACCCATACCGAGTAGACTCAGACTATTCATCCTAATATAATGGGGAAAATTAACCCAACACAAAAGAAATACAAGCACTTTAGAGGAGACATGTTGTATAGTTGGACGTGACATTTGCATTATATTAGTTAGGAGATATAAATCTAGTCAAATTTTAATGGAAATATTCTCCATGTGTTTTTAAACTTAACAAATATGTGAATGTTTGTTTCCCTTTTCTGTAGCCTATTCACACAAGTATATTTATATGCATATATAGAATCCTACCAGGTATCACACGTACATTTTTGTGAGGTGGCTGTCTTGGCAGATACAAATTGTGAGAAGAGTTCACTCCTCCTAAATGCTGTTGGAAATGAAAATTCAACCTATAGGAGAGCGTCCGAGTAGAACAACATAATACATAAACTCATGTTCAGTAAAATAAATATGTTTGCATCTGTGGATGATATATATTTACTGATGAATTTCGATTCGCATTTATATTGGCACTTTTTAATGTCTGTGAGTGTTGTGTGTGTGTGTGTGTGTGTGTGTGTGTGTGTAGATATAGATATAGATATACTCTCCAAATTTTTCAAAATATGAAATATATATGTCTAACATACACTCTCTAAATTCATTCATGTTCATGTATGTGGATTTATAATCCACTTTTCACAAGATTATAATCAGAAATATTCACCCACCTGAAATACATATTTGTTTCCTAGTACTGAAAACTAACTTCAGTAAATGGTGCATACAAATCCTAATTATTCTACAGTAACTGACCCAGCCTAACATCAATGCAAGTAGACTCCTATGGGACATGATATGTAATTTGTCATTCATTTGTATTCGACACTGGTACATTATTGTTTCTTCAGTTTTTGCACATTATAGGATATACATTTCATCCACAAGTTCACAAATTAATAGGCATTTGTTTCAACTTTAATCACTTCTTGCTTCTGAACACATGTATTCTCAGGGTTTCTTGACTGGTCTTTTCATGAGACTTCTTTCCATACACATTATTTTGAATTTCCATAATCATTTTTAAGCAAAACTCACACACTCTTCATGATAAACCAAAACACTAATATTTCCATTAGATATATCACTGGTTGGAATGAATGATTGTATATCAATATACGATTTCCTTTAATTTTTCAGATATCAGTTCAATTCATTATTTAAAGTTCAAAAAAGTTATATTATTTATTCACAGTATGGTCTATTGATGCTTTTTCTCTATGTTCATAGAAACAGGGTACACCTCTTTGTACCCCGATTCTTATTTTACATCTTCAATATATTGCTCCCAGAAATGGTGAAAGAAATACTCATGTCACCTCATTATCACAGTAATATTCTGGACAAAAATGGAAAGGTCACACTTATGATTGTACCAAAACCTAAATGGAAGGTGAACATGGATTTCTAAAAACATCCGTGTCCAGGTTGCCTAATGCTGTCAATTATCAATCCTATTGGTGACTACATTTTTGTTTTTTCCTAATTTATATATTCAAACCCAACCCTGTTGAAAATGTCCAATTCTATCACTCACTTTATAATTTGCCTGATTTCGTAATGTTTCTATTGATATCTGCTTTTCTACATATTTTCCCCAGTTCAACATAGTGACTGACTCTTCATATGAGCTGACATTTACATTCACTCTATAACCAAAAGTGTATTGCTAAAGAACTTTTGGTCCAAATCCTATACTCACTCTTCTTCCTAAACCTACCGACTATCTTCCTAATCCTACTGAATATCCCTTTTTGACTGGATGTTCTCTTCTAAATTCAATCATCCATTGTACAAGGTCCTATGCCATTGTATATCGAATTATCTGAGACAACTTTGCAGAACATAATTCAAAGCTAAGTATCCCAATCAAGGGCAAAACCCTTCTGGGCTTCAAATCATACCTAGATTTCTCTTTTCATACTTATATATCACCTCTATATTCTTGTAAATATTGCAGGTTACCAATACCATTATTCATCGCACAGAATCGTTCGTAACCCAAATCAAACCTGTTTTTTACCCCAAGTATACACTGTTCCCTCAATCATTTTACAGAAGAGCAGGGACAGAGTGGTTCTTACAATACAGGAAAGTTGGGGACCTTCCACCTAATGAGAACCTCAAATGTCCATGCAAAAATGATACCTGGAGAAGTTGTACGCAGGTATGAAGCAACTGAGAGAGCAAAAGTCATCTTCCATGGCAAACAACCTGGTCAGAATGAAGGGATGTTTCTGAATCTGCATCTCTCTTCTTATTGTAGAGAAGAGGAACCAAACCAGGCCTGAGTGGAAAGTTGTTCCCGGGTGCCAATGGTTGATATACATTCTACCTTATGAAAGTGTCACAGGAAGTAGGGGCAACCTCCATCAAATGTTTCCCTTGGAAGCAACTGTTAGGACAAAGTGGTTGCCAAGGCAGTGACCTCATTCAGTTCCAAAGAATGTGACATACCTCATTTCCTTGGTGATGGAACTCTCTGAACTTGGTATCCAAGAAGCCAGGCAGCCAGATGCAGTCCCAGTCCCAGTCCAAGTGGGCTCACTTGTTTGGATTTCCCAAGGACAGAGTCAGTTTTCTTGGTACCTAATGATGTGAGAATGGCCAAATGTCAGGAGAGCTCTGAAGGTGGACCATTTCTGAGAAAACAGGTAATGGCTAACCACTTTTTCCTGACATCTTCACAGAGTTGGTCAAGGAAACACAATCTGAGAGAAGACAGGCCATTTCGGGGGAACATTGTATGGCCCACCGGTCAGAGGACACTCCGGATAGTCACAGACCTACTTGGGGGAAGGAGGTGCCTTTGTGGGAGTGGGTGTGGGTTTGTTGTTTTGTCTCATGTTCTGAGAATAGATAGGAAAGGCGGTTTGTTTGGTTTGGACTGGACAGTTTCTAGTAAGTCATTTGACACGGCGAGTGTTTCTGTTTCTGTGTATCCCACTGTGTCCGTTGTTGTAGACATTAGAAAAGAGAATGCATTAATGGATGTGTCCTGTCTAGTATAAATCTTCCCATAATTCATCCTGCCCAATATATGAATGGACTGCAGCTTGTCTTATCAATGTGCAACACCTGCTATCTTTCTAAGTTGTTGTTTTCTTCCTGAATTCTGGCCACTCTCCAGAATAGGCTCATGGATTTGTGTCCTAAATATGTACCACCTCCAAGCTCTGTGACATGGCCATGTACTGGATAGCTGAAGAGAATGGCGAGCATCTCAGAAAACTCAGATATCAGTGTGACCAGGATAGTCTCAGTGCAGAAACCCTGCTTTGGGCCTTTTGCTTACTTATTGTTGTGTTGCACTGAATGTCAGGAAGGTCTTTGCTCAAGCCACCCCTTTGTGAAGCCTGAAGAAAACAGTTTTCAAATGGAAATGAATGGGCCTCACCTGTGGCTCTTGCTTAATTGCTTTCGAAAGGGATGTGTCTTTATCAGCCTCTTGGACCTGTGTGTGGCTGTGACTTAGATTCTCAGCACCTGATGGATCTTAAGAATGATCACATGTGAGCTTCCAAAACCAAAATGGCAAAAAATATCATTCATTGTGGATGAAGTCTCTTGCCTTCCTCTGTTAGGTTCCTGCACTCCATCAAATGAGAATAGGGATTCTTTGGGTCAAATGAGTTCTTCAAAGCCCTGCAGAGGTGCTTGTGTTTTTGCATGACTCTAAATCACCTAAAGAATCGATATCTAAAATCAGTAGGCCTCAAATTGGAGGAACACAGAAGTATTAACGGCAGGCTTATTTGTTCATTCCTGGTTCACAGAAACTGTGTCCAGGCTACCCAGACGTTAGGCAAATGAGGGGCAAACGAGCTGATTTTGGACACTGTCTTTGGCTGGGCCCCTCATGGAAACATCCAGCCAGTGGTTAAGATGATTGCCTATATGGAATAAGGTGAGGGCCATGTGGGAGTGTTTTGGTTTTAATGTTGGTCATTTGTGTGGCATTGGAAAAAATGACTGGTTCCACGTGGGCTTGAACTCTGGTGTGATTCCCCTTAAACACTGGGTTTTGGAACTGAACTCAGAGAAGCATTGCCATGAATTTTGTTGGGATTTTAAGAGGCCACGCATGAAAGTCGCTCTTGGAAACTGAGACCTAGGCCCCGGGTGGATTTCCACAGAGGCCTGGGAATCTCAGCAAGGATATCACATGATTTTATTCTTAAAGAAATGGCAGCCATAATTGAGAGTCAAAACACACATGGACCTCACATTGTTGACCTCAATGGGCCTGGCCTAATGTGACGTTTTGTCCATTCTTTGGGAAGCCTTGCCTGTGAGATTTCTCCAGAGATTTCATTGAAATGAGCTTCCTCACCATTTAATGTTTGCCTAATGAATTGAAACCCACAGTGCCTCCAACTTCATGCTTGAAAAATGGCTAGATAAATACCATGAAATTTTTGAAATTCCTATGACCAGGTGGCACTGGATTAACATTGGATGTCCTGTTGCTGATCATGAGTATACCAGACAGTGCCTTGATTTACTGAGTTTCATGAAAATGGTGTAGAACAGAGATGCCAGTAATTTGGAGCCTGCTGAGTAGTGGGTCTAGAGCAGTGGTGGGGAGGCGTTTGATAAAACATCCGTGGTAGGACCATGTGCATCTACCATTGGATTCCAAATGGCTTGTAACTGACATGGTGCTGCCAGCAGACCATTATATGTAAAGGCATCTTGTTATATGGAGAGTTTTAAGAGGAAAATTAAGAATCAGGTTGATATGGACAAGGGGGCAATGGGGCAAGCTGTGAGAGTTAGAAGCCTAGTTGGTGCATTCTCTTGCAGACCCTGACCCACGACACGTGACACAACTCCCTCCAGCACTGTGTCTCAGTTTAGCTCCTAGTATTTCGTGAAACAAATACCAAACTCACAGTGCAGCAGGAAAAACACCACAAAAAGTCGTGGAGGACCTAATGGCTTCACAGTCCACACGGGGAGACACTTAGTCCCCAGTGGCCTCAGATTACCTACAAAGAGAGGATTCAGCACTGCTTTATCTTGTTCATTGGAAAATAAGAAACCATGTCCTCCAGGTCACATAGATGCAGACCCAGCTTTGATGGTCTCACTATAAAGGAAGCCAAATCATCTGAAAACAACATATATTTCAATTGCGGAAGCTCAGAAGCAGTTTCTCAAAAAGTTTTTAGGCCAGCAGAGCTCCATGTTTGTGGAGTGTTTACCCTGTCCCTTATTTTTGGAAACTCCTCTACCACCTCCAAGGTTGTGAACTCCTGAGCATTTTCCATTCCAGATATGTATTCACTGATTTTGTAACTCTTCTCCTCTAATTGCGTCTTACTTGGGGTGAAGGTAATATCAAGGCATTGTCCTGGATGAGAGCGGGAGGATATTTGTGCAGCATATAATTACATACACATTGGATTCATTTTCCAATTTTCCATTCAAATACTGAATCCCTGAAACTAACCCATATCTAGTAGACTCAGACTATTCATCCTATTATAATGGGAAAAATTAACCCAACACAATAGAAATACAAGCACTTCAGAGGAGACATGTTGTATAGTTGGACTTGACATTTGCATTATATAAGGTAGGTGTTATAAATCTATTCAAATTTAAATGGAAATATTCTCCATGTGTTTTTAAATTTAACAAATATGTGAATTCTTGTTTCCCTTTTCTGTAGCCTATTCACACATGTATATTTATATGCATATATAGAATCCTACCAGGTATCACACGTACATTTTTGTGAGGTGGCTGTCTTGGCAGATACAAATTGTGAGAAGAGTTCACTCCTCCTAAAACTGTTTTAAATGAAAATTCAACCTATAGGAGAGCGTCCTAGTAGAACAACATTATACATAAACTCATGTTCAGTAAAATAAATATTTTTGCATCTGTGGATGATATATATTTACTGATGAATTTCTATTGGCATTTATATTGGTACTTTTTAATGTCTGTGAGTGTTGTGTGTGTGTGTGTGTGTGTGTGTGTGTGTGTATAGATATAGATATAGATATAGATATAGATAGATATAGATATACTCTCCAAATTTTTGAAAATATGGAATATTTTTGTCTTATTTTGCACTTCCTAAATTTTTCATATTCATGAATGTGTATTTATAATCATCTTTTCTCAAGATTATTCTCAGAAACATTCATATACCCTACTAGACTCTGACTACTAATACTAATATAATGGAGAAAAATATCATAAAACAGAATAGAAATACAAGCATTTCAGAAGGGACATGGTGTATAGTTGGACTTGCCTTTTGCATGTTATAAGGTAGGAGTTATAAATCTATTCAATTTGCTGAAATACTTTTCCATGTGTTATTTTTTTTTGACACAAAACAAAATTTAATCTTCGAAAACTAAATAAAATTGACACATCCTTAACCAAGCTAATGAAGAAAAAAAACCTCAAATTACTAAAATTAAGGATCGTAGAAGAACTTTTAGAGAGTACACAACTAAAATAAAGAGAATAATTGAAAACTAATTTGAAAATTTATACTCTAATAAATTAAAATACAATGATGACATCAATAAAATTTTAGAGATATACCCAAACTGAATTAGTAGGACATGAACAATTTAAACAAATCAATTTCAAGCAATGAAATAGAAGTTGCTGTCAACAGCCTACCAATCAAGCAAAGCCCAGGAACAGACAGATTCTCAGTCAAGTTCTACAAGACCTTCAAAGAAGCATTCATCACAATACTCCTCAAATTATTCCATAAAATAGAAAAGCATGGAACTCCTCCAAACTCATTTCATGAGGCTAGTATCACTCACATACCAAAATCAGACAAAGACACATCAAGGAAAGAAAACTTTAGAGCAATATTCCTGACAAACATATATACAAAAATTCTCAATAAAATTCTTTTTTTTAAGCCAAAGTTAATCAAAAGGGATAAAGAGGGACACTACACACTATTCCATGTGTTTTTAAAGTTAAGAAATATATGAATTCCTGTCTCCCTTTCTCTGTAGCCTATTAAGCACATGTATTTTTATATGCACAAATAGAATCCTACCTGGTTTCACACGTACATTCTTGTGAGGTGACTGACTTGGCAGATACTATTTGTGAGAAGAGATCACTCCTCCTAAATGCTGTTGGTACAGAAAATTCAACCCATGGGTGAGCTTCCTAGATGAACATCATTCTACATACATCCATGTTCAGTAAAATGAATATTTTGGGATATGCGGATGAGTTATTTTTCATGATGAATTTCGATTGACATATATATTGTGACATTATAATGTGTGTGTGTTTGTGTGTCTATATATATATATATATATATATATATATATATATATATATATAGTCTCCAGATTTTCCAAAATATGAAATATATGTCTTCTTATACACCGCCTGAATTCATTCATATTCATATATGTGGATTTATAATTAACTTTTAACAAGTTTATTCTCAGAAATATACATCCACTGACATACATATTTGTTTCCTAGTACTGAAAACTAACTTCAGGGAAGGGTTCTTACAAATCCTAATATTTCTAGAGTAACTGACCAAGTTTAACATCAATGCAAATACATTCCTATTTGATATGATGTGTTTGTTAAAGTTCATTTTTATTCAAACTTGGTACGTTATTATTTATTCAGTTTATGGACATCATAAAATATATCCCTTCATTCACAAGTTCACAAATTTATAAATATTTGGTTCACTTTCAATCACTTCCTCCTTTGTAACACATATATTCCTTCATGTTTCTTGACGGGTCTTTTCACTGGACTTCTTTCTAAACACGTTATTTTCGATTGAATAATCATTTTTGAAGCAAAACTCACACACCATTCATGATAAACGGTAACCCTAATAATACCATTAGATATATAACTGGTTGGAATTAATGTACGAATATCAATATATGATTTCCTCTATATTTTCAGATATTAAAACAATCCATTATTTAAATTTGGAACCAGTCATATAATTTTTTCACAGAATGGTCTATTAATGCATCATCTCTATATTCATCAACACAGGGTAAACCTATTAGTATCCCCAGTACTAATTCATATGTTTTCAAAATATTGCTCCCAGAAAAGGTGGAAGAAATACTCATGTCACCTGATCTACATATACATATTATCACAGTAATATTCTGGACACAAAATGCAAAGGTCACCGTTATGATTGCAATAAAGCCTCAATGGAATGTGAACATGGATTACTAAAAACATCCATGCCCAGTTTGCCTAATGCTCTCAAATGTCAATCCAATTGGTGACTACATTTTTGTTTCTTTTTAAGATTATGTATTCAACCTCAACCCTGTTGAAAATGTCTAATCCTATCACTCACGTTATACTTTGCCTGATTTCCTAATGTCTCTATTGATGTCTGCTTTCCTACATATTTTTTCCCAGTTCATCATTGTGCCCGACTTTTCACATATGGTGCCATTAATATTCACTCTCTAACCGAAACCTATTGCTAAAGAACTTTTGGTCCAAATCCTAGACTCACTCTTCCTCCTAAACCTACTGACTATCTTTCTAATCCTACACACTATCCCCTTTTCACTGGATGTTCTCTTCTACATTCAATCATCTGAGGTACAGGGTCTTATGCCATTGTATATCGATTTAACTGAGACCTCGGTGCAAAACATTACTCAAGCTAAGGATCCCAATCAAGGGCCCAAATCCTTCTGGGCTTAAAATATTACCTAGATTTCTGTTTTTATACTTATATTTTACCTCTATATTCTTTTAAATATCGCTGGTTCCCAATACCATTATTCATCCAGCAGAATGATTCCTAAGCCAAATGGAACATGCTATTAACCCTAACCATACAATGTTCCCTCAATCTCACTTTACAGAAGAGGAGGGATAAAGCTGATATTACAATACAGGAAGTTAGGAGATCTTCCACCTGCTGAGTACCTCAAAATCCATGCAGAAATAATCCCTGGAGAAGATGTTGGCAGCTATGAAAGACCTGAGAGAACAAAAGTCATATTCCATGGCAAACAGCATGGTCAGGATGAAAGGATGTGTCTGAGTCATCTCTCTATTTTTAATGCAGGGAAGATGGACCAAAGCAGGCCTGTGTGGAGAGCTGTTCCCAGGTGACTATGGTTTCTATACCATTCTAACATGTGAATGTATCACAGGAAGTAGGGCAGCCTCCATGTCAGGAGACACTAGGACGCAACAGTTAGGACAAAGTGGTGGCCAAGACAGGGACCTCATTTATTTCCTGAAGGTAGTGACCTCACCTCATTTCCTTGGTGATGGAACTCTCTGAATTTTGTGATCCAGGAAGCCAGGCACCCAGAGCCAGTCCCAGTCCCAGTTGCAGTGGGCTCACTTGTTTGGATTCACTAAGGACAGAGTCAGTCTTTCTTGGTACCTACTGATGTAAGGGTTGCCAAATACCAAGAAAGCTCTGAAGAGGGGTCTTTCCTGAGAGGACAGGAATTGGCTCACCACTGCGTCCTTACAACTTCACAGAGTTGACCAAGGAGACCAGATGTGAGACAGAAAGGCCATTTCTGGGGAACATCATATGGCCTACCAGTCAGAGGACACTCCAGATAGTGACAGACCTACTTGTGGGAAAAAGTTGCATTTGTGGGTGTTGGTTTGTGTTTGTGGTTTTTTTCTCATATTCTGAGAATAGGTAAAAAAGGAGGTTTGTTTGGTTTGAAGTGGACTGTTTCCAGTAAGTCATTTGACAAGGAGACTGTTTCTATGTCTGTGTATCCCACTGTATTTTTCTTTGTAGATATTAGAAAAAAATAGCTCATTGGTTGTGTCCTGTCTAGTAGAAAGCTTCCCAGCATGCATCCTCTCCAATTAATGAATGGACTGAGGCTTGCCTTATCCATGGGCAACACCGGCTATCGACCTAATTTTCCATTTTTTCATGAATTCTGGCCACTCTCAAGATTAGTATCATGTATTTTTGTACAAGATATGTACCACCTCCAAGCTCTGTGACATGGCCATGTACTGGATAGCTGAAGGGAATGGCGAGCATCTCAGAAAACTCATATATCAGAGTAACCAGGAAAGTCTCCGTGGAGAAACCCTGCTTGGGGCCTTTTGATTACCTATTGTTCTGTTGCTCTGAATGTCAGAAAGGTCTTTGCCTTAGGCCACCCCTTTGTGAAGCCTGAAGAGAACAGTTTTAAAATGGAAATGAATGGGCATCACCTGTGGCTCTTTGCTTCATAGCTTTGGAAATGGATGTGTCTGAATCAGCCTCTTGGCCCTGTGTGAGCCTGTGGTTTAGATTTTCAGCACCTGATGAATCTAAAGAAAGATCCCATGTGGGCATCCAAAACCTAAATGGAAAAAAGATCAGTGATTGTGGATGATGCCTCTCGCCTTCCTCTGTAAGATTCCTGACCTCCATCAAGTGAGAATAGGGATCATTTGTGTCAAATAAGTTCTTCAAAGGGCTGCAGAGGGGAGACAATAGGTGCTTGGGATTTCTTATAACTCCAATTCACACTAAAAATCTATACCCCACAGTCAGTATGCCTCAAATTTGAGAAGTGGAGTAGTATTAACAGCAGGCCTATTTGATCACTTCTGTTTCACACTAACGTTGTCCAGGCCACCCTGACTTTAGGCAAATGAGGGGCAAGGGAGTTTATTTTTGACACTGTCTTGGGCTGTGCCCCTCATGGAAACCTCCAGCTAGAGGTTATGATTAGTGTCTATATAAAAGATGAAGAGGGCCTTGTGAGAGTGTTTTGGTTTTAATTGTCATCATTTGTGTAGCAATTGGAAGAGATGCCTGGGTCCACCTGGGCTTGAACTCTGTTGTGATTCCCCTTAGAGACTGAGTTGTGTAACTGACCTCAGAGAAGTATTGCCATGAATTGTGTTGGGATTTCAGGAGGCCACACATGAGATTCACCATTGGAATCTGAGATCTTGGCCCAGGGTGACTTTACACAGAGCACTGGGAATCTAAGCCAGGATATCACAAGATTTTATTCTGAAAGATTCCAGCCATAGTTGAGAGTCAAAACACACATGCAACTCACATTGTAGACCTCAATGGGCCTGGCTTCATGAGACCTTTTGCCCACTCTTTGTGAAGCCTTGCCTGAGAGAGTTCACCAGAGCTTTCATTGAAATGAGATTCCTAACCATTTATTGGTTCCTGTATAAATTGAATCCCACAGTGCCTCCAACTTCATTATTGAAAAATATCTAGATATATACCATGAATTTTTTGAAATTACCATGACCAGGTGGCACTGGAGAACATTTGGATGTCCTGTTGCTAATCATGATTGTACCAGACAGTGCCTTAATTGACTGTGTTTCATGAAAATGCTGTAGAACATAGATGCCAGTAAGTTGGAGCCTGCAGACTAGTGGGCATAAAGCAGTGGAGTGTAGGTGTGTGAAAAAACATCAGTTGTGCGTCCACGTGGATCTGGCATTGGCTTAGAAATGACTTGTCACTGACATGGTACATCCAGCAGACCCTTCTATGTAAAGGCATCTTGTTATATGGAGAGGATTCCTGCCAATGATCAGAATAAGGGGGCTATTGTCGAGTTGAAAAGCTATGTGGGATTTAAGCCTCATTGGTGCATTTTACTGCAGACCCTCACCCACCACATATGAGAGTACATCCTCCAGCACTGTGTCCCAGTGGAACTCCTTGTATTTCGTGAAGCCAATACCAAACTCACAGTGCAGCAGTAAGAAACACCACGAAAGTGGAGCATGAACAAATGGCTTTACAGACAACAGGGTTAGATACTTAGACCCCAGTGGCCAAAGTTTACCTACAAATAGAGAATTCAGCACTGCTGCCTCATGTCCACTAGAAAATAAGGAACGATGTCATCCAGGTCACATAGATGGAGACCCAGCATTGATGGTCTCACTACAAAGGAAGCAAAAGCTCCTGACAAAAACATATTTCAACTGCCCAACCTCAGAGGCAGTTTCTCAAAAAGTCATTAGGCCAGCAGAGCTCCATGTTTGTGAAGTGTTTACCCTCTCCCTTTTTGTAAACTGTTCTACCTCCTACAAGTTTGTGAAGTTCTGAGCATTTTCCTTTCCACATATGTATTCACAGATTTTCTAACTCTTCTCCACTAATTGTGTCTTATTTGGGGCGAAGGTAATGTCAAAGCATTGTTCTGGCTGAGAGTGGGAAGATTTTTGTGTAGCACATATTTGCATACATATTAGATTTATTTTCCTATTTTCCATTTGAAATACTGAATCCCTGACACTAACCCATACCCTACTAGACTCTGACTACTAAACCTAATATGATGGAGAAAAAGAAACCTAACAGAATAGAAATACAGGCCTTTCATAGGAGGCATGGTGTATACTTGGACTTGCCTTCTGCTTTATCAATGGTATGTGTTATAAATCTAGTCAACTTTTCATTGTAATACTTCTCCATGAGTTTTTAAAGTTAACACATATGTAAATTTCTGTCTCCCTTTCTCTGTAGCCTATTCATCAAATGTATTTTTTATGCATTTTTAGAATTCTAACTGGTATCACATGTACATTCTTGTGAGATCGCTTATTTTCGAAGATACAAATTGTGAGAAGAGATATCTCCCTCTAAATACAGATGGAACTGGAATTTACACCTATGGGTGAATTTCCTAGATGAACAATATTATGTATAAATAAATGTTCAGTAAAATGAATATTTTTGGATACGTGGATGATATATATTTCATGATGAATTTCGAATGGCATATATATTGCTACATTTTAATGTCTGTGTATGTGTGTATCTATCTATTTATCTATCTATCTATATAGATATAGATATCTACTCTTAAGATTTTCAAAATATGAAATATATGTGTCTTATTATACACTCCCTAAATAAACTCATGTGTGTGTATGTAGATTTATAATCAACTTTTCACAAAATTATTCTTAGAAATATTCATCCACCTTAAATACATATTTTTTCCTAGTACTGAAAAGTAAGTTAAGTGAATGGTGTATACAATTCGTAATATTTCTACAGTGACTGAACCAGTTTCACATCAATGTAAGTAGACACCTATGGGACCATGATGTGTATTTTGAAGTTCATTTTTATTCAGACACTGGTACATTACTATTTCTGCAGTTTATGGACATTATAGGATATATCCTTTCATCCACAATTTCACAAATTTATAGGCATTTGGTTCACTTTCAATCACTTCCTACTTCAGAACACATGTATTCCTCCATGTTTCTTGACTGTTCTTTTCATGAGATTCTTTCCAAACACAGTATTATTGATTTCCATAATCACTTTTGAAGCCAAACTCACACACTCTTCATGATAAACCATAACCCTAATATTACCATTAGATGTATAACTGGTTGGAATGAATGTATGTATATCAATATAAGATTTCCTATATATTTTCAGATATCAATTCAATCCATTATTTAACGTTTGAACCAGTTATATTATTTATTCACAGTATGGTCTATTAAGGCATCATCTCTATATTCGTAGACCAATGGTATACCTATTTGTATCCCCAATACTAATTTTTAAGTCTTTAAAATATTGCTTTCAGAAATGGTGGAAGAAATACTGTAGTCACCAGATATACATATACATTTCATCACAGTAATATTCCTGAAACAAAATGCAAGGGTCACACTTATGATTGTATCAAAGCCTATATTGAAAGTGAGCATGTATTACTAACAACATCCATGCCCTGATTAACTAATGATCTCAAATACCATTCCTATTGGTGACTACATATTTGTTTCTTCCTAAGATTATATATTGAAACTGAACCCTGTTAAAAATGTCTTATCCTATCACTCACTTTGTACTTTGCCTTATTTCCTAATGTCTCTATTGATATCTGCTTTCCTACACATTTTCCCCAGTTTATCACTGTGACTGACTGTTCACATATGCTGACATTTACACTCACTCTCTAATCAAAACTCTATATCTAAAGAACATTTGGTCCAACTCCTCGACTCACTCAAATGGATTCTTCAAAGCCCTGCAGAGGGTAGCCCATAGTTGCTTGAGTTTTCTCATGACCCCAATTCACATAAAGAATCTATACCCCACAGAGAATAGGCCTCAAATTGGAGAAGTAGAGCAGTATTATTGGCAGGCCTGTTTGATCACTACTGCTTGACAGGAAGAGTTTCCATGCCACCCTGACTTTAGGCAAATGAGGGGCATGTGAGCTTATATTGGACACTGTCTTAAGCTGCGCCCTTCATGGAAACCTCCAGCCAGAGGTTATGATGAGTCTCTAAATTGAAGAAGATGAGGGCCATGTGGGAGTGTTTTGGTTTAATTGTGGTCATTTGTGTGGTGGTTGGAAGAGATGACTGGGTCCACCTGTGCTTGAACTCTGGAGTGATTCCCCTTAGAGACTAAGTTCTGGAACAGATCTCAGAGAAGTATTGGCATGAATTGTGTTGGGATTTTAGGAGGCCACGCATGAGAGTTGCCCTTGGAGACTGAGATCTAGGCCCAGGATAGCTTTCAAAGAGCACTGGGAATCTCAGCCAGGATATCACATGACTTTATTCAGAAAGACTTGGAAGCCATAGTTGAGAGTCAAAACAAACATGGCCCTCAATTGTAGACCTCAATGGGCCTGGCTTAATGTGACCTTTTGGCCACTCTTTGGGAAGCCTTGCCTGTGAGAGTTCTCCCGAGCTTTAATTGAAATGAGCTTCCTCAACATTTCATGGTTCCCGAATGAATTGAATGCCACAGTGCCTCCAAATTTATCTTTGAAAATTGGCTAGATAAATACCATGAAATTTTTTAAATTCTTGTGAACAGGTGGCACTGGAGAACCTTTGGATGTCTACTGCTGATCACGAGTGTACCAGACATTGCATTGATTGACTGGGTTTCATGAAAACGGTGAGAACAGAGATGCCAGAATGTTGAGGCCTGCTGACTAGTTGGCCTAGAGCAGTGGTGGGCAGGTGTATGATAAAACATCTGTCGTTGGGCCATGTGGATCTGCCATTGGCTTCCAAATGCCTTGTGACTGACATGGTGCAGCCAGCAGAACCATACAAGTTAAGGGACCTTATTATATGGAGAGGTTTCAGGGCAATATTCAGAATCAGGTTGATATGGACATGGGTGCAAGCTTTTGGGGATAGAAGCCTGGTTGGTGCATTCTCCTGCAGACCCTCACCCACTACACGTGAGAGTACTCTCTATAGCACTGTGTCCCAGTTTTTCTTTTTGTATTTTGTGAAACCAATACCAAACTCCCAGTGCAGCAGTAAGAAACACCACGAAAAGTGAAGTATGACCAAATGGCTTCACAGACCACATGGTTAGACACTTAGACCCCAGTGGCCTCAGTTTACCTACAAATAGAGAATTCAGAACTGCTGCCTCATGTTCTATTGCAAATAAGGAACCATGTCATCCAGGTCACATAGATGCTGACGCAGCTTTGATGGTCTCACTACAAAGGAAGCGAAAGCTCCTGACAACAACAAATATTTCAAGGGCCCAAACTCAGAGGCAGTTTCTCAGAAATTAATTAGGCCACCAGAGCTCCATGTTTGTGAAGTGTTTACCCTTTACCTTACTTTTGGAAATTCCTCTACCACCTCCAAGGTTGTGAACTCCTGAGCATTTTCTTTTCCAGATATATATTCACAGATTTTCAAACTCTTCTCCACTAATTTTGTATTACTTGTGGTGAAGGAAATATCAAGGCATTTTTTTGGATGACAGTAGGAAAATTTTTGTCTAACAAATATTCGCATACATTAGATTCATTTTCCTATTTTCCATTTGAAATACTGAATCCCTGACACTAACCCATACCCTACTAGACTCTGACTACTAATCCTAATATGATGGAGAAAAAGAAACCTAACAGAATAGAAATACAGGCCATTCATAGGTGGCATGGTGTATACTAGGACTTGCCTTCTGCTTTATCAAGTGTATGTGTTATAAATCTAGTCAACTTTTCATTGTAGTACTTCTCCATGAGTTTTTAAAGTTAATACATATGTAAATTTCTGTCTCCTTTTCTCTGTAGCCTATTCATCTCATGTATTTTATTATGCATATTTAGAATCCTACCTGGTATCACACATACATTCTTGTGAGCTCACTGTTTTTGGATGATACAAATTGTGAAAAGAGATCACTCCCCCTAAATACTGATGGAACTGAAAATTCAACAAATTGGTGAATTTCCTAGATGAACAACATTATACATAAATCCATGCTCAGTAAAAAGAATATTTTTGGATATGAGGATGATATATATTTCATGATGAATTTTGATTGGCATATATATTGCTACATTTTAATGTCTGTGTTTTTATCTTTATAAATATATATATATATATATATATATATATATATATATATATATATATATATATACTCTCCAGATTTTTCACAATATTAAATATATGTGTCTTATTATTCACTCCCTAAATATATTTATATTCATGTATGTGGATTTGTAATCAAATTTGCACAAGATTATTCTCAGAAAAATTCATCCACATAAAATACATATTTATTTTCCAGTACTGAAAACAAACTTCGGTGAATTGTGCTTACAAATCCTAATATTTGCATGGTAACTGACCCAGTTTAACATTAATGCAAGTATAATCCTATGGGACATGATGTGTATTTTGAAGTTCATTTTTATTCAACAGTGGTACATTACTATTTCTTCAGTTGATGGATATCATAGGATATAACTTTTCATCCACAAGTTCACAAATCTGTAGGCATTTGGTTCACTTTCAATTACTTCCTGCTTCAGAACATATGTATTCCTCCATGTTTCTTGACTGTTCTTTTCATGATATTCTTTCCAAACACATTATTTTCGATTTCCATAATCATTTTTGAAGGAAAGAGGCGCCTTACTTACCCCCAGAAAGGTTCGTTGAGGTCTCCTTGTCCTGCGCTGCGTGATTCCCGGCCAATGCACCAAATGTAAGGTTCCGGCGAATGTTGGAGGAAGAGACCATCAAGAAACTGTGGCTCATGCAACAGTAAAAGGCGTTTATTGAGGATCCAATCCAGCATGCTGGGGCTACGTGCTCACTCAAGATGGGAGAGCATCCCAGAGTCCCGAGCAGGGGTTGAGCAGTGCTTAAGTACACTTTTTGGGCAGGGCGGGACTTTACATATATTACAGTCTCCTTTAAGAAATCATCATACACCACAGGAAAATCAAACAACAATTCCTAAACATGATTAGTTCATTTATTGGTGGGAACATGTAAGGCGGGAGTGATAGGTCAGTTCTAAAGCGGGGTACACATTCAAAATGATTGGTTTAGGCCCTGCAATGCCTCTGTGCCAGGCCTCACAGGGTCCTAGGTTATTAAAAAACCAGGCGGTCAGGGGGAATATTTACTGGGTACTCCGGGAATTGTCCTACAAGCTACAGAAATTTCAGGTTTTGCGTGTAGCATAGGAACTTAACAATACCTGGTCCTTTACATTTTAACACAAGCCTTGCTGCTTAAAAACTTTACAACACCCGGTCTTTTACACTTTAACTTTTACACTTTAATTTCAATTTCTTTTACCCTTACAGATCACTCCTGGTGCACAAGAAGGGTGTCCAAGCCACCCTGACTTTAGGCAAATGAGGGCCAAGGGAGCTTATTTTGGACACTGTCTTGGGCTGTGCCCCTCATGGAAACCTCCAGCCAGATGTTATGATGAGTGCCTTTATGGAAGAAGAGGAGGGCAATGTGGGATTGTTTTGGTATTAATTGTGGTCATTTGTGTGACGGTTGGAAGAGATGACAGGGTCCACCTGGGCTTGAAGTCTGGTGTGAATCCCCTTAGAGACTGAGTTCTGGAACTGACCTCAGAGAAGTATTGCATGAATTGTGTTTAAATTTTAGGAGGCCACGCATGAGAGTCGCTCTTATAAACTGAGATCAAGGCCCAGGGTGGCTTTCCACAGAGCACTGGGAATATCAGCCAAGATATCCCATGATTTTATTCTTAAAGACTTGGTAGCCATAGTTGAGAGTCAAAACACATATGGAACTCACAACATATACCTCAATGGGCCTGACTATATTTGACCTTTTGGCCACTCTTTGGGAAGCCTTGCCTATGAGAGTTCTCCAGAGTTTCATTGAAATGAGCTTCCTCAACATTGAGTGGTTCTTGAAACCCACAGTGCCTCCAACTTCATCCTTGAAAAATGGCTAGATAAATACCATGAAATTTTTGAAAATCCCATGACCAGGTGGAACTGGAGAATCTTTGGGTGTCCTGTTGCTGATCATGAGTATACTAGAGGGTGCCTTGATTGACTGGGTTTCATAAAAATAATGTAGAAAAAAGATGCCAGTAAGTTGGAGCCTGCTGAGTAGTGGGCCTAGAGCAGCGGTGGGCAGGTGTGCAGGTGTGTGATAAAACATCTGTGGTAGGTCCATGTGGTTTGGCCATTGGCTACCAAATGGCTTGTGAAGGACATGGTGCAGCCAGCAGACCCTTATTTGTAAAGGCATTTTGATATATGGAGAGGTTTCAGGGCAATTTTCAGAATCAGGTTGACATGGTCAATGGTGCAAGCTATGTGGGAAAGAAGCCTGGTTGGTGCATTCTCCTGCAGACCGTGACCCACCACAGTGACAGAACTCTCTCCAGCACTGTGTCCCAGTTGAAATTGTTGTATTTCGTGAAGCAAATACCAAAGTCCCAGTGTAGCAGCAAGAACCACAACAGAAAGTGGAAGAGGACCAAATGGCTTCACAGTCCACACGGGGTGACACTTAGCCCCCAGTGGCCACAGTTTACCTACAAAGAGAGAATTCAGCAATGCTGCCTCAGGTTCATTGGAAAATAAGAAACCATGTCCTCCAGGTCACCTAGATGCAGACCCAGCTTTGATGGGCTCACTATAAAGGAAGCTAAAGCTCCTGACAACAACATATATTTCAAGTGCCCAACCTCAGAGGCAGTTTCTCAAAAAGTATTTAGGCCAGCAGAGCTCCATGTTTGTGGAGTGTTTACCATGTCCCTTACTTATGGAAACTGCTCTATCACCTCCAAGGTTGGGAACTCCTGAGCGTATTCCATTCCAGATATGTATTCACGTATTTTCTAACTCTTCTCCTCTAATTGTGTATTACTTGTGGCAAAGGTAATGTCAAGGCATTGTTGTGGATGAAAGTGAGAAGATTTTTGTGTAGCACATATTTGCATACACATTGGATTCATTTTCCAATTTTCCATTCAAAATACTGAAGCCCTGACACGAAACTAAACCCTACTAGACTCTGACTACTATTCCTAATATGATGGAGAAAAATAACTCAAACAGAATAGAAATACAAGCAGTTCAGAAGAGGCATGGTGCATAGTTGGACTTGCCGTTTGCATTATGTAGGTTAGGTGTTATAAATCTAGTTAATTTTTAATTGAAATAGTTCTCCATGTGTTTTTAAAGTTAATGAATATGTGAATTCCTGTATCCCTTTCTCTGTAGCCTATTCAGCACATGTATTTTTATATGCACATATAGAATCCTACCTGGTATCACATATACATTCTTGTGAGGTGGCTGACTTGGAAGATACAAATTATGAGAAGAGATCACTCCTGCTAAATGCTGTTGGAGACTTTCAATATCTCCACATTAACGGGATCAGAAACACCAATTAAAACAGCTACATTCTACCTACTGAGGATCTTCTAGCAAAATTCCGTTGAAAGGAGACCTGCCGAGAATTAGAGCGGCGAGGGAGCCGGACGGAGCTGGCGGGAACCGTGGCAGCGGCACGGGAACCGGCGGGAGCTGAGGCGGCGCTGACGCAGGAGCCGGCGGGAGCCGCGCGGCGCGGGTCTCCCAGCTACAGCACCCACCAGTGCTGACGACTGAGGTCTCTTGCACCAGACACGGGGGCGTGGCTACCGGAAGAAAGAAACGCGATCAGTATGAAAAGACAAGGAAAGAAAGGACCACAAGCAATGCAGGTCAACTCAACTTTAGAAGAGGTAATATCTGCAGCAGATGGAATGTCAGATAAAGAATTCAGGATATACATGCTTCAGATGATCTGGAGTCTCAAAGAAGACATTAGACAGCAAAATCAGACAATGAAAGACCACTTCGACCACTTCGACAATAAATTACACAAACAAATCCAAGAAGCAAAAGATCAATTATACAGGGAGATAGAGGTTATAAAAAACAAACAAACAGAAATCCTGGAAATGCAGGAAACAATAAACCAACTTAAAAACTCAATTGAGAATACTACCAGCAGAGTAGAACACTTAGAAGATAGAACATCAGACAATGAAGACAAAGTATTTCAACTGGAGAAGAACATAGACAGCTCAGCAAAGCTGTTAAGAAACCATGAGCAGAACATTCAAGAAATATGGGATAACATAAAGAGACCCAACTTAAGGGTCATGGGGATACAGGAAGGTATTGAGGTCCAAACCAAAGGAATGACCAATCTATTCAACGAAATAATACGAGAAAACTTCCCAGACTTGAAGAATGAGACAGAATCCCAAATCCTAGAAGCCTACAGGACGCCGAATGTGCAAAATCATAAGAGAGCCACACCTAGACACATTATAATGAAGATGCCCAACATACAGAATAAGGAGAGAATTTTAAAAGCTACAAGAGAAAGGAAGCAGATTACATTTAGGGGTAAACCAATCAGGATAACAGCTGATCTTTCAACACAGACTCTGAAAGCTAGAAGATCCTGGAATAACATATTTCAAACGTTGAAAGAAAAGGCGTTCCAACCAAGAATTGTGTATCCCGCGAAATTAAGCTTCAGGATGGAAGATGAAATTAAAACCTTTCATGATAAACAAAAGTTAAAAGAATTTGCAGCTAGAAAACCAGCTCTTCAAAACATCCTCGGCAAAATATTACAGGAAGAGGATATGGAAAATATCAATGAAAACCAACAGCGGGAGGTAGTACAGTAAAGGTGGGGGGGAATAATCAAAGAGGAAAACAAACCATGTTTAATAACATAAATAAACAAATATGGCTGGAAGAACAAACCATATCTCAATAATAACTCTAAATGTTAATGGCTTAAACTCACCAATTAAGAGACACAGGCTAGCAGAATGGATCACTAAACAAGACCCAACAATATGCTGCCTTCAGGAGACACATCTGATAGGAAAAGACATACATAGACTGAAGGTGAAAGGTTGGGAAAAATCATATCACTCATATGGACTTCGCAAACAAACAGGAGTGTCCATACTCATTTCAAATAAAATAGATTTCAAGCCAAAGTTAATCAAAAGGGATGAAGAGGGACACTACATACTTCTCAAGGGAACCATACACCAACAAGACATAACAATCATAAATATATATGCCCCAAACAATGGTGCAGCTATGTTCATCAAACAAACTCTTCTCAAGTTCAAGAGTCTAATAGACCACCATACAATAATCATGGGAGACTTCAACACACCTCTCTCACCACTGGACAGATCTTCCAAACAAAAGTTGAATAAGGAAACTATAGAGCTCAATAACACAATTAATAACCTAGACTTAATTGACATATATAGAATATACCACCCAACATCAAGCAGTTACACTTTTTTCTCAGCAGCACATGGATCCTTCTCAAAAATAGATCATATATTATGTCACAGGGCAACTATTAGACAATATAAAGGAGTAGAGATAATACCATGCATATTATCTGATCATAATGGAATGAAATTGAAAATCAACAATAAAAGAAGTAAGGAAAAATCATGCATCACTTGGAGAATGAACAATAGGTTACTGAATGATCAATGGGTTATAGAAGACATCAAGGAGGAAATTAAAAAATTCTTAGAGATAAATGAAAACACAGACACAACATATCGGAATCTATGGGACACATTGAAAGCAGTTCTAAGAGGAAAATTTATTGCTTGGAGTTCATTCCTTAAAAAAAGAAAAAACCAACAAATAAATGATCTAATACTTCAACTCAAAATCCTAGAAAAAGAAGAGCAAAACAACAGCAAAAGAAGTAGAAGACAAGAAATAATTAAAATCAGAGCTGAAATTAATGAAATAGAAACGAAAGAAACAATTGAAAAAATTGACAAAACTAAAAGTTGGTTCTTTGAAAAAATAAATAAAATCGACAGACCCTTAGCCACGCTAACAAAGAGAAGAAGAGAGAGAACTCAAATTACCAGCATACGGGATGAAAAAGGCAATATCACAACAGACACTTCAGAAATACAGAAGATTATCAGAAATTATTTTGAATCCTTATACTCCAATAAAATAGAAGATAGTGAAGGCATCGATAAATTTCTTAAGTCATATGATTTGCCCAGATTGAGCCAGGAGGATATTGACAACCTAAACAGACCAATATCAATTGAGGAAATAGAAGATACCATCAAAAGACTACCAACTAAGAAAAGCCCAGGACCGGATGGGTATACAGCAGAGTTTTTCAAAACCTTTAAAGAGGAATTAACACCAATACTTTTCAAGCTATTTAAGGAAATAGAAAAAGAGGGAGAACTTCCAAATTCATTCTATGAGGCCAACATCACCCTGATTCCTAAACCAGACAAAGACACTTCAAAGAAAGAAAACTACAGACCAATATCTCTAATGAACCTAGATGCAAAAATCCTCAATAAACTTCTGGCGAACCGGATACAAAAACATATCAAAAAAAATGTGCACCATGATCAGGTAGGATTTATCCCTGGGATGCAAGGTTGGTTCAATATACGGAAATCAATAAATGTTATTCACCACATCAACAGGCTTAAAAATAAGAACCATATGGTCATCTCGATAGATGCGGAAAAAGCATTCGACAAAGTACAGCATCCCTTTATGTTCAAAACTCTAGAAAAACTAGGGATAACAGGAACATACCTCAACATTGTAAAAGCAATCTATGCTAAGCCTCAGGCTAGCATCATTCTGAATGGAGAAAAACTGAAGGCGTTCTCTCTAAAATCTGGAACAAGACAGGGATGCCCTCTCTCACCACTTCTGTTCAACATAGTTCTCGAATCACTGGCCAGAGCAATTAGACAGACGAAAGAAATTAAAGGCATAAAAATAGGAAAAGAAGAACTCAAATTATCACTATTTGCAGATGACATGATTCTATACCTAGCAGACCCAAAAGGGTCTACAAAGAAACTATTAGAGCTAATAAATGAATTCAGCAAAGTGGCAGGCTATAAGATCAACACGCATAAATCAAAGGCATTCCTGTATATCAGCAACAAATCCTCTGAAATGGAAATGAGGACAACCACCCCATTCACAATATCCTCAAAGAAAATAAAATACTTGGGAATCAACCTAACAAAAGAGGTGAAAGACTTATACAATGAAAACTACAGAACCCTAAAGAGAGAAATAGAAGAAGATCTTAGAAGATGGAAAAATATACCCTGTTCATGGATAGGTAGAAGTAACATCATCAAAATGGCGATATTACCAAAAGTTCTCTATAGGTTTAATGCAATGCCAATCAAAATCCCAACGGCATTTCTTGTAGAAATAGAGAAAGCAATCATGAAATTCATATGGAAAAATAAAAGACCCAGAATAGCAAAAACAATTCTAAGCAGGAAATGTGAATCAGGCGGTATAGCTATACCAGACTTCAAACTATACTACAGAGCAATAGTAACAAAAACAGCATGGTACTGGTACCAAAACAGGCAGGTGGACCAATGGTACAGAATAGAGGACACAGAAACCAATCCACAAAACTACAACTATCTTATATTTGATAAAGGGGCTAAAAGCATGAAATGGAAGAAGGATAGCATCTTCAACAAATGGTGTTGGGAAAACTGGAAATCCATATGCAACAAAATGAAACTGAATCCCTTTCTCTCGCCATGCACAAAAGTTAACTCAAAGTGGATCAAGGAACTTAATATCAAATCAGAGACATGGCGTCTGATAGAAGAAAAAGTTGGCTATGATCTACATACTGTGGGGTCGGGCTCCAAATTCCTCAATAGGACACCCATAGCACAACAGTTAATAACTAGAATCAACAAATGGGACTTACTAAAACTAAAAAGTTTTTTCTCAGCAAAAGAAACAATAAGAGAGGTGAATAGGGAGCCTACGTCCTGGGAACAAATCTTTACTCCTCACACTTCAGACAGAGCCCTAATATCCAGAATATACAAAGAACTAAAAAAATTAGACAATGAGATAACGAATAACCCAATCAACAAATGGGCCAAGGACCTGAACAGAAATTTCTCAGAGGAGGACATACAATCAATCAACAAGTATATGAAAAAATGCTCACCATCTCTAGCAGTCAGAGAAATGCAAATCAAAACCACCCTAAGATACCATCTCACTCCAGTAAGATTGGCAGCCATTAGGAAGTCAAACAGCAACAAGTGCTGGCGAGGATGTGGAGAAAAGGGTACTCTTGTACATTGCTGGTGGGACTGCAAATTGGTGCGGCCAATTTGGAAAGCAGTATGGAGATTTCTTGGAAAGCTCGGAATGGAACCACCATTTGATCCAGCTATTCCACTACTCGGTCTATTCCCTAAAGACCTAAAAAGAGCACACTATAGGGACACTGCTACATCCATGTTCATAGCAGCACAATTCACAATAGCAAGACTGTGGAACCAACCTAGATGCCCTTCAATAGACGAATGGATAAAAAAAATGTGGCATTTATACACAATGGAGTATTACTCTGCATTAAGAAATGACAAAATCATAGAATTTGGAGGGAAATGGATGGCATTAGAGCAGATTATGCTAAGTGAAGCTAGCCAATCCCTTAAAAACAAATGCCAAATGTCTTCTTTGATATAAGGAGAGTTACTAAGAACAGAGTAGGGAAGAAGAGCATGAGAAGAAGATTAACATTAAACAGGGATGAGAGGTGGGAGGGAAAGGGAGAGAGAAGGGAAATTGCATGTAAATGGAAGGAGACCCTCAGGGGTATACAAAATTACATACAAGAGGAAGTGAGGGGAAAGGAGGGAAAATATAAGGGGGAGAAATGAATTACAGTAGAGGGGGTAGAGAAAGAAGAGGGGAGGGGAGGGGGGAGGGGGGATAGCGGAGGATGGGAAAGGCAGCAGAATACAACAGACTCCAGAATGGCAATATGTAAATCAATGTGCAACTGATGTGATTCTGCAATCTGTATATGGGGTAAAAATGGGAGTTCATATCCCACTTGAATCAAAGTGTGAATTATGATATATCAAAAACTATGTAATGTTTTGAACAACCTACAATAAAAATCAATTAAAAAAAAAAAAAAAAAATAAATGCTGTTGGATCTTAAAATTCAACCTATGGGTGACCTTCCTAGTTGAACAACATTATTCATAAATCCATGTTCATTAAAATTAATATTTCGGGATCTATGGATGATATATATTTCACCATGAATTTCGATTGGCATATATATTGCCACTTTATAATGTCTGTGTGTGTTTTATATATATATATATATATATACACTCTCCAGATTTTTCACAATATGAAATATATGTGTCTTATTATTCACTCCCTAAATACATTCATATTCATGTATGTGGATTTGTAATCAACTTTGCACAAGATTATTCTCAGAAATATTCATCCACCTGAAATACTTATTTGTTTCCTAGTACTGAAAACAAACTTCAGTTAAAGGTGCATACAAATCCTAATATTTCTACAGTAACTTACCAAGTTTAACATCAATGCAAGTAGATTCCTATGGGACATGATGTGTATTTTGACGTTCATTTTTATTTAAAACTGGTACAGTACTATTTCTTCAGTTTATGCACATCCATGGATAAATTTTTCACCCAAAATTTCAAAATTAAAGACATTTGTTTCACTTTCAATCACTTCCTGCTTCCGAACACATGTAGTCCTCCAGGTTTTTCGACTGGTCGTTTCATGAGACTTCTTAACAAACACATTATTTTCGATTTCCATAATCACGTTTGAAGGAAAACTCACACACCCTCTTCATGATAAACCGTAACCCTAATATTACCATTAGACTTATAATTGTTTGTAATGAATGTATGTATACCAATATCAATATAAGATTTCCTGTATATTTTCAGATATCAATTTATTCTAATTCCAATTTCTAAAGTTGGATCCAGTTATATTATTTATTCACAGTACGATCTATTCATGCATCATCTCTATATTCATTGACACAGGGTACACCTATTTGTATACCCAATACTAATTTATGGCTTTTAAAAATATTGCTTCCCATAATGGTGGAAGAAATACTCATGTCACCTGATCTACATATACATTTTATCACAGTAATATTCTGGACAAAAATGCAAAGGTCACACTTATGATTGTACCAAACCCTAAATTGAAAGTGAGTATATATTACTAAAAACATCCTTGTCCAGGATGCCTAATTCTCCCAAGTGTCAATATTGTTGGGGACTATATATTTGTTTCTTCCTATGATTATATATTCAACCTCAACCCTGTTGAAAATGTCTAATCCTATCACGCATTTTATAATTTGTCTGATTTCCTAATTTCTCTATTGAGACCTGCTTTCCTACATATTTTCCCCAGTTCATCATTGTGACTGACTCTTCACATGTGCTGACATTTACATTCACTCTCTAAACGAAACCCTATTGCTAAAAAACTATTGGTCCAACTCGAAGACTCACTCTTCTTCCTAAACTTACTATCTTCCAAATCCTACCGACTATCCATTTTTGACTGGATGTTCTCTTCGACATTCAGGCATCTGAGGTGCAAGGTTTTATTCCATTGTGTATAGATTTATCTGAGACTAAAATGCAGAATGTAATTCAAAGCTAAATATCCCAAAGAAGGGCCCAATGCCCTTTCTGGCTTCAAATCGTAACTAGATTTATGTTTTCATAATTATATTTCAAATATATATTCTTATAAATTTTGCAGGTTCCCAATACCATTATTCATCCAGCAGAATGATTCCTAACACAAGTCAAATATGTTATTGACCCTAACCATACACTGTTCCCTCATTCTAAATTTACAGAGAGGAGGGACAGAGTTGGTCTTACAATACAGGAAAGTAGGGGATCTTCCACCTGCTGAGAACCTCAAAGTTCCATGCAGAAATGTTGACTGAAGAAGATGTAGGCAGCTATGAAGGACCTGAGAGAACAAAAGTCATGTTCAATGGCAAACAACCTGTTCAGGATGAAGTGTTCTGTCTGAATCAGCCTCTCACATCTTAATTTAGAGTAGATGGACCAAACCAGGCCTGTGTGGGTAGCTGTTTCTGGGTGCCTATGGTTGTATACCATTCTAAATTGTGAAAGTGTCACAGGAAGTAGGGGCAGCCTCCTTCTCATGTGACACTTGGAAGCCACTGGTAGGACAAAGTGGTTGCCAAGGCAGTGACCTCATCCAGTTCCTAAAGGAAGTGACCTCACCTCACTTCCTTGGTGATGGAAATCTCTGAACTTGGGATTCATGAAGCCAGGCACCCAGAGCCAGTCCCAGTCCCAGTCCCAGTGGTCTCACTTGTTTGGATTTACCAAGGACAGTGTCAGTCTTTCTTGGTACCTACTAATGTGAGGATGGCCAAATGCCAGGAAAGCTCTAAAGAGGGGTCATTCCTGAGAAAGCAGGTAGTTGCTCACCTCTGGGTCCTGACACCTGCACAGAGTTGGCCAAGGAGACCAGATCTGAGACAGATCAGGCCATTCCATGGGAATATAGTATGGCTCACCAGTCAGAGGACACTCCGGATAGTCACAGAACTTCTTGGGGGAAGGAGGTGCCTTTGTGGGTGTGGGGGTGGGTTTCTGGTTTTGTCTCATGTTCAGAGAATAGGTAGGCAAGGCGCTTTTTTTGGTGTGGAATGAACTGTTTCTAGTAAGTCATTTGACAAGGCGAGTGTTTCTATGTCTGTCTATCACACTGTGTCCGTGGTTGCAGATATTAGAAAAGAAAATGCATCAATGGATGTGTCCTGTCTAGTAGAAAGCTTCCCAGCATTCATCCTGTCCAATTTATGAATGGATTTCAGATTGCCTTTTCGATGGATAACACCTGCAAACTTCCTAAGTTTCAGTTTTCTTCTGGACTTCTGCCCCTCTCCAGAATAGGCTCATGGTTTTATGTCTAAGGTATGTACCACTTCCAAGCTCTGTGCCATGACCATGTACTGGATAGCTCAAAGGAATGGCGAGCATCTCTGAAAAATCAGATATTAGTGTGACCATTAAATCTCAGTGGAGAAACCCTGCTTTGGGCCTTTTGCTTACCTATTGTTCTGTTGCCCTGAATGTCAGGAAGTTCTTTGCCTCAGGCCTCCCCTTTGTGAAGCCTGAAGAAAACAGTTTTCAAATGGAAATGAATGGGCAACACCTGTGGCTCTTTGCTTAATTGCTTTGGAAAGGGATGTGTCTGAATCAGCCTCTTGGCCCTGTGTTAGGCTGTAGCTTAGATTCTCAGCACCTGATGGATCTAAAGAAAGATCCCATGGGTGCATTAAAAACCAAAATGGCCAAAAGAGCAGTCATTGTTTATGAAGACTCTCGCCTTCCTCTCTAAGGTTCCTGACATCCATCAAGTGAGAATAGGGATCCTTTGTTTCAAAAGAGTTCTTCAAAGCCCTGCAGAGGCTATCCCATAGGTGCTTGGGTTTTCTCATGACCCCAATTTACATGAAGAATCTAAACCCTACAGTCAGTAGGCCTCAAATTGGAGAAGCCAAGCTGTATTAACGGCAGGCCGATTTGATCACTCCTGTTTCACAGTCAGGATTTTCAGGCCACACTGACTTTAGGCAAATGAGGGGCAAGGGAGGTTATTTTGGACACTGTCCTGTCCTGCACCCCTCATGGAAACCTCCATCCAGAGGTTATGATGAGTGTCTATATGGAAGAAGAAAAGGGTTATGTGGGAGCGTTTTGTTTGGAATTGTGGTAATTTGTGTGGCAGTTAGAAGAAAAGACTGGGTCCACCTGGGCTTGAACTCTGTTGTGATTCCTCTTAGAGAATGAATTCAGAGAAGTATTTTCATGAATTGTGTTTGGTTTTTACTAGGCCATGCATGAGAGTCGCCCTTGGAACCTGAGATCTAGGTGCAGGGTGGCTTTCCCCAGAGCACTGGGAATCTCAGCCAGGATATCACATGATTTTATTCTGAAAGACTTTGCAGCCACAGTTCAGAGTCAAAACACACATGGACCTCACATGGTAGACCTCAATGGGCCTGGCTTCATGTGACCTTTTGGCCACACTTTGGGAAGTCTTGCCTGTGAGTGTTCTCTAGAGCTTTCATTGAAATGAGCTTCCTCAACATTTAATGGTTCCTGAATAAATTGAAACCCAAAGAGCCTCCAACTTCATCCTCGACAAATGGCTTGATAAATACCATGAAATTTTTGAAATTCCCATGACCAGGTGGCACTGGAGAACTTTTGGATATCCTGTTGCTGACCATCAGTGTACCAGACAGTGCCTTGACTGACTTTGTTTCATGAAAATTGTGTAGAACAGTGATGCCAGTAAGTTGGAGCCTGCTCATTAGTGGGCCTAGAGCAGTAGTGTGAAGGTGTGTGATAAAATATGTGTGGTGGGGCCATGTTGATCTGCCATTGGCTTGCAAATGCCTTGTGACTAACAGGGTACAGCAAGCAGACCCTTATATGTAAAGGCATCTTGTTATATGGATAGGTTTATGGGCAATGTTCAGAATCAGGTTGGCTACCTGGTACCACACGTACATTCTTGTGAGGTGGCTGACTTGGCAGATACCAATTGAGAGAAAAGATCACTCCTACTAAACCCCATTGAAACTGAATATTCAACATATGGGTGAGCTTTCTAGTTGAACAACATTATACATAAATCCATGTTCAGTAAAATGAATATTTTTAGATCTGTGGATAATATATATTATATGATGAATTTTGATTGACATATATATTGCTACTTTTTTGTCTGTGTGTGTTTTGTGTGTGTGTGTGTGTATATATATATATATATATATATATATATATATATATATACACACTCTCCAGATATTTCAAAAAATGAAATATATGTGTCTCATATACACTCCCTAAATTCATTCATGTTCATGTATCTGGATTTATAATCAACTATTCACAAGATTATTCTCAGAAATATTCATGCACCTGAAATTTGCCTAATGCTCTCAAATATCAATCCTATTGGTGTCTACATATTTGTTTTTTCCTAAGATTATATATTCAAACTCAATCCTTTTCAAAATATCTAGTCCTGTCACTCACTTTGTAATTTCCCTGATTTCATAATGTCTCTATTGATATCTGCTTTCCTACATATTTTCCCCAGTTCATCATTGTGACTGACTCTTCAACTGTGCTCACATTTACATTCACTCTCTAACTGAAACCGTATTGCTGAAGATCTTTTGTTCTAAATTCTATACTCACTCTTCTTCCTAAACCTACTTGACTATCTTCCTAATCCTACCAACTATACCTTTTTCACTGGATGTTCTCTTCTACATTCAATCATCCAAGTAAATGTCGGGCAAGCTTCAGAGAAGGAGACGACCAACAGAGTACTCATGATACAGCAAAAGGTTTATTGGGTTTCCAGCATGCTGGGGCTCAGAGCTCACTTTAATAGAGCAGATAGCCCTGAGAATAGCTTAAGTAGAGTTTGTATACTTTCCCTGGAGAAGGCAGGGAGGGAAGTTTATTGATGGGTCACGACGAGTGGGCAGTTTGCATGCAACTGGGTGAGGGAGTACATTCTGTAGTTTGGCAGTTGGGGACAGCACATTTTGGGAACAAGTTTTGCAAGCATTTCTCAAGATTTCAACAGTTTTTTGTTAAGCATAGGGAAATACAGGAAGTGACAAGTACTTATTTTATTAACCTTTCATTCCTCACTTCTTTTTCTGGCTACTTTTAATCATAAAAATTATCATTGGGGGGTTTCACATTCCATGTCTCCTAGTGGGGTATTACCATAAGTTTAACTCGTCCAATTTGAGCCTGGAGAAAAGAAATTACACGGTTGAGAAAACAGGGTTTTATAGTTATCAATAATATGAGGATTATTATTGGACCGGCCAGGGTTGATAAAAACGTAGTTAACCAGGGGCACTGTGTGAACCAAGACTCAAACAACCCTTTTTGGGTCTCTCTCTCTCTCTTGTTGATGCTCTTTAATGTGTCTTTTTAATTTACTCATTGATTTTATTACAACTCCAGTATATTCAGCATAAAAACAACATTCTTCCCTCAATGCAGCACAAAGGCCCCCTTCTTTAATGAAGAGGAGGTCCAAACCTCAACTGTTCTGTAAAACAACTTCAGAGAGAGAGGTTAAAGTTTCATGCAAAGCTCTGATGGTGGTTTCTAATATCTTAGTTTTGGTCTATTGCTGCTTCTAATTGGGTCATTTATTGTGTCACATGGACAAGGGCAGTGGTTCCTGGGCCCACCCGTGCAGCAAATCCTATTCCTAATATGATGGCTAAAGTGAGGGATATATGCTCCCAGTGGAATCTGGTTGTATGTCCCCCTATTTGATCTTCAAATGAACCTGCTTCATAATAGAGCACTCTGGGAAACATCTGCACCATTACACGATTAATCACATCTGTTGACCATTTCATGAAAACATAAACAAGGTTTATGTATATAGAATTATTCTGTTGTAAGGACGGACAAGGCAAGGCACCTAAGATAGCACTAAAGACAGGGAAACAGTCCTATTTGGTTGCAACCGGATTCAGAGGGCATTGCTTCTGTTGTAATCAATTAATCCCCTGAAACTCAAGTTTAGGTAGTTTCAGAATTTTGTACCCAACATGTAAGGGAAGGTGCTCAGAAGCTCACAGTCTGCAGAAGTTCAAAAACGCAGTATTTGTTCCTGTTTTTCCCCTGTTCTGGGCAAGTTAACTTTTAAAGGACACCTGGGAGGGGGAGAGCTTTTTCTTCCCTTTCTTATTTTACCCCTGCCAGCTGTTACCATGGAGACCAGTTGGTAACTTCTTTATCTTAGAAATGTAGCCATCTCTGTGAATCCCCAGCTCAAGCACAGAGGCCTTGTTCACATATTTTGTGAAAAACTAGTAAAAGGGTGTCTACCTGAGAAGTGCTGATTTTTTTAGCCACTGGCCAAGTAGAACAGGGCAACACAAAAAGAGGAAGTTTATCTACATTGAACTCTTTTATAGGGACTCTTTTGCTGAAAGTCCTAAAGTCAGCCATGGTGAAGACTTCTGGAGAAGGTCAGTTAAGACTTTTCTGTGGGCCTAGTGCAGAGGGGGAAGACGGGGAAGGTGGGCTGAGATCAGCTCCGTGGATCTGAGAATGAGGAAGGAGATATGTAAAAGAATAATGGGAAACGGGTTTGAGATTTTTCTAGCAACAAAAACTTGAGCAGTAGAACAGGTAGAGCAGAGAGGATGATGGGAGTGAGTATCTCAAAACGCATATGAGGGACGTTTAATTATTAGTAAACTGTTTTCAGTGATGACAAACCAACTTTAAAGGCCATTTTTATTACATCTTAGATAGGGGACTGAGGGCTCTCCTCAGCTGGTTTGAGCTTTGGTTTAGCTGGTAAGAAGACCTGGCGGGACCCGGTGCGGGCACTGACAGGACAAGAGAGGAGTGAGTGGGTGGAGGGGTACTTCAGTAACTGCTGCCTCAGCAAGGAGGCAATGGTCTGAGAACCGGCAGAGGTTTGGGTTTTTGATCTAGTAATTGGAGGGGAGAAATCAGGTTGCTGAGGTGGGAGTGACAGCAGAGTGTCTGGAGCAGAAGGCTGAGGGTGAGGATCTATTGGAGAAGCATAGTTCAGGATGTGAGTGAAGGAGGGAAAAGGTCACTCAGAATTTGAGGATCTAGAGACCCCTCTGGGGGCCATCGGTTCTTCTTATCTAATTGGTAATATGGCCAATGATGTGTACTGAATTTGATGAGGAGTTTGGGTTCCATCAGGCAGCCCCTGTTTGCTCACATTCCCATGACTTACAGAAGAAGTCGGCTTTCCCCCCACACAGCCGTGACTGTGGCTTTGAGAGTCTGCCCGGCAAACATAGTAATCTAGGCTAGCCAACCTGCATCTGGCTTGCATGTCCCTTCATCCATAATGTTTGTTTCCATTATCTATGGTACAGAAGTAATTTAATGGAATTTTAGTGGTATCCTCTTCATCAGGGATATCCCAATAGGTAAGACCTATAGCCAGCTGACAAATGTCTGGGAGGAGTGATGGCCACCAGGTCCCTCAGAGGGCTGTATGCGAGATAGATTATACTTCTTTTCCAGTAGGATTTGTGATCAGCCATCACTGCTGAATGGGCTGATGTGGCTTAGGACTACTTGTGGCCAAGGAGAGAGTCCACAGACTTATCCACATGGCGAATACGCAATTTGAAGGTTTTACCAATCTTTTCCAGTTTCCAGCCAGAGTCTGGACAGGGCGCAGGCTTGAGATGAGAGGCATGGATCCAGAAATTGATTCCGTCTACCTTTACCACTGGAGGTGTTATAAGTAGCACCGGCTATGGTCCTTTCCAGCGGGGTTTCAAGCATGATACCTGATGTCGTCTTACGTAGATGAAGTCTCTTACTTGATATCGATGTGGAGTCCCTTTGTCCCCAGTTTGATAGGCAGTGGCCAGCTGTTTACACAGGTATCACTGAGTTCTTTTTAGAGCTTTAAGTCTGTCAAGCAAGGGGGTGTGGATGGAATGGTTAGGTCTTTGAGTCGGGCTTAGGTCCCTTACTGCAGGAGGGCAACAATTGAGAATTTCACAGGGGCTAAGGTTACTCAAAGAAACAGAGGGAGTATTTCTTGCATGAAACATTGCATAAGGCAGGAGCATAGTCCAATATTTTATGCTGTTCTCTAAGTTTAATTTTCTTAAGGTCTCTTTAATGGTTCAATTTATTCTATCTGCCTGTCCTGAACTCGGGTATCTATAAGCACAATATAACTTCCAATTAATTCCCTGGTTCCTGGCTAACCCCTGACTTACCTGGGCCATGAACACCGGTCCATTATCAGACCCTATTACCGGCTTAGCTTCCTCCAATGGTAAAGAGGCTGAGTAAGCAGCAGGGAAATCCATTTGAGGGTGTTGTGGGTTAGGGGACAAGGGCAGGGGATTAGTAAGGGAAGAAGAGTCCAGTAGAGTCAAATCTGTGACTCGGGGAGAACAGGGGGTGGAGGAGGAGGAGGTTGAGAGGGTTTGAGAGATCATGGGGGAAGGAGTAGGAGCAGAGGCAGGGGCAAGGAAAGGCTTCACCCATGGAGGAGGAGATTTGCAGATGTTCTGCCAAGTTAAGATATATGGCTGTTGATCCAGATGGCTATGTGTCCCCGGCTGAGATAATATCTCTGAATTTTTAAATTAGTGCGAAGTAGAAAGATCCTTCTAGGGGCCATCCAAATTCAAAGGTGGGACATTCTGAGGCACAGAGATTCTGCCAGGTCCAGCATTTTACTAAAACAAGAAAGATTCTGTGCTCTTAAGCGGACTTTGTTCCAGTGATCAAGGGTCAGGGACAGAGGCATTGAACTGCTCTGTCCCATAATGAAAGGTACACAAACAGCAAAAGCAAGGACACATGACACAGATAAGACAAGACCATAAGCACAGGCAATGGACGTCAAACACTGAAACCAGAAATGAGTAGCCGGCAAAACCCGATGGGATGACAATACCGAATCTGAAACAAAATATCACTGAGTTGAGGAGACTATTGTTCCTTAATTTCCCGAGTTTTCTGCGGCGTCCCTCAGGGAGGTGCCCTGTGTCTCCGTGACACGTCTCTCAGCCACCTTCGGAGGGAGCTCAGGCTCTTCATCGCCAGAGATTTTGCCAAGCCCTAACATGAAACCTGAAACCAGAAAGAGGCGCCTTACTTGCTCCGAGAGGAGCCCATTGGGGTCTCTCGTCTGCCACTGCCAGAACTCGGTGGAACCTCAATATGTAAAGGTCGGGCGAGTGTCGAAGGAAGAGACCACCAAGAGTCTGTCTCATGCAACAGCAATGGGTTTATTTGGGGTTCAGCATGCTGTGGCTCAGAACTCACTTAAATAGAGCAGAGAGCCCTGAGAACACCTTAAGCACAGCTTATATACTTTCCTTGGAGAGGGAAGAGAGGGAAGTTTACTAATGGGTGAGGGCATGTGGGCGGTTTGCATGACACTGAGTGAGGGAGTACATTCTGCAGTTTGGCAGTTGGGAACAGAACATTCTGGAAACAAGATTAGCAAACATTTCTCAAGATTTCAACAGTGTTTTGTTAAGCATACAGAAAAACAGGAAGTGACAAGTACCTATTTTATTAACCTTTCATTACGGATTATCCCTTTTCGACTAGATGTTCCTTCTACATTAATTCATCCAAGGTACAAGGTCCTATGGCATTGTATATCGATTTAATTGAGACACCTCTGCAGAACGTAATTCAAAGCTGCATATCCAAATCAAGAGCCCAATGCCCTTCTGGACTTCAAATCATACTTAGATTTCTGTTTTCATACATATATTTCACCTATATATTCTTATACACATAGCAAGTTCCCAATACCATTATTCATCCAGCAGAATGATTTCTAACCCAAACCGAACATGTTATTAACCATAACCATACACTGTTCCCTCAATCTAACTTTACAGAAGAGCAGGGAAAGAGTTGATCTTACAATACTGAAATGTAGGGAATCTTCCACCTGCTGAGAACCTCAAAGGTCCATGCAGAAATGATCCCTGGAGAAGAGGTAGGCAGCTATGAAGGACCTGAGAGACCAAAAGTCATCTTCCATGGCAAACAACCTGGTCAGGATAAAAGGTTGTGTATGAATCAGCTTCTCTTCTTAACGTAGAGAAGTTGGACCAAACTAGGCCTGTGTGGAGATCTATTCCTGGGTGCCTATTGTTGATATACCATTCTAACTTGTGGAAGTGTCACAGAAAGTAGGGGCAGCCTACGTATCATGGGACCCTTGAAAGCAACAGTTAGGACAAAGTGGTTGCCAAGACAGTGACTCATTCAATTTCTGAAGGAAGTGACCTCACTTAACTTCCTTGGTGATGGAACTCTCTGAATTTGGGATCCAGGAAGCCAGGCACCCAGAGCCAGTCCCTGTCCCAGTCCCAGTGGTCTCACTTGTTTGGATTCAGCAAGGACAGAGTCAGTCTTTGTTGGTACCTACAGATGTGAGGAAGGCCAAATGAGAGGAAATCTCTGAAGCGGGGCTTTTCCTGAGAAAGCAGGTAGTGGCTCACCGCTGGCTACTGAGAACTTCACAGAGTTGGCCAAGGAGACCAGATCTGATACAGGACAGGCCAATTTGGGGGAACATATTATGGCCCACAAGTCAGAGGACACTCTGGATAGTCACAGACCTACTTGGGGGAAGGAGGTGCCTTTGTGGGTGTGGTTGTGGGTTTGTGGTTTTGTCTCATTTTCCTAGAATAGGTATTAAAGTCGGTTTGTTTGGATTGAAGTTTAGTGTTTCTAGTAAGTCTTTTGACATGGCGAGTGTTTCTATGTCTCAGTATTTCACTGTGTCCGTGGTTGTATGCATTAGAAAAGAGAATGCATCAATGGATGTGTCCTGTCTAGTAGAAAGCTTCTCAGCATTCAAATTGCCCCATTTATGAATGGACTGTAGCTTGCCCTATTGATGCGCAACACCTGCTATATTCCTAAGTTCCTGTTTTCTTTCTGAATTCTGGCCACTCTACAGAATAGGACCATGGTTTTTTGTTCACGATATGTACCACCTTCAAGCTCTGTGACTGGCCATGTACTGGATAGCTGAAAGAAATGGCAAGCATCTCAGAAAACTCAAGTATCAGTGTGACCAGGAAATTCTCAGTGGAGCAACCCTGCTTTGGACCATTTGCTTACCTATTGTTCTGTTTTCCTGAATTTCAGGAAGGTCTTTAACTCAGGCCACCCTTTTGTGAAGCCTGAAGAAAACAGTTTTCAAATGGAAATTATTGGGCATACATGTGGCTCTTTCCTTAACTGCTTTGAAAAGGGATGTGTCTGAATCAGCCCCTTGGCTCTGTATGAGGCAGTGGCTTAGATTCTCAGCACCTGAGGGATCTAAAGAAATTTCCCATGCGTGCATTCAAAACCAAAATGGCCAAAAGAGCAGTCATTGGCATGAAGTCTCTCGCCTTCCTCTGTAAGGTTCCTGACCTCCATCAAGTGAGAATAGGAATCCTTTGGGTCAAACGAGTTCTTCAAAACCTGCAGAGGCTAGACCATAGGTGCTTGGGTTTTCTCATGACTCCAATTCACATAAAGAATCAATATCTGACAGTCAGTAGGCCTCAAATTGGACAAGCAGAACAGTATTAACATCAGGCCTATTTGATCACTCCTGGTTAACAGGAAGCGTGTCCAGGCCACCCTGACTTTAGGCAAATGAGGGGCAAGGTAGATTATTGTGGATACTGTCTTGGTCTGCGCCGCTCATGGAAACCTCCAGCCAGAGGTTATGATGAGTGTCTATATGGAAGGAGATGAGGGCCATATGGGAGTGTTTTGGTTTTAATTGTGGTCAATTGTGTGGTAGTTGGAAGAGATGACTGTGTCCACCGGAGCTTGAACTCTAGGTGTGATTACCCTTAGAGACTGAGTTCTGGAACTGACCTCAGAGAAGTATTGCAAAAAATAGTGTTGGGATTTTAGGAGGTCACGCATGAGAATCACCCTTGTAATCTGAGATCTAGGCCCAGGATGGCTTTCCACAGTGCTCGGGGATTCTGAGCCAGGATATCACATGATTTAATTCTTAAAGACTTGGGACCCTTAGTTGAGAATACAAACACACATGGATCTCACTTTGTATACCTCAATGAGCCTGGATTCATGTGACCTTTTGGCAACTCTTTGGGAAGCCTTCCCCGTGAGTGATCTCCAGAGCTTTCATTGAAATGAGCTTCCTCACCATTTAATGGTTCCTGAATTAATTGAAACCCACAGTGTCTCCAACTTCATCCTTGAAAAATGGCTAGATAAATACCATGAAATTTTTGAAATTTCCATGACCAGGTGGCACTGGATAAACTTTGAATGTCCTGTTGCTGATCATGATGGTACCAAACTGTGCCTTGATTGACTGGGTTTCGTGAAAATGTTGTAGAACAGAGATGCCAGTAAGTTGGAGCCTGCTGAGTAGTGGGCATAGAGCAGTGGACTGTAGGTGTGTAAATAAATATTTTTGGTAGGATCACCTGGATCTTCCATTGGCTTCCAAAAGACTTGCTACTGACATGGTGCAGGCAGCCGACCCTTATATGTAAAGGCATCTTTTTATATGGAGAGGTTTCAGGGCAATGTTCAGAATCAGGTTGCTATAGTCAAGTGGGAAAGCTATGTGGGATTAAAGCCTGGTTCGTACATTCTCTTGTCGACCATGACAAACCACACGTGACAGAACTCCCTCTATCATTGTGTCCCAGTTGAACTCCTTGTATTTCATGAATCTAATACGAAACTCCCAGTTCAGGAGTAAGAAACACCATGAAAATTGGAGCATGACCAAATGGCTTCACAGACCACACGGGAAGACACTTAGCTCCCAGTGGCCACAGTTTACCTACAAAGAGAGAATTCAGAACTGCTGCCTCATTTTCATTAGAAAATAAGGAACCATGTCAACCAGGTCACATAGATGCAGACCCAGATTTCATGGTGTCACTACAAACGAAACTAAATTTCCTGACAATTACAAATATTTCATGTGCCCAACCACAGAGGACGTTTCTCAAGAAGTCTTTAGGCCAGCAGAGCTCCATGTTTGTGAAGTGTTTACCCTCTCCCTTACTTTTGGAAACTGTTCTTCTACTTCCAGTGTTGTGAACTTCTGAGCATTTTACATTTCTCATATGTATTCACAGATTTTCTAACTCCTCTCCTCTAATTGTGTCTTACTTGGAGTGATGGTTATGTCAAGCCATTGTTCTGGAAGAGAGTGGGAAGTTGTTCCTGTAGTACATGTTTGCATACACATTAGATTAATTTTTCTATTTTTCCATTTGAAATACTGAATCCCTGACACCAACCCATACCCTACTAGAATCTGACTACTAATCCTAATATGATGGAGAAAAAGAAACCTAACTGAATAGAAATACAGTCCTTTCATAGGAAGCATGGTGTATACTTGTATTTGCCTTCTGCTTTATGAAGAGTATGTGTTTTAAATCTAGTCAACTTTTTATTATAATAATTCTTCATGAGTTTTTAAAGTTATCACATATGTAAATTCCTGTCTCCCTTTCTCTGTATCCTATTCAGCACATGTATTTTTTATGCACATATACTATCCTACCTGGTATCCCACGTACATTCTTGTGAGCTCACTGACATTGGAATATAAAAATTGTGAAAAGAGATGACTCCCCCTAAATACTGATTGAACTGAAAATTCAACCTATGGGTGAGCTTCCTAGTAAAAAACATTATACATAAATCCATGTTAAGTAAAATGAATATTTTTGGATATGTGGATGAATTATATTTAATGATGAATTTCAATTGGCATATATATTTCTACATATTAATTTGTGTGTGTGTGTTTGTGTGTGTATTTGTGTGTGTGTATATATATATATATATATATATATATATATTCTCCAGAATTTCCAAAATATGAAATATATGTATCTTATTATACACTCCCTAAATTCATTAGTATTCATGTATTTGGGTGTATAATCAACTTTACACAAGATTATTCTAAGAAATACTCAACCACCTGAAATACATATTGGTTTCCTACTACTGAAAACTAAGTTCAGTGAATGGTGCTTACAAATCCTAATATTTCTACTGTAACTGACCCAGTTTAACATCAATGCAAATAGATTTCTATGGGACATGATGTGTATTTTGAAGTTCATTTTTATTAAACACTGGTACATTAAAATTTCTTCAGTTTATGTACATCATAGGATATATTTTTTTCATTCACAACTTCACAAATTTATAGGCATTTGGTTCACTTTCAATTACTTACTATTTCAGAACACATGTATTCCTCCATATTTCTCTACTGGTCTTTTCACTTGACTTCATTCTAAACACATTATTTTCGATTCCATTATCATTGTTCAAGCAAAACTCACTCTTCATGATAAACTGTAACCCTAATATTACCATTAGATATATAACAGGTTGGAATGAATGTATGTATATCAATATAAGATTTCATATATTTTTTTTCAGATGCAAATTCAATCCATTATTTAAAGTTGGAACCAGTTATATACTTTATTCACAATATTGTCTATTCATGCATCATCTGAATAATCATCAACACAGGGTACACTTTTTCGTATCCCCAGTACTAATTTATAAGTTTTCAGGATATTGCTCCCCATAATGGTGGAAGAAAGACTCATGTCACCTGATCTACATATACATTTATCACAGTAGTATTCTGGACACAAAATGCAAAGGTCACACTTATGATTGTACCAAAGCCTAAATGGAAAGTGAGCATGGATTATTAAAAACATCTGTCCAGGTTGAGTAATGCTCTCAAATGTCAATCCTCTTTGTTACTACATATTTGTTTTTTCCTAAGATTATATATTCAACCTCAAGCCTTTTGAAAATATCTAATCCTATCACTCACTTTATACTATGCCTGATTTCTTAATGTCCCTATTGATATCTGCTTTTCTACATATTGTCCCCAGTTCATCATTGTGACTGTAACTTCAAATGTGCTGACATTTACATTCACTCTCTATCTGAAACCCTATTGCTAAAGAACTTTTGGTCCAACTCCTATACTCACTATTCTTCCTAAACCTACTGACTATCTTCCTAATCCTACAGACTATCCCTTTTTGACTGCATGTTCTCTTCTACATTCAAACATCCGAGGTACACGGTCCTATGCCATTGTATATCGATTTATCTGAGACCTCGGTGCAGAACATAATTCAAGCTAAGTATACCAATCGTGGTTTCAATTCCTATCTGGGCTTCAAATCTTTCCTAGATCTCTGTTCTCATACATATATTTCACGTCTATATTCTTATAAATATCACAGGTTCCCAATACCATTATTCATCCAGCATAATTATTCCTAACCCAAATCGAACATGCTATTAACCCTAACCATACACTGTTCCCTCAATCTCATTTACAGAAGAGCAGGAACAGAGTTGGTCTTACAATACAGGAAGGTAGGGGATCTTCCACCAGCTGACAACATCAAAAGTCCATGCAGAAATAATCCATGGAGAAGATGTAGGCAGCTATGAGGGACCTGAGAGAGCAAAAGTCATCTTACATGGAAAACATCCTGGTCATGATGAAAGGATGTGTCTGAATCAGCCTCTCTTTTCTTAATGTAGTGAAGATGGACCAAACCAGGCCTGTGTGGAGAGTTGATCCCGGGTGCCTATGGTTGATATACCATTCTAACTTGTGAAAATGTCAGAGCAAGTAGGTGCAGACTCCATCTGATGGGACCCTCGGAAGGAACTGTTAGGAAAATGTGGTTGCCAGGGTAGTGACCTCATTCAGTTCCTGAAGGAAATGAACTCAACTTACTTCCTTGGTGATGAAACTCTCTGAACATGGAATCCAGGAAGCCAGGCACCCAAAGCCAGTCCCAGTGCAAGTCCCAGTGGTCAAACTTGTTTGGATTTACCAAGGACAGAGTCAGTCTTTCTTGGTACATACTGATGTGAGGTTGGCCAAATGCCAGGAAGATCTGAAGAGGGGCCTTTCCTGAGAAAGCAGGTAGTGGCTCATCGCTGGCTTCTGACAGCATCACAGAGTTGGCCACGGAGACCAGATCAGAGACAGGACACCCCAATATGGGGGAATATATCATGGCCCACCAGTCAGAGGACACTCTGGATAGTCAGAGACCTACTGGGGGAAGGAGGTGCCTTTGTGGGTGTGGTTGTGGGTTTGTTGTTTTGTCTCCTGTTCTCAGAATAGGTAGGAAAGGTGGTTTGTTAGTTTTGGAGTGGACTGTTTCTAGTAAGTCATTTGACAAGGCGAGTGTTTCTGTGTCTATATATCCCATTGTGTCCGTGGTTGTAGACATTAGAAAAGAAAATGCATCAAGGGATTTGTCCAGTCTACTAGAAAGCTTCCCAGCATTCATCCTGTGCAATTTATGAATGAACTGCAGCTTGCCTTATAAATGGGCAACACTCGCCATCTTCCTAAGTTCCTGTTTTCTTCCTGAATTCTGGCCACTCTCTAGAATACGCTCATGGTTTTGTGTCCAAGATATGTACCACCCCAAGCACTGTGACATGGCAATGTACTGGATAGCTGAAGGGAATGGCGAATATCTCAGAAAACTCAGATATCAGTGTGACCAAGAAAGTCTCAGTGGAGAAACCCTGCTTTGGGCCTTTTGCTTCCCTGTCTGTTGCCCTGAATGTCAGGAAGGTCTTTGCCTCCGGCAACCCCTTTGTGAAGACTGAAGAAAACAGTTTTCAAATGGAAATAAATGGGCATCACCTGTGGCTCTTTGCTTAATTGCTTTGGAAAGGGATGTTTCTGAATCTGCATCTAGGCCCTGTGTGAGCCTGTGGCTTAGATTCTCAGCACCTGATGGATCTAAAGAAAGATCCCATGTGTGCATCCAAAACTAAAATGGCAAAAAGGGCAGTCATAGTGGATGAAGTCTCTTGCCTTACTCCAGACAAAAGCTGAATAAAGATACTATAGAACTCAATAGCACAATCAATAACCTAGACGTAACCAACATATATAAAATATATCAACCATCATCAAGTGGATACACGTTCTTCTCAGCAGCACATTGATCCTACTCCAATATAGACCATATATTATGCAATAGGGAAACTCTTAGTTAATATAAAGGTATGGAGATAATACCATGCACCATATCTGATCATAATGGATTGAAACTTTAAATCAATGAAAAAAAAGGAAGGAAAAATTCTACATCACATGGAAAATGCACAATATGTTACTGAATGATCAGTGAGTTACAGAAGACATAAAGGAGGAGATAAAAAATTTCTTAGAGACAAATGACAATAGAGACACAACATACCGGATTGTATGGGACACAATGAAAGCCGTTTTAAGAGGGAAATTCATTTCTTGTAATTCTTTCCTCAAAAAAAGAAAAAAAACAACAACAAATAAATGAACTCACACTACACCTCAAAAACCTAGAAAAGGAAGAGCAAAACAACATCAAATGTAGTAGAAGACAAGAAATAATTGAAATTAGAGGAGAAATCAATGAAATTGAAACAAAAAATCTACATTGTAAAAATTGAAATAAATAAGAGTTGGTTCTTTGAAAAAATAAATATGTTCGACAGGCCCTTAGCCATGCTAACGAAGAGAAGAAGAGAGAGAACTCAAATTACTAACATATGGAATAAAGATGGAAATATCACAACACACACTACAGAAACACAGAAGATAATTAGAAAGTATTTTGAAACCCTATATTCCAATAAAATAGAAGATAAAGAAGATATCGATAAATTTCTTAAGTCATATGATCTGCCCCGATTGAGTCAGGAAGACACCCACAATTTAAATAGACCAATAACAAAGGAAGAAAAATAAGAAACCATCAAAAGACAACCAACCAAAAAGAGCCCTGGAACGGATAGGTATACAGTGGAGTTCTACAAAACCCTCAAAGAAGAATTAATACCAATACTTTTGAAGCAATTTCAAAAAATAGAAAAAGAAGGAGTTCCTCCAAATTCATTCTATGAGGCCAACATCACCCTGATTCCAAAACCAGACAAAGACACTTCAAAGAAAGAAAACTACAGACCAATACCTCTAATAAACTTGGATGGAAAAATTCTCAATAAAATCATGGTGAATTGAATACAAAAGCATATCAAAATAACTGTGCTTCATGATCAAGTAGGATTCATCCCTGGGATGCAAGCCTGGATCAATTTATGGAAATCAATAAATGTAATCCACCACATCAATAGACTTAAAGACAAAAACCATATGATCATCTCGATAGATGTAGATAAAGCGTTTGACAAAGTACAGCATTCCTTTATGTTCAAAACACTATAAAAATTAGGGATAACAAGAACTTACCTCAACATGGTAAAAGCTATATATGCTAAACCTCAGGCTAGCATCATCCTAAATGGAGAAAAACTGAAGGCATTCCCTCTAAAATCTGGAACAAGACAGAGATGCCCTCTATCACCACTTCAATTCAGTTTAGTTCTTGAAAAACTAGCCAGAGCAATTAGACAGACAAAAGAAATTAAAGGCATAAAAATAGAAAAAGAAGAACTTATTTATTCGCTATTTGAGGATGACATGATAATATATTTAACAAACCCTAAAGGGTATGCAAAGAAACTGCTAGAGTTAATAAATGAATTCAGCAAAGTGCCAGTATATAAAATCAACAAGAAAAAATCAAAGGCATTCCTGTATATCAGCAACAAAACTTCTGAAATTGAAATGAGGAAAACCACTCCATTCACAATATCCTCATAGAAAATAAGATACTTGGGAATCAACCTAAAAAAAGAGGTGAAAGATTTATACAATGAAAGTTACATAACTCTAAAGAAAGAGATAGAAGAAGATGTTAGAAGATGGAAAAATGTACCCTGTTCATGTATAGGCAGAACTAACATAATCAAAATTGCGATATTACCCAAAGTTCTCTACAGGTTTAATGCAATGCCAATCAAAATCCCAATGGCATTTCTTGTAGAAATATATAAAGCAATCATGAATTTCATATGGAAAAACAATAGACACAGAATAGCAATAGCAATTCTAAGCAGGAAGTGTGAATCAGGATGTATAGCGATAACAGAGTTCAAACTGTACTACAAAGCAATAGTAACAAAAACAGCGTGGTACTGGTATCACAAAAGTCAGCTGGACCAATGGTACAGAATAGAGGACACAGAAACCAATCCACAAAAGTACAACTTTCTTATATTTGAAAAAGGGCCTAAAAGCATGCAATGGAGGAAGGATAGCATCTTCAACAAGTGGTCCAGGGAAAATTGGAAATCCATATGCAACAAAATGAAAATGAATCCCTTTCTCTCGCCATGCACAAAAGTTAACTCTAAATGGATCAAGGAGCAAGATATAAAATCAGAGACACTGCATCTAATAGAAGAAAAATTTGGCTACGATGTACATACTGTGGGGTTGGGCTCCAAATTTTTTAATAGGACAGCCATAGCACAAGAGTTAATAACAAGAATCAACAAATGGGACTTACTTAAACTAAAAAGTTTTTTTCGAAACAAGAGAAACAATAAGAGAGGTAAATAGAGAGCCTACATCTTGGGAACAAATTTTTACCCCTCACACTTCAGATAGAGCCCTAATATCTAGAATATACAAAGAACTCAAAAATTAAACAATAAGATAACAAATAAACCAATCCACAAATGGGCAAAGGACCTGAACAGAAACTTCACAGAGGAGGACATACAATCCATCAACAAGAACATGAAAAAATGCCCACCATCTCTAGCAGTTAGGGAAATTCAAGTCAAAACCACCCTAAGATACCATCTCACTCCAGTAAGATTGGCAGCCATTATGAAATCAAACAACAATAAGTGTTGCCGAGGATGTGGGGAAAAGGGTACACTTGTACACTGCTGGTGGGACTGCAAAATGTTGAGGCCAATTTGGAAAGCAGTATGGAGATACCTGGGAAAGCAGGGAAAGGATCCACCATTTGACCCAGCTATCTCACTTCTCGGACTATTCCCTGAGGATCTTAAAAGAGCGCACTATAGGGATACTGCCACATCACTGATCATAGCGGCACAATTCATAATAGCTAAACTGTGGAACCAAACTAGATGACCTTCAATAGGCGAATGGATAAAAAAAGGGGCATCTATACACAATGGAGTATTATACAGCATTAAAAAATGACAAAAATCATTGAATTTGAAGGGAAATGGATGGCATTAGAACATATAATGCTAAGCAAAGCTAGCCAATCCTTAAAAAACAAATGCCAAATGTTTTCTTTGATATAAAGAGAGCAAATAAGAACAGAACAGGGAAGAAGAGCATGAGGAAAATATTAACACTAAATGGAGATGAGTGGGGGGAGAGAAAGGGAGAGAGAATGGAAAGCATATGGAAATGGTAGGAGACACTAAATGTTACACAAAATTCCATATAAGAGGTTGTGAGGGGAAAGGGGGGGAAACAAGGGAGAGAATTGAACAATAGCAGATGAGGTATAGAGGGTAGATGGTTGGGGAGGGGAGGGGGATAGTAGGGGATAGGAAAGGTAGCAGAATACAACAATCACTAATATGCCATTATGTAAAAACGTGAGTGTGTAACTGATGTGATTCTGCGATTTGTATTGGGGTAAAAATGGGAGTTCATAACCCAAATGAGTCAAATGTATGAAAGATGATATAGCATGAGCTTTTGAACAACCAAAAAAAAGAAAAAAAAAGGAATTTAATTTCCAATATTTGAGACATTTTACAACTTTATTTTTTAATAAAATTGGCTTTTATTTGTTATCTTACTTGCTGTTATCTGCCTTTCAGTTTGAAAAAACGATGTGCTGTAGCCATTCATCCATGTAGTATGTAACAGAAAATTTTCAGTGTCTCCATATAACCAGATTGGCAAGGCATCAAGGTTTCCCTCACAAACAAGATAAAGGCTTTTGCATAAGAAATTTAATATTCTGCAATACAATTTTTTTTAACTTTCCAATTAAATTTCAATTTTTTTTTTTAAAAAAGAAGAAACTAAACCCCACAGTAAGAAGGCCTCAAAGTGGAGAAGTGGAGCAGTATTAATGGCAGGCCTATTTAATCACTCCTGGTTCACAGGAAGGGTGTCCAGGCCACCCTGACTTTAGGCAAATGAGGGGCAAGAAAGCTTATTTGGGCCACTGTCTTGGGCTGTGCCCCTCATGAAAAACTCCAGCCAGAGGTTATGAGGAGTGTCTATGTGGAAGAAGATGAGGACAATGTGGGAGTGTTTTGGTTTTAATTGTGGTCATTTGTGTGGCAGATGGAAGAGATGACTGGGTTCAACTGGGCTTGAAAACTGGTGTGATTCCCCTTAGAGAATGAGTTCTGGAACTGACCTCAGATAAGTATTGCCATGAATTGTATTGCGATTTCAGGAGGCCACACATGAGAGTCGCCCTTTGAAACTGAGATCTAGGCCCAGGGTGGCTTTCCCAAGAGTACTGAGAATCTCAGCTAGGATATCACATGATTTTATTCTGAAAGACTTGGCACCCATAGTTGAGAGTCAAAACACACATGGACCTCACATTGTAGACCTCAATGGCCCTGGCTTCATGTGACCTTTTGGCCACTCTTTGGGAAGCCTTGCCTGTGAGTGTTCTCCAGATCTTTCATTGAAATGAGCTTCCTCAACATTTAACGGTCCCTGAATGAATTGAAACCCACAGTGCCTCCACCTTCATCCTTGAAATTTGTCTAGATCAATACCATGAATGTTTAGAAATTTTCATGACCAGATGGCACTGGAGAACCTTTTGATGTACTTTTGCTGATCATGAGTATACCAGACAGTGCCTTGATTGACTGGGCTTCATGAAAATGTTTAGAACAGAGATGCCAGAAAGTTGGAGACTGCAGAGTAGTGGGCCTAGAGCAGTGGTGGGAAGGTGTGTGATAAAACATCTGTGGTGGGGCCATGTGGATCTGCCATTGACTTTCAATTGTCTTGAGACAGACATGGTGCAGCCATCAGACCATTGTATATAAAGGCATCTTGTTATATGGAGAAGTTTCAGAGTAATGTTTAGAATCAGGTTGCTATGATCAAGGGGGCAAGCTATGTGGGATAGAAGCCTGGTTGGTGCATTCTACTGTAGACCAGGGTACACGTACCACACGTGACAGAACTCCCTCCAGCACTGTGTCCCAGTTGAACTCCTTGTATTTCGTGATGCCAATACCAAACTACCAGTGCAGCAGCAAGAAACACCACGAAAAGTGGAAGATGACCAAATGGTTTCACAGTCCACACGGGGAGACACTTAGCCCCCAGTGGCAATAGTTTACCTACAAAGAGAGAATTCAGCATTGCTGCCTCATGTTCATTGGAAAATAAGATGCCATGTCCTCCAGGTCACATAGATGCAGACCCAGCTTAGATGGTCTCACTATAAAGGAAGCGAAAGCTCCTGAAAACAACATATATTTCAAGTGCCCAACCTCAAAGGCAGTTTCTCAAGAAGTGTTTAGGCCAGCAGATCTTCATGTCTGTGGAGTATTTCCCATGTCACTTACTTTTGGAAACTCCTCTACCACCTCCAAGGTTGTGCACTCCTGAGCATTTTCATTGCAGATATATATTTACAGATTTTCTAACTCTTCTCCTCTAATTGTGATTTACTTGGGGCAATGGTAATGTCAAGTCATTGTTCTATATGAGAGAAGGAAGATTTTTTTGTAGCACATATTTGCATACACATTGGATTCATTTTTCAATTTTTCATTCGAAATACTGAATCCTTGACACTAGCCCATACCCTAATAGACTCTGACTACTAATACTAATATGATGAGAAAAATAACCAAAACAGAATAGAAATACAAGCAGTTCAGAAGAGGCATGGTGTGTAGTTGTACTTGCCTTTTGCATGATATAAGGTAGGAGTTATAAATCAAGTCAATTATTTGTTGAAATAATTCTCCATGTGTTTTTAAAGTTAAGAAATATGTGAATTTCTGTCTCTCTTTCTCTTTAGCCTATTAAGCACATGTATTTTTATATGCACAAATAGAATCCTACCTGGTTTCACACGTACATTCTTGTGAGGTGGCTGACTTGGCAGATACAAATTGTGAGAAGAGATCACTTCTCCTAAAGGCTGTTGACACTAAAAATTCAACCCATGGGTGACCTTCCTAGATGAACAACATTATACATAATCCATGTTCAGTATAATGAATATTTTTTGATATGCAGATGAGTTATTTTTCATGATGAATTTCAATTGGCATATATATTGCTACATTATAATGTGTGTGTGTTTGTGTCTATATATATATAGTCTCCAGATTTTCAAAATATGAAATATAAGTGTCTTACTATACACTGCCAAAATTTATTCATGTTCCTGTATGGGGATATATAATCAATTTTTCACAAGATTATTCTTAGAAATATACATCCACTGAAATACATATTTGTTTCCTAGTAGTGAAAACTAACTTCAGGGAATGGTGCTAAGAAATCCTAATATTTCTACAGTGACTCACCCAGTTTAACATCAATGCAAGTAGACACCTATGGGACATGATGTGTATTTTGAAGTTCATTTTTATTCAACACTGGTACATTACTATTTCTGCAGTTTATGGGCAATATAGGATATATCATTTCATCCACAATTTTACAAATTTATAGGCATTTGGTTCAATTTCAATCACTTCCTACTTGAGAAGACATGGATTCCTCCATGTTTCTTGACTGTTCTTTTCATGAGATTCTTTCCAAACACATTATTTTCGATTTCCATAATCACTTTTGAAACAAAACTCATACACTCTTCATAATAAACCGTAACACTAATATTATCATTAGATGTATAACTGTTCGGAATGAATGTATGTATATCAATGTAAGATTTCTTGTATATTTTCAGATATCAATTCAATCCATTATTTAAATTTTGAACCAGTTATATTATTTATTCACAGTATGGTCTATTAAAGAATCAACTCTATATTCATAGACCCAGGGTATACCTATTTGTATCCCCAATACTAATTTATAAGCCTTTAAAATATTGCTTTCAAAAATGGTGGAAGAAATATTCTAGTCACCTGATATACATATGCATTTCATCACAGTAATATTCCTGACAAAAAATGCAAGTGTCACACTTATGATTGTACCAAAGCCTATATTGAAAGTGAGCATGTATTACTAACAACATCCATGTCCTGATTCACTAATGATCTCGAATATTATTCCTATTGGTGACTACATATTTGTTTCTTCCTAAGATTGTATATTCAAACTCAACCCTGTTAAAAATGTCTTATCCTATCACTCTCTTTGTACTTTGCCTGATTTCCTAATATCTCTATTGATATCTGCTTTCCTACACATTTTCCCCAGTTCATCACTGTGGCTGACTCTTCACATATGCTGAAATTTACATTCACTCTCTAACCAAAACCCTATATCTAAAGTCTTTTGATCCAACTCCTTGGTTCACTCAAATGGGTTCTTCAAATCCCTTCAGAGGGTAGCCCATAGGTGCTTGGGTTTTCTCATGACCCCAATTCTCATAAAGAATCTATACCCCACAGAGAGTAGGCCTCAAATTGGAGAAGTAGAGCAGTATTAATGGCAGGCCTATTTGATCACCCCTCGTTCACAGGAAGGGTTTCCATGCCACCCTGACTTTAGGCAAATGAGTGGCAAGTGAGCTTATTTTGAACACTGTCTTGGGCTGCGCCCCTCATGGAAACCTCCAACCAGAGTTTATTATGACTGTCTATATGGAAGAAGATGAGGGCCATGTTGGAGTGTTTTGGTTTAATTGTGGTCATTTGTGTTACGGTTGGAAAAGATTCCAGGGTCAACCTGGGCTTTAACTCTTGTGTGATTCCCTTTAGAGACTGAGTTCTGGAACAGATCTCAGCGACGTATTGGCATGAATTGTGTTTGGAATTTAGGAAGCCACAAATGAGAGTTGCCCTTGGAGACTGAGATCTAGGCCCAGGTTAGCTTTCCAAAGAGCACTGGGATTCTCAGCCAGGATATCACATGACTTTATTCAGAAAGACTTAGCAGGCATAGTTGAGAGTCAAAACACACATGGACCTCAATTGTAAACCTCAATGGGCCTGGCTTCATGTGACCTTTTGGCCACTCCTTGGGAAGCCTTGCCTGTTAGAGTTGTCCCGAGCTTTCATTGAAATGAGCTTCCTCACTATTTCATGGTTCCTGAATGAATTGAAACCCACAGTGCCTCCAACTTCATCCTTGAAAATTGGCTAGATAAACACCATAAAATTTTTGATATTCCTATGAACAGGTGGCACTAGAGAATCTTTGGATGTCTGTTGCTGATCACGAGTATACCAGACAGTGCCCTGATTGACTGGGTTTCATGAAAATGTTGTAGAACAGAGATGCCAGAAAGTTGGAGCCTGCTGAGTAGTGGGCCTAGAGCAGTGGTTGGCAGGTGTATGATAAAACATCTGTCGTTTGGCCACATGGATCTTCCCTTGGCTTCCAAATGGATTGTGACTGACATGGTGCAGCCAGCAGACCCTTACAAATAAAGGGATCTTGTTATATGGAGAGGTTTCATGGCAATGTTCAGAATCAGGTTGCTATGGACATGGGTGCAAGCTTTTTGGGATAGAAGCCTGGTTGGTGCATTCTCCTGCAGACCCTCACTCACCACACATGAGAGTACTCCCTCTAGGACTGTGTCCCAGTTTATCTCCTTGTACTTCATGAAGCCAATACCAAACTCAGAGTACTGCAGTAAATAACACCACAAAAATTCGAGTATGACCAAATGGCTTCACAGACCACACGGTTAGACACTTAGACCCCAGTGGCCTCAGTTTACCTACAAAGAGAGAATTCAGAACTGCTGCCTCATGTTCAATAGAAAATAAGGAACCATGTCATGCAGGTCACATAGATGCTGACCCAGATTTGATGGTCTCACTACAAAGGAAGCTAAAGCTCCTGACAACAACAAATATTTCAAGGGCCCAAACTCAGAGGCAGTTTCTCAAAAATTTATTAGGCCACCAGAGCTCCATGTTTGTGGAGTGTTTATCCTTTCTTTTACATTTGGAAATTCCTCTACCACCTCCAAGGTTGTGAACTCCATTCATTTTTTTTTCCAGATATATATTCACAGATTTTCAAACTATTCTCCACTAATTGTGTCTTACTTGTGGTGAAGGAAATATCAAGGCATTGTTGTAGAGGACAGTGGGAAGATTTTTGTCTAGCATATATTTGTATACACATTAGATTCATTTTCCTATTTTCTATTTGAAATACTGAATTCCTGACAGTAAGCCATACCCTAGTAGACTCTGACTGTTCCCGGGTGCCTATGGTTGGTATATCATTCTAACTTGTGAATGTGACACAGGAAGTAGGGGCAGCCTCCATGTCATGGAGCAATTGGAAGCAAATGTTAGAACAAAGTGGTTGCCAAGGCAGTGACCTCATTCAATTCCTGAAGGAAGTGACCTACCTCACTTCCTTGGTGATGGAACCCTCTGAACTTGGGATCCAGGAAGCCAGGCACCAAGAGCCAGTCCCAGTCCCTTTCCCAGTGGGTTCACTTGTTTGGATTTACCAAGGACAGAGTCAGTCTTTCTTGTGGATCACTAAATGCCAGGAAAGCTCTGAAGAGGGGCCTTTCCTGAGAAAGCAGGTAGTGACTCACCGATGGCTCCTGAAAACTTTAGAGAGTTGGTAAAGGAGACCAGATCTGAGACAGGACAGGCCATTTCGGGGGAACATAGTATGGCCTATCAGTCTGAGGACACTCTGGTTACTCACAGACCTATGTGGGTAAAAGATATGCCTTTGTGGGTGTAGATGTGAGTTTATGGTTTTGTCTCATGTTCTGAGAATAGGTAGGAAAGGCAGTTTGTTTGGTTTGGAGTGGACTGTTTTTAATAAGTCATTTGACATGGTGAGTGATTCTATGTCTGTGTATCCCACTTTGTCGGTGGTTGTAGATATGAGAAAAGTGAATGCATCAATGCATGTGTCCTGACAAGTAGAAAGCATTCCAGCACACATCCTGCCCAATTTATGAATGGACTGTTGCTTGCCTTATCGATGGGCAACACCTACTATTTTCCTTAGTTCCTGTTTTCTTCCTGAATTCTGGCCATTCTCCAGAATAGGCTCATTTTTTTTTTGTCCAAGATATGTACCACCTCCCAGCTCTGTGACATGGCCATTTACTGGATACCTGAAATGAATGGGGAGGATCTCAGAAAACTCAGATATCAGTGTGACCAGTAAAGTCTCAGTAGAGAAACCCTGCTTTGTGCCTTTTGCTTACCTACTGTTCTGTTGACCTGAATGTCAGGTAGGTATTTGCCTCAGACCACCAGTTTGTGAAGCCTGAAGAAACTGCTTTCAAATGGAAATGAATGAGCATCACCCGTGGCTCTTAGATTAATTGCTTTAGAAAAGGATGTGTCTAAATCATCCTCTCAGCTCTGTGTGAGGCTGTGGCTTAGAATCTCAGCACCTGATGGATCTAAAGAAAGATCCCATGTGTGCATCCAAAACCAAAATGGCAAAAAGATCAGACACTGTGGATGAAGTCTCTTGCTTCCTCTGTTAGGCTCCTCACCTCCATCAAGTATGAATAGGGATCCTTTGAGTCTAATGAGTTCTTCAAAGACGAGAAAAGGTGCTTGGGTTTCACATGACTCCAAATCACATAAAGAATCAATACCTCACGTTCAGTAGGCCTCAAAAAGGAGAAAAAGAGCATTATTAATGGCAGGCCTATTTGATCAATCCTGGTTCACAGGAAGGGTGTCCAGGAAAGCCAGACTTTAGGCAAATGAGGGGCAAGGGAACTTATTTTGGACACTGTCTTGGGCTTCGCCCCTTGTGGAAACCTCCAGCCAGAGGTAATGATGAGTGTCTATATGGAAGAATATAAGGGCCATGTGGTAGTGTTTTGGTTTTAATTGAACATGTTAATAACACTAACCATAGATTGTTCCATCAATTTAACTATTCAGAAGAGCAGGGACAGATTTGTTCTTACAATACAGGAATGTAGGGGATCTTCAACCTGCTGAAAACCTCAAAGGTCAATGCAGAAATTATCCCTGGAGAAGATGTAGGCAGCTATGAAGGACCGGAGAGAGGAAAAGTAATCTTCCATGGAAAACAACCTGGTCAGGATGAAGGGTTGAGTCTGAATCAGACTCTCTATCCTTAACGTAGAGGAGATGGAGCAAACCGGGCCTGTGTGGAGAGCTGTTCCTGGGTACCTATGGTTGGTATACCATTCTAACTTTTGAAAGTGTCTCAGGAATTAGGGGCAGCATCCATCTCATGGGACCCTTGGAAGCAAGTGTTAGGACAAAGTGTTTGCCACGGCAGTGACCTCATTCAGTTCCCGAAGGAATGACCTTCCTAACTTCCTTGGTGATGGAACTCTCTGAACTTGTGATCCAAGTAGCCAGGCACCCAGAGCCAGTCCCAGTCACAGTTCCAGTGGGCTCACTTGTTGGATTTACCAAGGACAGTGTCAGTCATTCTTGGTACCTACTGATGTGAGGATGGCCAAATGCCAGGAGTGCTCTGAAGAGGGGCCTTTCCTGAGAAAGCAGGTAGTGGCTCAACACTGGCTCCTGACAACTTCACAGAGTTGGCCAAGGTGACCAGATCTGAGGCAGGACAGGCCATTTCGGGAGAACACAGTATGGCCCACAAGTCAGAGGACATTCCGGATAGTCACAGACCTACTTGGGGGAAGAAGTTGAATTTGTGAGTTTAGGTGGGGTTTGTGGTTTTGTCTCATGTTCTCAGCATAGGTAGGAAAGGAGGCTTGTTTGGTTTGGAATTATCTGATTCTTCTAAGTCCTTTGACAATGCGAGTTTTTCTATGTCTGTGTATCCCACTGTGTTAGTGGTTGTAGACATTAGAAAAGAGAATGCATCAATGGATGTGTCCTGTCTAGTAGAAAGCTTCCCAGCATTCATCCTGCCCAATTTATAAATGGACTGCGGCTTGCCTTATGGATGGGCAACACCTGCAATCTTCCTAAGTTCCTGATTTCTTACTCAATTCTGGTCACTCTCAAGAATAGACTCATGGTTGTGTGTCCAAGATATGTACCACCTCCAAGGTCTGTGAAATGGCCATGTACTGGATAGCTGAATGGAATGGCCGAGCATCTCAGAAAACTCAGATAGCAGTGTGACCAGGAATATCTCAGTGGAGAAACCCTGCTTTGGGCCTTATGCATACATATTTTTCTGTTGCCCTGAATGTCAGGAAGGTGTTTTCCTCAGGCCAACACTTTTGGAAGCCTTAACAAAAGACTTTTCAATTGGAAATAAATGTGCATCTCCTGTGGCTCTTTCCTTAATTGCTTTGGAAAGGGATGTGTCTGAATCAGCCTCTTGGCCCTGTGTGAGGCTGTGGCTTAGATTCTATGCACCTTATGGATCTAAAGAAAGATTCCATATGTGCATCCAAAACCAAAATGGCTAAAAGGAGAGTCATTGTGGACGAAGTCTCTTGCCTTCCTCTGGTAGGGCACTTACTTCCACCAAGGAAGAATAGGGATCTTTTGTGTCAAATGGGTTCTTCAAAGCTCTGCAGTGGCTTGCCCATAGTTCTTGTGTTTTCTCATGCGTCCAATTCCCAAAAAGAATTTAAACCCCTCAGTCAGTAGGCCTCAAATTGGAGAAGTGGAGCAGTATAAATGTCAGGCCTATTTGATCACTCCTGGTTCATAGGAAGGGTGTCCAGGCAAACGTGACTTTAGGCAAATGAGGGACAAGGAAGCCTATTTTGGACACTGTCTTGGGCTGTGCCCTCATGGAAACCTCCAGCCAGAGGTTATGATGAGTGTCTATATGGAAGAAGATGAGGGTCATGTGGGAGTGTTTAGGTTTTAATTGTGAGAGATTACTGGTTCAACCTGGGTTTAATTCTGGTGTGATTCCCCTTAGAGACTCAGTTCTTGAACTGACCTCAGAGAAGAATTGCCATGAATTGTGTTAAGATTTTCGGAGGCAACGCATGAGAGTCGCCATTGGAAGCTGAGATCTAGTCCCAGGGGGACTTTCCACAGTTCACTGGGAATCTCAGCCAGAGAATCACATAATTTTATTCTGAAAGACTTGGCAGCCACAATTGAGAGTCAAAACACACATGGACCTCACATTTTAGACCTCAATGGGCCTGGCTTCAAGTGACGTTTTGGCCACTATTTGGGAAGCCTTGCCTGTGAGAGTTCTCCAGAGCTTTCATTAAAATGAGATTCCTCACCATTTAATGGTTTCTGAAAATTGAAACCCACAATGCCTCCAACTTCATCCTTGAAAATGGTTACATAAATATCATGAAATTTTTAAAATTACCATGACCAGGTGGCAATGGAGAACCTTTGGATGTCCTGTTGCTGATCATGAGTATACCAGAGAGTGCCTAGATTGACAGGGTTTCTTTAACATGGTGTAGAACACAGATGCCAGTAAGTTGGAGTCTGCTGAGAAGTGGACCTAGAGCAGTGGTGGGCAGGTGTGTGATAAAACATCAGTGGTACGGCCATGAGGATCTACCATTGGATTCCAAATGCCTTGTGACTGACATGGTGCAGGCATCAGACCCTTCTATGTAAAGGCATCTTGTTATATGCAGAGGTTTCAGGGCAATGTTCATAATCAGGTTGCTATGGTCAAGGGGGAAAGCTATGTGGATAGAAGCCTGGTTGGTGCATTCTCCTGCAGACACTGACCCACCACACGTGACAGAACTCCCTCCAGCACTGTGTCCCAGATAAACTCCTTGTATTTCATGAAGCAAACACCAAACTCCCAGTGCAGCAGCAAGAAACACAACGAAAAGTGGATCATGACCAAATTGCTTCACAGTCCAAACGGGGAGACACTTAGCCCCCAGTGGCCACAGTTTACCTGCAAAGAGAGAAACCAGCACTGCTGCCTCATGTTCATTGAAAAATAAGATGCCATGTCCTCCAGGTCACATAGATGCAGACCCAGCTTTGATGGTCTCACTAGAAAGAAGCTAAAGCTCCTGAAAACAACATATAATTCAAGTGCCCAAACTCAGAGGCATTTCTCAAGAAGTCTTTAGGCCAGCAGAGCTCCATGTTTGTGGAGTGTTTATCCTGTCCCTTACTTTTGGAAACTCCTCTACCACCTCCAAGGTTGTGAACTTCTGAGGATTTTTCATTGAATATATGTATTCACACATTTTCTAATTCTTCTCCTCTAATTGTGTCTTTCTTAGTTCGAAGGTAATGTCAAGGCATTTTTCTGGATGAGAGTGGGAAGATTTTTGTGTAGCATATATTTACATACACATTGGATTCATTTTCCAAATTTCCATTAGAAATACTGAATCCATGACACTAACCACTACATTACTAGACTCTGACTACTAATCCTAATATGATGGAGAATAAAAAACCCAAACAGAATAGAAATATAAGCAGTTCAGAGCATGCATGTTGTGTAGTGGGACTTGCCTTTTGCATTATATAGGGTAGGAGTTATAAATTTAGTCAATTTTCTGTTGAAATATTTCTCCATGTATTTCTAAAGTTAACAAATATGTGAATACCTGACTCCCTTTCTCTGCAGCCTATTCAGCACATGTAATTTTATATGCACATATAGAATCCTACCTGGAATCACACGTACATTCTTGTGAGATGGCTCACTTGGCAGATACAAATTGTTAGAATAGTTCACTCTTCCTAAATGATGCTGGAACTGAAAATTCAACCAATGGGTGAGCTTCCTGGTTGAACAACTTTACACAAAAACCCATGTTCAGTAAAATAAATATTTCTGATCTGTGGATGATATATATTTCATGGTTAATTTCAATTGGCATATATATTCCTACTTTTTAAAGTCTGTTTGTGTGTGTGTGTGTATACATACTCTCCAGATTTTTCAAAATATGAAATATGTGTCTTATTATACACTCCCTAAAATAATTCATATTCATGTATGTGGATTTTTAATCAACTTTTCACGAGATTATTCCCAGGAATATTCACACACCTGAAAAACATATTTGTTTCCTCGTACTGAGAACTATCTTCAGTGAATGGTGCATACAAATCCTTGTATTTCTGCAGTAACTTACCCAGTTTAACATCAATGCAAATAGATTTCTATGGGACATGATGTGTATTTTGAAATTCATTTTTATTCAACACTGGTACATTGCAATTTCTTCCGTTTATGCACATCATAAAATATATATATTTCATCTAGAAATTCGAAAATTAATAGGCATTTGTTTCATTTTCAATCACTTCCTGCTTCAGAACACATGTATAACTCCATGTTTCCTGACTGATCTTTTCATGAGGTTTTTTTTTCGATTTCCTTAATCATTTTTGAAGCAAAACTCACACACTCTTCATGATGAACCATAACCCTAATATTACCATTAGATGTATATTTGGTTTTAATGAATTTATATATATCAATATAAGATTTCCTCTATATTTTCATTTATCAATTCAATCCATTATTCAAAGTTGGAACCAGTAATACTATTTATTCACAGTATGGTCTATTCATGCATTATCTCTATATTCATAGACACAGTGTACACCTATTTGTACCCCCAGTACTAACTTATACGTCTTCACAATATTGCTCCCAGAAATGGTGGAAGAAATACTCATGTCACCTGATCTACATGTACATGTTATCACAGTAATATTCTGGAAACAAAATACAAAGGTCACAGTTATGATTGTACCAAAACCTAAATTAAAAGTGAGCATGGATTACTAAAAATATTCCTGTCCAGGTTGCTACCGCTCTCAAATGTCAATCCTATTGGTGACTATATATTTGTTTCCTCCTAAGATTATATATTCAACCTCAAGCCTGTTGAAAATGTGTAATCCTATCACTCACTTTATACTTTGCCTGATATCCTAATGTCTCTATTGATTTCTGCTTTCCTAAATATTTTCCCAGTTTATCATTTTGACTGACTCTTCACATGTGCTGACATTTAAATTCACTTTCTAACCAAAACCCAATTGCTAAAAACATTTCCTCCAAAACCTATAATCACTATTCTTTCTAAACCTACCGACACTTTTCCTAATCCTACCGACTATAGGTTTTTGACTGGATATTCTCGTGACATTCAATCATCCAAGGTACAAGGTCCTATGACATTGTATCTGGATTTATTTAAGACATCTGTGCAGAACGTAAGTCAAAGCTAAGTATCCCAATTAAAGGCCCAATGCCCTTCTGGGCTTCAAATTTTACCTAGATTTCTGTTTTCATACTTATATTTCACCTAAATATTCTTGTAAATATCGCACATTCCCAATACCATTATTCATCGCTCAGAATGATTCTTAATCCAAATCGAACCTGTTATTAAGCCTAACCAAACACTGTTCCCTCAATCTAACTTTACAGAAGAGCAGCGACAGAGTTGGTCTTACAATACAGGAATGTAGGGGATCTTCCAGATGCTGAGATCCTCAAAGTTTTAAGCAGAAACGATCCCTGGAGAAGACATAGGCAGCTATGAAGGACCTGAGAGAGCAAAAGTCATCTTCCATGGCAAACAACGTACACAGGATGAAGCATTGTGTCTGAATCAGCCTCTCTTTTCTTAATGTAGAGAAGAGGGACCAAACCAGGCCTGTGTGGAGAGCTGTTCCCGGATTCCTATGGTTGATATACCATTCTAACTGTTGAAACTGTCTCGGGAAGTAGGGGCAGCCTCCACCTCATGGGAACCTTGCAATCACCTGTTAGGACAAAGTGGTTGCAAAGGCAGTAAACTCACTCAGTTCCTGAATGAAGCGACCTACCTCACTTCCTTGGTGAAGAAACTCCCTGACCTTGGGCTCCAGGAAGACAGAGAATACCAAGACCTTGTCACAGTTCCAGTCCCAGTGGGCTCCATTGTTTGGAAAAACCAAGGATAGACTAAGTATTCCTTGGTACCTACTGATATGAGGATTTCAAATGCCAGGAGAGCTCTGAAGAGGGGCCTTTCCTGAGAAAGCAGGTAGTGGTTCACCGCGACCAGATCTGAGACAGGACAGGCCTTTTGGGGAAACATAGTATGGCCCACCAGTCAGAGGACACTCCAGATAGTCACAGACCTACTTGAATGAAGGAGGTGCGTTTGCGCGTGTGTGTGTGATTTTGTGGTTTAGTCTCTTCTTATGAGAATAGGTAGGAAAGGCGGTTTGTTTGGTTTGGAGTGGACTGCTTCTAGTAAGTCGTTTGACAAGGCGATTTTTTGCATGTCTTTGTAACCCACTGTGTTCGTGGTTGTAGACCTTAGAAAAAAGAATGCATCAATGTGTCCTGTCTAGTAGAAATCTTCCCAGCATTCATCCTGCCCAATTTAGGAGTGGACTGCCCCTTGCCTTATGGATGGGCAACACCTGCAATCTTCCTAAGTTCCTGATTTCTTTCTCAATTCTGGTCACTCTCAAGAATAGGCTCATTGTTTTGTGTCCAAGATATGTACCACCTCCAATCTGAGTGACATGGCCATGTACAAGATAGATGAAGGGAATGGCGAGCATCTCAGAAAACTCTAATATCAGTGTGTCCAGGAAAGTCTCAGTGGATAAACCCTGCTTTGGGCCTTTTGCTATTGTTCTGTTGCCCTGAATGTCAGGAAAGTCTTTGCCTCAGGCCATCCCTTTGTGAATCGTGAAGAAAACAGTTTTCAAATGGAAATAAATGGGCATCAACTGTGGCTCTGTGCTTAATTGCTTTGGAAAGGGATGCGTCTGAATCAGCCTCTTGGTCCTATGTGAGCCTCTAGCTTAGATTCTCAGCACCTGATGGATCTAAAGAAAGATCCCATGTGTGCATTCAAAACCAAAATGGCAAAAAGATCAGTAATTGTGGATGAAGTCTCTTGCCTTCCTCTGTAAGGTTCCTGACCTCCATCAAGTGAGATTAGGCATTCTTTGGGTCAAATGAGTTCTTCAAAGCCCTGTGGAGGCCATTAACAGGTGGCACTGGAGAACTCTTAAATGGTCTGTTGCTGATCATGAGTATACTAGCCAGGGCCTTTATTGACTGAGTTTCATAAAAATTATCTAGAGCAGCGATGCCAATAAGTTGGACCTAGAGCAGTAGTGTGTGATAAAATATCTGTGGTGGGACCATGTGGATCTGCTATTGACTTCCAAATGGCTTGTGACTGACATGGTGCAGCCAGCAGACCCTTCTATGTAAAGGCATCTTGTTATATAGAGAGGTTTCAGGGTAATGTTAAGAATCAGGTTGCTGAGGTTAAGGGGACAAGCTATCTGGTATTGAAGCCTGGCTGGTACATTCTCCTGCAGAACGTGACCCACAACACGTGACAGAACTTCCTGCAGCACTGTGTTCCTGTTGAACTCATTGTATTTCGTGAAGCAAATACCAATGTCCCAGTTCAGCAGCAAGAAACACCACAAAAGTTGGAGGATGAACAAATGGCTTCAGAGTTCACATGGGGTGACACTTAGCCCACAGTGGCCACAGTTTACATACAAAAAGAGAAATCAGCACTGCTGCCTCAGGATCATTGGAAAATAAGAAACCAAGATCTTCATGTCACATAGATACAGACCCAGCTTTGATGGTCTCACTAGAAAGGAAGCTAAAGCTTCTGACAAACACATATATTTCAAGTGCCCACCCTCAGAGGCAGTTTCTCAAGAAATCTTTTGGCCAACAGAGCTCCATGTTTGTGGAGTGTTTACCCTGTCCCTTACTTTTGGAAACTGCTCTACAACCTCCAAAATGGTGAACTCCTGAGCATATTCCACTACAGATATATATTCACAGATTTTCTACCTCTTCTCTTCTAATTGTGTCTTAATTGGGGTGAAGGTAATTTCAAGGCATTGTTGTGGATGAGAGTTGGAAGATTTTTTTGTAGCACATATTTGCATACACATTGGATTCATTTTCCAATTTTCCATTCGAAATACTGAATTCCTGACACTAACCCATAACCTACTAGAATCTGACTACTAATCCTAATATGATGGAGAACAATAACCCAAACAGAATAGAAATCCAAGAAGTTCAGAGGAGGCATGGTGTATAGTTGAACTTGCCTTTTGCATTATATAGTGTAGGAGTTATAAATCTAATCAATATTTTGTTGACATAGTTGTCCATGTGTTTTTAAATTTAACAAGTATTTGAATTCCTGTCTCCGTTTGTCTGTAGCCTATTCAGCACATGCATTTTTATATGCACATATAGAATCCTACCTGGTATCAAATGTACATTCTTGTGAGGTGGCTGACTTGGCAGATACAAATTATGAGAAGAGATCACTCCTCCTAAACGCTGTTGGAACTGAAAATTTAACCTAAGTGGGAGCTTCCTAGTTGAACAACATTATACACAAATCCATGTTCAGTAAATTAAATATTTTTGGATCTTTGGACGATATGTATTTCTACATCAATTTCAATTGGCATATATATTGCTACATTTCAATGTCTCTGTGTGTACATGTGTTTGTTTGTGTGTGTGTGTGTGTGTGTGTGTGTATATATATATATATATATATATATACATATACACTCTCCAAATTTTTAAAAATATGAAATACTTCTGTCTTCTTTTACACACCCTAAATTCATTCATATTCATGTATGTGGATTTATAATAAACTTTTCACAAGATTATTCTCAGAATTATTCATCCACCTGAAATACATATTTGTTTTCTAGTACTGACAAGTAACATCAGTGAATGGTGCATACAAATCTTAATATTTCTACAGTAACTGACCCAGTTTAACATCAATCCAAGTAGATTACTATGGGACATGATGTACATTTTGACGTTCATTTTTATTCAACACTGGTACTTTACTATTTCTTCAGTTTATTCACATCATAGGATATGTATTTCATCCACAAGTTAGCAAAATTATTTGCATTTGTGTCACTTTCAATCACTTTCTACTTCAGAACACATGCATTCCTCTATGTTTCTTGACTGGTCTTTTCATGAGACTTCTTTCCAAACACATTATTTTCCTTTTCCATTCTCACTTTTGAAGCAGATCTCACACACCTTTCATGATAGAATATAACCCTAATATTACCATTAGATGTATAACTCATTGGAATGAATGATTCTATATCAATATAAGATTTCTTATATATTTTCAGATATCAATTCTATCAATCCATTATTTGAAGTGGAATCAGTTATATTATTTATTCACAGTATTGTCAATTCATGAATTACTTCTATATTCATAGACACAGGGTACACCTCTTTGTACCCCCAATACTAATTTATTTTTTTTATTTTGCATTCTTTATTAAAGTATTTTTATATTATTTTCAACAACATTTGAAACAACAGGATTTTCTAAATAGACTTGTCTTTAGCATACCCAGATGAAAAAATATAATTCTATTTCATATCCCTTTGTGGGATAATGTGGGTTTTTTGTACTGAAAAAATGCTAGGAATATTAGAATATATGATCCGTTAGCCAACTTTGTTTGTTTGTTTGTTTGCTTTTGCAAAGCTAGGAATTGAACCCTAGTAGTAACTAGTAATTCTACTCATTCAGAAAAGTTAGTGTGTCATTTTATTGAAATAACCATACTGGATATAAAATAGATACACATGTGATACAATAGATTGCATTGTATATAAATTTGTATCTCAGTAAAGCTGTAATTAAAATAAAATTTAAAGTATTGAAATTCAGGCAAAGGATAGGAAAGATATTTGTGTCTGTTTTTCAGAAGTTTATTGTCATCCATTTAAAAAATCTTTTAAAAGAGATTGTATTTGAACAAAAGGTATTGTTTAGTGTGCTTTCTCTGTATTCTTAGTGGTTCTTCACTATTACTATTTTATTCACACCCTCTTAATTTCTTATTGTTGAGCCAATTCTGCATCTAAATGTAGTGGCAAGATATATTCAGGAGTCTGGTGCAATAGTGCATGCCTGAAATCCCAGCTACTAAGACCCTTTCTCAAAACAACAAAAAAGTAGTGGGGGTGGGGAGCATGGATGTAGTTTAGCAGTCAAGTGCTTTCCGAAGCATGTGGAGGCCCTGGGTTCTATCTGCAGCACCGCAAAAGCAAAACAAACAAAAGACGTATTCCAGAGATTTTGATTATTTCTGCAGGAGACATGCAGTCAAGACTAAGTAATTTGAAACAGGAGTGGCACAAGAAGTGGAAGATAAAGTATCATTTTTTTTTCTTTTTTTTTGGTTAGAATTAGTTCACTTTGCATTCCTTGCATATGCGCCTCTACCTTTGGAACCACATTGGTAAAAGTTTGTGTAAGAATTGTTTGTTGGCATATCCTAGAGTCCTCAATTTATACGTCTTCAAAATATTGCTCCCAGAAATTGTGGAAGAAATACTCATGTCACCTGATCTACATATACATTTTATCACAGTAATATTCGGAACACAAAATGCAAAAGTCACACTTATGATTGTACCAAAGGCTAAATAGAAAGTGAACCTGTATTATTAAAAACATTCATGTCCAGGTTGCCTAATACTCTCAAATGTCAATCCTATTGGTGACTACATATTTGTTTCTTCCTAAGATTATATATTGAAACTCAACCCTGTTGATAATGTCTAATCCTATCACTCACTTTATACTTTGCCTGATTTCCTAATGTCTCTATTGATATCTGCTTTCCTACATATTTTCCCCAGTTCATCATTGTGACTCATTCTTCACATGTGCTGACATTTACATTCATTCTCTAACCGAAACCCTATTACTAAAGAACTTTTGGTCCAAATCCTATACTCACTCTTCTTCCTAAACCTACGGACTATATTCCTAATCCCACTGACTATCCCTTTTTGACTGGATGTTCTCTTCTACATTCAATCATCCAAGTAAAGGTCGGTCGAGTGTCGGAAGAGGAGACCACCAAGAGTCTATCTCATGTAACAGCAAAGGGTTTATTGGGGGTCCAGCATGCTGGGGCTCAGAGTTCACTTGAAAAGAGTAGAGAGCCCTGAGAAAAGCTTAAGCAGAGGTTAAATACTTTCCCTTGCAAGTGCAGGGAGGGAAGTTTATTGATGTGTCAGGGCGAGTGGTCAATTTGCATGCAACCTGGTGAAGGAGTACATTCTGCAGTTTGACTGTTGGGGACAGCACATTCTGGGAACAAGATTGGCAAACATTTCTCAAGATTTCAACAGTGTTTTGTTAAGCGTACAGAAAAACAGGAAGTGACAACTACATATTTTATTAACCTTTCATTCGACACATCTTTTTCTGGCTACTTTTAATCATAAAAATGATCATTGGGGGGTGTCACATTCTATGTCTGCTAGTGGGGTATTACCATTAGTTTAACTTGTCCAATTTGAGCTTGGAGAAAATAAATTACATGGTTGAGCAAGCAGGGTTTAAAAGTTAGCAATAATATGAGGATTATTATTGGACCGGCCAGGGTTGATAAATGCGTAGTTAACCAGGGGAACTTTGTGAACCAAGATTCAAAACACCCTTTTTTGGCCTCTCTCTGTCGTTGACGCTCTTCAAGTCATCTTTTTAATTTACTCATAGATTTTTTTACAACTCCAATATGGTTGGCATAAAAACAACATTCTTCCATCAATGCAAAACAAAGGCCCTCTTCTCACATGAAGAGGAGTTCCAATCCTCGACTGTTCTGTAAAACAACTTCAGAGAAATAGGTTAAAGATTCCTGCAATGCTGTTATGGAGGTTTCTAATATCTTTAAGTTTTGGTCTATAGCTGCTTCTATTTGGGTCATTTGTTTTGTCCCATGGACCAAGGCAGTGGTTCTTGTGCCCACCCTTGCAGCAACATGTATTCCTAATAGGATCGCAAAAGTGAGTGATATATGTTCCCAGTGGAACTAGGTTTTATGCCCCCCCTATTTGATCTTCAAATGAACCTGTGTTGATAGAGCACTCTGGGAAACATTTGCACAACTACACAATTAATCACATCTGTTGACCACTTCATGAAAACATAAACAATATTTTAAGTATATAGAATTATACTGTTGTAGGGACGGACAAGGCAAGGCACCTAAGATAGTACCAAAGACAGGAAAACAGTCCTATTTGTTTGCAACCAGATTCAGAGGGCATTACTTCTGTTGTAATCAATTAAATCCCCGGAACCCCAAGTTTAGGTACTTTCAGAATTTTGTACCCAACATATAAGGGAAGGGGCTCAGAAGTTCACAGTCTTAAGCAGTTCACAAAAAGCAGTTTGTATTCTGTTTTTTTCCTCTGTTGTGGGAAAGTTAACTTTTCAAGGACACCTGGGTGAGGGAGAGCATTATATTCCCTTTATTTTTTCCCCGCTCCCAACTGTTACCATGGAGCCCAGTTGGTAACTTCTTTATCTTACAAATGTAGCCATCTCTGTGAAGCCTCAGCTCAAGGCCAAGGCCTTGTTCACATATTTTGTGAAAAACTAGTAAGGTGGTGTCTAGCTTAGGATTGCTGATTTTTTTAGCCAGTGGCCAAGTAGAATAGGGCAACAGGAAAAGAGGAAGTTTATGTACTTAGAAATTTTTTATAGGAACTCTTTTTCTGAAAGTCCTAAATTCAGCTATGTTGAAGATTTTTGGAGAAGGTCAGTTAAGACATTTCTGTGGGCCTGGTACAGAGGGGGAAGACGGGGAAGGCGTGGCTGTGAGCAGCTTTGTGGATCTGAGAATGAGGTAGGAGAGATGTAAAAGAATAATGGGAAAGGGGTTTTGGATTTTTCTAGGAACAAATCTTGAGCAGTACAACAGGTAGAGCAGAGGGTAAGATGGGAGTTAGTATCCCCAAAAGCCTGTGAGGGACTTTAAATACTTAGTAACCTGTTTTCAGTGATGACAAAGCAACTTTAAAGGCCATTTACATTACATCTTCGATAAGGGTCTGAGGGCTCTCCTCAGCTGGTTTGAGCTTTGTGTTAGCTAGTAAGAGGACCTGGTGGGACCCGGTGCAGGCAATGACAAGAGAAGAGAAGAGTGAGTGGGTTAAGGTGTACCTCAGTACCTGCTACCTTAACAAGGGGGCAATGGTCATAGAATGGGCGGAGGTTTGGGTTTTTGATCTAGTAATTGGAGGGGAGAAATCAGGTTGCTTAGGTGAGAGTAAGAGCAGAGAGTATGGAGCAGATGGCTGAGGGTGAGGATCTATTGGAGAAGCATAGTTCAGGATGTGAAAAAAGGAGGGAAAAGGCCTCCACATAGGGGAATCTCCTTTCACACTTTTGAGCACTTGCAAAAGTTAAAAAGGTCACGCAGAATTTGAGGATCTAGAGACCCCTCTGGGGGCTATCAATTTTGGTTATCTAATTGGATGTCGCCAATGCTTTGTACAGAATTTGATGAGGAGTTTGGGTTCCATCAAGCAGTCCCTGAATGCTCACATCCCCATGACTTACAGAAGAAGTCGGCTTCCCCCCAACACAGCCGTGACTGTTTGTGGCTTTGATAGTCCGCCAGGCAAACATAGTAATCTAGGCTAGCCAAACTGCATCTGGCTCACGTGTCCCTACATCCATAATATTTGTTTCCATTATCTATGGTAGAGAAGGGATTTAATGGAATTTTAGTGGGATCCACTTCATCAGGGATATCCCAATGGAAAAGACCTATAGCCAGCTGACAAATGTCTCTGTGGAGAGATGGCGACCATGTCCTTAAGTGGGCGGTATGCGAGATAGACCATATTTCTTGTTCAGTAAGATTTGTGATCAGCCATTGCTGCTGAATGGGCTGATGAGGGTTAGGACTACTGGTGGTCAAGGGGAGAGTCTATAGCCTTATTGACAAGGCAAATACACAATTTGAAAGGGTTACCTGTCTTTTACAGTTTCCAGCCAGAGTCTGGACAGGGCACAGGCTTGAGATGAGAGGTATGGATCCAGGAAGTGATTCTGTCTACCTTTACTTCTGTAGGTGTTATAAGTAGCACCTTCTATGGTCCCTTTCAGCGGGGTTCCATGGATGACACCTGATGTCGTCTAATGTAGACAAGTCTCTTTCTTGATATTGATGTTGATTCCCCTCGTCCCCAGGTTGGTAGGCAGTGGCCATCTGTCTTCACAGGTATCTGTGTGGTCCTGGCTGAAAGACAATATCTCTGACTTTTTAAATAAGTGGGAAGTAGAAAGATCCTTCTAGGGTCCATCCAAATCCAATGGTGAGCCATTCTGAGGCACAGAGAGTCTGCCAGGTCCAGCGTTTTACTAAAAAAGAAAGATTCTGATCCCTTAAGCAAACTTTGGTGCAGTGATCAAGGGTCAGAGACAGAGGCATTGAAGTGCTCTGTCCCATAATGAAAGATACACAAACAGTAAAAGCAACAACACACGACACAGACAAGACAAGACAGTAAAGACAGGATATGGAAGTCCAACACTGAGACCAGGACTTAGTAGTTGGCAGAACCCGATCGGTTGGCAATAACGAATCTGAAACAAAATATCACTGAGTCATGGAGACTATTGTTCCTCAATTTTCTGAGTCCTCTATGACGTCACCCAGGGACTTGGCCTGTGGCTCTGTGACATGACTGTCAGCCATCGTTGGAGAGAGCTCACGCTCTTCATTGACATCCATTTTGCCAAGCCCTGACCTGAAACCTGACCAGAAAGAGGCACCTTACTTACCCTGAGAGGAGTTCGTTGGGGTCTCTTGTCCACCGCTGCCGGATCTCAGTGGAACCTCCATATGTAAAGGTCCGGTGACAATCGGGGAAAGAGACCACCAAGAGACTGTCTCATGCAAAAGCAAAGGGTTTATTGGGGGTCCAGCATGCTGGGGCTCAGAGCTCACTTGAATAGAGCAGAGAGCCCAGAGAACAGCTTAAGCAGAGCTTATATATTTTCCTTGGAGAGGGCAGGGGGGTAAGTTTATTGATGGGTCCGGGCGAGTGAGCGGCTTGCGTGCAACCAGTTGAGGGAGTACATTCTGCAGTTTGGCAATTGGGGACAGCACATTCTGGGAATAAGATTAGCAAACAGTTCTCAATATTTCAAAAGTGTTTTGTTAAGCATACAGAAAAACAGGAAGTGACAAGTACTTATTTTATTAACCTTTCACTGCGAACTATACTTTGCCAGAATTCCTAATGTCTCTATTGTGTTTGTTAAAGTTCATTTTTATTCAAACCTGGTACGTTATTATTTCTTCAGTTCATGGACATCATAAGATATTTGCTTTCATTCACAAGTTCACAAATTTATAAACATTTGGTTCACTTTCAATCACTTCCTCCTTCGGAAGACATATGTTCCTCCATGTTTCTTGACTGGTCTTTTTACTAGACTTCTTTCTAAACATATTATTTTCGATTCCATAATCATTTTTGAGGCAAAACTCACACACTATTCATGATAAATGATAACCCTAACATTACAATTAGATATATAACTGGTTGGAATGAATGTATGTATATCAATATAAGATTTTCTATATATTTTCAGATATCAATACAATCCATTATTTAAATTTGGAACCAGTTATATAATTTATTCACAGTATGGTCTATTAATGCATCATCTCTATATTCATCAAAACAGGGTAAACCTAATAGTATTCCCAGTACTAATTTATAAGTTTTCAAAATACTGCTCACAGAAATGGTGAAAGAAATACTCATGTCACCTTAGCTACATATACATATTATCACACTAATATTCTGGACACAAAATGCAAAGGTCACACAGAACATAATTTAAGCTAAGTATCCCAATCAAGGGCCCAAAGTCCTTCTGGGCTTCAAATATTACCTAGATTTCTGTTTTCATACTTATATTTCACCTCCATGTTCTTGTAAATATCACAGGTTCCCAATATCATTATTCATCCAGCAAAATGATTCATAACCCAAATCGAACATGCTATTAACCCTAACCATTCTGTAAACTGAGATTGTTCACTCAATCTCACTTTACAGAAGAGCAGGGACAAAGTTAGTATTACAATACAGGAAGTTAGGAGATCTTCCACCTGCTGAGTACCTCAAAATCCATGCAGAAATGATCCCTGGAGAAGACGTAGGCAGCTATGAAGGACCTGAGACAGCAAAAGTCATCTTCCTTTGCAAACAACCCGATCAGGATGAAAGGATGTGTCTGAATCATCCTATCTCTTCTTAATTTAGGGAAGATGTATGAAACCAGGCATGTGTGGAGAGCTGTTCCCAGGTGCCTATGTTTCTATACCATTCTAACTTGTGAAAGTGTCACAGGAAATAGAGGCAGCCTCCTTTTCCTGAGACACTAGGAAGCAACTGTTAGGACAAAGTGGTGGCCAAGACAGTGGCCTCATTCATTTTCTGAAGAAAGTGACCTCACCTCACTTTTTTCATGATGGAACTCTCTGAATTTTGTGATCCAGGAAACCAGGCACCAAGAGCCAGTACCAGTCCCAGTCCAAGTGGGCTCACTTGTTTGGATTTACCAAGTAAAGAGTCAGTCTTTCTTGGTACCTACTGATGTGAGGGTGGCCAAATGCCAAGAAAGCTTTGAAGAGGGTCCTTTCCTGAGAGGGCAGGAAATGGCTCACCACTGCCTCCTGAAAACTTCACAGAATTGGCCAAGGAGACCAGATCTGAGACAGGACCGGCCATTTCTGGGGAACATTCTATGGCCTACTAGTCAGAGGACACTCCGGATAGTCACAGACATACTTGGGGAAGGAGGTGACTTTGTGTGTGTGGATGTCAGTTTGTGGATATTTCTCATATTCTGAGAATAGGTAAAAAAGGAGGTTTGTTTGGTTTGGAGTGGACTGTTTCTAGTAAGTCATCTGACAAGGAGACTGTTTCTATGTCTGTGTATCCCACTGTGTCCTTAGTTGTAGATATTAGAAAAGAAAATGGCTCAATGGGTGTGTCCTGTCTAGTAGAAAGCTTCACAGCATTCATCCTGCCCAATTAATGAATGGACTGAGGCTTGACTTATCCATGGGCAACACCTAGTATCATCCTAAGTTCTTGAATTCTTCCTGAATTCTGGCAACTCTCCAGAAAGGCTCATGGTTTTTTGTCCAAGATATGTACCACCTCCAAGCTCTGTGACATGGCCATGTACTAGTTAGCTGAAAGGAATGGCGAGCACACCAGAAAACTCAGATATTGGTGTGACCAGGAAAGTCTCTATGGTGAAACCTGGCTTAGGGCCTTTTGCTTAACTGTTGTTCTGTTGCCCTGAATGTCAGGAACCTCTTTGCCTCAGGCCACCCCTTTATAAAGCCAGAAGAAAACAATTTTCAAATGGAAATGAATGGGCATCACCTGTGCCTCTTTGATGAATTGTTTTGGAAATGGTTATGTCTGAATCAGACTCTGGGCCCTGTGTGAGGCTGTGGCTTAAATTGTCAGCACCTCTTGCTGATCATGAGTGTACCAGACAGTGCCTTGATTGACTGGGATTTATGAAAATGGTGTAGAACAGAGATGCCATTAAGTTGGACCCTCCTGAGTAGTGGGCCCTGAGCTGTGGTGTGCAGGTGTGTGATAAATCATCTGTGGTTGCGCCATGTGGTTTTGCCATTGATTTCCAAATGGTTTGTCACTGACACGGTGCAGTGACCAGACACTTATATGTAAAGGTGTCTTGTTAAATGGATAGTTTTCAGGGCAATGTGCAGAATCAGGTTGCTATGGAGAAGGGGGCAAGTTATGTGGGAATGAAGCCTGGTTGGTGCATTCTCTTGTAGACCCTGAAAAACCACAAATGACAGAACTCCCTCCAGGACTGTGTTCCAGTTGAACTCCTTGTATTTTGTGAGGCAAATACCAAACTCTCAGTGCTGCAGCAGGAAACTCTACGAAAATGGAGGATGAACAAAAGGCTTCACAGTCCACACAGGGAGACACTTAGACCCCAGTGGCCACAGTTTACATACGAAGAGAGAATTCAGCACTGCTGCCTCATGTGTATTGGAAAGCAAGAAAGAATGTCCTCCAGGTCACATAGATGCAGACCCAGCTTTGATGATCTCACTACAAAGGAAGCTAAAGCTACTGACAACATATATTTCAAGTGCCCATCCTCAGAGGCAGTTTCTCTAGAAGTCTTTAGGCCAGCAGACCTCCATGTTTGTGGAGTGTTTACCCTGTCCCTTACTTTGGGATACTCCTCTACCACCTCCAAGTTTGTGAAATCCTGAATATTTTCCATTCCAGATATGTATTTACAGATTTTCTAACTCTTCTCCTCTAATTGTTTCTTATTTGGCGTGAAGGTAACGTCAAGGCATTGTTCTGGATGAGAGTGGGAAGATTTTTGTGTAGCACATATTTGCATACACATTGGATTCATTTTCCAATTTTCCATTCCAAAGACTGAATCCCTGACACTAACGCATACCCTACCAAACTCTGACTACTAATCCTAATATGATGAAGAAAAATAACCCAAACAGAATAGAAATACAAGCACTTCTGAAGAGGCATGGTGTATAGTTGGACTTGCCTTTTTGCATGATAAAGTGTAGGTGTTATAAACCTAGTCAATTTTTCATTGAAATAGTTCTCCATGTGTTTTTTTTCCTTTAATATTTATTGTTGGTTCTACAAAACATTACATAGTTCTTGACATGTCATATTTCACACTTTGATTCAAGTAGGTTATGAACTTCCATTTTTCTTCGTATACAGATTGCAGTATCTCATCAGTTACACATCCACTATTTTACATATTGCTATACTAGTGTCTGTTGTATTCTGCTGCCTTTCCTGTCCTCTACTATCTCCCATCCCCTCCCCTCCAATCCTCTCTCTCTACCCCATCTATTGTAATTCATTTCTTTCACTTGTTTTTGTCCCCTTTCCCCTCACTTCATCTTGTATTTAATTTTGTATAACCATGAGGGTTTCCTTCCATTTCTATGTAATTTTCCTTCTCTTTCCTTTTCCCTCCCACCTCTCACCCCTGTTTAATATTAATCATCTTCTCATGCTCTTCCTCCCAACTCTGTTCTTAGTTACTCTCCTTATATCAAAGAAAACATTTGGCATTTGTTTTTTAGTGATTGGCTATCTTCACGTAGCATAATACATTCTAATGCCATCCATTTCTCTGCAAATTGTATGATTTTGTCATTTTTTAATGCAGAGTAATACTCCATTGTGTATAAATGCCACATTTTTTTTAATCCATTCATCTATTGAAGGGCATCTAGGTTGGTTCCACAGTCTTCCTATTGTGACTTGTGCTGCTATGAACATAGATTTATCAGTGTCCCTGTAGCATGCACTTTTTGGGTCTATAGGGATTAGACCGAGAAGGGGAATTGCTGGGTCAAATGGCGGTTCCATTCCCAAGTTTCCAAGAAATCTCCATACTGCTTTCCAAATTTGCTGCACCAATTTGCAGTCCCACCAGCAATGTACAGGTGTACCCTTTTTCGCACATCCTCACCAGCACTTGTTGTCGTTTGACTTCATAATGGCTGCCAAGCTTACTGCAGTGAGATGGTATCTTAGGGTGGGTTTGTTTTGCATTTCTCTGAATGCTCGAGATGTTGAGAATTTTTTGATGTACTTATTGATTGATTGTATGTCCTCCTCTGAGAAGTGTCTGTTCAGGTCCTTGGCCCATTTGTTGATTGGGTAATTCATTTGCTTATTGTTTAATTTTTTGAGTTCTTTGTATAACTCTGGATATTAGGGCTCTATCTGAAGTGTGAGGAGTAAAGATTTGTTCCCAGGATGTAGGCTCCCTTTTTACCTCTCTTATTGTTTCTTTTTCTGAGAAAAATCTATTTAGTTTGAGTAAGTCCTGTTTATAGATTCTAATTATTAACTCTTATGCTATGGGTGTCCTATTGAGGAATTTGGAGCCCGACCCCACAGTATGTAGATCATAGCCAAAGTTTTCTTCTATCAGACGCCGTGTCGCTGATTTGATATCAAGCTCCTTGATCCATTTTGAGTTAACTTTTGTGCATGGCGAGAGAAAGGGATTCAGTTTCATTTTCTTACATATGTAATTCCAGTTTTTCCAGCACCATTTGTTGAAGATGCTATCCTTCCTTCAGTTTATGCTTTTAGCTCCTTTATCAAATATAAGATTGCTGTAATTTTGTGGATTGATTTCTGTGTCCTCTATTCTGTACCATTGGTCCACCCGCCAGTTTTGGTACCAGTACCATGCTCTTTTTGTTACTATTGCTCCGTAGTATAGTTTGAGGACATGTATCGCTATACCGCCTGATTCACACTTCCTGCTTAGAGTTGTCTTTGCTATACTGGGTCTTGTATTATTCCATATGAATTTCATAATTGTTTTATCTATTTCTACAGGAAATGCCGTTGGGATTTTGATTGGCATTGCATTAAACCTATAGAGAACTTTTGGTAATATCGCCATTTTGATGATGTTAATTCTGCCTATCCATGAACAGGGTATATTTTTCCATCTTGTAAGATCTTCTTCTTTTTCTCTCTTTAGGGTTCTGTAGTTTTCAATGTGTAAGTCTTTCACATCTTTTGTTACGTTGATAACCAAATATTTTATTTTATTTTTATTGAGGATACTCTCAATGGAGTGGTTGTCCTCATTTCCGTTTCAGAGGATTTGTTGCTGATATTCAGGAATGCTTTTGATTTATGATTGTTGATTTTATATCATGCCACTTTGCTGAATTCATTTATTATCTCTAATAGTTTCTTGTAGACCCTTTTGGGTCTACTAGGTATAGAATCATGTCATCTGCAAATAGTGATAATTTAAGTTCTTCTTTTCCTATTTTTATGCCTTTAATTTCTTTCATTTGTCTAATTGCTCTGGCCAGTGTTCGAGAACTATGTTGAACAGAAATCGTGAGAGAGGGCATCCCTGTCTTGTTCCAGATTTTAGAGGGAATGCCTTCAATTTTTTCTCAATTCAGAATGATACTAGCCTGAGGTTTAGCATTGATTGCTTTTACAATATTGAGGTATGTTCCTGTTATCCCAGTTTTTCTAGAGTTTTAAACATAAAGGGATGCTGTACTTTATTGAATGCTTTTTCTGCATCTATTGGGGTGATCATATGGTTCTTATTTTTAAGTCTATTGATTTGGTGAATAACATTTATTGATTTCCGTATATTGAACCAGCCTTGTATCCCAGGAATGAATCCTACTTGATCATGTTGCACAATTTTTTAAATATGTTTTTGTATCTGATTCGCCAGAATTTTATTGAGGATTTTTGCATCTAGGTTCATTAGAGAGATTGGTCTGTACATTTGTTTCTTTGAAGGGTCTTTGTCTGGTTTAGGAATCAGGGTGATATTGGCCTCCTCTGCTGTATACCCATTGGGTCCTGGGCTTTTCTTAGTTGGTAGTCTTTGGATGGTTTCTTCTATTTTCTCAATTGATATTGGTCTGCTTAGGTTGTCTATATCCTCCTGACTCAATCTGGGCAGATCATATGACTTAAGAAATTTATTGATGCCTTCACTATCTTCTAATATAATTTCTGATTATCTTCTGTATTTCAGAAGTGTCTGTTGTGATATTGCCTTTTTCATCCCTTATGATAGTAATTTGAGTTCCCTCTCTTCTTCTCTTCATTAACATGGCTAAGAGTCTGTCGATTTTATTAATTTTTCAACTTTTAGTATTTTCAATTGTTTCTTTTGTTTCGATTTCATTAATTTCAGCTCTGATTTTAATTATTTCTTGCCTTCTACTTCTTTTTCTGTTGTTTTGCTCTTCTTTTTCTAGGATTTTGAAATGAACTATGAGATCATTTATTTGTTGTTGTTTTTTTTTTTTCTTTTTTTAAGGAAAGAACTCCAAGCAATGAATTTTCCACTTAGAACTGCTTTCAATGTGTCCCATAGATTCTGATATGTTCTGTCTGTCTTTTTCATTTATGTCTAAGAATTTTTTTTATTTTTCTCCTTGATGTCCTCAATAACCCATTGATCATTCAGTACGTATTGTTCATTCTCCAAGTGATGCATGAATTTTCCTTCCTTCTTTTATTGTTGATTTTCAGTTTCATTCCATTACGATCAGATAAGATGCCTGGTATTATCTATACTCCTTTATATTGTCTAAGAGTTGTTCTGTGACATAATATATGATCTATTTTTGAGAGGTATCCATGTGCTGCTGAGAAAACAGTGTAACTGCTTGATGTTGGGTGGTATATTCTATATATGTTAATTAAGTCTAGGTTATTAAGTGTGTTATTGAGTTCTATAGTTTCTTAATTCAACTTTTGTTTGGAATATCTGTCCAGTAGTGAGAGAGGTGTGTTGAAATCTCCCATGATTATTGTATGGTGGTCTACCAGACTCTTGAACTTGAGAAGAGTTTGTTTGATTAACATAGCTGAACCATTGTTTGGGGCACATATATTTATGATTGTTATGTCTTGTTGGTGTATGGTTCCCTTGAGCAATATGTAGTGTCCCTCTTTATCCCTTTTGATTAACTTTGTCTTGAAATCTATTTTATTTGATATGAGTATGGACACTTCTGCTTGTTTCCGAAGTCAATATGAGTGATATGATTTCTCCCAACCTTTCACCTTTAGTCTATATATGTCTTTTCCTATCAAATGTGTCTCCTGTAGGCAGAAAATTTTTGGGTCTTCTTTCGTGATCCATTCTACTAGCCTGTGTCTCTTAATTGGTGAGTTTAAGGCATTAACATTTAGGGTTATTTTTGAAATATGGGTTGTTCTTCCAGCCATATTTGTTTATTTATGTTACTATACATGGTTTGTTTTTCTCTTTGATTATTTTTCGCCCCTTTACTGTATTACCTCCCACTGTTGGTTTTCATTGTTATTTTCCATTTCGTCTTCCTATAATGTTTTGCCAAGGATCTTTTGAAGAGATGGTTTTCTAGCTGCAAATTCTTTTAACTTTTGTTTATCATGGAAGGTTTTAATTTCATCTTCCATCCTGAAGCTTAAAATCGCTGGATACACAATTCTTGGTTGGAACCCAATTTCTTTCAGTGATTGAAAAATATTATTCCAGGATCTTCTAGCTTTCAGAGTCTGTGTTGAAAGATCAGCTGTTATCCTGATTGGTTTACCCCTAAATGTAATCTGCTTCCTTTCTTTTGTAGCTTTTAAAATTCTCTCTTTATTCTGTATGTTTGGCATCTTCATTATAATATGTCTAGTTGTTTATCTCTTATGATTTTGCACATTTGGGGTCCTGTAGGCTTCTAGGATTTGGGATTCTGTCTCATTCTTCATGTCTGGAAAGTTTTCTCATATTATTTCATTGAAGAGATTGCTCAGTCCTGTGGTTTGGACCTGTATACCTTCCTGTATCCCAATTACTCTTTAGTTTGGTCTCTTCATGTTATCCCATATTTCTTGGATGTTCTGCTCATGGTTTCTTAACAGTCTTGCTGAGCTTTCTATGTTCTTTTCAAGTTGAAATACTTTGTCTTCATTTTCTGATGTTCTATCTTCTAAGTGATCTACTCTGCTGGTAGTATTCTCAATTGAGTTTTTAAGTTGTTTTATTGCTTCCTGCATTTCTATGATTTCTGTTTGTGTGTTTTTTATAACCTCTATCTCCCTGTATAGTTGATCTTTTGCTTCTTGGATTTGTTTATGTAATTCATTGTCAAAGTGATCTTTCATTGTCTGATTTTGCTGTCTAATGTCTCCCTGGAGACTCCAGATCATCTGAAGCAAGTATATCCTGATTCTTTATCTGACATTCCATATGCTGCAGATATTACCTCTTCTAATGTTGAGTTGACCTGCGTTGCTTGTGGTCCTTTCTTTCCTTGTCTTTCCCTACTGTTCACGTTTTTTCGGCTTGGTGAAACTTTTGTGTTATTGAATTTTACCCCTAAATGTTTATATTGCTATTGTATTCTTGAAAAGTCTCCCTCACAGGCGTAAGCAGCGGCTCTGCCCCTCCTCCAATTGGGGCAATGTGCATACCACACCAGCACGCCGCTGGGCCTGTTCTGCCTCTTGGTAGCTGGTCCGCCTACCTTGCAGGAGCGGGCAGTAGATCTACCCCTCTGCGGGTGCTGGTCCTGTTCAGCCAGTGGGTAACAGGTCCAGCTACCTTGCAGGCACAGGCGTCGGCTCTGCCCCTCCGCGCTCCGCTGGGCCTCTTCTGTCTGTGGGTTGCAGGGCTGTCTACATTGCAGGCGTGAGTGGCATCTCTGCCCCCCCCCAAACCGGGGCGATGTGTCTACCACGCTGGTAGGTCGCTGGGTCTGTTCTGCCTCTGGGTGAGAGGTCCACCTGCTTTGCAGGCACGGGCAGCGGCTCGGCCCCTCCCCAAACCTGGTTATGTGTCTAGCACCCTGGCGGGGCCTAGCACCTGGTCTGTCGGTGTTCGCAGGTCCACCTACTTCGCAGGCGCTGGGGCTGGCTCTAACCCTCTGAAGGCAGCTGGGCCGCTTCAGCCAGTGGGTCGCAGGTTCACCTATCTTGAAGTCGCAAGGGGTGTCTCTGCCCCTCCGCGGGTGTCTGGGCCTGTTCTGCCTGTGGGTCGCATGTCCGCGTTCCTTGCAGGCGTGCAGTGGCTCTGCCCAACCCCCAACCAGGGTGATGTGTCTTTCACGGTGGCGGGCCGCTAGGCCTGTTCTACGGGTGGCTCGCAGGTCCGCCTACCTTACAGGTGCGGTTGGTGGCTCTGCCCCTCCCTTCTCCATGTGTTTTTAAAGTTAACAAATATGAGAATTCCTGTCTCCATTTCTCTGTACCCTATTCAGCACATGCATTTTTATATTCACATATAGAATCCTACCTGGTATCACATGTACATACTTGTGAGGTTGCTGACTTTCCAAATACAAATTGTGAGAAGGGATCACTCCTCCTAAATGCTGTTGGAACTTACAATTCAAACTATGGGTGAGCTCCCTAGTTGAACAACATTATACATAAATCGATGCTCAGAAAAATGAAGATTTTTGGATTTGTGGATGATATATAATTCATGATGTATTTCGATTGGCATATATATTGCTACTTTTTAATGTATACGTGTGTGTGTGTGTGTGTGTGTGTGTGTGCATATATATATGTATAAACTCTCCAGATTTTTCAAAATATGAAATGTATGTGTCTTATTATATACTCCCTAAATTCATTGATGTTCATGAATGTGGATTTATATTCAACTTTTCATAAGAATGTTCTCAGAAATATTAATCCACCTGAAATACATATTTGTTTCCTAATACTGAAAACTAACTTCAGTGAATGGTGCATACAAATCCTAATATTGCTATAGTAAATGACTCAGTTTAACGTCAATGCAAGTAGATTCCTATGGGACATGATATGTATTTTGACGTTCATTTTTATTCAAAACTGGTACATTAATATTTCTTCAGTTTTTACACATAATAGAATACATATTTCATTCACAAATTCACAAATTTATTGGCATTTTTTTCACTTTCAATTACTTCCTGCTTCAGAACATATGTATTCCCCCAGGTTTCTTGACTGCTCTTTTAATGAGACTTCTTTCCAAGCACATTATTTTCAATTTCCATAATCATTTAAGAAGCAAAGCTCACACACACTTCATGATAAACCATAACAGTGATATTACCATTAGATGTATAACTGGTTGGAATGATTGTATGAATATCAATATAAGATTTCCAGTATATATTCAGATATCAATTCAATCCAATATTTAAATTTGGAACCAGTTATATTATTTATTCACAGTATGGTCTATTCATGCATTATCTTTATATTCATATAACACAGAGTATACCTATTTGTACCCACAATACTAAATTATATGTCTTCAAAATATTGCTCCCAGAAATGGTAGAAGAAATACTCATGTTACCTGATCTATATATACATTAATCACAGTAATATTTTGGAAACAAAAAGCAAGGTCACACTTATGATTGTACCAAATCCTAAATGGAAAGTGAGCATGGATTAAAAAAAAATCCATGTCCATGTTGCCTAATGCTCTCAAAAGTGAATCCTATTGGTGACTCCATATTTGTTTCTTCCTGAAATTACATATTCAACCTCAACCCTGTTGAAAATGTCTAATCCTATCACTCACTTTATACTTTGCCTGATTTCCTAATGTCTCTATTGAAATCTGATTTCCTGTATTTTTTCCCCAGTTCATCATTATGACTGACTCTTCACATGTGCTGACATTTACTTTCACTCTCTACCCAAAACCCTATTGCTAAAGATCTTTTGGTCCAAATGCTATACACACTCTTCATTCTAAATCTACCGAATATCTTCCTAATCCACCAACTATCCCTTTTGGACTGGATTTTCTCTTCGACATTCAATCATCCAAAAGACAAGGTCCTATGCCATTGTATATCAATTAATCTGAGACACCTGTGCAGAACATAATTCAAAGCTAAGAATCCCAATAGTGGGGCCAATTCCCTTCTGTGCTTCAAAAATTACCTAGATTTCTTTTTTCATACTTATATTTCACCTATATATTCTTGAAAATATCGCAAAATTCCAATACCATTATTCATCCAAGAGAATGATTCCTAACCCAAATGGAAGCTGTTATTAACCTTAACCATACAATGTTTCCTCAATCTAACTTTACAGAAGAGGAGGGACAGAATTAGTCTTCCAATACAGGATTGTAGGGGATCTTCCACCTGCTGAGAATCTCAAAGTTCCATGCAGAAATGATCCCTGGAGAAGATGTAGGCAGCTATGAAGGACCTGAGAGAGCAAAAGTCATCTTCCATGGCAAACAACCCGGTCAGGATGAAGGGAAGTGTCAGAATAAGCCTCACTCTTCTTAATGTAGAGAAGATGGACCAAACCAGTCCAGTGTAGACAGCTGTTCCCGGCTGCCTATGGTTGATATACAATCCTCAGTTGTGAACGTATCACAGGAAATAGGGGCAGCCTCCATCTCATGGGAACCTTGGAAGCAAATTTTAGGACAAAGTGGTTTTCAAAGAAGTGACCTCATTCAGTTCACAAAGGAGGTGACCTTCCTCACTTCTTTGGTGATAGAACTCTCTGAACTTGGGATCCAGGAAGCCAGGCTACCAGAGGCAGTCCCAGTACCATTCCCAGTGGGCTCACTTATTTGGATTTACCAAGAACAGAGTCAGTCTTTCTTGGTACCTACTGATGTGAGAATGTCCAAATTTCAGGAGAGCTCAGAAGAGGGGCCTTTCCTGAGAAAGCAGGAAGTTGCTCACAGCTGGCTCCTGACCACTTCACAGATTTGGCCAAAAAGACCAGATCTGAGACAGGACAGAACATTTCAGGGAACATAATAAGGCCCACAAGTCAGAGGACACTCCGGATAGTCACAGACCTCTTTGGGGGAAGGAGGTGCCTTTGTGGGTGTGGGTGTGAGTTTGTGGTTTTGTCTCATTTTCTGAGAATAGGTAAAAAAGGCGGTTTGTTTGGTTTGGAGTGGACTGTTCCTAGTAAGTCGTTTCACAAAGTGAGTGTTTCTATGTCTGTGTATTCCACTGTGTCTGTGGTTGTAGACATTTGAAAAGAGAATTCATCAATGGATGTGTCCTGTTTAGTAGAAACCTAGCCAGCATTCATTCTGCCCAATTGATGAATGGACTGTGGCTTCCCTTATGGATGGGCAACACCTACTAATTTCCTAAGTTCCTGTTTTCTTCCTGATTCTGGCCACTCTCCAGAATAGGCTCATGGTTTTGTGTCCAAGATATGTACCACCTCCAAGCTCTGTGACAAGGCCATGTAATGGATAGCTAAAGGGAATGGCTAGCATCTCAAAAAACTCAGATATCAGTGTGACCAGGAAAGCCTCAGTGGAGAAACACTGCTTTGGGTTTTATGCTAACCAATTCTTCTCTTCCCCTGAATGTGAGGAAGGTCTTGGCCTCAAGACACCGCTTTGTGAAGCCTGAAGAAAACAGTTTTAAAATGGAAATAAATGGGCATCACCTGTGGCTCTTTGTTAATTTCTTTGGAAATGGATGTGTCGGAATCAGTCTCTTGGCCCTGTGTGAGGCTGTGGCTTAGGTTCTCAGCACCTGATGCATCTAAAGAATGATCCCATGTGTACATCCAAAACCAAAATGGGAAAAAGATCAGTAATTGTTGATGAAGTCTCTCGCCTTCCTCTCTTAGGTTCCTGACCACCATCAAGTGAGAATAGAGATCCTTTGAATCAAATGAGTTCTTCTAAGCCCTGCAAAGGCTATCCCATACATGCTTGTGTTTTCTCATGACTCCAAATCACATAAAGAATCTATACCTGACAGTCAGTAGGCCTCAAATTGGAGAAGCAGAGCAGTATTAAAGGAAGGCATTTTTGATCCCTTGTGGTTCACAGGAAGGGTGTACAGGCCACCCTGCCTTTAGGAAAATGACGGGCAAGCGAGGTTATTTGGACTCTGTGTTGGGCTGCGCCCCTCATGGAAACATCCAGCCAGAGGTTATGAGGAGTGTCTATATGGAAGAAGATGAGGGCCATGTGGGAGTGTTTTGGTTTTAATTGTGGTTATTTGTGTGGAAGTTGGAAGCGATGACTGGGTCCACCTGGGCTTGAACTCTGTTGTGATACCCTATAGAGACTGAGTCCTGGAACTGACCTCAGAGAAGTATTGCCATGAATTGTGTTGGGATATTAGGAGGCCACGCATGAGAGTCACCATTGGAAACTGAGATCGATTCCCAGTGTGGCTTTCCACAGAGCACTGGGAATCTCAGCCAAGGTATCACATAATTTTATTCTGAAACACTTGGCAGCAATAGTTGAGAGTCAAAACACAAATGCACTTCACATTGTAGACCTCAATGAGCCTGGCTTCATGTGGCCTTTTGGCCACTCTTTGGGAAGTCTTGGCAGTGAGAGTTCTCCAGATCTTTCTTTGAAATGAGCTTCTTCACCATTTAATGGTTACCAAATTAAATGAAACACTCAGTGCCTCCAACTTCAACCTTGAAAGATGGGCTCGATAAATACCATGAAATTTTTGAAATTCCCATATCCAGGAGGCACTGGAGAACCATTGGATATCCTGTTGGTGATCATGAGTGTACCAGACAGTGCCTTGATTGGCTGGGTTTCACGAAAATGGTGTAGAACAGAGATTCCAGTAAGTTGGAGCCTGCTGAATAGTGGGCCTAGAGCAAAGGTGGGCATGTGTGAGATAAAACATCTGTGGTGCTTCCATGTGGATTTCCCAATGGCTTCCAAATGGCTTGTGACTGACATGGTGCAGCCAGCAGACCCTTATATGTAAATGATTCTTGTTATATGGATAAGTTTCAGGGCAATGTTCAGAATCAGGTTCCTATGGTCAAGGGGTCAAGCTATGTTGGACAGAAGCCTGGTTTGTGCATTCTCCTGCAGACCCTGTCCCACCACACGTGACAGAACTCCCTCCAGCACTGTGTCCCAGGTGAACTCCTTGTATTTCGTGAAGCAAATACTGAACTCCCAGTGTAGCAGCAAAAAATATCACAAAAATTGGAGGATAATCAAATGGCTTCACAGTCCACATGAGGAGACACTTAGCCCCAAGTGGCCACAGTTGACCCCGAAAGAGAGAATTCAGCAATGCTGCCTCATGATCATTGGTAAATAAGAAAGCATCTCCTCCAGGTCACATAGATGCAGACCCAGCTTTTATGGTCTCACTATAAAAAAAGCTAAAGCTCCTGACAACAACATATATTTCAAGAGCCCAACATCAGAGCCAGTTTTTCCAGAAGCCTTTAGGCTAGCAGAGCTCCATGTTTTTGGAGTGTTTACATTGTCCCTTACTTTTGGAATCTCGCCTTCTAAATGGAAGTTTGTGAACTCCTGAGCATATTAAATTCCAGATATGTATTCACAGATTTTCTTACTCATCTCCTCTACATGTGTTACTTGGGACGAAGTTAAGGTCAAGGCATTGTTGTGGATGAGAGTCGGAAGATTTTTGTGTAGCACATATTTGCATACACATTGGATTCATTTTCCAATTTTCCTTTCGAAATACTGAATCCCTGAAACTAACCCATACCCTACAAGACTCTGACAACTAATCCTAACGTAATGGAGAAAAATAACCCAAACAGAACAGAAATACAAACATATCAGAGGAGGCATGGTGTACCATTGAATTAACTTTTCCATTATATAGGGAAGGAGTTTTAAATCTAGTCAATTTTTTGTTGAAAGAGTTGTCCATGTATTTTTAAACTTATCAAATATGTGAATTCCTGTCTCCCCCATTTCTTTGTATCCTATTCAGCACATGTATTTTTATATGCACATATAGAATTGTACCTTGTATCACACACATATTCTTGTGAGGTGGCTGACTTGGCAGATACAAATTGTGAGAAAAGTTCACTCCTCCTAAACGCTGTTGGAACTGAAAATTCAACCTATGGGTGAGCTTCCTAGTTGAACAACATTATACATAAATCCATATTCAGTAAAATGAATATTTTTGGATATGTGGATGATATATATTTCATGATGAATTTCGATTGGCATATATATTGCTAGTTTTTAATGTCTGTGTGTGTTTGTATATATATATATATATATATATATATATATATATATATATATATATATATATACTGTCAAGATTTTTCAAAATATGAAATATATGTGTATTTTGGCCACTCTTTGGGAAGCCTTACCTGTGAGAGTTCTCTAGAGCTTTCATTGAAATGATTTTCCTCAACATTTAATGGTTCCTGAATGAATTGAAACCCACAGTGCCTCCAACTTCATCCTTGAAAAATGGCTCTATAAATACCATGAAATTCCCCTGACCAGGTGGCACTGGAGAACCTTTGGATGTCTTGTTGCTGATCATGAGTGTACCAGACAGTGCCTTGACTGACTCGATTTCATGAAAATTGTGTAGAACAGAGATGCCAGTAAGTTGGAGAGTGCTGAGAAGTGGGCCCAGAGCTGTGGTGTGCAGGTGTATGATAAAACATCTGTGGTGGGGCCATTTGGGTCTGCCATTGACTTCCAAATGGCTTGTGGCTTACATGGTGCAGCTAGCCGACCCTTATCTGTAAAGGCATCTTGTTATATGTAAAGGTTTCAGGACAATGTTCAGAATCAGTTTGCTATGGATAATGTTGCAAGTTATGTGGGATAGAAGTCTGGTTGGTGAATTCTCCTGTAGACCCTGACCCTCCACACGTGACAGAACTCGCTCCAGCACTGTGTCCCAGTTGAACTCCTTGTATTTCATGAAGGAAAAACCAAAAGCCAAGTGCAGCAGCAAGAAACACCACGAAAATTGTAGGATGGCCAATTGGCTTCACAGTCAAGACGGGGAGACACTTACCCCTCCGTGGCCACAGTTTACCTTCAAAGGAAGAATTGAGCACTGCTGCCTCATGTTCTTTTGGAAAATAAGAAACCATGTCCTCCAGGTCAGATAAATGAAGACCCATCTTTGATGGTATCACTACAAAGGAAGCTAAAGCTCCTGACAACAACATATATTTCAAGTGCCCAACCTCAGAGGCAGTTTCTCAAGAAGTCTTTCGGCCAGCAGAGTTCCATGAATTTGGACTGTTTATCCTGTCCCTTAAGTTTGAAAACTCCTCTAAAATGCCCAAGCTTGTGAACTCCTGAGCATTTTCCATTCCAGATATGTATTCACAGATTTTCTAACTCTTGTCCTCTAATTGTGTCTTACTTGGGTGAAGGTAATGTCAAGGCATTGCTCTGAATGAGAGTGGAAAGTTTTTTTGTAGCGCATATTTGCATACACAATGGATTCATTTTCCTTTATTTCCATTTGAATTACTGAATCCATGACACTAACGCATACCCTACTAGACTCTGACTACTAATGCTAATATGATGGAGAAAAATAACCCAAACAGAATAGAAATACAAGCAGTTCAGAAGAGGCATGGTGTATAATTGGACTTGCCTTTTGCATGATAAAGGGTAGTTGTTAAAAATCTGGTTAATTTTTAATTGATATAGTTCTCCATGTGTTTTGAAAGGTATCAAATATGTGAATTCCTGTCTCCCTTTCTCTGTTGCCTATTCAGCACATGTATTTTTATATGCACAAATAGAATCCTACCTGGTACCACACGTACATTATTGTGAGGTGGCCTACTTGGCAGATACAAATTGTGAGAAGAGATCACTCCTCCTAAACGCTGTAGGAACTGAAAATTCAACCTATGCGTGAGCTTCCTAGTTAAACAACATTACACATAAATCCATGTTAAGTAAAATAAATATTTTTGGATCTGTGTGTGATATGTATTTCATGATGAATTTTGATTGGCATATATATTGCTACTTTTTAATATCTCTGTATGTGTTTTGTGAAAAATCTGCACTCTATAGATTATTCAAAATATGAAATATATGTGTCTTATTATACACTCCTTAAATTCATTCATGTTCATGTATGAGACCACGGCTCATGCAACAGCAAAAGACATTTATTGAGGATCCAATCCAGTATGCTAGGGCTCCGTGGTCACTCAAGAAGGGAGAGCAGCCCAGATCTCCGAGCTGAGGTTGAGCAGTGCTTAAGTACACTTTTTGGGGAGGGCGAGACTTTACATATATCACAGTATCTTTTAACAAATCTGCATACACTGCGGGAAAATCAAACAACAAATCCTAAACATGATTAGTTCATTCATTGGTGGGAACATGTCAGGCAGGAGGGATAGGTCAGTTCTACAGCGGGGTACAGATTCAAATTGATTAGATTAGGCCCTGCGATGCATATGTGCCAAGCCACACACGGTCCTAGGTTATTAAACAACCAGGCGATCAGGGGGAATATTTACTGGGCAGTCCAGAAATTGTCCTACAAGTAACAGGAATTTCAGGTTTTTCATGTAGCATAGAAACTTAACAATACCTGGTCCTTTACATTTTAAATCAGGCCTTGAATCTTAGAAACTTTACAAACCCGGTCTTTTACACTTTAACTTTTACACTTTAATTTCAATTTCTTTTACCCTTAAAGATCACTCCTGGTTCACAAGAAGGGTGTCCAAGCCACCCTGACTTTAGGCAAATGAGGGGCAAGGGAGCTTATTTTGGACACTGTCTTGGGCTGTGCCCCTCATGGAAACCTCCAGCCATATGTTATGATGAGTGTCTTTATGGAAGAAGATGAGGGTCATGTAGGAGTGTTTTGGTTTTAATTGTGGTCATTTGTGTGGCGGTTGGAAGAGATGACTTGGTCCACCAGGGCTTGAACTCTGCTCTGATACTCCTTAGAGACTGAGTTCTGGAACTGACTTGAGAGAAGTATTGCCATGAATTGTTTTGGGATTATAGGAGGCCACACATGAGATTAGCCCTTGGAAACTGAGATCTAGGCCCAGGGTGGCTTTCCACCGAGCACTGGGAATCTCAGCCAGGGTAACACATGATTTTTTTACTGAAAGACTTGGAAGTCATAGTTGAGACTCAAAACACACATGTACCTCATATTGTAGACCTCAATGAGCCTGGCTTCATGTGAACTTTTGGGGACTCATTGGGAAGCCTTGCCTGTGAGAGTTCTTCAGAGCTTTCATTGAAATGAGCTTACTCACCATTTAATGGTTCCTGAATGAATTGAAACCCACAGTGCCTCCAACATCATCCTTGAAAAATGGCTATACAAATACCATGAAATTTTTGAAATTTCCATGACCAGGTGGCACTGGAGAAACTTTGGATGTCCTGTTGCTGATCATGTGTGTACCAGACAGTTCCTTGATTGACTGGTTGTCATGAAAATGGTATAGAACCGAGATGTCAGTAAGTTGGAGCCTGCTGAGTATTGGGGCTAGAGCAGTGGACTATACGTTTGTGAATAAATATCTGTGGTGGGACCACGTGGATCTGCCTTTGGCTTTCAAAATACTTGTCACTGATATGGTGCACGCAGCAGACCCTTATATGTAAAGGCATCTTGTTTTATTGAGAGGTTTCAGGGCAATGTTCAGAATCTGGTTGCTATAGTCAAGGGGAAAGCTATGTGGGATAGACCCATGTTTCGAACATTCTCCTGAAGACCCTGACCAATCACACGTGTCAGAGCTCCCTCCAGAATTGTGTCCCAGTTGAACTCCTTGTATTTCATTAAGCCAATTCCAAACTCCCAGTGCAGCAGTAAGAAACACCACAAAAATGGAGGATGACCAAATGGCTTCACAGACCACACGGGGAGACACTTAACTCCCAGTGGCCACAGTTTACCAAGAAAGAATTCAGAACTGCTGCCTCATGTTCATTAGGAAATAAGGAACCATTTCCTCCAGGTCACATAGATGCAGACCCACATTTGATGGTGTCACAATGAGGAAGCTAAATCTCCTGACAACTTCATATATTTCATGTTCCCAACCTGAGAGGCATTTTCTCAAGAAGTCTTAAGGCCAGCAGAGCTCCAAGTTTGTGGAGTGTTTAACCTCTCCCTTACTTTTGGAAACTGCTCTACCACATCCAATGTTGTGAACTCCTGAACATTTTCAGTTCCACATATGTAATCACAGGTTTTCGAACTCCTCTCCACTAATTGTGTCTTACTTGGAGTGAAGTTAATGTAAAGGAATTGTTCTGGATGAGAGTGGCAAGATTTTTGTGTAGCACATATTTGCATACACATTAGATTTATTTTCCTATTTTCATTTGAAATACTGATCCCCGACACAAACACATACCCTAGTAGACTCTGACTACTAATGCTAATATGATGGATAAAAAGAAAACTAACAGAATAGAAATACAGGCCTTTAATAGGAGGCATGGTATATACTTGGAATTGCCTTCTGCTTTATCAAGGGTATGTGTTATAAATCTTGTCAAATTTTCATTGTAATATTTCTCCATGAGTTTTATATGTTTGTTTATATATATATATATATATATATATATATATATATATATATATATATATATATACTCTCTAGATTTTTCAAAATATGAAAAACATGTGTCTTATTAAACACTATCTAAATTCATTCATATTCATGTATGTGGATATAAAATCAACTTTTCATAAGATTATTCTCAGAAACATTCAACCACCTGAAATACATATTTGTTTCCTCGTCCTGAGAACTAACTTCAGTGAATCGTGCTTACAAACCCTAATATTTTTACAGTAACTGACACAGTTTATCATCAAAGCAAGTAGATTCCTATAGGACATGATGTGTATATTGATGTTCATTTTTATTCAACACTGGGACATTAAAATTTCTTCATTTCATGCACATCGTAGGATATATATTTCCTCCACAGGTTAGCAAATATATAGGCATTTGTTTCACTTTCAATCACTTCCTGCTTCAGAACACATGTATTCCTCCATGTTTCTTGACTGGTCTGTTCATGAGACTTCTATCCAAACACATTATTTTCGATTTCCTTTATCACTTTAGAAGCAAAACGGACACACACTTCATGATAAACCATCACTGTAATATCACCATTAGATGTATTACTGGTTGGAATGAATGATTATATATCAATAAAAGATTTTTTATATATTTTCTGATATCAATTCAATACATTGTTTAAAGTGTAACAAGTTATATTATTTATTCACAGTATGGTCTATTCAAGCATTATCTCTATATTCATAGACACAGGGTACACCTGGTTGTACCCCCAATACTAATCTATACATATTTGAAATATTGCTCCCAGAAATGGTGGAAGAAATACTCATGTCACCTGATCTACATACGCATGTTATCACTGTAAAATTCTGGACACAAAATGCAAAAGCCACACGTATGATTGTACCAAAGCCTAAAGGTAAACTGAACATGGATTACTAAAAACATCCCTGACCAGGCTGCCTAATGCTCTCAAATGTCAATACTATTGCTGGCTACATATTTGTTTCTTCCTAAGATTATATATTCAACCTCAAAACTGTTGAAAATGTTTAATTTTTTCACTCACTTGATACTTTTGCCTGATTTCCTAATGTCTCTATTGATATCTACTTTCCTACATATTTTCCGCAGTTCAACATTGTGACTGACCCTTCACATGTGCTGACATTGACATTCACTCTGTAACGGAAACACTATTGCTAAAGATCTTTGGTCCAAATCCTATACTCGCTCTTCTTCCGAAACATACTGACTATCTTCCTGATCCTATCGACTATCCCTTTTTGAGTAGATGTTCTCTACTACATTCAATCATCCAAGGTACAAGATCCTATGCCATTGTATATCGATTTTTCTGAAACATGTATCTAGAACGTAATTCAAAGCTACGTATCGCAATCAGTTGCCCAATGCATTTCTGAGCTTCAAATCTTACCTAGATTTCTGTTTTCATACTTATATTTTATCTCTATATTCCTATAAATATTGCAGGTTCCCAATACCATTATTCATCCCGCATAATGATTCCTTACCCAAATCGAACCTGTTATTAACCCTAACCATAAACTGTTGCTTCAATCTAAAATTACAAAAGAGCAGGGACAGAGTTCGCCTTACAATACAGGAATGTAGGGTATCTTCCAACTGCTGAGAACCTCAAAGTCCGATGCAGAAATAATCCCTGGAGAAGATGTCAGCAGCTATGAAGGACCTGTGAGAGCAAAAGCCATCTTCAATGGCAAACAATCTAGACAGGAAAAAGGGATGTGTATGCATCAGCCTCTCTCTTTTTAATGTAGAGAAGATTGACCTAACCAGACCTGCATGGAGAGCTGTTCCCAGGTGCCTATTTTGATATACAATTGAAACTAGTCAAATTTTCAAAGGAAGTAGGGGCAGCCTCTATCTAATGGAACCCTTGGAAGCAACGGTTAGGGCAAAGTTGTTGCCAAGGCAGTGACCTCTTTCAGTTCCTGAAGGAAGTGACCTACCTAACTTCCTTGGTGATGGAACATTCGGAAATTTTGATGCAAGAAGCCAGGCACCGAGAGCCATTCCCAGTCCCTGTCCCAGTGGGCTCCCTTGTTTGGATTTACCAAGTACAGATCAGACCTTCTTGGTACCTACTGATGTGAGGATGGCCAAATGTCAGTAGAGCTCTGAAGAGAAGCTTTTCCTGAGATAGCAGGTAGTGGCTAACGGTTGGCTCCTCAAAGCATCACAGAGTTGGCCAAGGAGACAAGATCTGAGACAGGAGAGGCCATTTTGTGGGGAACATAGTATGGCCCACCAGTCAGAAGACATTCCGGATAGTTACAGACCTACTTTTGGGAAGGAGGTGCCTTTGTGTGTGGGTGTGAGTTTGCGGTTTTGTCTCATGTTCTGAGAATAGGTAGGAAAGGTGGTTGGTTTGGTTTGGAGTCGACTGTTTCTAGTAAGTCTTTTGACAAGGCGACTTTCTATGTCTGTGTATCCACTGTGTCCGTGGTTTTAGACATTAGAAAAGAGAATGCATCAATGGAGGTGTCCTGTCTAGTAGAAAGCTTCCCAGCATTCATCCTGCTCAATTGATGAATGGACTGTGGTTTGCCTTATGGATCTTAAACACCTACTAACATCCTAAGTTCCTGTTTTCTTCCTGAATTCTGGCCACTCTCCAGAATAGGCTCATGATTTATTGTGCAAGATATGTACCACCTCCAAGCTCTGTGACATGTCCATGTTCTTGATAGCTGAAGGGAATGGGAACATCTCGGAAAACTCAGACATCAGTGTGAGCAGTAAAGTCTCAGTGGAGAAACCCTGCTTTGGTCCATTTGCTTAACTATGGTTCTATTGCCTTGAATGTCAGGAAGGTCTTTGCCTCAGGCCACCCTTTTGTGAAGCCTGAAGAAACAGTTTTCAAATGAAAATGAATGGGCATCTCCTGTGGATCTTTGCTTAATTACTTTGAAAAGGATGGTGTCTTAATCAGACACTAGGCCCTGTTTGAGGCTGTGGCTAAGATTCTCAGCTCCAGATAGATGTAAAGAAGATCCCATGTGTGCATCCAAAACCAAAATGGCAAAAAGATCAGTCATTGTAGATGAAGTCTCTTGCCTTCCTCTGATAGGTTCCGGAACTCCATCAAGTGAGAATAGGATTCCTATGGGTCAAATGAGTTATTCAAATCCTGCAGAAGTACTTGGGTTCTCTCATGATGCCAAATCACATAATGAATCTATACCTGACTGTCAGTAGGCCTCAAATTGGAGAAGCAGAGCAGCATTAACAGCAGGCCTATTTGATCACTCCTGGTTCAAAGGAAGGGTGTCCAGGCCACACTGAATTTAGACAAATGAGGGGCAAGGGTGCATATTTTGGACATTGTCTTTGGCTGCGCCCCTCATGGAAACCTCCAGCTAGAGTTTATGATGAGTGTCTATACGGCTGAAGATGAGGGCCATGTGGGAATGTTTTGGTTTTAATTGTGGTCATTTGTGTGGCGGTTGGAAGAGATGACAGGGTCCACATGGTCTTGAACTCAGGTGTGATTCCTCTTAGAGACTAAGTTCTGGAACTGACCTCAGAGAAGTATTGCCATTAATTGTGTTGGCATTGTAGGAGGCCACACATGAGAGTTGCCTTTGAAACCTGAGATCTAGGCCCAGGATGGCTTTCCTCAGAGAACTGAAAATCTCAGCAAGGATATCGCATAATTTTATTCTGAAAAACTTGGCAGCCATAGTTAGGAGTCAAAAGACACATGGACCTCCCGTTGTAGACCTCCATAGGCCTTTCTTCATGTGACCTTTTGGCCAGTGTTTGGGAAGCCTTGCCTGTTAGAGTTCCTCAGAGCTTTCATTGAAATGAGCTTCCTGCCCATGTAATGGTTCCTTGAAGAATGGAAACCCCAAAGTGCCTCCAACTTCATTCTTGAAAAATGGATAGATAAATACCATGATATTTTTGAAATTCCCAATGACCAAGTGGCACTGGAGAACCATTGGATGTTCTGTTGCAGACAGTGGCTTGATTGTTGTGTTACAGACAGTGCCTTGATTGACTGGGTTTCATGAAAATGGTGCAGAACAGAGATGCCAGTAAGTTGGAGCCTGCTGAGTAGTGGGCCTAGAGCAGTGGTGGGCAGGTGTGTGATAATACAACTGTGGTGTCGCCATGTGGATCTGCCATTGGCTTCCAAATAGCTTGTGACTGACTTGGTACAGCCAGCAGACCATTATATGAAAAGGCATCTTGTTATATGGAGAGGTTTCAGGGCAATGTTCACAATCAAGTTGCTATGGTCAAGGGGGCAAGTTATGTGGGATAGAACCCTGGTTGGTGAATTCTCCTGCACACCCTGACCCAACACACGTGACAGAACTCCCTCCAGCCCTATATCCTAGTTGAACTCCTTGTATTTCATGAAGCAAATACCAACCTCCCATTGCAGCATCAAGAAACACCACAACCTCGCCAGCACTTGTTGTTGTTTGATTTCATAATGGCTGCCAATCTTACTGGAGTGAGAAAAGGGTTCTCTTGTACATTGCTGGTGGGGCTGCAAATTGGTGTGGCCAATTTGGAAAGCAGTATGGAGATTCCTGGGAAAGCTGGGAATGGAACCACCATTTGACCCAGCTATTGCCCTTCTCGGACTATTCCCTGAAGACCTTAAAAGAGCGTATTACAGGGATACTGCCACATCGATGTTCATAGCAGCACAATTTACAATAGCTAGATTGTGGAACCAACCCAGATGCCCTTCAATGGATGAATGGATTAAAAAAATGTGGCATCTATACACCATGGAGTATTACGCAGCACTAAAAAATGACAAAATCTTGGAATTTGCAGGGAAATGGATGGCACTAGAGCAGATTATGCTTAGTTAAGCTAGCCAATCCCTAAAAAACAAATACCAAATGTCATCTTTGATATAATGAGAGCAACTAAGAATAAAGCAGGGAGGAAGAGCAGGAAGAAAAGATTAACATTAAACAGAGACATGAGGTGGGAGGGAAAGGGAGAGAAAAGGGGAATTGCATGGAAACGGAGGGAGACCCTCATTGTTATACTAAATTACATATAAGAGGTTGTAAGTTGAATGGGAAAATAAACAAGGTGAGAAATGAATTACAGTAGAAGGGGTAGAAAGAGAAGATGGGAGGGGAGGGGAGGGGGGATAGTAGAGGATAAGAAAGGTAGCAGAATACAACAGTTACTATTATGGTATTATGTAAAAATGTGGATGTGTAACCCATGTGATTCTGCAATCTGTACTTGGGGCAAAAAAGGGAGTTCATAACTCACTTGAAGCTAATGTATGCTAAGGTATGAAATTTGATATGTCAAGAGCTTTGTAGGGTTTTGAACAACCAATAAAAAAATAAAATTAAAAAAAAAAGAAAGAAACACCACAAAAAGGGCAGGATGACCAAATGGCTTCACAGTCCACTCAGGGAGACAATAAGCTTCCAGTGACCACAGTTTACCAACAAAGAGAGAAATCAACACTGGTACCACATGTTCAATGGAAAATAAGAAACGATGTCCTCCAGGTCACATAGATGCAGATCCAGGTTTGATGGTCTCACCAGAAATGAAGCTAAAGCTCCAGACAACAAGATATATTTCAAGTGTCCAAACTCAGAGGCAGTTTTACAAGAAGGCTATTGGCCAGCAGAGTTCCATGTTTGTGGAGTGTTTACACAGTCACTTACTTTTGGAAACTCCTCTACCACCTCCAAGGTTGTGAACTCCTGTGCATTTTCCATTCCAGATATGTATTCACAGATTTTCTAACTCTTCTCTTCGAATTGCATCTTACATGGGGTGAAGGTAATGTCAAAGGATTTATCTGGATGAGAGTGGGAAGACTTTTGTGTAGGACATATTTGCATACATATTGGATTCTTTTTCCAATTTTCCATTTCAAATACTTTATCTCTGACACTAAACCACACCCTACTAGTCTCTGACTACTAATCCAAATATGAGGCAGAAAAATAACCCAAACATAATAGAAATACAAGCAGTTCAGAGGAGGCATGGTGTATAGTTGGACTTGCCTTTTGCATTTTAAAGGTTAGGGGTTATAAATCTAGACAATTTTTTGTTGCAATAGTTGTCCATGTGGTTTTAAAGATAACAAATATGTGAATTCTTGTCTCTCTTTCTCTGTAGCCTACTCAGCAAATATATTTTTATATACACATAGAGAATCCTACCTGGTACTACACGTACATTCTTGTGAGGTGGCTAACTTGGCAGATACAAATTGAGAGAAAAGATCACTCCTTCTAAATGTTGTTGGAACTGAAAATTCAACCTATGGGTGAGCTTCCTAGTTGAACAAAATTATACACAAATCCATGTTCAGTACAATGAATATTTTTGGATCTGTGGATGATATATATTTCATGGTGAATTTTGATTGGCATATATTGCTATTTTTAATGTTTCTGGGTGTGTATGTGTGTGTGTCTGTGTGTATATATATATATATATATATATATATATATATATATATATATATATATATACACTCTCTCCTTCTATTTTTCAAAATATGAAATATATGTGTCTTATATACACTCCCTAATTTTATTCATGTTCATGAATGTGGATTTATAATCAACTTTTTACAAGATTATTCTCAAAAAATTTCATCCACCTGAAATACATATTTGTTTCCTAGTACTGAAAACTAACTTCAGTGAATGGTGCATACAAATCCTAATATTTCTATAGTAACTGACACAGTTTATCATCAATGCAAGTAGATGCCTATGGGACATGATGTGTTTATCGATGTTCATTTTTATTCAACACTGGGACATTACAATTTCTTCAGTTTATGCACATCATAGGATATATATTTCCTCCACAGGTTAGCAAATTTATAGGCATTTGTTTCACTTTCAATCACTTCCTGCTTTAGAACACATGGATTCCTCCATGTTTCTTGACTGATCTTTTCATGAGATTTCTTTCCAAACACATTATTTTCGAATTCCTTTATCACTTTTGAAGCAAAACGGACACACACTGCATGATAAATCATAACTATAATATCACTATTAGATGTATAACTGGTTGGAATGAATGATTTTATATTAATATAAGATTTCTTATATATTTTCAGATATAAATTCAATACATTTTGTAAAGTGGAACCAGTTATATTATCTATTCACAGTATGGTCTATTCATGCATTATCTCTATATTCATAGACACAGGTTACACCTCTTTGTACCCCCAATACTAATTTATACATCTTCAAAATATTGCTCCCAGAAATGGTGGAAGAAATACTCATGTCACCTGATCTACATATGCATGTTATCACAGTAGTATTCTGGACACAAAATGCAAAAGTCACACGTATGACTGTAACAAAGCCTAAACGGAAACTGAACATGGATTACTAAAAACATCCATGTCCAGGTTGCCTAATGCTCTCAAATGATCATCCTGTTGGTGACTACATATTTGTTTCTTCCTAAGATTATATATTCAACCTCAATACCATTGAAAATGTCTAATTTTTTCACTCACTTTGTACTTTGCCTGATTTCCTAATGTCTCTATTGATATCTACTTTCCTACATATTTTCTCCAGTTCAACATTGTGACTGACCCTTCACATGTGCTGACATTGACATTCACTCTCTAACCGAAACCCTATTGCTTATGAACTTTGGTCCAAATCCTATACTCACTCTTCTTCCGAAACATACTGACTATCTTCCTGATCCTATCGACTATCCCTTTTTGAGTAGATGTTCTCTACTACATTAAATCACCCAAGGTACAAGATCCTATGCCATTGTATATCGATTTTTCTGAAACATGTATCTGGAACGTAATTCAAAGCTACGTATCGCAATCAGTTGCCCAATGCATTTCTGAGCTTCAAATCTTACCTAGATTTCTGTTTTCATACTTATATTTCATCTCTATATTCCTATAAATATTGCAGGTTCCCAATACCATTATTCATCCCGCATAATGATTCCTTGCCCAAATCGAACCTGTTATTAACCCTAACCATACACTGTTGCTTCAATCTAAAATTACAAAAGAGCAGGGACAGAGTTCGCCTTACAATACAGGAATGTAGGGTATCTTCCAACTGCTGAGAACCTCAAAGTTCGATGCAGAAATGATCCCTGGAGAAGATGTAGGTAGCTATGAAGGATCTGAGAGAGCAAAATTCATCTTCATGGCAAACAACCTGAACAGGACGAAGGGATGTGTATGCATCAGCCTTTCTCTTCTTAATGTAGAGAAGATGGACCTAAGGAGGCCTGCATGGAGAGCTGTTCCCAGGTGCCTATTTTGATATACCATTGTAACAAGTCAAATTGTCACACAAAGTAGGAGCAGCCTCCATCTCATGGAACCCTTGGAAGCAACGGTTAGGACAAAGTTGTTGCCAAGGCAGTGACCTCATTCAGTTCCTGAAGGAAGTGTCCTAGCTAACTTCCTTGGTGATGGAACTCTCTGAAATTGTGATGCAAGAAGCCAGGCACCGAGAGCCAGTCCCAGTCCCAGTCCCAGTGGGCTCACTGGTTTGTATTTACCAAGTACAGATTCAGACCTTCTTGGTACCTACTGATTTGAGGATGGCCAAATGCCAATTGAGCTCTGAAGAGAGGCCTTTCCTGAGATAGCAGGTAGTGGCTAACTGCAGGCTCCTCAAAGCATCACAGAGTTGGCCAAGGAGACAAAATCTGAGAGAGGAAAGGCCATTTCGAGAGGAACATAGTATGGCCCACCAGTCAGAGGACACTCCAGATAGTCACAGATCCACTTTTGGGAATGAGGTGACTTTATGTGTGTGGGTGTGAGTTTGTGGTTTTGTCTCATATTCTGCAAATAGGTAAAAAAGGTGGTTCGTTTGCTTTGGAGTCTACTGTTGATAGTAACTCTTTTGACAAGGCGAGTGTTTCTATGTCTGTGTATCCACTGTGTCCGTGGTTTTAGACATTAGAAAAGAGAATGCATCAATGGAGGTGTCCTGTCTAGTAGAAAGCTTCCCAGCATTCATCGTTCATAAGTGATGAATAGACTGTGGCTTGTCTTATGGATAGGAAACAACTACTAACTTCCTAAGTTCTGGTTTTCTTCCTGAATTCTGGCCACTCTCCAGAATGAGCTCATGATTTATTGTCCAAGATATGTACAACCTCCATGCTCTGTGACATGGCCATGTTCTTGATAGCTGAAGGGAATGGGAACATCTCAGATATTAGTGTGACCAGTAAAGTCTCATTGGAGAAACCCTGCTTTGGGCCATTTGCTTACCTATGGTTCTGTTGCCTTGAATGTCAGGAAGGTCTTTGTTTCAGGCCACCCCTTTTTGAAGCCTGAAGAAACAGTTTTCAAATGGAAATGAATGGGCATCACCTGTGGCTCTTTGCTTAATTTCTTTGGAAAGGGATGTGTCTTAATCAGACACTAGGCCCTGGTTGAGGCTGTGGCTAAGATTCTCAGCTCCTGATAAATCTAAAGAAGATCCCATGTGTGCATCCAAAACCAAAATGGCAAAAGGATCAGTCATTGTGGATGAAGACTCTTGCCTTCCTCTGTTAGGTTCCTGACGTCCATCAAGTGAGAATAGGATTCCTATAGGTCAAATGAGTTATTCAAAGTCCTGCATAAGTGCTTGGTTTCTCTCATGATGCCAAATCACATAAGCAATCTATACCTGACAGTCAGTAGGCCTCAAATTGGAGAAGCAGAGCAGTATTAACGGCACGCCTATTTGATCACTCTTGGTTCACAGAAAGGGTTTCCAGACCACCCTAAATTTAGACAAATGAGGGGCAATGGTGGATATTTTGGACACTGTCTTGGGCTGCATCCCTCATGGAAACCTCCAGCCAGAGTTTATGATGAGTGCCTATATGGATGAAGATGAGGGCCATGTGGGAATGTTTTGGTTTTAATTGTGGTCATTTGTGTGGCGGTTGGAAGAGATGACAGAGTCCACATGGGCTTGAACTCTGGTGTGATTCTCCTTGGAGACTGAGTTCTGGAACTGACCTCAGAGAAGTATTGCCATTAATTGTGTTGGCATTGTAGGAGGCCACACATGAGAGTTGCCCTTGAAACCTGAGATCTAGGCCCAGGATGGCTTTCCACAGAGAGCTGAAAATCTCAGCAAGGATATCACATGATTTTATTCTGAAAAACTTGGCAGCCATAGTTAGAGTCAAAAGACACATGGACCTCACGTTGTAGACCTCAATGGGCCTGGCTTCATGTGACCTTTTGGCCAGTGTTTGGGAAGCCTTGCCTGTTAGAGTTCCTCAGAGCTTTCATTGAAATGAGCTTCCTCCCCATGTAATGGTTCCTGGATGAATGGAAACCCCAAAGTGCCTCCAACTTCATTCTTGAAAAATGGAAAGATAAACACCATGAAATTTTTGAAATTCCCAATGACCAGATGGCACTGGAGAACCATTGGATGTCCTGTTGCTGATCATGAGTGTAACAGACAGTGCCTTGATTGACTGGGTTTCATGAAAATGGTGTAGAACAGAGATGCCAGTAAGTTGGAGCCTGCTGAGTAGTGGGCCTAGAGCAGTGGTAGGCAGGTGTGTGATAATACATCTGTGATGTGGCCATGTGGATCTGTCATTGGCGTCCAAATGGCTTGTGACTGACTTGATGCAGCCAGGAGACCATTATATGAAAAGGCATCTTGTTATATGCAGAGTTTTCAGGGCAATGTTCAGAATTAGGTTGCTATGGTCAAGGCGGCAAGCAATGTGGGATAGAAGCCCAGTTGGTGCATTCTCCTGCAGAGCCTGTCCCACCACACGTTACAAGACTCCCTCATGCACTGTGTCCCAGTTGAACTCCTTGTATGTCATGAATCAAATACCAAACTCCCAGTGCAGCAGCAAAAAACACCACGAAAAGTGGAGGATGACCAAATGGCTTCAAAGTCCACACAGGGAGTCACTTTGCCCGAAGAGGCCACAGTTTACCTACAAAGAGACTTCAGCACTGCTGCCTCATGTTCATCGGAAAATAAGAAACCATGTCCTCCAGGTCACATAGATACTGACCCAGGTTTGATGGTCTCACTTCAAAGGAAGCTAAAGCTCCTGACAACAACATATATTTCAAATGCCCAAACTCAGAGGCAGTTTCTCAAGAAGTCTTTAGGCCAGCATAGCTCCATGATTGTGGAGTGTTTACACTGTCCCTTACTTTTGGAAACTCCTCTACCACCTCCAAGGTTGTGAACTCCTGAGCATTTTCCATTCCACATATGTATTCACAGATTTTCTAACTCTTCTTTTCTAATTGTGTTTTACCTGGGGCGAAGATAATTTCAAGGCATTTTTCTGGATGAGAGTGGGAATATTTTTTGTGGCACATATTTGCATACACATTGGATTTATTTTTCTATTTTCCATTTGAAATACTGAATCCGTGACACTAACCCATACCCTACTTGTCTCTGACTACTAATCCTAATAAGATGGAGAAAAATAACCCAAACAGAATATAAATACAAGCAGTTCAGAGGAGGCATGGTGTATAGTTGGACATGGCTTTTGCATGACAAAATGTAGGTGCTATAAATCTAGTCGATTTAAATTGAAATAGTTCTCCATGTATTTTTAAATTTAACAAATATGTGAATTCCTCTCTCCCATTTTATGTAACCTATTGAGCACATCTATTTTTATATGCACATATAGAATACTACCTGGTATCACACATACGTTCTTGTGAGGTGTCTGACTTGACAGATACAAATGATGAGAAGTGATCACTCCACCTAAACGCTATGGGATTTGAAATTTCATCCTATGTGTGAGCCTCCTAGTTGAACAATATTATACATAAATCCATGTTCAGTAAATTGAATATTTTTCTATCTGTGTAAGATATATATATCACGGTGAATTTCAATTGGCATATATATTGCTACTTTTTAATGTCTCTCTCTCTCTCTCTGTGTATATATACACACTCCAGATTTTTTTTAAAATATAAAATATATATGCCTTATTATACACTCCCTAAATTTTTTCATATTCATGTATGTGGATTTATAGTCAACATTTCAAAAGGTTATTCTCTGAAATATTCATCCACCTGAAATACATATTTGCTTCCTAGTAATGAAAACTAACTTCATTGAATGGTGCATACTTATCCTAATATTTCTACAATAATTGACCCAGTTTCTCATTAATGCAAGTAGATTCATATGGGACATGATGTGTATTTTCATGTTCATTCTTATTCGCCACTGGAACATTACTATTTCTTCAGGTAATGCACATAATAGAGTATATATTTCATCCACAAGTTAGCAAAATTATGGGTATGTGTTTCACTTTCAATAATTTTCTGTTTCAGAACACATGTATTCCTCCATGTTTCTTGAATGGTCTTTTCATGAGACTTCTTACCAAACCCATTATTTTCGATTTCCATAATCCCTTTTGAAGCAAAACTCACACACAGTTCATGATAAACCATAACCCTAATATTACCATTAGATGTATAACTGGATGGAATGAATGATTGTATATCAATATAAGATTTCTTATATATTTTCAGATATCAAATCAATCCATTATTTAAAGTGGAACCAGTTATATTATTTATTCACAGTATAGTCTATTCATGCATTGTCTCTATATTCATAGACACAGGGTACACCTCATTGTAAACTCAATACTAATTTATACGTATTCAAATTATGGCTCCCAGAAATGGTGGAACAAATATTCATGTCACCTGATCTACATATACAATTTAACCCAGTAATATCCTGGACACAAAAAGAAAAGGTCACACTTATGTTTCTACCAAAGCCTAAATGTAAAGTGAACATGGATTACTAAAAACATCCATGTCCAGGTTGCCTAATGCTCTCAAAAGTCAATCCTATTTGTGACAATATATTCGTTTCTTCCTAAGATAATATATCCAAAATCAACCTTGTTGAAAATGCCTAATTCTATCACACACTTTATACTTTGCCTGATTTCGTAATGTCTCTATTGATACGTGCTTTCCTACATATTTTCCCCAGTTCATCATTGTGATGGTTCATATGTGCTCACATTTACATTCACTCTCTAACCAAAACCCTATTGCTAAAAAACTTTTGTTCCAAATCCTATACTCACTCTCCTTCCTAAACATACCGACTATCTTCCTAATCCTACCGACTATCCCTTTTTGACTGGATGTTCTCTTCTACATTCAATCATCCAAGTAATGTTCAGGTGAGCGTCGGAGGAAGAGACAACCAAGAGACTGTCACATGGAAAAGCAAAGGGTTTATTGGGGGTACAGCATGCTGGGGCTCAGAGCTCCCTTGAATCGAGCAGAGAGCCCTGAGGACATCTTAAGCAGAGCTTATGTGTTTTCCTTGTAGAGGGCAGGGAGGGAAGTTTATTGATGGGTCAGGGCGAGTGGGCAGTTTGCATGCAACCGGGAGAGGGAGTACATTATATATTTTGGAAGTTGGAGACAGCACATTCTGGGAACAAGATTAGCAAACAGTTCTCAAGATTTCAACAGTGTTTTGTTAAGCATACAGAAAAAGAGGAAGTGACAAGTACCATTTTATTAACCTTTCATTCCCCACGTCTTCTTCTGGCTACTTTTAATCATAAAAGTGATCATTGGAGTGGTGTCACATTCTATGTCTGCTAGTGGGGTATTACCATAAGTTTAACTTGTCTAATTTGAGCTTGGAGAAATGAAAATACATGGTTGAGCAAACAGGGTTTTATAGTTAGCAAGAATGTGAGTATTATTATTGGACTTGCCAAGGTTGATAAACGTATAGTTAACCAGGGGGACTGTGTGAACCAAGACTCAAACCACCCTTTTTGGGCCTCTCTCTTTCGTTGACACTCTTCAAGGCATCCTTTTATTTTACTCATAAATTTTTTACAACTCCAGTATTGTTGCCATAAAAATAACATTCTTCCCTCAATGCAGCACAAAGGCACCATTCTCTCATGAAGAGGAGGTCCAACCCTCGATTGTTGTATGAAACAACATCAGAGAGAGAGGTTAAAGATTCCCACAAAGCTGTGATGGAGGTTTCTAATATCTTTAAGTTTTGGTCTATTGCTGCTTCTAATTGGGTATTTTGCTGTGTACCATGGACCAAGGCAGTGGTTCCTGTGACCTCCCCTGCAGCAACTCGTATTCCTAATAGGATGGCTGAAGTGAGGGATATATGTTCCCTGTGGAACCGGGTTGTATGCCCCCCTGTTTGATCTTCAAATGAACCTGCATCATGATAGAGCACTCTGGGTAACCTCTGCACCATTACACATTTAATCACCACTGTTGACCATTTAATGAAAACATAAAAATGTTTAAGTATATAGAATTATACTGTTGTAGGAACAGTCAAGACAAGGCACCTAAGATAGCACCAAAGCTAGGGAAACAGTCCTATTTGGTTGCAAACGGATTCAGAGGGCATTGCTTCTGTTGTAATCAATTAATCCCATGAACCCCAAGTTTAGGAAGTTTCAGAATTTTGTACCCAACATGTAAGGAAATGTGCTCAGAAGTTCACAGTCAGCAGAAATTCACAAAAAGCAGTTTTTTTATGTTTTTTTCCTCTGTTCTGAGCAAATTAACTTTTCAAGGACACCTGGGAGGGGGAGAGATATTTCATCCCTTTCTTTTTTCCGCTTGCCAGCTATTACTATGGAGCCAGTTGGTAACTTCTTTATCATAGAAATGTAGCCATCTCTTTGAAGCCCCAGCTCAAAGTCAGAGGCCTTGTTCACATATTTTGTGAAAAACTTGTAAGGGGGTGTCTAGCTTACAAGTACTGATTGTTTTAGCCAGTGGCCAAGTAGAACAGGGCCACATGAAAACAGGAAGTTTGTCTACACTGAACTCTTTTATAGCGACTCTTTTGCTGAACGTCCTAAAGTCAGCCATGGTGAAGACATCTGGAGAAGATCAGTTAAGACTTTTCTGTGGGTGTGGAACAGAGGGGAAAGAGAGGGAAGGCGGGACTTAGAGCAGTTCCGAGGATCTGAGAATGAGTACGGAGAGATGTAAAAGAATAATGGGAAAGGGGTTTGGGATTTTCTAGCAACAAAAACTTGAGCAGTAGAACAGGTAGAAAAGAGGGGAAGATGGGAGTGTGTATCCAAAAAGCCTGTGAGGGACTTTAAATTCTTAGTAACCTGTTTTCAGTGATGACAAAGCAACTTTAAAGACCATTTTTATTACATCTTGGATAGGGGTCTTCTCAGCTGTTTTGAGCTTTAAGTTAGCTGGTAAAAGGACCTGGTGAAACCCCGTATGGGTGCTGACAGGAGAAGAGAGGAGTGAGTGGGTAGAGTGGTAACTAAGTACCTGCTACCTCAGCAAGGGGGCAATGGTCTGAGAACCGGCGGATGTTTGGGTTGTTGATCTAGTAACGGGATAAGAGAAATCAGGTTGTTGAGGTGGGAGTGACAGCAGAGAGACTAGAGCAGAAGGCTGAGGGTGAGGATCTATTGGAGAAGCATAGTTCAGGATGTGAGCGAAGGACGGAAAAGGCCTCCACATAGGGGAATCTCTTTTCATGCCTTTGAGCCCTTTCCAAAGTTAAAAAGGTTCCACAGAATAGGAGGATCTAGAGACCCCTCTGAGGGCCATCGATTTAGGTTATCTTATTGGTAATATGGCCAATGCTGTGTACTGAATTTGATTAGGAGTTTGGGTTCCATCGTGCAGCCCCTGTATGCTCACATCCCCTTGATTACAGAAGAAGTCGGCTTTTCCCACACACAGCCATGGCTGTTTGTGGCTTTGATAGTTCACCGGGCAAACATAGTAATCTAGGCTAGCCGACCTGCATCTGGCTCACGTGTCCCTACATCCATAATGTTTGTTTCCATTACATATGATACGGAAGGGATTTAATGGAATTTTAGTGGGATCCTCTTCTTCAGGGATATCTGAATAGGAAAGACATATAGCCAGCTGACAAATGTCTGGGTGGAGAGATGGCCACCAGGTCCCTAAGGGGGCTGTATGCAAGATTGATTAAACTTCTTGTCCAGTAGGATTTGTGATCAGCCATCGCTGCTGAAAGGGGTGATGAGGGTTAGAAATACTGGTGGTCAAGGGGAGAGTCTATAGCCTTATCCACACGGCGAATGTGCAATTTGAAAGGGTTACCAGTCTTTTCCAGTTTCCAGCCAATTCCAGTTTCCAGTCAATGTCTGGACAGGGCGCAGGCTTGAGATGAGAGGCATGGATCCAGGAAGTGATTCCATCTACCTTTACCACTGTAGGTGTTATAAGTAGCACCTGGAATGGTCCTTTCCAGCGGGGTTCCAGCGATGTCACCTGATGTCGTCTTACGAAGACAAAGTCTCTTACTTGATATCGATGTGGAGTCCCCTCGTCCCCAGTTTGGTAGGCAGTGGCCAGCTGTTTTCACAGGTGTCACTGAATTCTTTCAAGAGCTTTAAGTCTGTCAAGCAAGCTGGTGTGGAAGGGATTGTAAGGTCTTAGAGTTGGTGTTAGGTCCCTTACTGGAGGAGGGGCACCATAGAGAATTTCATAGGGGGTGAGGTTACACTAAAATCAGAGTGAGTATTTTCTTCATTTAACAGTGCATAAGGCAGGAGCATAGTACAATCTTTTATTCCGGTCTCTAAGCTTAATTTTGTTAAGGTCTGTTTAATGGTTTGGTTCATTCTTTCTACCTGTCCTAAACTCTGGGGTCTATAAGCACAATGTAACTTCCAATTAATCCCCAGGGTCCTGGCTAACCCCTGACTTACCTGGGCCATGAACGCCGGTCCATTATCAGACCCTATTAACTTAGGCAGGCTGTATCTTGGAAAAATATCTTCTAGGATATTCTTGACCAAAATTTGCGCTATTTCTTTTCTTTTTTTTTTTTTTCTTTTTTTTTGTGGGGAAGGCTTCAATGCATCCTGAAAATGTATCTACAAAGACTAGGAGATATTTAAGTCCATACCTTGCTGGCTTTATTTCAGTAATGTCCACTTCCCAGTATTGTCCTGGTTTGGTTCCTCGTATGTGCTTTCATACAGGAAGCTTGGAAGGGTAAGCATTTACCAATTGATGAACCCGACAGGCTTTTGTTACCCATTCAGTTATTTTCTTCACTGTGAGTCTGTTAGTGGAAAACTCTGTTCTTGATCCTTCAGGAATGCCTGCAGTTTCTTTGAACCAAGGTGAGTGAGTTGATGTACATTTTCTACTGACATAGTTAGAGCCGTGGCTCTTGGAGTTTTTACTGAAAGATTTAGAAATTCCACTTAAGGGCCTTCAGGGTTAAAATTTATTTTGGCCAAGAGCTTGGTGAGCAGATCTCCACCGATCAATGGGGCCAGGCATTCTGGGACTACTAGGAAGGAGTGATGGATTTTTCCTTTTCCCAGGTCCATGGTCCTCTTAGTTGTCCAAGCCCGATATTTACTGCCATTAGCCCCTTGAAATAGAGATTTTTTATTTGATAGAGGGCCCAATGTGGCCTTATGGGCTCAGTATATTGCCCCTGTATCCACTTCAAAGTTTACTGGGGTCCCCTCCACTTCAAAAGTTACTCTGAGCTCGGGGAGGGGATCTGAGCCCCGACTTTCTTAGTCATCCTCCAGAGTCAGAATGGCTGGCTGGCGTGGCTGTCGCTTTCTATGTCAATTTTGGCCCAGTGTCCTTTTTGTTTGAGTAGGCACATTGATCTGAAGCCAAGGGTGGCCTCTGTCATGGGCCAACGTATACCTTCTTGTCTCCCTGTTTCTTAATATTTGGCCTATTTGTTGTTGTGACCTGGACCTTAGTCAATGCCTTACTCTGCCTTTTGTTTCTTTTATCCTCCATTTGCTCCCTTCTCTTCCTCAGTTTCTCTCTTATAGTATACCTTCTCAGCTTCTCTGACTAAATCTCTCAAAGTCATATCTTGTAATCAATCTAAGCTTTGTAACTTTGTTTTAATATCCAGGGCAGTTTGCCCAATAAAGGCCCTCGTGACAGATGCCTTTTGATTCTCTGCCTGACGATAAAAAGGATTATAGCTCCTATATGCCTCCATAATTCTCTCTAGAAACATAGAGGGAGATTCATCAGGCCCCTGATAATCTCTCTTACCTTGGCCAAATTAGTTGGTCACTAGCGGCTGCTCGGAGACCCAGTATTAGAGCCCGGCGATAAGTGGACAGATGCTCCCTACCTTCAAAGGTGTTGGGGTCCCAGTTGGGTCGGTTCTAGGGAAAGCCGACTTTGATTATGTTGGTAAGTTGTGTCGGATGCACACCTGGTCCAAGGATTTTTTTTTAGCTTCCTGGAGAATTCCCTTTTTTTCCTCTGTCATGAAGAAAGTCCCTAGCAGTTGTTGGCTGTCATCCGAAGTAGGCTGGTGTGAAAACATCAATGACTCAACCACACCTGAGAGCCGGGTGGGGTCCTCTGAAAAAGGGGGATTGTAATTTTTTTAAGTTACATAGGTCTGAAGAGAAGAACGGCCAATACTGGTAGGCTTGAATTTTCCCCCAATGGCCATTGTCAATCATTGGTCCATAGGGTCGAAGGGGAGGCATCCCAAGAGTTCCAGGGTTTTCAATCATTCACCGCCAGCGAGTTCCTTTAGCAGGGCCAGCTTCCTCCATGGGAGGAGGTGCTGTGTGTGCTTCAGGGGAATTACCTGGAGGGCGCTGGGCCGGCTTAGCTTCCTTCAATGGAGGAGAGGCTGAGTCAGCAGCAGGGGTATCACTTAGAGGGTGTTGGGGGTTAGAGGATGAGGGCAGGGGATAAGGAGGGGGAGGAGAGTCCAGTAGACTCAAATCTGGTGACACAGGGAAAACAGAGTGTGGAGGAGGAGGAGGAGCAGAGTGTTTGTGAGTTCCTGGGGGAAGGAGTCATTGCGGGGGCAGGGGCAAGGAAAGGCTTGACCCATTGAGGAGGAAATTTGCAGAGGTCCTGCTGAATTAAAATATATGGCTGTTGATCCAGATGACTATCTGGCCACGGCTGAAAGACAATATCTCTGAATTATAAATTAGTGGGAAGTAGAAAGATCCTTCTAGGGGCCATCCGACTCCAAAGGTGGGCCATTCTGAGGTACAGAGAGTCTGCCACATCCGGGGCTTTACTGAAATAAAGAGATTCTGAGCCCTTAAACGGACTTTGGTATAGTGATCAAGGGTCAGGGACAGAGGCATTGAAGTGCTCTGTTCCATAATGAGAGATACACAAACAGTGAAAGCAAGACACATGACACAGGCAAGACAAGACAATAAAGACAGGCAATGGACGTTCAACACTGAGACCATGACTGAGTAGCCGGCAAAATCCGATGGACTGGCAATACTGAATCCGAAACAAAATATCACTGAGTCAAGGAGACTATTGTTCCTCAATTTCCCGAGTCCTCTCAGGCGTCCTCCAGGGACGTGGCCTGTGGTTCTGTAACACGACTGTCAGCCACCATCAGAGAGAGCTCACACTCTTCATTGACAGCCATTTTGCCAAACCCTAACCTGAAACCTGAAACCAGAAAGAGGCGCCTTACTTATCTGAGGGGGGTCCATTGGGGTCTCTCGTCCACCGCTGCTTGATCTCTGTGGAACCTCCATATGTAAAGGTCGGGCTAGTGTCAGAGGAAGGGACAACCAAGAGACTTTAACATGCAACAGCAAAGGATGTACTGGGGGTCCAGCATGCTGGGGCTCAGAGTTCACTTGAATAGAGCAGAGAGCCCTGAGAACAGCTTCAGCAGAGCTTATATACTTTTCTTGGAGAGAGCAGGGAGGGAAGTTTATTGATGGGTAAGGGTCAGTGGGCGGTTAGCGCTTAACCGGGTGAGGGAGTACAATCTGCAGTTTGGCAGATGGGGACAGCACATTCTGGGAACAATATTAGCAAACAATTCTCAAGATTTCAACAGTGTTTTATTAAGCGTACAGAAACACAGGAAGTGACAAGTACCTATTTTATTAAACTTTCACTACCAACTATCCCTTTTTGACTGGATGTTCGCTTCTACATTCAATCATCCAAGGTACAAGGTCCTATGTCATTGTATATGGATTTATCTGAGACAACTTTGCAGAAAGTAATTCAAAGCTAAGTAGTCCCAATCAAGGGACCAATGCCCTTCTGGGCTTCAAATCTTACTTAGATTTCTGTTTTCATACATATATTTTACCTATGTATTCTACATATATTCAAATATATATATATATATATATATATATATATATATATATATATATATATATATATATATATCTCATAGTATATATATTTCATCCAGAGTTTCACAAATTTATAAGAATTTTTTTCATGTTTAATCAATTCCTTCTTCAGAACACATTTATTCCTCCAGGTCTCTTGACTGGTATTTTCATGAGACTTCTTGCCAAACACATTATTTTTGACTTCCACAATCACTTTTGAAGCAAAACTCACACACTCTTCATGATAAACCATAACACTCATATTACCATTAGAATGTAACAGGATGGAATGAATGATTGTATAGCAATATAAGATTTTCTGTATATTTTCAGATATCAATTCAAAAAATTATTTAAAGTTGGAACCAGTTATATTATTTATTCTCAGGATGGTCTATTCATGAATTATCTCTATATCCAAAGACTCCAGGTACACCTAATTTTACACCCAACACTTATTTATACGTCTTCAAAATATTGCTCACAGAAATGGTGGAAGAAATACTCATGTCACCTGATGTCCATATACATTTTATCACAGTAATATTCTCGACAAAAAAGCAAAGGTCACACTTTGATTGTACGAAAGCCTAAATGGAAAGTGAGCATGGATTACTAAAAACATCTATGTGCAGGTTGCCTAATGCTCTCAAATGTCAATCCTATTGTTGAGTACATATTTGTTTCTTCCTTACATTATATATTCAACAACAACCCTGTTAAAAATGCCTAATCCTATCACTGACTTTATACTTTGCCTGATTTCATAATGTCTGTATTCATATCTGCTTTCCTATATATTTTCCCCAGTTCATCATTGTGACTGACTCTTCACATATACTAACTTTTACATTCACTCTCTATCTGAAACCCAATTGCTAAAGAACTTTTGCTGCCAATCCTATACTCACCCTTCTTCCTAAACCTACCAACTATCTTTCTAATAATACCGACTATCCCTGTTTGACTGGATGTTCTCTTCAACATTCAATCATCCAAGGTACAAGGTCCTATGCCATGGTATATCGATTTATCTGACACATCTGTGCAGAACAAAATTCAAAGCTAAGTATCCCAATCAAGGACCTAATGCTCTTCTGGGCTTCATATCTTACCTAGATTTCTGTTTTCATACTTATATTTCACTTGTATATTCTTGTAAATATCACAGGTACCCAATACCATTATTCATCAATCAGAATGATTCCTAAGCCAAATCGAACCTGTTATTAAGCCTTACCATACACTTTTCCCTCAATCTAACTATACAGAAGAGCAGGAACAGAGTTTGTCTTACAATACAGAAATAGAGGGGATCTTCCACCGGCAGAGAACCTCAAGGTCCATGCAGAAATGATCCCTGGAGAAGATGTATGCAGCTATTTAGGACCTGAGAGAGCAAAAGTCATCTTCCATGGCAAACAACCTGCTCAGAATGAAGGGATTTGTCTGAATCAGCCACTTTCTTCTTTATGTAGAGAAGACGGACCAAACGAGGCTTGTATGGTGAGCTGTTCCCAGGTGCCTATGGTTGATATACCATTTTAACTTGTGAAACTGTCACAGGAAGTAGAGGCAGCCTCCATCACATGAGACCCTTCGAAGCTACTGTTAAAACAAAGTGGTTGCCAAGGCAGTGTCATAATTCAGTTCCTGAAGGAAGTGAACTAACTAATTTATTGGTGATGGAGCTCTCTGAACTTGGGATCCAAGAAGGCTGGCATCCAGAGACAGTCCCAGTCACAGTCCCAGTGGGCTAACTTATTTGGATTTACCAAGAACAGAGTAAGTCTTTTTTGGTACCTACTGATATGAGGATGGCCAAATGCCAGGAAAGCTCTGAAGAGGGGTCTTTCATGAAAAAGCAGGTAGTGGCTCACCACTGGCTCCTGACAACTTCACAGTGTTGGCCAAGGAGACCAGATCTGAGACAGGACAGGCCATTTTGGGGGAACAAATAATGGCCAACCAGTCAGAGGACACTCCGGATATTCACAGACCTTCTTGGGTAAAGAAGTTTCCTTTGTGGGTGTGGGTGTGTGTTTGTGGCTTTGTCACATGTTCTGAGAATTGATAGGAAAAGCAGTTTGTTTGGTTTGGAGTGGACTATTTCTAGTAAGTCATTTGACATGGCGAGTGTTTCTAGGTCTGTGTATCCCACTGTGTCCGTGGTTGTCGACATTAGAAAAGAGAATGTATCAATGGATGTGTCCTGTCTAGTAGAAAGCTTCCCAGCATTCATTCTGCCCAATTTGTGAATGGACTGCGGTTTGACTTTTCGATTGGCAACACCTCCTATCTCCTTAAGTTTCTGTTTTCTTCCTGAATTGTGGGCACTGTCCAGAATGGGCAAATGGTTTTGTGTTCAAGATATGTACCACCACCAAACTCTGTGACATGGCCATGTACTGGATAGCTGAAGGAAATGGCGAGCATCTCAGAAAACTCAGATACCAGCGTGACCAGAAGAGTCTCAGTGGGAAACCCTGCTTTGGGCCTTTTGCTTACCTATTGTTCTTTTGCCCTGAATGTCAGGAAGGTCTTTGCCTCAGGCCACCCCTTGGTGAAGGCTGAAGCAAACAGTTTTCAAATTGTAATGAATGGGCATCACCTGTGGCTCTTTGCTTAATTGCTTTGAAATGGGATGGGTCTGAATAAGCCTCTTTGCCCTCTGTGATGCTGTGGTTAGAGTTTCAGCACCTGAGGGATCTAAAGAAAAATCTCTTCTGTATCCAAAACCAAAATGGCCAAAAGAGCAGTCATTGTGGATGAAGTCTCTCGCCTTCTTCTAAGCATCCTGACCTTTATCAATTGCGAATCGGGATCTTTCGGTCAAATGAGTTCTTCAAAGCCCTGCAGAGGCTAGCCCAGAGATGCGTGGGTTTTCTCATAACTCCAATTCACATAAAGAATCTAAACCCCAGAGCCAGTAGGCCTCAAATTGGAGAATTGGAACAGTATTAACAGCAGTCCTATTTGATCACTCATGGTTAACAGGAAGGGTGTTCAGGACACCCTGACTTTAGGCAAATGAGGGGCAAGGAAGTTTATTTTGGACACTGTCTTGCACAGCGCCCCTCATGAAAACCCCCAGCCAATGGTTATTATGTGTGTCTATTGGAAGAAGATAAGGGCCATGTGGGAGTGTTTTGGTTTTAATTGTGGTCATTTGTTTGGCGTTTGGAAGAGATGACTGGGTGCACCTAGGATTGAACTCAGGTGTGATTCCCCTTAGAGACTGTGTTCTGTAACTGACCTCAGAGAAGTATTGCCATGTATTGTGTTTGGATTTTAGGAGTCCACCCATGAGAGTCGTCCTTGGAAACTGAGATCTACGCAAAGGGGGGCTTTCCACAGAGCACTGGGAATCTCATCCAAGATATGCCATGATTTTATTCTGAAAGATTGGCAGCCGTAGTTGAGAGTAAAAACACACATGGACCTCACATTGTAGACCACAATGTGACCTTTTGCCTACTCTTTGGGAAGCCTTGTATCTGAGAGTTCTCCAGAGCTTTCATTGAAATGAGCTTCCTCATCATTTAATGGTTCCTGAATGAATTGAAACCCACAGTGCCTTCAACTTCATTTATGAAATTTCAAAAACTTCATTTTTAAAATTTCCATGACCAGGTGGCACTGGAGAACCTTAGGATGTCCTGTTGCTGATCATGAGGGTACCAGACAGTGCCTAGAACTGAGATGTCAGTAAGTTGGACCTTTCTGAGTAGTAGGCCTAGAGCAGTGGTGTGCAGGTGTGTGATAAAACATCTGTGGTGGGGTCATGTGGATCTTACACTGGCTCAAAATGGCTTGTGAATGACATGGTGCAGCCAGCACACCCTTGTATATAAAGGCATATTGTTACATAGAGAGTTTTCAGGGCAATGTTAACAATCTGGTTGCTATGATCAAGGGGGCAAGCAATGTTGGATAGAAGCCTGGTTTTTGCATTCTCCTGCAGACCCTGACCCCCCACATATTACAGGACACCCTCCAGGACTGTGTCTCAGTTGAACTCCTTATATGCCTTGAAGCAAATACAAAACACCCAGTGCAGGAGCAAGAAATAACACGAACACTGGAGGATGACCAAATGGCTTTCAAGTCCACATGGGGAGACACTTAGCCCTGAGTGGTCACAGTTTAGCTACAAAGAGAAAATTCAACACTGCTGCCTCATGTTCATTGAAAAATAGGAAACCATGTCCTCCAGGTCACATAGATGCAGACTCAGCTTTGATGTTCTCACTAAAAAGGAAGCTAAAGCTCCTGACAACAACGTATGTTTCAAGTGCCCAACCTCATTGTCAGTATCTCCAGAAGTCTTTAGGCCAGTAGAGTTCCATGTTTGTGGAGTTTTACCCTGTCCCTAAGTTTTGGAAGCTCCTCTAAAGCCTCAAAAGTTTTAAACTTCTGAGAATTTTCCATTCCATATATGTATTTACAGATTTTCTGACTCTTCTCCTCTAATTTTGTCTTTCTTTGGGCTAAGGTTATGTCAAGCCATTTTCTGAATTAGAGTGGGAAGTTATTTGTGTAACACATATTGCATACACATTGGATTCATTTTCCAATTTTCCATTTGAAATACTGAATCCCTGACACTAACTTATACCCTACTACACTCTGACTACTAATTCTAATATGATGCAGAAAAGTAACCAAATCAGAATTGAAATACAAGCAGTTCAGAAGAGGCATGGTGTATTCTTGAACTTGCCTTTTGCATGATAAAGGTTAGGTGTTATAAATCCAGTCTATTTTTAATTGAAATAGATATCCATGTGTTTTTAAAGTTAACAAATATGTGAATTCCTGTCTCCCTTTGTGTGTAGCCTATTCAGCATATGTATTTTTATATGCACATATCGAATCCCAGCTGGTATCACACCTACATTCTTGTGAGGTGGCTGACTTGGCAGATACAAATTTTGAGAAGGGATCACTCCTCGTAAACGCTGTTGGAACTGAAATTCAAACTATGGGAGAGCCTCCTAGTAGAACAACATTATACATAAATCCCTGTTAAGTAAATTGAATATGTTTGGATCTGTGAATGTTGTGTATTTCATGGTGAATTTCGATTGGCATATATGTTGCTACATTTTAATATCTGTGTGTGTGTGTGTGTGTGTGTGTGTGTATACACACACACTCTACAGATTTTTCAAAATATGAAATATATATGTCTTATTTGCACTCCCTAAATTCATTCATGTTCAAGTATGTGGATTTATAATCAACTTTTCACCAGATTATTGTCAGAAATATTCATCCACCTGAAATACATATTTGTTTCCTAGTACTGAAAACTACCTTCAGTGAATGGTGCATACAACTCCTGTTCATAGCTGCAGCCTAAGGGGCCCAGCAAACTTCCAGCTGCCTGCAAACTTTCAGCTGCCGGCTGATGATTGGCTCACAGTGGCCCCAGCAACATCTAGCTGATTGGCTCCTCTGCGGTGATGCTCATTGGAGATGCTCATTGAGCTGTTTCCCCACCCTTTCAGACTGCCAGTTGATATTTGGCTCACAGCGGCCCCAGCAACATCTAGCTGATTGGCTCCTCTGCGGTGATGCTCATTGGGCTGCTTCCCTGCCTTTTCAGATCACAGAGCTGCTCATTGGGGGACATTTTTGACTTTGCACGTGACCCAGCCAATCGGCCTCAAGATCAGGAGGATTGTGGGAAGTGGAGAGAGGCTTGTGTGGGAGGGAAAGGCTTGTGGGAAGCCGGTGGTGACAGTTGGGGCTCTGAGGGTTTTTCCTGAGAGGCTCTTTTGCTTGGCGTGTGTGGTTCTAAAAATAAAGTTGCTTTCTTTTGAAAAGTGGCTCCTGATTGTGCCCAGCCAGACTGCAGCATTTGGTGGCTCGCATGGGGAGCGACTGAGGGTAACTGATAAGGTAAACTGCTCGCGCCTGAGGGCAGGACAAGAGGATGGGTAGCCATTTTAAGATTCCTCTTTTGTTTTGCTTCACATTTGCTTTAAATTGCCTGTCCCTGGAGACGAGTGAGACGGAAGAAAAACCGCTCACATCTGAGGAAAAACTATTTGTGTCTGAGGAACAGATAGAGAGAAAGTCTATAATGATATTTTGTTTTTCCATTTTTATTTCATTCTATCTCTGTTTTGTTTGGTGTTATCTTGTTGGGTTGTATTATAGTAGAAACATGGCATCAGAAATTAGAAAAAAAAACAAACTGAAAAAGTGTTAAGTAAATTGTTAGAGGAAGGAGGCATCCCAGTAAAATTAAGAGCAGTCAGGGCATACGTTGATACAATACAAAAATGTAGCCCATGGCTTTTTAAGGAGGAGTTGTTAAATATATCACAATGGAACCATCATGGTGAAGATTTAAAAAGAATAGAAAAGAAAAGCCCAGGGACTCTGCCAGTTGGCACATTGCCATTGTGGACTTTCGTATCTTGTTTGTTTAGTCAAAAGCCTTCAGTTCAGACAATGGTAGAGGAAGGAGAAGACATATTGATTCAAGTAAAAGAGAAGGTCACTCAAGTTAGTCAGACAGAGGAAAAAATTCAAGTAAAAGAGAAGGTCTCTCGAACCAGTCAGACAGAGGAAAAAAAATCATGTAAAAGAGAAGGCCTCTCAAGCTAGTCAAACAGATAAAGAAAGTGTAAAACAGTAAAAGCCATCAGGGGGAAATTTACAACAGGAGACTACTACTAACACCTTTCTATCACCAGAGGGTGTAAGTGTCCAACCAACAGAACCACCTCTACAGGAGACTGCTACTAATACTTTTCTATCACCAGAGGACGTAAGTGTCCAACTAACAAGGCCACCTCCATATGCTGGGAAGCCCCCAACCCCCACAGTTGATAGTTGGGATCCTGAGACAAGATCTCAAATATTAACATGCCCTATATTTGAGGTAGGAGGGCAGCGAGTTTACCATGCTTTAAATTTCAAAACAGTGAATCAGATAAAAGAGGCTGTAACAACCTATGGTCCTCAAGCGCCCTTCACTGTAAGCATGGTCGAAACCATTAACAAATTGAACATGAAGCCAGCGGATTGCGCTAATATGTGTAAAGTTGTGCTAAATGGAGGACAATACCTGTTATGGAAGGTTGACAATGAGGAATTTTGCAAGGAGACGGCTATGCGAAATGCAGCAGCTGGTTATCCTCAGAGAAATCTAGATATGTTGTTAGGAAAGGGACCTTATGAGGATCAGCAGCAACAAATTGCATATGATTCTGGTGTATGTGCATAAATTGCTGTAGATGCAATTAAGTCATGGAAGACTTTACAAGGACTTGGAGGTTTACAAGGTCAATTATCTAAAGTAATACAAGGAGCTAATTAACTTTATTCTGAATTTGTCGATAGGCTTATTCAAACAGGTACCAGAGGTTCTGGGAAAACAGAACAAGCAATGCTATTACTAAAAAAACTGGCTTATGAGCAAGCGAATAGTTGGTGCAGAGATATAATTAGACCATGGAAACATGAAGATTTAAACACATATATTAAATTATGTAGAGACATTAATGAACAAGAGCAAGTCGTGGCAACTGCAGTAAAACAGGCTTTAGATGCCAGAGACATTAATGAAGAAGGGCAAATTGTGGCAGCTGCACTAAAACAGGCATTAGATGCCAGGCCAAGAACATGCTACAATTGTGAACAAACAGGACATTTTAAAAGGAATTGCCCATAGGAGGAGGGTTTAACAAAATTACTTATAGATATTAAAGGTTTTTTTTTTTTTTTTCAATTCCAATTCATCCTGAGGATAGTCCACGTTTTGCATTTACTATCCCTGCACTGAATCATGAAGGTTCTGATCAGAGATATAAATGGAAAGTACTGCCTCAAGGGATGGCTAACAGCCCAACAATGTGTCAAATTTATTTTAACAAAGTAATCAAGCCACTTAGAAATCAAAATCCTGAACTACAAATATTTCACTATATGGATGATGTATTATTAGCACACAAAGCTAAAAACACATTGCTAGAATGTTATGCCACACTTACAAACTTATTAAAAAATAATCTAGATATAGCAATAGATAAAGTACAATTAAATTTTCCAATTAATTATTTAGATGTTCTATTATCCTCAACCATGTACCGCCACCAAAAATTCAAATACAAGTAGATCAACTCAAATCACATAACGACTTTCAAAAGTTATTAGGAGACATAAATTGGATAAGGCCTTATCTAGGTATACCAACAGGAGAGTTGGGATATTTATTTGATATCCTAAAAGGTCCATCATATCCCAATTCACGGTACATGTTAACGCCTGAAGCAAGAAAGGCATTAAAAATCATTGAACCATATATGGAAAATATGCAATTGGATAGAATTGATATAAGTTTGCCTTTATTATTTATTGTCTACCAACAAAAAATATTCCTTCAGGAGTATTTTTGCAAGAAGGTCCATTATTATAGATACATTTATCTTATTCTCCTAACACTATTCTTACTAGGTACCCTGAGGCTATAGGACAATTAATACTCAAAGGAATAAAAGCAGCAAAGTGAGTGCTTGGGATTGCTCCCAATAAAATTATTACTCCACATACTCTGAATCAAATTGATGAGTTAGTTAATGAGTTAAATACTTGGGCAATAATCATGTGCAAATCTAATGTTTCATTTCATAATCACTTACCATCTAATCCTTTATTGTCTTTTTGGTCATCGCATCCTGTAATTTTTCCAAAATTGACAAGAAAAACACCTATCATGAATGCTCCAAATATATTTACTGATGGATCAAATAATGGTACAGCAGCAATAGTTACACCTGATCAAACTTTTACATTTCTAGTACCCAAACAATCAGCTCAAAATGTAGAGCTTAATGCAGTATTACAAGCTTTTGTGATGTTTAAAGATTCTGTATTTAATTTATTTTTGATAGTCAGCATATAGTTAATGCTATAGTATGCCTTGAAGATGCTGGTAGGATTTCCCATTCCTCTACTGTTTTCTCCTTGCTTTCCACTATACAAAGTATAATCTGGGACAGAAAAGATCCATTCTTTATAGGACATATCAGGGCACATACAGGATTGCCTGGAGCCATCAGTTTGGGCAATGATTTAGCAAATAAAAGTACACATGACATACATATTTTCTCTACACTAGAAGAAGCTATAAATTTTCGTAAAACGTTCCATGTCAAAGCTAATACCTTACAAAAGCCTTCTAAAATAACTAAGGAAAAAGCTAGACAAATAATAAAACAATGTCAAAATTGTGTGACCTTTTTATCACAAGTTAATCTTGGAGTCAATCCTAGAGGATTGATACCTAATCATATTTGGCCGATGGACATCACACACTTGCCAGGATTTGGAAAATTAAAATATTTGTATGTTACAGTTGATACTTCTTCTGGATTTTTGATGGGCACCCTTCATGCCGGAGAAAAAACTAAAGATATTATCACTCATTGCTTACAAAATTTTGCCACTGTGGGCGTTCCCAAACAGTTAAAAACAGATAATGCCCCTGGTTATACTTCTACCTCTTTTAAACAATTTTGGTCATCATTTGGCATTACTCATATAACATTAATCCCATACAATCCACAGGGACAAGGCATAGTTGAAAAAGCTCATCAAACTATTAAAAAGTACTTATTAAAGCAAAAAAGACGCAATTGGGAAAGGGTATATATTCCCCAAAGACAAACTTAAAATAACCCTTTTTCTTTTAAACTTTTAAAATTTGGATTCATCAGGACTTAGTGCTGGGGAAAGGCATATGTGTCCAAAAAATGTGCATAAGCCCAAGGTTCTTTGGAAAGATATTCTAACAGGACAATGGAAAGGTCCTGACCCAGTAATTGTCTGGAGTCGGGGGTCTGTTTGTCTGTTTCCACAGGAAAAACAGTAGCCGATTTGGATTCCAGAGAGATTAACCAAGGTCCTGACCCAGTGATTGTCTGGAGCCAGGGGCCTGTTTGTGTGTTTCCACAGAGAGAACAACAGCCGATTTGGATTCCAGAGAGATTAACTGAAGCGATTTCTACAGAACAAAAAGAAGATGATTTGACTCAAGTCCATATCAGCTGATATCCAAAATTCCAGTTTGGCTACCCTTACATCTAAGATAGAACCAGGATGCTTTTTTCAATATCGATTTTATTATTGCCTTTTCCCACATTTTATTTTGTTTTTTTGAGCTCATACATACCTAGTTTAATGTTTTGGTGATCAGTTCTATTTTTTGACAATAGAGTTTTTAAACATTGCAATGGAGATTTCACATGTAAAAAGTTATAAGGCCTTTACTATTAGGTTATGTGTTGTATGTATTATATTATGTGTGCACACTTGTGTTTTGTGTTATATGTTTGAATGTTCATATGTCCATATATCATATATGATGAGGGCTCATGAAAAAATTGATCCAAATATTTTTTTATTCACATTATTTAAATGGTTTAATTTAAATTGGGTAAACAGCTGTTGAGGATTGTTTTAAAATGTGAACAAAAAAGGAGGTTAACAGATCTGTTTGTTTTCTTTCACATTTCCTTTTCATTATATTTAATAATTCTCTCCAAGTCAATGTAAATTGTTAAGAAAATTGTTTTCTTTCAGTGTTTTCTGGAATGTTACATAATTTTTTCTTTAGCCATTATTGCCAGAATTTCTATCTTCGTCACAATGCTGGTGAAATCAAAGATAAAACCAATCTACAGCTTCTGCAATAGCCATCACTGAACTGCTTGCAGAACTTGCCTGGACACATTGTGAACTCACATGTATGCATTGTAAACTATCTGTTTGTGCAGCAACTTGTGGTAGTGTTGGGTTATATTTGCTGATGATGTCATTGGTGGTACAATTTTTTCAAAAGGAGCCGTCAATTGGCTTGGTGTATCTTCCTCCCTTCTGAGATTCCAAAAGTAAGGGACAGGGTAAACACTCCACAACCATGGAGCTCTGCTGGCCTAAAGACTTCTTGAGAATCTGCCTCTGACGTTGGGCACTTGAAATATATGTTGTTGTTGGGAATTTTAGCTTTCTTTGTAGTGAGACCATCAAATCTGGGTCTGCATCTATGTGACTTGGAGGTCATGGTTTCTTATTTTCCAATGAACATGAGGCAGCAATGTTGAATTCTCTCTTTTAGGGTAAACTGTGGCCACGGGGGGCTAAGTGTATCCACATGTGGACTGTGAAGCCATTTGGGCATCCTTCACTTTTTGTGGTGTTTCTTGCTGCTGAAATGGAATTTTTGTATTTGCTTCACGAAATACAAAGAATTCAACTGTTACCCAGTGCGTGAGGGAGATATGTCACCTGTGGTAGGTTAGGGTCTGCAGAAGAATGCATCAACCACGCTTATATTCCACATAGCTTGCCCCCATGACCATAGCAACCCGATTCTAAACATTGCCCTGAAACCTCTCCATATAACAAGATGCCTTTACATAGAAGGGACTGCTGGCTGCACCATGTCTGTCACAAGGCATTTGGAAGCCAATGGGAGATCCACATGGCCCCACCACAGATGTTTTATCACACACCTGCCCACCACTGCTCTATGCCCACTCCTCAGCAGGCTTCAACTTCTTGGCATCTCTGTTCGGCACCATCTTCATAAAAACCAGTCAATCAAGGCACTGACTGGTATACTCATGATCATCCTCAGGATATCCAAAGATTCTCCAGTGCCACCTGGTCATGGGAATTTTAAAAATTTCATGGTATTTATCTAGCCACTTTTCAAGGAGGAAGTTGGAGGCACTGTGGGTTTCAATTTATTCTGGAACCATTAAATGGTGAGGAAGCTCATTTCAATGAAATCTCTGGAGAACCCTCACAGGAAGGTTCCCAAACAGTGGCCAAAATGTCACATGAATCCAGGCCTATTGAGGTCTACAATGTGATGTCCATGTGTGTTTTGACTCTCAATTATGGCTGCCAAGTTTTTCAGAATAAAATCATGTGATATCCTGGCTGAGATTCCATGTGCTCTGGGAAAAGCCACCCTGGGCCAAGATCTCAGTTTCCAAGGGTGACTCTCATGCGTGGCCTCATAAAATCCCAACACAATTTATGCCAGTACTTCTCTGAGGTCTGTTCCAGAACTCATTCTCTAAGGGGAATCACACCAGAGTTCAAGTCCAGGTGGACCCAGGCATCTGTTCCAACTGCCACACAAATGACCACAATTTAAACCAAAACACTCCCACATGGCCCTCATCTTCGTCCATACAGACACTCATCATAACCTCTGGCTGGAGTTTTCCATGAGGGGTGCAGCACAAGACAGTGTCGAAAATAACCTCCCTTGCCCCTCATTTGCATAAAGACATGTGGCCTGGACACCCATCTTGGGAACCAGGAATGATCAAATAGGCCTGCTGTTAATACTGCTCTGCTTCTCCAATATGAGGCCTACTGACTGTCAGGTATAGATTCTTTTTTTTTTTTTTTTTTAGAAAGAGTGAGAGAGTGAGAAAGACAGGGAGAGAGAGAGAATTTTAATACTTTTCTTTTTTAGTATTTGGCGAACACAACATCTTTGTCTGTATGTGGTGCTGAGGATCGAACCCGGGCCGCACGCATGCCAGGCGAGCACGCTAGGGTGTGAGCCACATCCCCAGCACCAGGTATAGATTCTTCATGTGATTTGGATTCAGTTAAAAACCCAAGCACCTATGGGCTAGTTTCTGTAGGGCTTTGAAGATCTTATTTGAACCAAAGGTTCGTATTCTTACTTGATGGAGGTCAGGAACCTTACAGAGAAAGGCGAGAGAATTCTTCCACAATGAATGCTCTTTTAGCCAATGTAGTTTATGATGCACACATGGGATCTTTCTTTAGATGCATCAGGTGCTGAGAATCTAAGCCACAGCCTCACAGAGGACCTATAGCCTGATTCAGACACATTCCTTTCCAAAGCAATTAAGCAAAGAGCCACATGTGATGCCCATTCATTTGCATTTGAAAACTGTTTTCTTTATGCTTCCCAATGGGTGGCCTGAGGCAAAGATCATCCTGACATTCAGGGCAACAGAAAAATAGGTAAGCAAAAGGCCCAAAGCAGTGTTTCTCCACTGAGACTTTTCCTGATCACAGATATCTGAGTTTTCTGGGACGCTCGCCATTCCCTTCAGCTATCAAGTACATGGCCATGTCACTGAGTTTGGAGGTGCTACATATCTTGGAAACAATATGATGAGCCTATTCTGGAAAGTGGCCAGGATTCAGAAAAAAAACCAGAAACTTAGTAAGATATCAGGGGTTGCTCATTGATAAGGCAAGCCGCAGTCCATTCATAAATTGGGAAGTATGAATGCTGGGAAGCTTTCTACTACACAGGACACATCAATTGAAGCTTTCTGTTTTCTAAAGTCTACAACCACGTACACGGTGGGATACACAGACCTAGAAACACTCACCGTGTCAAACGACTAACTAAAATCAGTTCACTCCAAACTAAACAAACCGCCTTTCTTACCTATTCTCAGAACATTAGACAAAACCACAAACCCACACCCACACCCACAAAGGCACCTCCTTCCCCCAAGTAGGTCTGTGACTATCCGGAGTGTCCTCTGACTTTTGGGCCATACTATGTTCCCCCAAAATGGCCTGTCCTGTCTCAGATCTGGTCACCTTGGCCAACTCTGTGAAGTTGTCAGGAGCCAGCGGTGAGCCACTACCTGCTTTCCCAGGAATCGCCCCGCTTCAGAGCTTTCTTGCATTTGGCCTTCCTCACATCTGTAGGTTCCAAGAAAGACTGACTCATACAGGAACATGAATGAATTTAGGGAATGTATAATAATACACACTTATTTCATATTTTGGAAAATCTGGAGAGTATATATATATATATATATATATATATATATATATATATATACACACACACACACACACACACACACACACACATTAATATTTAGCAATATATATGCCAACTGAAATTCATCACGAAATATAATACATCCACATATCCAAAAATATTCATTTTACTGAACATGGATTTATATATAATGTTTTTCACTAGGAAGCTCACCCATAGGTTGAATTTTCAGTTCCATCAGTATTTAGGGGAAGTAATCTCTTCTCACAATTTTTATATCCAAAGTCAGTGAGCTCACAAGAATATACGTGTGTTACCAGGTAGGATACTATATATGCTTAAAAAAATACATGTACTCAATAGGCTACAGAAAAAGAGAGACAGGAATTTACATATATGTTAACTTTAAAAGCTCAGGGAAAAATACTACAATGAAAACTTGACTAGATTTATAACACATACTCTTGATAAAGCAGAAGGCAAATCCAAGCATACACCATGCTTCCTATGAAAGGCCTGTATTTCTATTTAGTTAGGTTTCTTTTTCTCCATTATATTAAGATTAGTAGTCAGAGTCTAGTAGGGTATGGGTTAGTGTCAGGGATTCAGTATTTCAAATGGAAAATAGGAAAATGAATCTAATGTGTATGCAAACATGTGCTACACCAAAATCTTCCCACTCTCATCCAGAACGAAGCCTTGACATAACCATTGCTCCAAGTAAGACACAATTAGTTGAGAGGAGTTAGAAAATATGTGAATACATATGTGGAATGGAAAATGCTCAGGAGTTCACAACACTGGAGGTGGTAGAACAGTTTCCAAAAGTAAGGGAGAGAGTAAATACTCCACAAACATGGAGCTATGCTGGCCTAAAGACTTCTTGAGAAACTGCCTCTGAGGTTGGGCACATGAAATATATGTAATTGTTTGTAGTGACCCCATCAAATCTGGGTCTGCATTTATGTGACCTGGATGACATGGTTACTTATTTTCTAATGAACATGAGACAGCAGTTATGAATTCTCTCTTTGTCGGTAAACTGTGGCCACTGGGAGCTAAGTGTCTCCCCGTGTTGTCTGTGAAGTCAGTTGGTCATCCTCCACTTTTAGTGGTGTTTCTTACTGCTGCACTGGGAGTTTGACATTGGCTTCACGAAATACAAGGAGTTGAACTGGGACAAAATGCTGGAGGGAGTTCTGTCACGTGTGGTTTGTCAAGGTCTCCAAGAGAATGTACAAACCATGCTTCTATTCCAAATAGTTTTCCCCTTGACTATAGCAACCTGATTCTGAACATTGCCCTGAAACCTCTCCATATAACAAGATGCCTTTACATATAAGGATCTGCTGCCTGCACCATGCAAGTCACATGTCTTTGGAAGCCAATGGCAGATCCAGGTGGTCCTACCAAAAATATTTATTCACACACCTACAGTCCACTGCTCTACACTCACTACTCAGCAGGCTCCAACTTATTGGCATCTCTGTTCTACACCATTATCACGAAACCCAGTCAATCAAGGCCCTGTCTGGTACACTCATGATCAGCAACCGGACATCCACAGGTTCTCCAGTGCCACCTGGTCATGGGAATTTCAAAAGTTTCATGGTATTTATATCACCATTTTTCAAAGATGAAATTTGAGGCATTGTGGGTTTCAATTCATTCAGGAACCATTAAATGGTGAGGAAGCTCATTTAAATGAAAGCTCTGGAGAACTCTCACAGGCAAGCCTTTCCCAAGAGTGGCCAAAAGGTCACATGAATCCAGGACCATTGAGGTCTAAAATGTGAGGTCCATGAGTGTTTGGAATCTCAACTATGGCTGCAAAGTCTTTAAGAATAAAATATTGGGATATCGTGGCTTAGATTTCCCAAGCTCGGTGGAAAGCCATCCTGGGAATAGATCTCATTTTCCAAGGGCGATTCTCATGCATGGCCTCCTAAAATTGCAACACTATTTATTGCAATACTTCTCTAAGGTCAGTTCTAAAACTCAGTCTCTAAGGGGAATCATACCAGAGTTCAAGCCCAGGTGGACAAAGTCATCTCTTCCAACCACCACACAAATGACCACAGTTAAAACCAAAACACTCCCATATGGCCCTCATCTTCTTTTATATAGACACTCATCATAACCACTGGCTTGAGGTTTCCATGAGGTGCGCAGACCAAGACAGTGTCCAAAATATGTTCCCTTTCCTCTCATTTGCCTAAAGTCAGGGTGGCCTGGACACTTGCTGTGAACCTGGAGTAATCAAATACTCCTGTCATTAATTCAGGTCCACTTCTCTAATTTGAGGCCAACTGACCGTGGGGTTTAGAATCTTTATTTGAATTGGAGTCATGGAAAACCCAAGCACCTATAGCCTAGGCTCTGTAAGTTGGAAAAATTCATTTCACTCAAAGAATCCCTATTCTCACTTGATGGAGGTCAGGAACCTTACAGAGGAAGGCGAGAGACTTCATCCCAAAGACTGCTCTTTTGGCCATTTTGGTTTGGGATGCACACATGGGAAATTTCTTTAAATCCATCAGGTGTTGAGAATCTAAGCCACAGCCTCACACAGGGCCAAGGGGCTGATTCAGACAATCCCTTTCCAAAGCAATTAAGCAAAGAGCCACAGGTATACCCATTCATTTCCATTTGAAAACTGTTTTCTTCAGGCTTCACAAAGGGATGGCCTGAGTCAAAGACCTTCCTTACATTCAGTGCAACAGAACAATAGGTAAGCAAAAGGCCCAAAGCAGGGTTTCTCCACTGAGACTTTCCTGGTCACACTGATATCTGAGTTTTCTGAGATGCTCGCCATTCACTTCAGCTATCCAGTTCATGGCCATGTTACAGAGTTTGGAGGGGGTACATATCTTGGACACAAAACCATGGGCTTATTCGGGAGAGTGGCCCGAATTCAGGAAGAAAACAGGAACTTAGAAAGATAGTAGGTGTTGCCCATCCATAAGGCAAGCTACAGTCCATTCATCAATTTGGCTGGATAAATGCTGTGAAGCTTTCTACTAGATAGGACACATCCATTGATGCATTTTTTTTAAGGTCTACAACCCCGGACACAATGTGATACACAGACATAGAAACACTCGCCTTGTTAAACGACTTACTAGAAACAGTCCACTCCAAACTAAACAAACCTACTTTTCTACCTATTCTAAGAACATGACACAAGACCACAAACTCATAACCACAAACAAAAAGGCACCTCCTTCGCCCAGGTAGGTCTGTGACTATCCGGAGTGTCCTCTGACTTGTGGGCCAATAATGTTCCCCCAAAATGGCCTGTCCTGTCTTAGATCTGGTCTCCTTGGCCAACTCCGTGAAGTTGTCAGGAGCCAGCGGAGCCTCTACTTGCTTTCTCAGGAAAAGCTCTGCTTCAGAGCTTTCTTGCATTTGGCCTTCCTCACATCTGTAGGTACCAAGAAAGACTGACTCTGTCTTTGTAAATCCAAACAAGTGAGACCACTGGGACTGGGACTGGGACTGGCTATGGGTGCCTGGCATCCTGGATCCCAAGTTCAGAGAGTTCCATCACCACTGAAGTGTGATGGAACTGTTTTTAGTTCCTCCTTCAGGAACTGAATGAGGTCACTCTCTTGGCAACCACTTTGTCCAAACGTTGCTTCCAAGGTTCCCATGAGATGGAGGCTGGCCCTAATTCCTGTGACACTTTAACAAGTTGGAATTGTATATCAACCATAATCTCCCAGGAACAGATCTACACACAGGCCTGGGTTGGCTCATGTTCTCTGCTTTAAGAACAGAAGCTGATTCAGACACAACCCTTTATCCTGACCAAGCCGTTTGAAATGGAAGATGCCTTTTGCTCTCTCAGGTCCTTCATAGCTTCCTACATATTCTCCAGGGATCATTTCGCCATGGACATTTGAGGTTATCACCAGGTGGAAGATCCATTACATTCCAGTATTATAAGACCAACTCTTTCCCTGCTTTTCTGTAAAGTAAGATTGAGGGAATACTGTATGGTTAGTGTTAATAACAGGTTCGATTTGGGTTAGGAATCATTTTGCTGGGTGAATAATGGTATTGGGAACCTGCGATATTTATAACAATATAGAGGTGAAATGTATGCATGAAAACAGAAATCTAAGTATGATTTGAAGCCCAGAAGGGCATTGGGCCCTTGCTTGGGATACTTAGCATTGAATTAACTTCTGAACAGATGTCTCAGATAAATCGATATACAATGGCATATGACCTTGTACCTTGGATGATTGAATGTAGAAAAGAACATCCAGTCAAAAAGGGATAGTCATTAGGATTAGAAAGATAGTAGTTAGGATTAGGAAGAAGAGTGCATGTAGAATTTGCAACAAAAGTTCTTTAGCAATAGGTTTTCGGTTAGAGAATGAATTTAAATGTCAGCACATGTGAAGAGTCAGTCACAATGATGAAATTGGGAAAATATGTAGGAAAGCAGATATAAATAGAGACATTAGGTAATCAGGCAAAGTATATAGTGAGTGATAGGATTAGACATTTTCAACAGGGTTGAGGTTGAATATATTATCTTAGGAAGAAACAAATATGTAGTCACCAATAGGATTTACATTTGAGAGCATTAGGCAACCTGGACATGATATTTTTAGTAATCCATGTTCACTTTCCATTTAGGCTTTGGTACAATCATAAATGTGAACTTTGAATTCTGTGCCCAGAATATTTCTGTGATTAAATATATATATATATATATATATATATATATATATATATATATATATATATATATATATATATATATGTAGATCATTTGACATGAGTATTTCTCCACCATTTTTAGGAGCAATATTGACTGACTACTACTGACTGATAGGTATAGATTCTTTATGTGATTTGGCGTCATGAGAAAACCCAAGCACCTCTTCATGGCTTGAAGAACTCATTTGACCCAAAGAGCCACAAGTGATGCTCATTCATTTCCATTTGAAAACAGCTTTCTTCAGGCTTCACAAAGGGGTGACCTGAGGCAAAGAACTTCCTGATATTCTGGGCAACAGAACAATAGGTAAGCAAATGGCCCAAAGCAGGGTTTCTCCACTGAGACTTTCCTGATCACACTCTCCCAGCTCACGTGTAAAGTTAGATTGAGGGAAAAGTCTATGGTTAGCGTTAATAACATATTCGATTTTGGTTAGGAATCATTCTGAAGGATGAATAATGGTATTGGGAGACTGGGATATTTACAAGAATATATAGGTGAAATACAAGTATGAAAACAGAAATCTAGGTACAATTTGAAGCCCAGAAGGGCATTGGGCCCTTGAGTGGGTTACTTAGCTTTGAGTTATGTCTTGCCCAGATGTCTCAGATAAATCGATATTCAATGGCATAGGACCTTGTACCTTGGATGATTGAATGTTGAAGAGAACATCCAATTAAAAAAAGAAAGTCTGTAGGATTAGGAAGATAGTTGCTAGGTTTAGAAACAAGAGTGAGTATAGGATTTGGACATAAAGTTCTCTAGCAATAGGTTTTCAAGTAGAGAGTGAATGTAAATATCAGCACATGTGAAGAGTCAGTCACAATGAGAACTGGGGAAAATATGTAGGAAAGCAGATGTCAATAGAGACTTTAAGAAATCAGGCAAAGTTTAAAGTGAGGGATAGGATGAGATATTTTCAACAGGCTTGAGATTGAATATATAATCTTAGGAAGAAACAAATATATAGTCAACAATAGGATTTACATTTGAGAGCATTAGGCAACCTGGACATGGATGTTTTTAGTAATGCATGCTCACTTTCCTTTTAGGCTTTGGTACAATCATAAGAGTGACCTTTGTTTTCTGTGTCCAGAATGTTACTGTGATAAAATGTATATGTAGATTAGGTGACATGAGTATTTCTTCCACCATTACTGGGAGCAATATTTTGAAGACGTATAAATTCGTATTGGGGGAACAAAGAGGTGTACCATGTGTCTATGAATATAGAAATAATGCATGAATAGACCATACTGTGAACAAATAATGTAACTGGTTCCAACTTTAAATAATTGATTTAATTAATATCTGAAAATGTAAAGGAAATCTTAAATTTATATACATACATTCATTATAACCAGTCATAAATCTAACGGTAATATTAGGGTTATGGTTTATCAAGAAGAATGTGTGAGTTTTGCTTCAAAAGTGATTATGGAATTCGAAAATAATGTGTTTGAAAAGAAGTCTCATGAAAAGACCAGTCAAAAAATCTGGAGGAATATATGTGTTCTGAAGCAGGAAGTGATTGAAATTGAAACAAATGCCTATAAATTTGTGAACTTGTGGATGAAATATATATCCTATGATGTGCATAAACTGAGAAAATAGTAATGTACCACTGTTGAATAAAAATGAACCGGAAAATACACATCATTTCCCATAGGAAACTACTTGCATTGATATTAAACTGGGTATTACTGTAGAAATATTAGGATTTGTATGCACCATCCACTGAAGTTATCTTTCAGTACTAGGTAACAAATATGTATTTCAGGTTGATGAATATTTCTGAGAATTATCTTGTGAAAAGTTGATCATAAATCCACATACATGAATATGAATGATTTTAAGGAGTGTATAATAAGACTCATATATTTCATATTTTGAAAAATTTGTAGAGTGTGTATTCCAATCAAAATTCATCATGAAATATATATGACATCCACAGATGCAAAAATATTTATTTCACTGAAAATGGATTTATGTATAATGTTGTTCTACTAGGAAGCTCACCCATATTTTGAATTTTCAGTTCCAACAATGTTTAGGAGGAGTGATCTCTTCTCATAATTTGTATCTGCCAAGTCAGCCACCTCACAAAAATGTACATGTGATAACAGATAGGATACTATATGTGCATATAAAAATACATGTGCTGAATAGGCTACAGAGAAATGAGACAGGAATTTGTTGAGAGCCACAGCTGAAGGGGCCCCAGCAAACTTCCAGCTGCCAGCAAATTTCCAGCTGCCGGCTGATTATTGGCTCACAGCGACCTCAGCATCATCTAGCTGATTGGCTCCTCTGTGGTGATGCTCATTGGGCTGTTTCCCTGCCCTTTCAGACCATGGAGCTGCTCCTTGGGGAACTTTTTTGGCTCCACCCAGCCAATCGGCCTCAAGAGCAGTAGGATTGTGGCAGGTGGAGAGGCTTGTGTGTGTGAGAGAGACTTTACAAGGAAGCCAGTAGTGGCAGTTGGGCTCTGAGGGTTTTTCCTGAGGAGTTGTTTTGTTTGTCGTGTGTGGTTCTAAAAATAAAGTTAGTTTTTTTTTTTTTTTTTGACAAGTGGCTCCTGAATCATGCCCAGCCAGACTGCAGCATTTGGTGGCTCACATGGGGAACGACTGAGGGTAAGTGATAAGGTAAACTGCTTGCCCCTGTGGGCAAGGTGAAAGGATGGGTAGCCATTTTAAGATGACTCCTTTGTTTTGCTTCACTTTTGTTTTAAGTTGCCTGTTCCTGGAGATGAGTGGGACGTAAGAAAAACCACTCACATCTGAGAAAAAACTATTTACGTCTGAGGAACAGATAGGTATAAAGGACAGATGCACATGTCAGGAGGATAGAAAGGCTATAATGACTTTTTGTTGTTCCCTTTTTAATTCATTCTGTCTCAGTTTTGTTTGGCGTCATCTTGTTGGGTTGTATTATAATAGAAATACGGGATCAGAAATTAGTAAAAAACAAACTGAAAGAGTGTTAAATAAATTGTTAGAGAAAGGAGGCATATCAGAAATATCAAGGAAAGTCAGGGCATTTGTTGATACAATACAAAAATGTAGCCCATGGCTTTTGAAGGAGGAGTCATTAAATATATCACAATGGAACCATCATGGTGAAGATTTAAAAGGATTAGAAAAGAGCAGCCGAGGGACTATGCCAGTTGGCACATTGCCATTGTGGACGTTCATATCTGGTTTGCTTAGTCCAAAGCCTTCAGTTCAGACAAAGATAGAGGAACCAAGTTTAGAGCATAAAAAGCAATCAGGGGCAAAGTTAAAAAAGGAGACTGCTACTAACACCTTTCTATCACCAGAGGATGTAAATGTCCAACTAACAAGGCCACCTCCATGTGCTGGGAGGCCCCCAACCCCAACAGTTGAGAGTTCGGATCCTGAGACAGGATCTCAAGTATTAACATGCCCTGTATTTGAGGTAGGAGGGCAGCGAATTCACCATGCTTTAAATTTCAAAATAGTGAAGCAGCTAAAAGAGGCTGTAACAACATATGGTCCTCAAGCACACTTCATTGTAAGCTTGGTCGAATCCATTAACACCTTGAACATGACGCCAGCAGATTGGGCTAATATGTGTAAAGCTGTGCTAAATGGAGGTCAATACCTATTATGGAAGGTTGCCAATGAGGAATTTTGCAAAGAGATGTCTAGGCGAAATGCAGCAGCTGGTTATCCTCAGAGAAATCTAGATTTGTTGTTAGAAAAGAGACCTTATGAGGATCAGCAACAACAAATTCCATATGATCCTGGCATATACGCACAGATTGCTGTAGAGGCAGTTAGGGCACCGAAGACTTTACAAGGACATGGAGGTTTACAAGGTCAATTATCTAAGGTAATACAAGGAGCTAATGAATCTTACGCTGGATTTGTAGATAGGCTTATTGAAACAGCTACAGAGTTTTTGGAAATACAGAACAACAATGCCATTATTAAAACAACTGGCTTATGACCAAGCGAATCATTGCTGCAGAGGTATCATTAGACCATGGAAACATGAAGATTTAAACACATTTATTAAATTTGGTAGAGACATTAATGAACAAGAGCAAGTCGTGGCAGCTGCAATAAAACAGGCTTTAGATGCCTGAGACATTAATGAAAAAGGGCAAATTGTGGCAGCTTTAGTAAAACAGGCTTTAGAAGACAGGCCAAGAACATGCTACAATTGTGAACAAACAGGACTTTTAAAAAGGAATTGCCCCATAGGAGGAGGGTTTAACAAAACTAGGTATCAAAGGACTAGAATACCGGGTATTTGGCCACGATGACGTAGAGGGAGACATTGGGCTAATGAATACCATTCTCAAACCACCATAGAGGGTACTTCATTATCAAAAAACAAACAAGCACCAGGTGTTTATCCACGATATCATGAAGAAAGGCATCCGGCTCCATTGCCAAAAAATGGACAGGGGGGCCCAATGCTCTGGGGCCCGAAACCGCAAATATATGGAGCACTGGAGGAAACCAGCAACCCCATCAGTGTAGTGCCCACGACACATTGTTCATCAGATCCCTCATCAGACAAACCAGAGGGAGTGCAGGGTTGGACATCTGTGCCTCCGCCAGATCAATACTAACTCCAGAGATGGAAGTTCAAATCATTCCCACAGGGGTGAAAAGACCTCTTCCCAAAAGAACAGTAGGCTTATTATTGGGATGCAGCTCTTCTACTCTAAAAGGACTTATGATGAGTCCTGGGGTAATTGATCGCGATTATGAAGGTGAAATAAAAATTATAGCCAGTTCTCCAAAGGGTATATCAGTAATTTCTCCAGGAGATAGAATAGCACAATTACTAATAATACCCAGCCCACATGATAAATTTTACAGTTATGCTGTAGAAAGGGGTTCCAAGGGATTAGGCTCCACAGGTGTATATTGGGCTATGCTTTCTTTAAATTTATATTCTCGCCCCATGCTAAAACTAAATATTCAAGGACATGAATTCAATGGGCTACTGGATACAGGTGCAGACCTTAGCATCATCTGTCGTCAAGAATGGCCAAAACATTGGCCATTACAACAAGCCACTAAAACGCTTCGAGGCCTAGGAGTGGCGACTAATCCCCATAAAAGTGCAACGGTATTAGATTGGAAGGATCCTGAAGGATGTGAAGGAACTATACAGCCATATGTATTGGAACATCTTCCCGTAAATTTATGGGGATGAGATGTCCTAGATCAATTAGGTTTGACATTAACAAATAACATCAATCAAAATTCACCCACTATTATGGCTAGACAAGATTTTAGGAAAGGAAAAAGATTTGAAAAGCAAGAACAAGGTATAGCAACACCAATACAAAAAGATCAAGGAACAGATAGATATGGGTTGGATTTTCAGAAAGGGCCACTGAGACAATAAATATTACTTGGAAATCAGAAAGACCAGTATGGGTTCCTCAGTGGCCCCTGACTAAAGAAAAGATACAAGTAGCCCATGACCTGGTCAAACAACAATTAGTGGAAGGACATATACAACCTTCTGTGTCTCCCCATAATACTCTCATTTTTGTCCTTAAAAAGAAATCTGGTAAATGGAGATTATTGCAAGATTTAAGAGCCATTAATAATGGGATGGTTATTATGGGACCTGCTCAATCAGAGATTCCTCAATTGTGTGCTTTGCCAAAAACTTGGTATGTTTTCGTTGTAGATATTAAAGATCGTTTTATTTTCAATTCCAATTCATCCTGAGGATATTCCAAGTTTTGCATTTACTATACCTGCACTGAATCATGAAGGTCCTGACAAGAGATATGAGTGGAAAGTACTCCCTCAAGGGATGGCTAACAGCCCAACTATGCGTCAAATTTATGTTAACAAAGTAATCCAGCCACTTAGAAATCAAATTCCTGAAATACAAATTTTTCACTATATGGATGATGTATTATTAGCACACAAAGTTAAAAACCCATTGCTAGAATGGTATGCCACACTTACAAACGTATTAAAAAATTATAACCTAGAGATAGCAATAGGTAAAATACAATTAAATTTTCCAATTAATTATTTAGTAGCTCTATTATCCTCAACCATGGTCAGTCAACCAAAAATTCAAATACGAGTAGATCAACTCAAATCAATTAATGACTTTCAAGAGTTATTAGGAGACTTAAATTGGATAAGGCCTCATCTAGGTATACCAACAGGAGAGTTGGGACCTTTATTTGATATCCTAAAAGGACCATGAGATCCAAATTCACTCAGAATGTTAACGCCTGAAGCAAGAAAAGCAATAAAAATCATTGAAACATATATGGGAAATATGCTTTTGGATAGAGTTGATATAATTTTGCATTTATTATTTATTGTACTAACAACAAAAAAAATATTTCTACAGGAGTATTTTGGGAAGAAGGTCCATTATTATGGATACATTTATCTTATTCTTCTAACACTATTATTACTTGCTATCCTGAGGCTGAGGGAGAATTAATACTCATAGGAATAAAAGCAGCAAAAAGAGTGTGTGTGGAATTTCACCCAATAAAATTATTACTCCATATACTATGAATCAAATTGATGAATTAGCTAATTAGTTAAATACTTGGGCAATAATCGTGTGTAAATCTAATGTTTCATTTGATAACCACTTACCATCTTATCTTTTATTGTCTTTTTGGTCATCGCATCCTGTAATTTTTCCAAAAATGACAAGAAAACACCTATCATGAATGCACCAAATATATTCACCGATGGGTTAAATAATGGTACAACAGCAATAGTTACACCTGATCCAACTTTTATATTTTTAGTACCAAAACAATCAGCTCACAAGGTAGAGCTTAGTACAGTATTACAAGCTTTTGTGATTTTTAAAGATTCTGTATTTAATTTATTTTCCGATAGTCAGTATACAGTTAATGCTATAGTATCCCTTGAAGATGCTGGTAGGATTTCCCCTTTCTCTACTGTTTTCTCTTTGCTTTCCACTATACAAAGTCTAATCTGGGACAGAAAAGATCCATTCTTTATAGGACATATCAGGGCACATACAGGATTGCCTAAAGCCCTTAGTTTGGGCAATAATTTAGCAGATAAAACTACAATTGACATACATACATATTTTCTTTACACTAGAAGAAGCAATAAATTTTCTTAAAAAGTTCCATGTCAATGCTTATACTTTGCAAAAGCATTTCAAAAAAACTAAGGAACATCTAGACAAATTATAAAACAATGTCAAAATTGTGTGACCTTTTTACCACAAGTTAATCTTGGAGTCAATTCTAGAGGATTGATACCTAACCATATTTGGCAGATGGACGTCACACACTTGCCAGAATTTGGAAAATTAAAATATTTGCATGTTACAGTTGATATTTGTTCTGGATTTTTAATGGGCTCCCTTCATGCTGGAGAAAAAAACTAAAGATGTTATAGCTCATTGCTTACAAAATTTTGCCACTGTGGGCTTTCCAAAACAGTTAAAAACAGATAATGCCCCCGGTTACACTTCTAACTCTTTTAAACAATTTTGCTCATCATTTGGCATTACTCATATAACAGGAATCCCATACAATCCACAGGGACAAGGCATAGTTGAAAGAGCACATCAAACAATAAAAATGTACTTATTAAAGCACAAAGACGGAATTGAGAAGGGGTATATATTCCCCAAAGATAAACTTAAATTAACGCTTTTTACTCTAAACTTTTTAAACTTGGATTCATCAGGACTTAGTGCTGTGGAAAGGCATATGTTTCCAAAAAATGTGCATAAGCCCAAGGTACTTTGGAAGGATATTCTAATAGGACAATGGAAAAGTGTTGACCCAGTAATTTTCTGGAGTCGGGCGTCTGTTTGTGTGTTTCCACAGGAAGAACAGGAGCTGATTTGGATTTTGGAGAGATTAACTAAAGTCCTGACCCAGTGATTGTCTTTAGTCAGGGGTCTGTTTGTGTGTTTCCACAGGAAGAACAGCAGGCAATATGGATTCCAGAGAAATTAACTAAAGTGATTTCTATAGACCAAAAAGAAGATGATTTGGCTCAAATTCATAACAGCTGATATCCAAACTTGGCTATCCTTACATCTGCGACAGAACCAGGATGCTTTTTTCAATATCTATTTTATTATTGCCCTTTCCCACATCATGAAGTTCTATTTTTTATTTTTTTTTGAGCTCATACAGACCTAGGTTAATGTTTTGCTGATCAGTTCTATTTTTTGACTATAGAGTTTTTAGACATTCCAATGGTGATTTCACCTGTAAAAAGTTATAAGGCGTTTACTATTATGTTATGTGTTGTAAATATTATATTATTTGTGCACACTTGTGTTTTGTGTTTTATGTTTGAATGTACATATATCCATATATCATATATGATGTGCGCTCATGAAAAAATGGATCCAAATTTTTTTTTATTCACGTGATTTAAATAGTTTAATTTAAATTGGGTAAATAACTGTTGAGGATTGTTTTAATATGTGAACAAAAAAAGGAGTTTAGCAGAACTGTTTGTTGACTTTCACCTTTCCTTTTCATTATATTTAATAATTCTCTTCAAGATAATGTAAATTGTTAAGATAATTGGCTTTTTTAGTGCCTTCTGGAATGGTAAGTAATTTTTTCTTTAGCCATTATTGCCAGAATTCCAATCTTCAACCCAGTGCTGGTGAAGACAAAGATGAAACCAATCTACAGCTTCTGCAATAGCCATCACTGAACTGCTTGCAGAACTTGCCTGGAATATATATCACTTGTATGCATTGTGAACTAACATGTATGCATTGTGAACTATCTGTTGGTGCAGCGACTTGTGGTAGTGTTGGGGTAATTTTGCTGATGCTCTCATTGGTGGTACAATTTTTCCAAAAGGAGACATCAATTGGCTTGGTGTATCTTCCCGATTCTCACTTAATAGAGGTCAGGAACCTTACAGAGGAAGGCGAAAGACTTCATCTGCAATGACTGTACTTTCGGCCATTTTGGTTTTGGATGCACACATGGGATCTTTCTTAGATCCATAAGGGGCTGAGAATTTAATCAACAGCCTCACACAGAGCTAAGAGGCTGATTCAGACACATCCCTTTCCAAAGCAATTAAGCAAAGAGCCACAGGTGATTTCCATTCATTTCCATTTGAAAACTGTTTTCTTCAGGTTTCACAAAGGGGTGGCCTGAGGCAAAGAACTACCTGACATTCAGGGTAACAGAACAATATGTAAGCAAAAGTCCCAAAGCAGGGTTTATCCACTGAGACTTTTCTGGTCACAGTGATCTGAGTTTTCTGAGCTTCCCGCCATTCACTTCAGCTATCCAGAACATAGCCATGTCACAGAGCTTGGAAGTGATTCATATCTTGGACACAAAACCATGAGCCTCTTCTGGAGAGTGGCCATAATTCAGGAAGAAAACAGCAACTTAGGAAATTAGCAGGTGTTGCCCATCGATAAGGCAAGCCAAAGTCCATACATAAATCGGGCAGGATGAATGCTGGGAAGCTTTCTACCAGACAGGACACATCCATTGAATCATTCTCTTTTCTAATGTCTACAACCACGGACACAGTGCAATACACAGACATAGAAACAGTCGCCTTGTCAAATGACTTATTAAAAACAGTTCACTACAAACCAAACAAACCACCTTTCCTACATATTCTCAAAATATGAGACAAACCAAAAAACCACACCCACATAACAAAGGCACCTCCTTCCCTCAAATGGGTCTGTGACTATCCGGAGTGTCCTCTGACTGGTGGGCCACACTATGTTCCCCTGAGATGGCCTGTCCTGTATGAGATTAGGTCTCCTTGGTCAACTCTGTGAACTTGTCAGAAGCCAGGGGTGAGCCTCTACCTGCTTGCTCAGAAAAGGCCCCTCTTGAGAGCTTTCCTGTTATTTGGCCATTCCCACATCGGTAGGTATCAAGAAAGATTGACTCTATCCTTGGAAAATCAAAACAAGTGAGACCACTAAGACTGGGACTTGGACTGGCTCTGGGTGCCTGGCTTACTGGATCTAAGTTCAGAGAGTTTGATCACCACGGAAGTGACGTAAGTCACTTCCTTCAGGAATTGAATGAGTTCACTGCCTTGGCAACCACTTTGTCCTAAGAGTTGACTCCAAGGGTCCCATGAGATGGAGGCTGCCCCTGCTTTCTGTGACACTTTCACAAGTTAGAATGGTATATCAACCATAGGCACACAGGAACAGCTCTCCACACAGGCCTGGTTTGGTCCATCTTCTCTACATTAATAAGAGAGAGGCTGATTCATACATATCCCTACATCCTGACCAGGTTGTTTTCCATGGAAGATGACTTTTGCTCTCTCAGGTCTTTCATAGCTGCCTACAACTTATCCAGGTGTCATTTATGTAGGACATTTGAGGTTCTCAACAGGTGGAAGGTCGCCTACATTCCTGTATTGAAGTACCAACTCCTTCTCTGCTCTTCTGTAAAGTTAGATTGAGGGAAGAGTGTATGATTAGGGTGAATAACAGGTTCGATTTGGGTGAGGAATCATTCGGAGGGTTGAATAACAGAATTGGGAACCTGCGATATTTACAAGAATATATAGGTGAAATATAAGTATGAAAACAGAAATCTAGTTAAGATTTGAAGCCGAGAAGGGCATGGGAACTTGATTGGGATACTTAGCGTTGAATTACATTCTGAACAGATGTCTCAGATAAATCGATATACAATGGCATAGGACCATGTACCTTGAATGATTGAATGTAGAAGAGAACATCAAGTCAAAAAGGAATACTCGGTAGGAACAGGAGATAGTAGTTTTAGGAAGAAGAGTGAGTATAGGATCTGGACCAAAAGTTCTTTAGCAATATGGTTTCAGTTGAGAGTGAATGTAAATGTTAGCACATGTGAAGAGACAGTCACGATGATGAACTGGGGAAAATATGGAGGAAAGCAGATATTAATAGAGACATTAGGAAATCAGGCAAAGTATAAACTGAGTCATAGGACTAGACATTTTCAACAGGGTTGAGTTTGGATATATAATGTTAGAAAGAAACAAATATGTAGTCACCAATAGGATTGACATTTGAGAGCATTAGGCAACCTGGACATGGGTGCATTTAGTAATCCATGCTCATTTTCCATTTAGGCTTTGGTACAATCATAGGAGTGACCTTTGTTTTATGTGTCCAGAATATTAATGTGATAAAATGTATATGTAGATCAGGTGACATGGGTATTTCTTCCACCATTTCTGGGAGCACTATTTTGAAGAAATATAAATTAGTATTGGGGGTACAAAGGGTATACCCTGTGTCATAGAATATATTGATAATGCATCAATTGACTGTCATGTGAATAAATAATATAACTGGTTCCACTTTAAATAATGGATTGAATTGATATCTGAAAATATATAAGAAATCTAATATTGATATACAGTCATTCATTCCAACGAGTTATACATCTAATGGTAATATTAGGGTTATGGGTTATCATGAAAGGTGTGTGGGTTTTGCTTCAAAAGTGATTACGGAAATCGAAAATAATGTGTTTGGAAAGAAGTCTCATGAAAATATCAGTCAAGAAACATGGAGAAATACATGTGTTCTGAAGCAGGAAGTGACTGAAAGTGAAACAAATGCCTATCAATTTGCTAACTTGTGGATGAAATATGTATCCTATGATGTGCATAAACTGAAGAAATAGCAATGTACCAGTGTTGAATAAAAATGAACTTCAAAATACACATCATGTCCCATAGTAATCTACTTGAATTGATGTTAAACAGGGTCAGTTACTGTAGAAATGTTAGGATATGTATGCACCATTCAACGAAGTTAGTTTTCAGTACTAGGAAACAAGTATGTATTTTAGGTGGATGAGTATTTCTGAGAATAATCTTGTGAAAAGTTGATTATAAATCCACATACATGAATATAAATGAATTTAGGGAGTCTACAATAAGACACAGGTTTCATATTTTGAAAAATCTAGACAGAGTGCATATATATATATATATATATATATATATATATATATATATATATATATATACATATATATATACACACACACACAGAGAGAGACATTAAAAATTGCAATATATATGCCAATCGAAATTTATCGTGAAATATATATCATCATCAGATCCAAAAATATTAATTTCACTGAACATGGATTTTTGTATAAGGTTGTTCAAATAGGAAGCTCACCCATGGGTTGTATTTTCAGTTCCAACAGCGTTTACGAGGAGTGGTCATTTCTCACAATTTGTATCTGCCAATCAGCCTCCTCATGAGACTGTATGTGTGATAACCAGGTAGGATTCTATATGTGCATATAAAAACACATGTTCTGAATAAGCTAGAGAGAATGGGAGACAGTAATTTACATATTTGTTAACTTTAAAAACACATGGAAAACTATTTCAATTAAAAATTGACTAGATTTATTACTCCTACCCTATATAATGCAAAAGGCAAGTCCAACTATACACCATGCCTCCTATGAAATGCTTGTATTTCTATTTTGTTTGAGTTATTTTTCTCCATCATATTAGGATTAGTAGTCAGAGTCTATTAGGATATGGGTTAATGTCAGGGATTCAGTATTTCAAATAAATGCTGCACACAAATTTTTGCACTCTCATACAGAAAAATGCCTTGACATTACCCTCGCCTGAAGTAAGACACAATTAGAGGAGAAGAGTTAAAAATTCTGTGAATACATATCTGGAATGGAATACGCTCAGGAGTTCACAACCTTGGAGGTGGTAGAGGAGTTTCCAAAAGTAAGGGACAGGGTAAACACTCAACAAACATGGAGCTCTGCTGGCCTAAAGACTTCATGAGAAACTGCCTCTGAGGTTGCGCACTTGAAATATAAGTATTTGTCAGGAGCTTCCTTTGTAGTGAGACCATCAAAGCTGGGTGTGCATGTATGTGACCTGGAGGACATAGTTTCTTATTTTCCACTGAACATGAGGCAGCAGTGCTGATTTCTCTCTATGTAGGTTAACAGTGTCCACTGGGGGCTAAGTTTCTCTCTGTGTGGACTGTGAAGCCATTTGGTCATCCTCCACTTTTTGTGGTATTTCTTACTGCTGCACTGGGAGTTTGTTATTTGCTTCACGAAATACAAGTAGTTCACCTGGTACAGTGCTGGAGGGAGTTCTGTCACCTGTGGTGGGTAAGGGTCTGCAAGAGAATGCACCAACCATGCTTCTATCCCACATAGCTTTTCCCTTGACCATAGCATCCTGATTCTGAACATTGCCCTGAAACCTCTCCAAATAACAAGATGCCTTTACATATAAGGGTCTGCTGGCTGCACCATGTCAGTCACAAGCCATTTGGAAGACAATGGAAGATCCCCATGGCCCCACCACAGATGTTTTATCACACACCTGCCCTCCACTGCTCTAGTCCCACTACTCAGAAGGCTCCAACTTACTGGCATCTCTGTTCTACACCATTTGCATGAAACCCAGTGAATCAAGGCACTGTCTGTTATACTCATGATCAGAAACCGGACATCCAAACTTTCTCCAGTGTTACCTGGTCCTGGGAATTTCAAAAATTTCATGGTATTTATCTAGCCATTTTTCAAGGATGAAGTTGGAGGCACTGTGGGTTTCAATTCATTCAGGAACCTTTAAATTTTGAGAAAGCTGATTTCAATGAAATCTCTATAGAACTCTCACAGACAAGGCTTCTCAAAGAGTGGCCAAAAGGTCACATGAAACCAGGCCCATTGAGGTCTACAGTGTGAGTTTCATGTGTGTTTTGACTCTCAACTATGGCTGCCAAGTCATTCAGAATAAAATCATGTGATATCCTGGCTGAAATTTCCAATGCTCTGTGGAAAGCCACCCTGGGCCTAGATCTCAGTTTCCAAGGGCAACTCTCATGTGTGGCCTCTTATAATCCCAACACAATTCATGACACCTCTTCTCTGAGTTCAGTTCCAGAACTCAGTGTCTAAGGGGAATCACACCAGAGTTCACACCCAGGTGGACCCAGTCTGTTAGGGTAAAAGAAATTGAAGTTAAAGTGTAAAATAGCGGGTGTTGTAAAGTTTCTAAGCTGCAAAGCCTGAGTTAAAATGTAAAGGACCAGGTATTGTTAAGTTCCCATGCTAAACCTAAAACCTGAAATTCCTTTCACAATTCCTTTCACTGCCCATTAAATATTCCCCCTGACCATCCAGTTGTTTAATAATCTAGGACCCTGTGCAGCTTGGCACCTAAGCATATCAGGGCCCAAACCAATCAGTTTGAATGTACCCCCCTCCTTAGGATCGACCTATCACCCCCGCCCGACCTGATTCCACCAATGAATGTGCTAATCAAGTTTGAGAGTTGTTGTTCGGCTGATCAAGATGATTTCCTCTGATATATATAAAGCCTCTGCCTACCCAAAAAGTGTACTGAAGCACTGCTTAACCTCTTCTCGGGGATCTGGGCCGCTGTTGCTTGTTGAGTGAACATAGAGCCCCAGCGAACTGAATTGGATCCTCAATAAATCCCCATTGCTGTTGCATGAGCCAGTCTCTTGGTAGTCTCTTCCTCCGACGTCTGCTGGAATCTTACAAGTCATCTCTTCCAACTGCCACACAAATGACCACAATTAAAACCAAAACACTCCCACATGGCCCTCATATTCTTCCATATAGACACTCATCATATCCTCTGGCTAAAGGTTTCCATGAGGGGCGCAGCCCAAGACAGTGTCCAAAATAAGCTCCCTTGCCTCTGGTTTGCCTAAAGTCAGGGTGGCCTGGACAACCTTCCTGTGAACCAGGAGTGGTCAAATAGGCCTGCCATTAATACTACTTCGTCACCAATTTGAGGCCTACTGACTGTGGGGTTTAGATTCTTTATGTGAATTGGAGTAATCAGAAAACCCAAGCACCTGTGGGCTAGCCTCTGCAGGGCTTTTAAGAACTCAATTGACCCAAAGGATCCCTATTCTCACTTGATGGAGGTCAGGAACCTTACAATGGAAGGTGAGAGACTTTATCCATAATGACTGCTCTTTTGGCCAGTTTGGTTTGAATGCATACATGGGATCATTCTTTAGATCCATCAGGTGCTGATAATCTAAGCCACAGACTCACAAAGGGCCAAAAGGCTGAATCAGACACATCTCCTTCCAAAGAAATTAAGAAAAGAGCCACAGGGGATGTCCATTCATTTCCATTTGAAAACTGTTTTCTTCAGGTTTCAAAAAGAGATGGCCTGAGGCAAAGACCTTGCTGACATTCAGGTCAACAGAACAATAGGTAAGCAAAAGGCCCAAAGCAGGGTTTCTCCAATGAGACTTAAATGGTCACTCTGATATCTGAGTATTCTGAGATGCTCTCCATTCCCTTCAGCTATCCAGTACATGGCCATGTCACAGAGCTTGGAGGTGGTACATATCTTGGAGAGAAAACCATGAGCCTATTCTGGATATTGGCCAGAATTCAGGAAGAAAACAGGAACTTAGAAAGATAGCAGGTGTTGCCCATCGATAAGGAAAGCCTCAGACCATTAATAAATTTGGCAGGATACATGCTGGGATGCGTTCTACTAGACAACACAAATCCATTGATCCATTCTCTTTTCAACTGTCTACAACCACGGACACAGTGGGATTCAGAGACATAGAAACACTCGCCTTGTCAAATGACTTACTAGAAACAGTTCACTCAAAACCAAACAAACCGCTGCTACTACCTATTCTCAGAACATGAGACAAAACCACAAACACACACACACATACAAAGGCACCTCCTTCCCCCAAGTAGGACTGTGACTATCCAGAGTGTCCTATGACTGGTGGGTCATACTATGTTCCACTGAAATGGCCTGTCCTTTCTCAGATCTGGTCTCCTTGTCCAACTCTGTGAAGTTGTCAGGAGCCAGTGGTGAGCCACTACCTGCTTTCTCAGAAAAGGCCCCTCTTCAGAGCTTTCCTGGCATTTGGCCATCCACACATCAGTAGTTACCAAGAAACTCTGACTCTCTCCTTGGTAAATCAAAAAAATTGAGACCCCTGGGACTGGGACTGTGACTGGCTCTGAGTGCCTGGCTTCCTGGATACCAAGTTCAGACAGTTCCATCACCAAAGAAGTGTGATGAGGTCACTTCCTTCAGGAACTGAATGAGGTCACTATCTTGGCAACCTCTTTGCTTTCACAGTTGCTTCCAAAGGTCCCATGATATGGAGGCTGCCCCTACTTCCTGTGATACTTTCACAGGTTAGAATGGTATATCAACCATAGGCACCTAGGGACAGCTCTCCACATAGGCCTGTTTTGGTCCATCTTATCTATATGAAAAAAAGAGAGGCTGATTCAGACACAACCCTTTATCCTGACCAGGTTATTCACCATGGAAGATGTCTTTTGCTCTCTCAGGTCCTTCATAGCTGCCTACATCTTCTCCATGGATCATTTCTGCATGGGCCTTTTAGGTTCTCAGCAGGTGGAGAATCCCCTACATGTCTGTATTTTGAGACCAACTCTGTCCCTGCTCTTCTGAAAAGTTAGATTGAGGGATCAGTGTATGGTTAAGGTTAATAACATGTTTGATTTGGGTTAGGAATCATTCCGCTCAATTAATAATGGTATTGGGAACCTGTGACATTTTTAAGAATATATAGGTGAAATATAAGTATGAAAACAGAAATCTAGGAAAGATTTGAAGCCCAAAAGGGCATTGGGCCTTTGATTGGGATACTTAGCATTGAATTATGTTATGCACAGATGTCTCAGATAAATCGATATACAATGAAATAGGACCTTGTACCTTGGATGATTGAATGTAGAAGAGAACATCCAATCAAACAGGGATAGTCTGTAGGATCAGGAAGATAGTCGGTAGGTGTTGAAATGAGGGCGAGTATAGACTTTGGACCAAAAGTTCTTTAACAATAGGGTTTCGGTTAGAGAGTGAATGTCAATATCAGCACATGTGTAGGGTCACTCACAATGATGAACTGGGGAAAATATGTAGCAAAGCAGATATCAATAGAGACATTAGGAAATCAGGTATAGTACAAAGTGAGTGATAATATTAGACATTTTCAACAGGGTTGAACTTGACTGTATAATCTTAGGGAAAAATAAATATGGAGTCACAAATAGATTGACATTTGAGAGCATTAGGCAATTTAGACATAGATGTTTTAGTAATCCATGGTCAATTTCCATTTAGGATTTGGTACAATCATAAAGGTGAACTTTGCATTTTGTGTCCAGATTATTACAGTGATAAAATGTATATGTAGATCAGGTGGAGTATTTCTTCCACTGTTTCTGGGAGCAATATTTTGAAGATGCATAAATTAGTTTTGGGGGTACAAATGGGTGTACCATGTGTTTATGAATATTGAGATAATGCATGAAGAGACCATACTGAGAATTAAAAATATAACTGGTTCCAACTTTAAATAATGGAATGAATTGATATCTGAAAATATACATGAAATCTTATATTGGTACACATACATTCATTACAACCATTTATAATCTAATGGAAATTTTAGGGTTATGGATAATCATAAAAATTGTGTATATTTTGCTTCAAAAATCATTATGAAAATCAAAAATAATGTGTTTGGAAAGAAGTTTCATGATAAGACCAGTCAAGTAACCTGCAGGAATACGTGTGTTGTGAAGCAGGAAGTGATTGAAAGTGAAACAAATACCTGTAAATTTGATAACTTTTGGATTAAATATATATCCTATGATCTGCAAAAAAAGAATAAATAGTAATTTACCACTGTTGAATAGAAATAAACGTCAAAATACATAACATGTCCCACAGGAATCAACTTGCTTTGATATTAAACTGGGTCAGTTACTATAAAAATATTAGGATTTGTGTGCACCGTTCACTGAAGTTAGCTTTCAGTACTAGGTAACAAATATGAATTTCAGGTGGATGAATATTTCTGGAATAATCTTCTGAAAAGTTGATTATAAATCCAAGTACATGAACATGAATAAATTTATGGAGTGTATAAAAGACACATATATTTCATGTTTTGAAGAACCTGGAGAATATATATATATATATATATATATATATATATATATATATATATATATATATATATATATACAAAAAACACACACAGAGACATTAAAAACTGGCAATATATATGCCAATAGAAATTCATCATGAAATATATATCATCCATTGAAGCAAAAATATTTATTTTACTAAACATGGATTTAAGTAAAATGTTGTTCAACTAGGAAGCTCACCCATAGGTTGAATTTTCAGTTCCAACAGTGTTTAGGAGGAGTGATCTCTTCTCACAATTTGTATCTGCCATGTCATCCACCTCACAAAAATATAAGTGTGATACCAGGTAGGATTCAATATGTGCATTAAAAATACATGTTCTGAATAGGCTTCAGAGAAAGGGAAACAAGAATTCACATATTTGTTAACTTTAAAAACACATGGAGAACTTTTTCATTTAAAAATTGACTAGATTTGTAACACCTAACCTTTATCATGCAAAAGGCAAGTCCAACTATACAACAGGCCTCCTCTGAACTGGTTGTATTTCTATTTTGTTTGGGTTATTTTTCTCCATCATATTAGGATTAGTAGTGAGAGTCTAGTAGGGTATGGGTAAGTGTCAGGGATTCAGAATTTCGAATGGAAAATAGGAAAATTAATCTCATGTGTATTCAAATATGTGCTACACAAAAATCTCCCCACTCTGATCCAGAAAAATGCCTTGACATTTCCTTCACCACAAGTAAGACACAATTAGAGGAGAAGAGTTAGAAAATTTGTGAATACATATCCGGAATGGAAAATGTTCAGGAGTTCACAACCTTGGAGTTGGGACAGGAGTATCCAAAAGTAAGGGATAGGGTAAACACTCCACAAACATGAAGTTCTTTTGGCCTAAAGACTTCTTGACAAACTGCCTCTGAGTTTGGGCACTTAAACTATATGTTGTTGTCAGGAGATTTAGCTTCCTTTGTAGTGAGACCATCAATCTGGAATGGCATCTATGTGACCTGTAGGACATGGTTTCTTGTTTTCCAATGAACATTAGGCAGCAGTGATGAATTCTATCTTTGTCAGCAAACTTTGGCCACCTGGGTCTAAGTGTCTGCCCGCGTGGACTGTGAAGTCATTTGGTCATCCTCCACTTTTCGTGATGTTTCTGGCTGCTGCACTCGTAGTTTGGTGTTGCTTCAAAAAATTCAATGAGTTCATCAGGGACACAGTGCTGGAGGGAGTTCTGTCAGGTGTGGTGGGTCAGGGTTTACAGGAGAATGCACCAACCAGGCTTCTATCCCACATAGCTTGCCCCCTTGACAAGAGCAACCTGATACTGAACATTGCCCTGAAACCCCTCTATATAATAAGATGCCTTTACATATAAGGGTCTGCTGGCAGCAGCATGTCAGTCACAAGCCATTTGGAAGTCAAAGACATATTCACATGGCCCCACCACAGATGTTTATCACACACCTTCACACCACAGCTCTAGGCCCACTACTCAGCAGGCTCCAACTTACAGGCATCTCTGTTCTACTCCATTTTCATGAAACCCAGTCAATCAAGGCATTGTCTGGTACACTCATGATCAGGAACCAGATATCCAAAGGTTCTCCAGTGCCACCTGGTCATGGGAATTTCAAAACTTGCATGGTATTTATCTAGAGATTTTTCAAAAATGAATTTGAGACACTCTGGGTTTCAATTAATTCAGGAACCATTAAATGGTGAGGAAGCTCATTTCAATGAAAGCTCTAGAGAACTCTCATAGGCAAGGCTACAGAAACAGAGGCCAAATGGTAACATAAGCAAGGCCCATTGAGGTCTACAATGTTAGGTCCATGTGTGTTTTGACTCTCAACGATGGCTGCCAAGTCTTTCAGAATAAAATCATGTCATATCCTTGCAAAGATTCCCAGTTTTCTGTGCAAAGCCACCCTGGGCCTAGATCACAGATACCAAGAGCGAATCTCATGCGTGGCCTCCTAAAATCTCAAAACAATTCATGGCAATACTTCACTGAGGTCAGTTCCAGAAAGCAGTCTCTAAGTGGAATCACACAAGAGTTCAAGCCCAGGTGAACACAGTTATCTCTTCCAACTGACACACAAATGACCACAATTAAAACCAAAACACTTCGACATGGCCCTCATTTTCTTCCATATAGACACTCATCATAACCTCTGGCTGGAGGTTTTCATGAGGAGTGCAGTCCAAGACAGTGTCCAAAATAAGCCCCCTTGCCACTCATTTGCTAAAGTCAGGGTGGCCTGGACATACTTTCTGTGAACCAGGCGTGATGAAATAGGCATGCTGTGAAGACTACACCGCTTCTCTACTTTGAGGCCAACTGACTCAGAGGTTAAGATTCTTTATGTGAATTGGAGTCATGAGAAAACCCAAGCACCTCTGCAGGGCTTTGCAGAACTCTTCTGACCCAAAGGATCCATATTGATCGAAGTCAGGAACCTCACAGAGGAAGGCGAGACGTCATCCACAAGGACTGCTCTTTTGGCCATTTTGGTTTTGGATGCACACATGGGATCTTTCTTTAGATCCATCAGGTGCTGAGAATCTAAGCCACAGCCTCACACAGGGCCAAGAGGCTAAATCACACACATCCCTTTCCAAAGCAATAAAGCAAAGGGCCACAGGTGATGCCCATTCATTTCCATTTGAAAACTGTTTTCCTCAGGCTTCACAAAGGGGTGGCCTGAGGCAAAGAACTTCTTGAAATTAAGGGCAACAGAACATTATGTAAGCAAAAGGCCCAAAGCAGGGTTTCTCCACTGATACTTTACTGGTCACACTGATATCTGAGTTTTCTGAGATGCTCGCCATTCCCTGCAGATATCCAGTACATGGCCATGTCACAGAGCTTGGAGGTGGTACATATCTTGGACAAAAAAACATGAGCCAATTCTGGAGATTGGAAAGAATTCAGGAAGAAAATTGGTAATTAGGAAGATAGTAGGTGTTGCCCATCCTTAAGGAAAGCCGCAACCCATTCATTAATTGGGCAGGTTGAATGCTGGGAAGCTTTCTACTAGACAGGACAAATACATTGATGCATTCTCGTTTCTAATGTATACAACCACGGACACAGTGGAATACACAGACATAGAAACACTCGCCTTGTCAAACGACTTACTAGAAACAGTTCACTCCAAAAAAAAAAAAAAAAAAAAAAAAAAAAAAAAAAAAACTAACCGCCTTTCCTACCTATTCTCAGAAGATGAGACAAAATCATAAACCCACAACCACACTCACAAAGTCACCTCCTTCCCCCAAGTAGGTCTGTGACTCTACGGAGTGTCCTCTGACTGGTGGGCCATACAATGTTCCCCCGAAATGTCCTGTCCTGTCTCAGATCTGGTATACTTGGCCAACTCTTTTAAGTTGTCAGAAGGGAATTTTGAGAAACTACCTGCTTTCTCAGGAAAGGCCCCTCTTCAGAGCTCTCCTTGCTTTTGGCATCATAATATCAGTAGGAACAAAGAAAGACTGACTCTGTCTTTGGTAAATCCAAGCAAGTGAGCCCACTGGGACTGGGACTGGGACTGGCTCTGTGTGCCTGGCTTCCAGGATCCCAAGTTCAGAGAGATCCATCACGAAGGAAGTGAGGTGAGGTCACTTCCTTCAGGAACTGAATGAATTCACTGTCTTTTAAACCATTTTGTCCTAATAGTTGCTTCCAAGGGTCCCATTAGATGGAGGGTTCCCCTACTTCCTCTGAAATGTTCACAAGTTAGAATGGTATGTCAACCTTAGGAACCCGGGAATAGCTATCCACACAGGCCTGGTTTGGTCCTTCTCCTCTACATTAAGAAGAGAGAGGCTGATTCAGACACATCCCTTCATCCTGACCAGGGTGTTTGACATGGAAGATGACTTTTGCTCTCTCAGGTCCTTCATAGATGACTATATCTTCTCCAGGGTTCATTTCTACATGGATCTTTGAAGTTCTCAGCAGGTGGAAGATCCCCTACATTCCTGTATTGTAAGACCAACTCTGTCCCTGCTTTTCATTAAATTTAGATTGAGGGAACAGTGTATTCTTAGGGTTAATAAAATGTTTGAATTGGGTTAGGAATCATTCTGCGGGATGAATAATGGTATTGGGAACCTGCGATATTTATAAAAATATAGAGGTTAAATATATGAATAAAAACAGAAATCTAGGTAATTTTGAAGCCTAGAGGGCATTGGGCCCTTGATTGTGATACTTAACTTTGATTTACATTGTGCACAGATGTCTCAGAAAAATAGATATATAATGGCATAGAACCTTGTACCTTCGATGATTGAATGTCGAAGAGAACATCCAGTCAAAAACGGGTAGTCGGTAGGATTAGGTAGATAGTAGGTTTAGGAAGAAGTGTCAATATAGGATTTGGAATATATGTTCTATCGCAATAGTGTTTTGGTTAGAGAGTGAAAGTAAACATATCTTCATGTGAAGGGTCAGTCACAATGATGAACTGGGGAAAATATGTAGGAAACCATAAATCAATAGAGACATAATGAAATCAGGCAAAGTATAAAGTGAGTGATATGATTAGGCATTTTCAACAGGGTAGAGTTTGAATATATAATCTTTGGAAGAAACAAATATGTAGTCACCAACAGGATTGATAATTGAGAGGATTAGGCAACATGGACAGGAATGTTTTTAGTAATCCATGTTCACTTTCCATTCAGACTCCGGTACAATCATAAGTGTGACATTTACTTTTTGTGTCCCGAATATTACTGTGATAAAATGTGTATGTAGATCTGGTGACATGAGTATTTCTTATACCATTTCTGGCAGTAATATTTAGAAGACATATACATAAGTATTGGTTGTACAAAGAGGTGTGCCCTGTGTCTATGAATATAGAGATAATGCATGAATTGACCACACTGTGAATAAATAATATAGCTGATTCCACTTTAAATAATGGATGGAATTGATATCTGAAAATATTTAAGATATCTTATATTGATATAAAATCATTCATTCCAACCAGTTATACATCTATTGTTAATATTAGTGTTATTGTTTATCATGAACGGTGTCTGAGTTTCGCTTCAAAAATGATTATGAATATTGAAAATAATGTGTTTTGTAAAGAAGTCTCATGAAAAGACCAGTCAAGAAACATGGATGAATACATGTGTTCTGAAGAAGGAATTGATTGAAAGTGAAACAAATGCCTATAAATTTGCGAAACTGTGGATGAAAAATATATCCTATGATGTGCATAAACTGAGGAAATCATAATGTACCAGTGTTGAATAAAAATGAACGTCAAAACACACAGCATTTCCCATTGGAATCTACTCGCATTGATGTTAAACTGGGTCAGTTACTGTAGAAATATTAGGATTTGTATGCAACATTCACTGAAGTTAGTTTTCACTAGTAGGAAAAAATATGTATTTCAGGTGGATGAATATTTCTGAGAATAATCATGTGAAAATTTGATTATAAATCCACATACATGAATATGAATGAATTAAGGAAGTGTGTAATAAGACAAATATATTTCATATTTTGAAAAATCTGGAAACTGTATATATATATTATATATATATATATATATATATATATATATATATATATATATATACACACAGACATTAAAAAGTAGCAATAGATATGCCAATCGAAATTCACCATGAAATATAAATCATCCACAGATGCAAAAATATTCATTTTACTGAACATGGATTTATGTATAATGTTGTTCATCTAGGAAGCTCACCCATAGGTTTAATTTTCTGTTCCAACAGTGTTTAGGAGCTGTGATGTCTTCTCGCAATTTGTATCTGCCAAGTAAGCCACCTCACAAGATTGTACGAGTGGTACCAGGTAGGATTCTGTATGTGCATATAAAAATACATGTGCTGAATATGCTACGGAGAAAGGGAGACACGAATTCATACATTTGTTTACTTTAAAAACACATGGAGAACTCTTTCAATAAAAAAATTAACTAGTTTATACCTTCTACCCAATATAATGCAAAAGACAATTCCAACTACACACCATGCCTTCTCTGAACTGCTTGTATTTCTATTCCATTTGGGTTATTTTACTCCACCATATTAGGATTAGTAGTCAGAGTCTAATAGGGTATATGTTAGTGTCAGGGATTTAGTATTCTGAATGGAAAATTGGAAAATGAATCCAATGTGTATGCAAATATGTGCTACACAAAATTTTTCCCACTCTCATCCAGAACAATGCCTTGACAATACTTTCACCCCAAGTAAGACACAATTAGGGAAAAAGAGTTAGGAATTCTGAGAATACAAATCTGGAATGGAATATGATCAGGAGTTCACAAACTTGGAGGTGGTAGAGGAGTTTCCAAAAGTAAGGGACAGGGTCAAAACTCTCCATATAACAAGATGCCTTTACAAATAAGGGTCTGCTGGCTGCATCCTGTCAGTCACAAGGCATTTGGAAGCCAATGGCAGATCGAAATGGCCCCAGCGCATATTTTGTGTCACACACCTGCCCAACATTGCTCTAGGCCCACTGCTCAGCAGGCTCCAACTTACTGGCATATCTGATCTACACCATTTTCATGAAACCCAGTCAATCAAGGCACCGTCTGGTATACTCATGATCAGCAACAGGACATCCAAAGTTTCTCCAGTGCCACCTGGTCATGGGAATTTCAAAAATTTCATGGTATTTATCTAGCTATTTTTCAAGGATGAAGTTGGAGGCACTATGGGTTTCAATTAATTCAGGAAATGAAATGAGGAAGCTCATTTCAATGAATGCTCTGAAGAACTCTCACAGGCAAGTCTTCCCAAAGAGTGGCCAAAAGGTCACATGAAGCCAGACCCATTGAGGTCTACAATGTGAGTTCCATGTGTGTTTTGACTCTCAACTATGGCTGCCAAGTCTTTAAAAATAAAATCATGTTATATCCTGGCTGAGATTCCCAGTGCTCTGTGGAAATCCACACTGGCCTTAGATCTCAGTTTCCAAGGGTCACTCTCATGCGTGGCCTAATAAAATCCCGACAAAATTCATGGCAATACTGCTCTGAGGTCAGTTCCAGAACTCAGTCTCTAATGGGAGTCACACCAGAGTTCAAGCCCAGGTGGACCCAGTCATCTCTTCCAACCACGATACAAATGTCCACAATTAAAACCAAAACACTCCCACATGGCCCTCATCTTCTTCCATATAGACACTAATCATTACCTCTGGTAGCAGGTTTCCATGAGGGGCGCAGCCCACAACAGTGTCCGAAATAAGCTCCCTTTTTCCCTCATTTTCCTAAAGTCTGTGTGGCCTAGACACCCTTCCTGTTAACCAAGAGTGATCAAATAGGCATGCCGTTAATGCTGCTTTGCTTCTCCAATTTGAGGCCTAATTACTGTGCGGTTTAGATTCTTTATGTGAATTGGAATCATGAGAAAACCCATGCACCTATAGGCTAGCCTCTACAGGGCTTTAAATACCTCATTTGACCCAAAGTATCACTATTCTCACTTAATGGAGGTCAGGAACTTTACATAGGAAGGCGAGAGACTTCATCTACAATATCTGCTCTTTTAGCCATTTTTGTATTGGATGCACACATGAGATATTTCTTTGGATCCATCTAGTGCTGAGAATCTAAGCCACAGCCTCACACAGTGCCAAGAGGCGGATTCAGACACATCCCTTTCCAAAGCAATTAAGCACAGAGCCACAGGTGATGCCCATTCATTTCAATTTGAGAACTCTTTTCTTCAGGCTTCACAAAGGGGAGGCCTGAGGCAGAGACCTTCCTGACATTCAGGGCAATAAAACAATAGGTAAGCAAAAGGCACAAAGCAGGCTTTCTCCACTGAGACTTTACTGGTCATACTGATATCTGAGTTTTCTAAGAAGCTCGTCATTCCCTTCAGGTATCCAGTACATGTCCATGTCACAGAGCTTGGAGGTGGTACATATCTTGGACACAAAAGCATGAGCCTATTCTTTAGAGAGGCCAGAATTCAGGAAGAAAACAGGAACTTTGGACGATAGCAGATGTTGCCCATCCATAAGTCAAGCAGCAGTCCATTCATAAATTGGGCAGTATGAAGGCTGGCAAGCTTTCTACTAGACAGGACACATCCATTGATGCATTCTCTCTTCTTATGTCTACAACCACGAACACCGTTTTATATACAGACATAAAAACACTCGCCTTGTCAAAGTACTTACCAGAAAGAGTTCACTCAATCCAAACAAACCGCCTTTGATACCTATTCTCAGAACAAGTGAAAACCACAAACCTACACCTACACCCATAAAGGCACCTCCTTTCCCTAAGTAATTCTGAGACTATTTGGAGTGTCCTCTGACTAGTGGGCCACAGTATGTTCCCTTTAAATGGCATGTTCTCTCTCAGATCTGTCCTCCTTAGCCAACTCTGTAAAGTTGTCAGGAGCCAGCATTGAGCAACTACCTTTTTCTCAGGAAAGGCCCCTCTTCAGAGCTCTCTTGGCATTTTGCCATCCTCACATCAGTAGGTACCAAGAAAGACTGACTCTGTCTTTGGTAAATCCAAACAAGTGAGACCACTGGGACTGGGACTGGGACTGGCTCTGTGTGCCTGGCTTCCTGGATCACAAGTTCAGATAGTTCCATCAACAAGGAAGTGAGGTGAGGTGAATTCCTTCAGGAACTGAATGAGGTCACTGCCTTGGCAACCGCTTTGTCCTAACATTTGCTTCCAAGGGTCCCATGAGATGCAGGCTGCCCCTACTACCTGTGACAGTTTCACAAGTTAGAATGGTATATCAACCATAGGCACCCGGGAACAACTCTCCAAGCAGGCCTGGTTTGGTCCATCTTCTCTACATTAATATTTGAGAGCCTGATTCAGACACAACCCTTCATACTGACCAGGTTGTTTTCCATGGAAGATGACTTTTGCTCTCTCAGGTCCTTCATAGCTGCCTACATCTTCTCCAGTGATCATATCTGCATGGATCTTTGAGGTTCTCAGCAGATGAACAATCCCCTACATTCCTGTATTGTAATACCAACTCTGTGCCTGCTCTTCTGTAAAGTTAGATTGAGGGAAGAGTGTATGGTTATGTTTAATAACATGTTTGATATGGGTTAGGAATTATTCTGCTGGATGAATAATGGTATTGGGAACCTGAGATATTTATAAGAATATAGAGTTGGAATATTGTAATGGTCGGGCAGGCATAGGAGGAAGAGACCACCAAGAGACTGTCTCATGCAACAACAAAGGGTTTATTGAGGGTCCAGCATGCTGGGGCTCAGAGCTCACTTGAATAGAGCAGAGAGTCCTGAGAACAGCTTAAACAGAGCTTATATACTTTCCTTGGAGAGGGCAGGGAGGGAAATTTATTGATGCGTCAGGGAGAGTGGGCAGTTTGCTTTCAACGGGATGATGGAGTACATTCTGCAGTTTGGCAGTTGGGGACAGCACATTCTGGGAACAAGATTAGCAAACAGTTCTCAAGATTTCAACAGTGTTTTATTAAGCATACAGAAAAATAGGAAGTGACAAGTACCTATTTTATTAACTTTTTATTCCCCAATTCTTCTTCTGGTTACTTTTAATCATGAAAGTGATCATTGAAGGGTGTCACATTTTATGTCTCCTAGTGGGGTATATTGTTGTCTGATTACCATAAGTTTAAATTGTCCAATTTGAGCTTCGAGAAAGGAAACTACATGGTTGAGCCAACAGGGTCCTACAGTTAGCAATAATATGAGGATTATTAATGGACAGGCCTGGGCTGATGAAAGCATAGTTAACCAGAGGGACTGTGTGAACCAAGACTCAAACCACCCTTTTTGGGCCTCTCTCTCTCGTTGACACTCTTAAAGGCATTTTCTTAATATACTCATAGGTTCTTATACAACTCCAGTATGGTCGGCATAAAAACAACCTTCTTCCCTCAATGCAGCACAAAGTCCCCCTTCTCTCATGAAGACAAGGTTTAACCCTCGCCTGTTCTGTAAAACAACTTCAGAGAGAGAGGTTAAACATTCCTGTAAAGCTGTGATGAAGGTTTTATTATCTTTAATTTTTGGTCTATTGCTGCTTCTAATTGGGTCATTTGTTGTGTCCCATGGACTAGGGTTCCTGTGCTCACTCCTGCAGCAACTCCTATTCCTAATAGGATGGCTAAAGTGAGAGATACAGGTTCCCGGTGGAAACAGGTTGTATGCCCTCCGATTTGATCTTTAAATGAACATGCATCATCCTAGAACACTCTGGGAAACATCTGCAAAATTACATAATTAATCACATCTGTTGACCATTTCATGAAAACATAAACAATGTTTAAGTATATAGAATTATACTGTTGTAGGTACGGAAAAGGAAAGGAATCTAAGATAGCACCGAAGACAGGGAAACAGCCCTATTTGGTTGCAAACGGATTTAGAGGGTATTGCTTCTGTTGTAATCAATTAATCTTCTGAACCCCAAGTTTAGGTAGTTTCAGAATTTGTACCCAACATGTAAGGGAAGGGGCTCAGAAGTTCACAGTCTGCAGAAGTTCACAAAAAGCAGTTTTTGTTTCTGTTATTTTTTCCTCTGTTCTCGGCAAGTTAACTTTTCAAGGACACTTGGGACAGGGAGAGCTTTTTTTTTTCTCTTTTTTTTTCTCCCTGCCAGCTGTTACCATGGAGCCTAGTTGGTAACTTCTTTACTTAGAATTGTAGCCATCTCTGTGAATCCCCAGCTCAAGGCCAGAGGCCTTGTTCACTTATTTTGTGAAAAACTCGTAAGGGGGTGTCTAGCTTAGGAGTGCTGATTTTTCCAGCCACTGGCCAAGTAGAACAGGGCGACATGAAAACACGGAGTTTATCTACATTGAATTCTTTTATAGGGACTCTTTTGCTGAAAGTCCTAAAGTCAGCAATGGTGAAGACTTCTGGAGAAGGTCATATAAGACTTTTCTGTGGGCCTGGTGAAGAGGGGCAAGACGTGGAAAGCAAGGCTGAGAGCAGCTCCGTTTATCTGAGAATTAGGAAGGAGAGATGTAAAATAATATTGGGAAAGGGGTTTGTGATTTTCCTGGCAACAAAAACTTGAGCAGTAGAACAGGTAGAGCAGAGGGGACGACAGGAGTGAGTATCCCAAAAAGCCTGTGAGGGACTTTAAATTCTTAGTCACCTGTTTTCAGTGATGACAAGGCAACTTTAAAGGTCACTTTCATTACATCTTGGATAGTGGTCTGAGGGATCTCCTCAGCTGGTTTGAGCTTTGGGTTAGCTGGTAAGAGGACCTGATGGGACCTGCTCTGGGCACTTACTGGAGAAAAGAAGACTGAGTGGGTGGAGGGGTACCTCAGTACCTGATACCTCAGCAAGGGCGCAATGGTCTGAGAACCGGCCGAGGTTTGGTTTTTTGATCTAGTAAATGGAGGGGAGAAATCAGGTTGCTGAGGTGGGAGTGAAAGCAGAGAGTCTGGAGCAGAAGGCTGAGGGTTAGGATCTATTGGAGAAGCATAGTTAAGGACGTGAGTGAAGGAGGGAAAAGGTCTTCACATAGGGGAATCTTCTTCCACCCTTTTGATCACTTGTAGAAGTTAAAAATGTCATGCATAATTTGAGGATCTAGAGAGCCTTCTGGGGTCCATCGGTTTTGGTTGTCTAATTGGTAATATGGCCAATGCTGTGTACTGAATTTGATGGGGAGTTTGGGTTCCACCAGGCAGTCCCTGTATGCTACCATCCCCATGACTTACAGAAGAAGTTGGCTTTTTTCCCTCACAGCCGTGGCTCTTTGTGGCTTTGATAGTCTGCCATGCAAACATAGTAATCGGGGCTAGCCAACCTGCATCTTGCTCACGTGTCCCTACATCCATAATGTTTGTTTCCATTATCGATGATACAGAAGGTATTTAATAGAATTTTAGTGGGATCCACTTTATCAGATATATCCCAATAGGAAAAACCTATAGCCAGCTGAAAAATGTCTGGGTGGAGAGATGGCCACCAGGTCCCTATGGGGGCTGTAAGCGAGATAGACCATACTTCTTCTCTAGTAGGATTTGTGATCAGCCATCGCTGATGAACCACCTGATGAGGTTTAGGACTACTGGTGGCCAAGGGGAGAGTCTATAGCCTTATTCATATGGTGAATACACAATTTGAAAGGGTTACTAGTCATTTCCAGTTTCCAGCAAGAGTCTGGACAGAGCGCAGGCTTGAGATGAGAGGCATGGATCCAGGAATTGATTCCATATACATTTACTGATGTAGGTGTTATAAGTAGTACCTGGTATGTTCCTTTGCATCGGGGTTCCAGGAATGAAACCTGATGTCTTCTTATGTAGATGAAGTCTCTTACATTATATTGAAGTGGAGTCCCCTTGTCCCCAGTTTGGTAGGCCGTGGCCAGCTGTTTGAACAGATATCAATGAGTTCTTTCAAGAGCTTTAAGTCTGTCAAGCTAGGGGGTGTGGAAGGGATCCTTAGGTCTTAGAGTTGGGGTTAGGTAACTTACTGGAGGAAGGGCACCATAGAGAATTTCACAGGTGGTGAGGTTACACAAAGAAACAGAGGGAGTATTTCTTGCATGAAACAGTGCATAAGGCAGGAGCATAGTCCAATCTTTTATGCAGGTCTCTAAGATTAATTTCGTAAAGGTCTATTTAATGGTTCTATTTATTTTTTCTACCTCTCCTGAGTTCTGGGGTCTATAAGCATAATGTAACTACCAATTAATAACCAGGGTACTGGTTAACCTATTCTCAGAACATGAGACAAAACCAGAATCCCACACCCACACCCACAAAGGCACCTGCTTCCCCCAAGTACGTCTGTGACTATCTGGAGTATTCTCTGACTGGTGGGTCATACTATGTTCCCCAAAAATAGCCTGTCTTGTCTCAGATCTGGTCTTCGTGGCCAACTCTGTGAAGATTTCAGGAGCCAGCATGAGCCACTACCTGCTTTCTCAGGAAAGGCCCCTCTTCAGAGCTCTTCTGGCATTTGGCCATCCCCACATCAGTAGGTACCATGAAAGACTGACTCTGTCCCTGGTAAATCCAAAGAAGTGAGCCCACTAGGAGTAGGACTGGGACTGGCAATGGGTGCCTGGCTTCCTGGATCCCAAGTTCAGAGAGTTCCAACACCAAGGAAGTGACGTGAGGTCACTTCCTTCAGAAACTGAAAGAGGTCACTCCCTTGGCAACCACTTTGTCCTAACAGTTGCTTCCTATGGTCTCTTGAGATGGAGGATGCCCCTACTTCCTGTGACACTTTCACAAGTTAGAATGGTATATAAACCATAGGCACTCAGGAATAGCTCTCCACACAGGCCTGGTTTGATCCATCTTCTCTACATTAATAAGAGAGAGGCTGATTCAGATACAATCCTTTATCCTGACCAGGTTGTTTGCCATGGAAGATGACTTTTCCTCTCTCAAGTCCTTCATAGCTGCCTACATCTTCTCCAGGAATGATTTCTGCATGGACCTTTGAGTTTCTAAGCAGGTGGAAGATCCCCTACATTCCTGTATTGTAAGACCAACACTGTCCCCGCTCTTCTGTAAAGTTAGATTGAGGGAACAGTGTATGTTAGGGTTAATAACATGTTCAATTTGGGTTAGGAATCATTCTTCGGGATGAATAATAGTATTGGGAAACTCTCTCAGATCTGGTCTCCTTGGCCAACTCAGTGAAGTTTTCAGGAGCCAGTGGTGAGACACTGCCTGCTTTCTCATGAACTGGCAATCTTCAGAGCTCTCCTGGCATTTGACCATCCTCACATCAGTAGGTACCAAGAAAGTCTGACTCTGTCCTTGGTAAATACAAACATGTGAGCCCACTGGGACTGGGACTGGGACTGACTCTGGGTGCCTGGCTTCTTGGATCCCCAGTTCAGAGAGTTCCATCACCAAAGAAGTGAGGTAGGTCACTTCATTCAGAAACTGAATGAGGTCACTGCCTTGGCAAACACTTTGTCCTAAAAGTTGCTTCCTAGGTTCCCATGAGATGGAGCCTGCCCCTACTTACTGTGACACTTCAAGCTAAGAATTGTATATCAAAAACAGGCACCCGGGAACAGCTCTCCACACATGCCTGATTTGGTCCAACTACTCTACATTAAGAAGAGAGAGGCTGATTCAGACACATCCCTTCATTTTGACCTGGTTGTTTTCCATGGAAAATGAATTTTTCTCTCTCAGGTCCTCCATAGCTGTCAACATCTTCTCCAGGGATCATTTCTGTAAGGACCTTTGAGGTTCTCAGCAGGTGGAAGATCCCCTACATTCCTGTATTGTAAGACAAACTGTGTCCCTACTCTTTTGTAAAGTTAGATTGATGGAAGAGTGTATGGTTAGGATTAATAACATATTCGATTTGAGTTAGGAATCATTCTGCAGGATGAATAATGGTATTGGGAATCTGCGATATTTACAAGAATAAATAGGTGAAATGTAAGTATGAAAACAGAAATCTAGGTAAGATTTGAAGCCCAGAAGGGAATTGGGCCTTTGATTGTGACACTTAGCTTTGAATTATGTTCTGCACAGATGTCTCAGATAAATCGATATAAAATGGCATAGGACCTTGTACCTTGGATGATTGAATGTCGAAGAGAATATCCAGTCAAAAGGGGACAGTAGGTGGATTAGGAAGATAGTAAGTAAGTTTAGAAAAAAGAGTGAGTATAGGAATTGGACCAAAAGTTCTTTAGCAACAGGGTTTCGGTTAGTGAGTGAATGTCAATGTCAGCACATGTGAAGAATGAGTCACAATGATGAACTGGGGAAAATATGTAGGAAAGCAGATATCTATAGAGACATTATGAAATCAGACAAAGTATAAAGTGAGTGATAGTATTAGATATTTTCAACAGGGTTGAATTTGAATATATAATCTTAGTAAGAAACAAATATGTAATCATTAATAGGATTGACATTTGAGAGCATTAGCCAAATTGGACATGGATTTTTTTAGTAATCCATGTTTACATTCCATTTAGTCTTTGGTACAATCATAAGTGTGAACTTTGCATTTTGTGTCCAGAATATTACTGTGATAAAATGTATATGTAGATCAGTTGACAGAGTATTTCTTCCACCATTTCTGGGAGCAATATTTTGAAGACATATAAATTAATATTGGGGGTACAAAGAGGTGTACCCTGTGTCTATGTATGTAGAGATAATGCATGAAGAGACAATACTGTGAATAAATAATATAACTGATTACACTTTAAATAATCGATTGAATTTATATCTGAAAATATGCAGAAAATCTTATATTGATATACAATCATTAATTCCAACCAATTATACATATAATGGTAATATTACTTTAATGGTTTATCAAGACGGGTGTGTGAGATTTGCTTCAAAGCGATAATGGAAATTGAAAATAATGTGTTTGGAAAGAAGTCTCATGAAACGAGCAGTCAAGAAACATTAAGGAATACATGTGTTCTGAATCAGGAAGTGATTGAAAGTGAAACAAATGCCTATCAATTTGATAAATTGTGGATGAAATATTTATCCTATGATGTGCATTAACTGAAGAAATAGTAATGTACCAGAGTTGAATAAAAATGAACGTCAAAATACACTTCATGTCCCATAGGAATCTATACGCATTGATGTTAAACTGGGTGAGTTACTGTAGAAATATTAGGATTTGTGTGCACCATTCACTGAAGTTTGTTTTCAGTACTAGGAAACAAATATGTATTTCAGGTGGATGAATATTTCTGATAATAATCTTTGAAAAGTTGATCATAAATCCACATATATGAATATGAATGAATTTAGGGAGTGTATAATAAGACACATATATTTCATATTTTGAAAAATCTGGAGAGTATATATATATATATATATATATGTATATATATACATATATATATATATATATATATATATATATATATATATATATATAACACACACACAGACATTAAAAAGTAGCAATATATATGGCAATCTAAATTAATCATGAAATATATATCATCCACAGATCCAAAAATATTCATTTTACTGAACATGGGTTTATGTATAATGTTGTTCAACTAGGAAGCTCACCCATAGGTTGAATTTTCAGTTCCAACAGCGTTTAGAATGAGTGATCTATTCTCACAAATTGTATCTGCCAATTCATCCACCTCACAAGAATGTACGTGTGGTACCAGGTAGGATTTGATATGTGCATATAAAAATACATGTGCTGAATAGGCTACAGAGAAAGGGAGACAGGAATTCAAATATTTGTTAACTTTCAAAACACATGGAGAACTATTTAAATTGAAAATTTGCTAGATTTATAACTCCTACACTACATAATGCAAAAGGCAAGTCCAACTATGCACCATGCCTCCTCTGAATTGCTTGTATTTCTATTTTGTTGGGGTAATTTATCTCCATCATATTTGCATTAGTAGTCAGAGTCCAGTAGGGTAGGTTTTAGTGTCAGGGATTAAGTATTTCGAATGAAAAATTAGATAATGAATCCAATGTGTATGCAAAAAATCTTCCCATTCTCATCCAGAACAATGCCTTGACATTACATTCGCCCCAAGTAATACACAATTAGAGGAGAAGAGTTAGAAAATCTGTGAATACATATCTGGAATAGAAAATGCTCAGGACTTCACAAGCTTGGATGTGGAAGGGGAGTTTCCAAAAGTAAGGGACAGGGTTGATAGACCCAACCTGATCATTTATTAAAATTGGGAGCCCACTTTCCAGAAAGCCATGAAGAGATAATTTTGGCTTTATTATAAATTACTGCAAATTCTGAACCTGCTTGGAATATTTGCCCATGCCTTAAACTCACCCATGCCTGGCTCTCTGACCAGATTGCTGCCCTCTCTGAAACTTTAGTGACACCTCATAAATATTTTCTTTCCCTGGCCAGACAATGAGTCTCTGAGGCTCTAATGGTCCTCATAATTTCTGATGTTGGGGTGAGCTTAAAAAAAATGTAAACTACCGTTAGTGTGATGCTTGTTAAAGTTCTGTTATCTGTAACCCCCTTTTTGTGCATCTTTCTGGGCTATATAGCTGGGCTATAGGAAAGGTGGGTTTGCTGTCTTGCTCCCGCCATTTTGGGAGGGAGAGGTAGCCCTTCCCTTTGAAATAATTAGCTTGCCTTAATTTGATTTTACTAGGAGTCAGTGGTCTTTACATGCGTTCCTGGTCTAATATTTTGGAGTTCCCCAGTGAGATGACCCTGCCGGACAAGATCACAAGACCAGACTGCTGTAAATTCTGAAGTTGGCCTTCCTTCCAGGGCTCCAAGCTTGAGAGCAACTCTAGGGTTTGTGCAACTTGAGATGGTCCAAGGCCTTGGAGTTAGCCTTCAGTTCAGGGAGCACAGCAGTGAACCACCGCATTAAAACTATTAGCAAGCACCTGGTGGAGCAGGCATCCATAGGTAATTGGTGCCTTTATAACATCTGATATCCGGTTAAGGGAGATCTCTTCTGATGACAGAGAGGTGGACTGAGGAGGCTCACATATACTCCTGTCTGGGACAGTAACAAGAATCATTCTGTCATCTGTTCTGTTCTCTAGGGAATTCATCTGGAAGGGTAGAGAGGTGCCAACGGGCACACATGCGCTCCTACGGGGAGCTTTAGGAAGACATTGCATTGCTCCTCTGTTTTCCTGTTTCGGCGCCGGATTTCTGTTTTTTTTTTTGTTGTTGTTGTTGTTGTTGTTGTTGTTGTTGTTGTTTTGTTCTGTGTTCTATATGTTTTTTGTTTGTTTGTTTTTGTGCATTTTGTTGTGTGATTTCTGTGGTGAAAACTTAAGGATATCGGACATGAAAATAAAGCAAGTAAGCCTGACACCCTTTGGACTGAGTTTAAAGGAACTGCAATGAACTTTACACCCGTTTGTTAAGCAGTATGAGAGAAGCCCCTCGCTGGCTGCCTGGAGCACACTCACTGCAGAGGGCAGTGCCTGCGGGGGACCTAAGAACTGAGTATCTCCCAGGTTAATAAGTGAAACTCCTTTAAAATCCCTTGTCCCTCCAGATAAAGAGAGTCACAACCTTTGGGCAGAGTCCCTGTGTTTATCTTTGTTAGCAAAGCAATAAAACTTCGTTTTTCTTTTTCTCAAAACCCTGTCCTCATTTTTAAATTGGCATTAATTGGCTTCAAGTTCAGGAACCCAACTTTAAGTTACAAATTTTGATAACCCACCAGCACCCTGGAACTTTTTGAGAGCTGACTACAGAAATGTTAGGAGATGGAGCATGCTTGTGGTGGAACTGAACCAGAGGACCAAATCCTGTAAGTAAAAGGAGGGACTGAGGGACTCCCAGCAGCTGCTGAAGCCTTATTTTTTCAGAGAATTCCCTAGGTCTTTCCCTGCAATTTAACGATAATGCCACCTCTGTCATCTTAAAAAAGAGGGAAAAAAAGGGGACACTAAATGCAGGAAAGTCACTATGGAGACCCTTGATTTTACATTTCAGGATGCTCCTCTGTGAAAACATCTGGTCCCCTTGTGGGGACATCTGTGGTGCAACTGGTGTAGGAGATTTTTCTCTTATCTGCTCTGTTTTAAAGGCTTCTGTCTGTCAGTCATAGTCTGAAGCTCCTTTCTGTCTGTCGTGTGTCTTTGTTTCTGGCACTTTAAGACATGTGCAATAATGTGTTGATATTATATATTGTTTCTTGGGAATGATTTTACCTGAATGTGTGTCTAAATGATGATGTTTTATTGTAACAATCTGATAGCTTATTGGGTTTTTGAAGCATTGCAGAATCTTGCCGTTAAAAGTCAGATTCAGATAATTGTTTAGTTTATGATTTCAGATAATTCATGCCAGAGAACTTAAATACTTACGATGGAAAACTAAAGAACTCTACTTCCAAGTTGGCAAGAAATTTTCCAATCATTCAGTCTTTTTTTTTTTCACCAATTTTTAATTGGGTAGGCTGGGAAAATGTCACTGTGTGTACCAGTGCATTAATTTGGACAAGGATAGTAAATCATAGTATGGTATCTGTTGACAACACAAGATGTAAAGATATAAAATTTTGTAAATTTTGTCTTAAACTTGTATCAAAATTTTCAACATCCTATCTGGAAAATTATGTTTAAAATGCGTTAGGCCTGAGGTGTCTGCTCAGAATAGCAGTTTTTTCCTGCTCCTTCCAGACCTCAGCCAGGACTTACATTGAAATGAAAATGAAAGAAGCCTGCAAGATCAGTAGGAGACTGATATGAGGCTTAAGGAAAAAAAAAAGTAAATAGTATGGTATTTACTAATTACTGGTCAGTTATTTTTTCTAGGACTCTTATTTTTTTCCTTAGATCCTTTAATTTTTCTAACTCATAATTTTGATCCTACAGACCTAGGTTAATGTTTTTCTGATCAGTTCTATCTTTGACCAACTGTGGAGTTTTTAAAACATGGCAATGGAGATTTCACCTGCTAAAAGCTACAAGGCCTTTACTATTATTATGTGTGCACACTTTTGTTATTTGTTGTATGTCTATTTATATATATATATTCTTAATCATATATATGATACAGAAATTAACATATATAAGGAGCGCTCATAATAAAAAAAGCACTCATAAAAACAAATTTTAAGGGATGCCCTCTCTCACCACTTCGGTTCAACATAGTTCTCGAATCACTGGCCAGAGCAATTAGACAGACGAAAGAAATTAAAGGCATAAAAATAGGAAAAGAACTCAAATTATCACTATTTGCAGATGACATGATTCTATACCTAGCAGACCCAAAAGGGTCTACAAAGAAACTACTAGAGCGAATAAATGAATTCAGCAAAGTGGCAGGATATAATATCAACACACATAAATCAAAGACATTCCTGTATATCAGCCACAAATCCTCTGAAATGGAAATGAGGACAACCACCCCATTCACAATATCCTCAAATAAAATAAAATACTTGGGAATCAACCTAACAAAAGAGGTGAAAGACTTATACAATGAAAACTACAGAAACCTAAAGAGAGAAATAGAAGAAGATCTTAGAAGATGGAAAAATATACCCTGTTCATGGATAGGTAGAACTAACATCATCAAAATGGCGATATTACCAAAAGTTCTCTATAGGTTTAATGCAATGCCAATCAAAATCCCAACGGCATTTCTTGTAGAAATAGAGAAAGCAATCATGAAATTCATATGGAAAAATAAAAGACCCAGAATAGCAAAAACAATGCTAAGCAGGAAGTGTGAATCAGGCGGGATAGCTATACCAGACTTCAATCTATACTACAGAGCAATAGTAACACAAACAGCAGGGTACTGGTACCAAAACAGGTGGGTGGACCAATGGTACAGAATAGCGGACACAGAAACCAATCCACAAAACTACAACTATCTTATATTCGATAAAGGGGCTAAAAGCATGCAATTGAAGAAGGATAGCATCTTCAACAAATGGTGTTGGGAAAACTGGAAATCCATATGCAACAAAATGAAACTGAATCCCTTTCTCTTGCCATGCACAAAAGTTAACTCAAAGTGGATCAAGGAACTTGATATCAAATCAGAGACATGGCGTCTGATAGAAGAAAAAGTTGGCTATGATCTACATACTGTGGGGTTGGGCTCCAAATTCCTCAATAGGACACCCATAGCACAAGTGTTAATAACTAGAATCAACAAATGGGACTTACTCAAACTAAAATTTTTTTTCTCAGCAAAAGAAAGAATAAGAGAGGTAAATAGGGATCCTACGTCCTGGGAACAAATCTTTACTCCTCACACTTCACACAGAGCCCTAATATCCAGAATATACAAAGAACTCAAAAAATTAGACAATAAGATAACAAATAACCCAATCAACAAATGGGCCAAGGGCCTGAATAGAAATTTCTCAGAGGAGGACATACAATCAATCAACAAGTATATGAAAAAATGCTCACCATCTCTAGCAGTCAGAGAAATGCAAATCAAAACCACCCTAAGATACCATCTCACTCCAGTAAGATTAGCAGCCATTAGGAAGTCAAACAACAACAAGTGCTGGCGAGGATGTGGGGAAAAGGGTACTCTTGTACATTGCTGGTGGGACTGCAAATTGGTGCGGCCAAATTGGAAAGCAGTATGGAGATTTCTTGGAAAGCTGGGAATAAAACCACCATTTGATCCAGCTATTCCCCTACTCGGTCTATTCCCTAAAGACCTAAAAAGAGCACACTATAGGGACACTGCTACATCCATGTTCATAGCAGCACAATTCACAATAGCAAGACTGTGGAAGCAACCTAGATGCCATTCAATAGACGAATGGATAAAAAATATGTGGCATTTTTACACAATGGAGTATTACTCTGCATTAAGAAATGACAAAATCATAGAATTTGGAGAGAAATGGATGGCATTAGAGCAGATTATGCTAAGTGAAGCTAGCCAATCCCTCAAAAACAAATGCCAAATGTCTTCTTTGATATAAGGAGAGTAACTAAGAACAGAGTAGGGACGAAGAGCATGAGAAGAAGATTAACATTAAACAGGGATGAGAGGTGGGTGGGAAAGGGAGAGAGAAGGGAAATTTCCTGTAAATGGAAGGAGACCCTCAGGGGTATACAAAATTACATACAAGAGGAAGTGAGGGGAAAGGAGGAAAAATATGAGGGGGGAGAAATGAATTACAGTAGAGGGGGTAGAGAGAGAAGAGGGGAGGGGATGGGGGAGTGGGGATAGTAGAGGATAGGAAAGGCAGCAGAATACAACAGACACCAGAATGGCAATATGTAAATCAATGGTTGTGCAACTGATGTGATTCTGCAATCTGTATATGGGGTAAAAACGGGAGTTCATATCCCACTTGAATCAAGTGTGAAATATAATATATCAAGAACTATGTAATGTTTTGAACAACCTACAATAAAAATTAATTTAACAAAAGTGGATCCAAAGATCTTTAATTCACGTGATTAAAATTGTTCAATTTAAATTGCATAAACAGATTAAAATAAATGTTTTTAAATTTAAGCTTACAAGTTTTTATAGGTGTTCAAAAATCTAGTAAAATATTAATATCTACAAAATGTCTAAAATGCCTTGATTCTAGGACTTTTCCTTCAACAAAAAAATGGTTTACACTGTTCAATACATTTGTCTAATATTTTAATAAATAAGTAAAGTAAATTTGATGTGGAATTTCTCATTCTTGAGTACATTTGTTAGATACCCGATTGATTTACTAAGGTCTGTATCAGATTGTAAAAATCAGTCATGTGTTAAAGAGACAAAAATTTCTGAAAACATAAGTTTACCCATAACATTGTGTTTATTAAGTTTTATTTTTTCTAGAGCAAGCAACCATAAAAATTAAACAACTAATTAAATAAGAACTGTTATTTTAGAGCACTCTACTGCCATTTCTTTAAAAGCTAAACTTGGTTAATCTAGAAATATCAATGTAATATTGATGCTATTAATGTGCTCATATTTTCCAGGTATACAAGTCTGTAAGTTAGAAACATTTAAAGAGCATTATATCAAGCTGGTATTCTGAAGTTGTATGGTAAAAAAAATGTACTGGGGATTTATTTACCTGTTATCAATAAGATATGTAAAGTTTTATGTTACTTTTTTCATTGGGGAACAATTTAAATGTATTTTTAAGTTAATCAGAGCCTAATATATGTAAAGGTTAAAATCTTTCTGCCTTTCTTTAATCCATGTTTTAAATGTGATGTCATATGATGTTAGATAATGTTCATGTGACCTCAAACAATTTATGTAAACTTTGTAAAATGATATTTAAAAAACAATGATCAGCTTTAGAACTAAAACACTTAATATTTATAAAGAGGCCTGCCTTACCTGAGATAAGGCTCTGTATCCCATCGTACTACATGTGAGAATGACTACAAAAGGAGTAGGTCAGATTTTATTTCATTTAAAGTTATGTTCAAAAGTTCTTTTGTTTTTCTGTGAAGATTACTAGGATCTCAAACAGGGCATATAATGTATAACTCAGCCAAAAAATTCAGGGTAGCTATTACAGAAACTAAGTATTTTTACTCTTGTTAAAAAATTTTATTTTTAATTTGCTTATAAGTGATCTAAAGATTCCCTGTTAGTCTTTTACAGAAGTGTTGCTTTAATAACACAACATGGGTTAATTTAAGATAATAAGTCATCACCTACAAGACAGACAGAATAATACATATCCCAATTAATGAAAAGATAAATAATAATTAAGTTATAGATATTAAAGCCCAGTACTCTCAATATAAGGCTGTTAAAATTTATTTGCTGGATGTTTAAGATTAGGATTTAAAATTAAAGTTAAATGAATCGGCCAAGAAAACAAATATTAATATTTTAAGGTATACACTTTATGTTAGCCTCCCAAAATAAGTAAGACTGGAGGTTACACAGAAGGATTCTCAGACAGGAATGCCTGATAACTATAAAAAGAGACTATTAAGAGGAGCTGCCAGAGGCAGAAAATTTAGTTTAGGGCCTACAGATATTCCTAACCTACAGAGGTAGGCTTGGTGTTTGCTAGTACGATTATCCAGCCCTGAGTAACAGAATTAAAGGTTTCTCTATTAGACACAGAGGTCATACTAGAAAAAGGATTTTGCAAGATCAGATGACATTAAATTAATAAACTGTATCTTATGGGGAGGGACAACTGTAAAACAAAAAATTAAATATTAAGTTGACAGTCCTGATAACTGAGGATATTAAAGAATGGTGAGGGAACTTCTATACGGTGACATGTTCCAGCTGCTGCAACATTTATTCATTACTCATGGTTTTTGTTACTCTCATAGAAGAACCCATTCCCAGATGACTTTACAACCTGTTCTTCCCCAACCAGACTTCAAACCAAGCTGAAATCTAAAAGGCAACTCATGTCCCTCAACTAAATTCTAAAAGGCAACTCATGTCCCTCATGCCATGACCCTTACGTCACCCTCTCTCAGCGCAGAAGAATCCAAAATGCGTGAGGCCTCCCTTCTTACAACAATGGAGCCAAAAATAAATAGACTATCAATATACATAATTAATTAAGTCAGGTAAAATCAGGGAGACCCGTTTTGGGTGAGTTCTAAAAATTTGGAGACTGTTACCTGAGGGATTTAAATTTCCTCAGTGCACTTCCCTTAATCTATCAAAGATTTGAAAGGAACACATAAGAAAAGGGGGGAATGATAGGCCCAACCTGATCTTTTATTAAAATTGGGAGCCATCTTGCCACAACGCCATGATAAGATAATTTTGGCTTTACTATAAATTACTGCAAATTCTGAACCTGCTTGGAATGCCTGCCCATGACTTGAACTCACCCATGTCTGGCTCTCTGACCAGATAGCAGCACTCTGTGAAACATTAGTCACACATCATAAATATTGGCCTTCCCTGGACAGACAATGACCATCTCTGAGGGTCTAATGGTCCTCACAAATTCTGATGTTGGGGCCAGCAAAAAAAAAAAAAATATATATATATATATATATATATATATATATATATATATATATATATATATATATAAACTACCATTAGTGTGATGCTTGTCCGAGTTCTGTTATCTCTAACCCCCCTTTTGTGTAACTTTCTGGGCTTTAAAGCTGGGCTGTAGGTAAGTTGGGGTTGCTGTCTTGTTCCGGCCGTTTTGGGAGGGAGAGTTAGCCTGGCTGGTGAAAATAATAAGCTTAGTTTAATTTGATTTTAATTGGAGTCAGTGGTCTTTTCTTGCATCCTTGTCTAACAGGTAAACACTCCACAAACATGGAGCTCTGCTGGCCTAACGACTTTTTGAGAAACTGCCTCTGAGGTTGGGCACTTGAAATATATGTTGTTTTCAGGAGCTTTAGCTTCCTTTGTTGTGAGACCATCAAAGCTGGCTCTGCACCTATGTGACCTGAAGAAATTGGTTTCTTATTTTCCAATGAAAATGAGGCAAAGTGCTGAATTCTCTCTTTGTAGGTAAACTGTGGCCACTGAAGGCTAAGTGTCTCCCTGTGTGGACTGTGTACCCATTTAGTCATCCTCCACTATTCATGGTGTTTCTTGCTGCTGCACTGGGAGTTTGGTATTTGCTCTACGAAATACAAGAAGTTCAACTGGGACACAGTGCTGAAGGTAGTTCTGTCACGTGTGGTCGGTCAGAGTCTGCAGGAGAATGCACCAACCAGGATTCTATCCCACATAGCTTGCCCACTTGAAGATAGCAACCTGATTCGGAACATTGCCCTGAAACCTCTCCATATAAAAAGATGCCTTTACATATAAGGGTCTGCTGGCTGCACCATGTCAGTCACAAGCCATTTGGAAGTCAATGGTAGATCCAAATGGCCCCAACACAAATGTTTTATCCCACACCTGCACACCACAGTTCTGGGCCCAATACTCATCAGGCTCCAACATACTGGCATTTCAGTTCTACACCATTTTCATGAAACCCAGTCAATCAAACCACTGTCTGGAACACTCCTGATCAGCAACAGGACATCCAAATGTTCTCTTCTGACACCTGGTTATGGGAATTTCAAAAATTTCTTGGTATTTATCTAGCATTTTTCACGGATGAAGTTGGAGGCACTGTAGGTTTCAATTCTTTCAAGAACCATTAAATGGTATTGAAGCTCATTTCAATGAAAGCTCTGGAGAATTCTCACAGTCAAGGCTTCCCAAAGAGTGGCCAAAAGATCACATGAACCCAGGCCCATTGAGGTCTAGAGTGTGAGGTCCATGTTTGTTTTGAATCTCATCTATGGCTGCCAAGTCTTTCATAATAAAATCATGTGATATCCTGGCTGAGATTCCCGATGCTCTGTGGAAAGCCACCCTGGGACTTGATCTCAGTTTCCAAGGGCGACTCTAATGCGTGGCCTCCTAAAATCCCAAGAGAACTCATGGCAATATTTCTCTGAGGTCAGTTTCAGAACTCAGTCTGTAAGGGGAATCACACCAGACTTCAAGCCCAGGTGGACCCAGTCATCTATTTCAACCACCACACAAATGACCACAATTAAAACCAAAACACTCCCACATGGCCCTCATCTTCTTCCATATAGACACTCATCATAACCTCTGGCTGGGGTTTTCCATGAGGGGCAAAGCTCACGACAGTGTCCAAAATAAGCTCCCTTACCCCTCATTTGCCTAAAATCAGGGTGGCCTGGACACCCTTCCTGTGAACCAGTAGTGATCAAATATGCCTGCTATTTGTACTGCCCAGCTTCTCCAATATGAGGCCTACTGACTGTTTGGTATAGATTTTTTATGTGAATTGGAGTCATGAGAAAACCCAAGCAATTACGGGCTAGCCTCTGCAGGGTTTTGAAGAACTCATTTGACCCAATGGATCCCTCTTCTCACTTGATGTAGGTCAGAAACCTTACAGAGAAAGGCGAGGGACTTCAACCACAATGACTGCCCTTTTGGCCATTTTGGTTTTGGAAGCACAAAAGGAATCTTTCTTTAGATCCATCAGGTGCTGAGAATCTAAGCCACAGCCTCACACAGGGCCAAGAGGCTGATTCAGACACATCCCTTTTGGAAGAAATTAAGCAAAGAGCCACAGGTTATGCCCATTCATTTCCATTTGAAAACTGTTTTCTTCAGGCTTCACAAAGGTTTGGCCTGAGGCAAAGACCTTCCTGACATTCAGGGCAACAGAACATTATGTAAGAAAAGGCCCAAATCAGGGTTTCTCCACTGAGATTTTACTGGTCACACTGATATCTGAGTTTTCTGAGATGCTCGCCATTCCCTTCAGCTATCCAGTACATGGCCATGTCACAGAGCTTGGAGGTGGTACATATCTTGGACTCAAAACCATGAGCCTGTTGTGGAGAGTGGCCAGAATTCAGGAAGAGTACAGGAACTTAGGAATATTGTAGGTGTTGCCCATCCATAAGGCAAGCCACAGTCCTTTCATAAATTGGGCAGGATGAATGCTGTTAAACTTTCTCCTGGAGAGGACAAATCCATTGATGCATTATCTTTTCTAATGTCTACAACCAGAGATACAGTGGGATACACAGATATAGAAACACTTGCCTTGTCAAACAACTTACTAGAAACAGTCCACTCAATACCAAACAAATAGCTTTTCCTACCTATCACGCCTTTCCTACTGTATCAACATACACTAGTTATTCATCACCCCCTGCCCTGGTTATTTTGCTGCAGTGGGACTGCTGCAGATGGTGGCCCATACAGGGAGGCCTGGGACACTTGGGGGTAAGTGACGAATAAAAGCTGCCCATCCATAGATAGGATGGGAGCAAATCTGCTCATCCCTAGGCAGATAGGGGGAGAGGAAAAACGGTCATTTCAAAAAATGGAGAAGATTGATACAGTTTGATTGTGTCTTGTTTTATCTCAGTGTATTGTATTGTCTTTGTGATGAAAATAAGGAAGGGGTGAGAAGTAAATTGATAATGGAAAGAGGCACCCCAGTGGAAACAAGAGCAATTAGGGCATGTGTTGATGGAAGCCCAGGAAGTCTAATCAGAAAGAAAAAGAAAGTTAAGAAGAAGAAGGATTATCAGGAAAAAAGTTTCAGCAAAAGGCTGTTACTGAATACTTTTCGTTTCCGGAGTGTGTGTGAATAGGCGCCTCGGCTGCCACATGCTCAAGCCAGTCACTGTGCAGCAAGGGCTTTTCAAGCAGTGGCAGCTGGCAATTCCCCGCCCCCAGCCTGCGGAGCGGGGCCCCGTGGCAGTTTGAGTCCTGGAAACACCCCAGGGCCATCTGTGGCTGCCCAGGATGCTACAGCCAGCCATAGATGCTACTGGCTCCCTGATGTTTGGTCATTTTCAATGCCAATAACTAAGCTACAATGGTTCTCCCACACCCGGAAGATAATAAATAATAAGCACTATTAAGGCTTTTTCAAATGTAAAAAACCTTGAGATAATGTATTAATTTTTCAGAAGGTTGTTTTCTTAGCACCTGTGGAATACTATAGGATTTTCTTTAGCCAGTGGTAGGAGTTCCTGCCTTCATCCCAGTGCCAGTGAGGACAAGGGTGGAAGAATTTCCAGTGTTGTTGAAAACCGGAGGAGACTTCGGCTGAGAAACGGAGGAGACTTTGGATCAAGCTAGCTGCCTTCAGAACTTTCCTGGGCTGTGATTTAAGCTAGCTGCCTGCAGAATTTACATGGACTGTGATTTAAGCTAGCTGCCTGCAGAACTTACCAGGACTGTGATTTAAGCTAGCTGCCTGCAGAACATACCTGGACTGTGGTTTACCTGAACTGTGAGTTAATCTATTGAGACACTGCTTTACCTGGACTGAGACAACAAACTGTAATCTATAACAAATTTTAACTCAGTGTCTTTGCTAACAGTGTCATTGCTGGTATTATTTCTCCAAGTGCTTCATCAATTGGCTTGTATTGTGACATTTTGTATCCTCCCTTTCTGTTTGTAGCAGGTTATTTATGGTGTTTCTGTAAAAACCACTGTGGTCTTTATTTAAATTAAATAAAAGGGGGAAATGTTAGAGTCTGTAAACATGTCAAAATAACACCTGGCATTTTGCCAGGGGAATGTTAGAGTGTGTAAACAAGTCTGGATGATGCCTGGCAAAATGCCAGAGGGAGTGGTTTGAGATGTAACAAAAGCGAGCCATTAAGTGTGGAGATTCCTGATTGGTTGACTGCAGTATCTAGTTTAGGTTAATTAGATAAGCTGGGTGGAATGTATAAATACCTCTATTGTCCTACAATAAATGGCTTCCACTCCTGCTATATCAACATACACATGTTATTCATAACCCCCACCCCCCGGTTATTTTGCTCCAACCGGACCGCGGCAGTATCTGCCAAGTCAGAAACCTCTCAAGTATGAACATGTGATACCAGGTAGGATTCTATATGTGCATATAAAAATACATGTGCTGAATAGGCTACACAAAAAGGGAGAGAGGAATTCACATATTTGTTAACTTTAAAAACACATGGAGAACTATTTTAATTAAAAATTGACTAGATTTATAACTCCTACCGTATATAATGCAAAAGGCAAGTCCAACTATACAACATGACTCCTCTGAACTGCTTGTATTTCTATTTTGTTTGGGTTATTAATCTCCATCATATTAGGATTAGTAGTCAGAGTCTAGTAGGGTATGGGTTAGTGTCCAAAATAAGCTCCCTTGCCCCTCATTTGCCTAAAGTCATGGTGGCCTGGACACCCTGCATGTGAACCAGGAGTGATAAAATAGGACTGCAGTTAATACGGCTCTGCTTCTCCAATTTGAGGCCTACTGACTGTCAGGTAACGATTCTTTATGTGATTTGGAGTCATGAGAAAACACAACCACTTCTTCAGGGCATTGAAGAATTCATTTGAACCAAAGGATTCCTATTCTCACTTGATGTAGGTCAGAAACCTAACAAAGGAACGCAAGAGACTTCATTCACCATAAAAGATCTTTTTGCCATTTTGGTTATGGATGCACACATGGGATCTTTCTTTAGATCCATGAGGTGCTGAGAATCTAAGCCACAACCGCACACAGGGCCAAGAGGCTGATTCAGACACATCCCTTTCCAAAGAAATTAAGCAAAGAGCCACAGGTGATGCCCTTTCATTTCCATTTGAAAACTGTTTTCTTCAGGCTTAACAAAGGGGTGGGCTGAGGGAAAGAACTTCCTGACATTCAGGGCAACAGAAATATAGGTAAGAGAATGGCCAAAGCAGGATTTCTCCACTGAGACTTTCCTGGTCACACTGATATCTGAGTTTTCTGTGATTCTCCCATTCCATTCAGCTGTCCAGTACATGGCCATGGCACAGAGCTTGGAGGTGGTATATATCTTGGACACAAAACCATGAGCCTATTCTGGAGAGTGGCCAGAATTCAGGAAGAAAACAGGAACTTAGGAAGATAGTAGGTGTTCCCCATCCATAACACACACCGCAGTCCATCCATCAGTTGAGCAGGATGAATGCTGGGAAGCTTTCTACTAGACAGGATACATCCATTGGTGCATTCTGTTTTTTAATGTCCAAAACCACGTACACAGTGGGATACACCGAACAAGAATCACTCACCTTGTCAAACGATTTACTAGAAACAGTCCATTCCAAACCAAACAAACCACCTTTCCTACCTATTTTCAGAACATGAGACAAAACCACAAACTCACACCCACACCCACAAAGGCATCTCCTTCCCACAAGTAAGTCTCTGACTCTCCAGTGTGTCCTCTGTCTGTTGAGCCAAACTATGTTCCCCGAAATGGCCAGTCCTGTCTCAGTTCTGGTTGCCTTGGCCAACTCTGTGAAGTTGTCAGGATCCAGTGGTGAGCCACTACCTGCTTTCTCAGGAAAGACCCTCTTCATATCTGTCCTGGCATTTGGCCATTCTCTCAGCAGTAGGTAACAAGAAAGACTGACTCTGTCCTTGGTAAATCCAAACAACTGAGCCCAGTGGGAGTGGGACTGGGACTGGCTCTGGGTGTCTGGCATCTTGGATCCCAATTTCAGAGAGTTCCAATACCAAGGAAGTGAGGTAGGACACTTCCTTCAAGAACTGAATGAGGTCACTCCCTTGGCAACCACTTTGTCCTAACAGTTGCTTCCAAGGGTCCCATGAGATAGAGGCTGCCCCTACTTCCTGTGACACTTTTGCAAGTTAGAATGGTATATCAACCATAGGCACCCGGGAACATCTCTCAACAAAGGCCTGGTTTGGTCCACCTTCTCTACATTTAGAATAGAGAGACTGATTCAGACACGACCCTTCATCCTGACCAGGTGGTTTGCCATTCAAGGTGACTTTTGCTCTCTCAACTCCTTCATAGCTGCCTACATCTTCTCCAGGTATCATTTCTGCATGGACCTTTGAGGTTCTCAGGAGGTTTAAGATGACCTACATTCCTGTATTGTAAAAACAACTCTGTCCCTGCTCTTCTGTAAACTTAGATTGAGGGAAGAGTGTATGGTTAGGGTTAATAAAAGGTTCGATTTGGCTTAAGAATCATTCTGCAGGATGAATAATTGTATTGGGAACCTGTAATATTTACAAGAATGTAAAAGTGAAATATTAGAATGAAAACAGAAATCTAGGTAAGATTTGAAGCCCAGAAGGGTATTGGGCCCTTGATTGGGATACTTAGCTTTGAATTATGTTCTGCAGAGATGTCTCAGATAAATCGATGTACAATGGCATAGGACCTTGTACCTTGGATGATGGAATGTCGAAGAGAACTTCTAGTCAAAAAGGGATACTCGGTATTATTTGAAAGATAGTCAGTAGGTTTAGAAAGCAGAGAGAGTATAGGATTTAAACCAAAAGTTCTTTAGCAATAAGGTTTCGGGTAGAGAGTGAATGAAAATGTGAGCACATGTGAAGAGTCAGTCACAATGATAAACTGTGGAAAATATGTAGGAAAGCAGATATTAATAGAGACATTAGTAAATCAGGCAAATGATAAAGTGATTGATAGGATTAGACATTTTCAACAGGCTTGAGGTAAAATATATAATCTTAGGAAGAAACAAATATGTAGTGACCAATAGGATTGACATTTGAGAGCGTTAGGCAACCTGGACATGGATGTTTTTAGTAATGCATACTCACTTTCCATTAAGGCTTTGGTAAAATCATAAGTGTGAACTTTGCTTTTTGTGTCCAGAAAATTACTGTGATAAAATGTATATGTAGATCAGATGACATAAGTATTTATTCCACCGTTTCTGGGAGCAATATTTTGAAGATATATAAATTAGTACTGGGGTTACAAATGGGTGTACCCTGTGTCTAGGAATATAGAGATAATGCATGAATAGACAAAACTTTGATTAAACAATGTAACAAGTTCTAAATTTAAATAATGGATTGAATTGATATCTGAAAATATACAGGAAATCTTATATTGATATGCAATCATTCAATCCAACCAGGTATCCATCTTATTTTAATATTAGGCTTATGGATTATCATAAAGAGTGTGTGAATTTTGTTTCAAAGGTGATTATGGATTTCAGAAATAATGAGTTTGGAAAGAAGTCTCATGAAGAGACCAGACAAGAAACCTGGAGGAATACAAGAGTTTTGAATAAGGAAGTTATTGAAAGCGAAACAAATGCCTATAAATTTGTGAAGTTGTTAATGAAATATATATCCTATGATGTGCATGAACTGAAGAAATAATAATGTACCAGTTTTGTTAAAAAATGAACGTCAAAATACACATCATGTCCCATAGGAATCTACAAGCATTGATGTTAAACTGGGACAGTTACTGTAGAAATATTTGGATTTGTATGCACCATTCACTGAAGTTTGTTTTTAGTACTAAGAAACAAATATGTATTTCAGGTGGATGAATATTTTTGAAAATAATCTTGTGAAAAGTTGATTATAAATCCACATACATGTACATGAATGAATTTAGGGAGTATATAATAAGACACATATGTTTCATATTTTCAAAAATCTGGAGAGTGTATATCTATCTATCTATCTATCTATCTGTCTATCTATCTATATACACACACACACACACACACACACACTCAAACAGACATTAAAATGTAGCAATATATATATATATATATATATATATATATATATATATATATATCATGAAATATATATAATCCACAGATCCAAAAATATTAATTTTACTAAACGTGGATTTATGTATAATGTTGTTCAACTAGGAAGTCACCCATAGTTTGAATTTTCACTTCCAACAGCATTCAGAGGAGTGATCTCTTCTGACAATTTGTATCTGCTAAGTCAGCAACCTCTCAAGAATGTACATGTGATACCAGGTAGGATTCTAAATGTGCATATAAAAATACATGTTCTGAATAGGCTACAGAGAAAGGGAGAGAGGAATTCACATGGTTGTGAACTTTAAAAACACATGGAGAACTGTTTCAATTAAAAATTGACTAAATTTATAACTCCTACCCTATATAATGCAAAAGGCAAGTACAACTATACAACATGAATCCTCAAAACTTCTTGTATTTCTATTCTGTTGGGATTATTATTCTCCATCATGTTAGGATTACTAGTCAGAGTCTAGTAGGGTATGGGTTAGTGTCCAAAATAAGCTCCCTTGCCGCTCATTTGCCTAAAGTCATGGTGGCCTGGACACCCTGCATGTGAACCAGGAGTGATAAAATAAGACCGCAGTTAATACTGATCTGCTTCTCCAATTTGAGGCCTACTGACTGTCAGGTATAGATTCTTTATGTGAATTGGAGTCATAAGAAAACCCAAGCACTTCTTTAGGGCTTTCAAAAATTTATTTGAACCAAAGGATCCCTATTCTCACTTGATGTAGTTCAGGAACCTAACAAAGAAAGGCAAGAGACTTCATCCATCATAACTGATCTTTTTGAAATTTTGGTTTTGGATGCAAACATCGGATCTTTCTTTAGATCCATCAGGGGCTGAGAATCTAAGCCACAACCGCACACAGGGCCAAAGGGTGATTCAGACACATCCCTTTGCAAAGAAATTAAGCAAAGAGCCACAGGTGATGCCCATTCATTTTCATTTGAAAACTCTTTTTTTCAGGCTTCACATGAGATTGGCCTGAGGCAAAGAACTTCCTGACATTCAGGGAAACAGATACATAGTAAGAGAATGGCCCATAGCAGGGTTTCTCCACTGAGACTTTCCTGGTCACACTGATATCTGAGTTTTCTGAGATTCTCCCATTCCCTTCAGCTGTCCAGTACATGGCCATTTAACAGAGCTTGAGGTGGTACATATCTTAAACACAAAACTATTTGCCTATTCGGGAGAGTGGCCAGAATTCAGGAAGAAAACAGGAACTTAGGCAGATAGTAGGTGTTGCCCATCCATGAGGCAAGCCGCAGTCCATTCATCAATTGGGCAGGATGAATGCTGCGAAGCTTTCTACTAGACAGAACACATCAACTGATACATTCTCTTTTCTAATGTCGAAAACCACGGACACAGTGGGATACACAGACATAGAAAGACTCGCCTTGTCAAACGACTTACTAGAAACAGTTCACTACAATCCAATCAAACTGCCTTTCTTTCGTATTCTCAGAACATGAGACAAAACCACAAACCCACACCCACACCCGCAAAGGCACCTCCTTCCCCCAAGTAGTCTGTCATATCCGGAGTGTCCTCTGACTGGTGGGCCATACTATGTTCTCCCAAAATGGCCTGTCCTGTCTCAGATCTGCTCTACTTTGCCAACTCTGTGAAGTAGTCAGGAGCCAGCGGTGATCCACTACCTGCTTTATCAGGATAGGACCCTCTTCAGAGGTTTCCTGGCATTTGGCCATCCTCAAATCAGTAGGTACCAAGAAATATTGACTCTGTCCTTCGTAAATCCAAACAAGTTAGACCACTGGGACTTGGACGGGTTATGGCTCTGGGTGCCTGGCTTCCTGGATCCCAAGTTCAGAGACTTCCATCACCAAGGAAGTGAGGTGAAGTCACTTCCTTGAGGAACTGAATGAGGTCACTGCCTTGGAAACCACGTTGTCCTAACATTTGCCTCCAAGGTTCCCATGAGATGGAGGATGCCCCTACATCCTGTGACACTTTCACAAGTTCGAATCGTATATCAAACATAGGGACCAGGGAACAGCTCTCCACACAGGCATGGTTTGGTCTATCTTCTCTGTATTAAGAAGAATGAGGCTGATTCAGACACATTCCTTAATTCTACCAGGTTGTTTGCCATTGAGATGACTTTTGCTCTCTCAGGTCCTTCATCGCTGCCTACATCTTCTCCAGGGATCATTTCTGCATGTACCTTTGAGGTTCTCAGCAGGTGGAAGATCCCATGCATTCCTGTATTGTAAGACCAACACTGTCACTGCTCTTCTTTAAAGTTAGATTGAGGGAACAGTGTATGGTTAGGGTTAATAACATTTTCATTTTCGGTTACGAACCATTCTGCTGGATGAATAATGTTATTGGAACCTGTGATATTTATTAGAATACAGACGTGAAATATATGTACATAAACAGAAATCTAAGTAAGATTTGAAGCCCAGAAATCATTGGGCCCTTGATTGGGATACCTATCGTTGAATTACATTCTGCAAAAATGTCTCAGAGAAATCGATATACAATGGCATAAGACCTTGTAACTGGATGATTGAATGTAGAAGAGAACCTCCAGTCAAAAAGTGATAGTCGGTAGGATTAGGAAGATAGTAGGTAGGATTTAAGAAGAAGAGTGAATATAGGATTTGGACCAAAAGTTCTTTAGCAATAGGATTTCGATTAGAATGTGACTGTAAGTTTCAGAACATGTGAAGATTTAGTCACAATGATGAACTGTGGAAAAGCAGATACCAATAGAGACATTACAAAAACAGGCAAAGTATAAAGTGAGTGAGAGGATTAGACATTTTCAACAGGGTTGAGTTTGAATATATAATCTTTGGAAGAAACTAATTTGTAGTTACCAATAGGATTTTCATTTGAGAGCATTAGGCAACCTGGACATGGATGTTTTTAGTAATCCATGTTCACTTTTCATTTAGCTTTGATACAATCATAAGTGTGACCTTTGCTTTTTGTGTCCAGAATATTTCAGTGATAAAATGCATATGTAGATCAGGTGACATGGGTATTTCTTCCAACATTTCTGGGAGCAATATTTTGAAGACGTATAAATTAGTGTTGGGGGTACAAAGAGGTGTACGCTGTGTCTATGAATATAGAGATAATGCATGAAAATACCACATTGTGAATAAATAATATAACTGGTTCCACTTTAAATAATGGATTTAATTGATATCTGAAACTAAGTAAGAAATCTTATATTGATATACAATCATTCATTCCAACCAGTTGTACATCTAATGGTAATATTAGGGTTATGGTTTATTATGAGGGGTGTGTGAGTTTTGCTTCAAATGTGATAATGGAAATCGAAAATAATGTGTTTGGAAAGAAGTTTCAAGAAAAGACCAGTCAGAAACGGAAGAATACATGTTTTCTGAAGCAGGAAGTGATTGAAAGTGAAATAAATGCCTATAAATTTGTGAACGTGTGGATGAAATATATATCCTATAATGTGCATAAACTCAAGAAATAGAAATGTACCATTGTTGAATAAAAATAAACTTCAAAGTACATATCATGTCCCATAGGAATCTACTTGCATTGATGTTAAACTGGGTCAGTTACTGTAGAAATATTAGGATTTTTTTTTTTGGTGTTATACTACAATTTATTTTAGCACTAGAATGCCACAGAATGTAGAGGAAAGAGCAATGGATTTTTAGTTATAGCACTAATAATCTAACATTTAATGACTCTTTTGGGGAGTCTAGAAATTACATAAGGCTATGTAACATATATTTTATTATTTAACATTCATAAATGCTTGGGATTTTAGTAATATTTCTAGTTTTTTATTTTTTATTTTTTAAGTTGTTGATGGATCTTCATTTTGTTTATTTGTTTATGTGGTGCTGAGAATAGAACCCAGTTCCTCACACATACTAGGCAAACATGTTAACACTGAATCACAAACCCAGCCGCTCCACTTTTGTCTTAACATCGAACACGCCTCTCCCTCTTCTTTACTCACTTTCTTCCTCATTTTTCCCCTACTCTCTCTTCCTTTTTCGTTTTTCCTCCATATCTATTTTTCTCTCATGGCATTACAAACAGTTGTATGCTATGAAATTTAAATTTGAGACTGTTTTTTATAGTCACTATTTTTTTTAAAAAAATTTAATAATTATAATCACCTGATAGATATATTACAATACATTTATATACATATGTGTCTATATTCATGCATATGCATTACATATATTATGTATATATATATATATATATATATATATATATATATACATAATATATTTAAAAGTACTTTGATTAGCCTGTTAGAAATAATATACACCAAGACTTTCTTAATTCTGAAGTCTTCCAGAATTAACATCTTACAATGAAAATCAAATAAACATATTTAAGAAAAAAGGTATCATTCTTTATTATCAATATTGATAATTTAATGTTTTTTATCACGTTACGCTGTAATATGGCATATTATATCTTATGAATTAGAGAAATTTTTTTGAACAACCTATTATTTAAGGACCATATGCACTGACATTTTAAATGGCTTTCTTATGATTTCAATTTCTATCAATTATGTATTAATTGCCAAATACTTATTTTAGTACTTTTCATATTCATAATTGATATAAAGTGAATTGTTTAATTTTTCTGGTAATTAGTTACTTATTACAGTAGGGACATTATTAATAGTTCTAAATTTTTATAAGTAAATGGTACAAAGATATTTTCATGCAAAATTAAGAATAATTGCATGCTCTAAATGTTTGATTGTTGATACATATAATACAGAGCTTTTGATGAGTCTCTTCCCAGTAAAACATAAAATGCAAAGATATCGTTGGGTATGTATGTCCAAATAAAGATAATGAAAAATACACATTATCAGCTAGAAACTATTAAATAAAAGATGAAAAGAACAATCCAACACATTGTACCAACTTATCAGATGAGGCAGTATTCTGAAAGAATAGCCTAAGACTAGACCTGGTCCATGACAAAATATTTACCAAAAAATGAAATATGAAAAATATAGGAAATGCTATGAATTTTTCATGAAGGTAGGTGGATTATCCTTTAATCTCAATTAAGTGTATTTTCAAAAGCCAGTTTTCTGGTAAAATAAATTTGTGATAGATACAACTACACAAAACAAAGTTTCTGCTTAGCAAAATGAATGCATCTCAACACTTTTTTAGCTGATTTCTTGCCACTCAATTTTAAACCTTTATTTATTTATTTATTTTTATTGATTGTTCAAAACATTACAAAACTCATGATGTATTATCTTTCATACATTTGACTCAATTGGGTTATGAACTCCCATTTTTCCCCAAATACGAATTGTAGAAGCACATTGGTTACACATTCACATTTGTACATAATGGCATAATAGTGATGTTGTATTCTGCTACCTTTCTATCCCCTACTATCCCCCCTCACCTCCCCTCCCATCTTTCCTCTCTACCTCATCTGCTGTTGTTCAATTCTCTCCATTGTTTTACCCCCATTTCCCCTCACAACCTCTTATATGTAATTTTATGTAACATTGAGGGTCTCCTACCATTTCCATATGCTTTCCCTTCTCTCCCCCTTTCTATCCCCCCACTCGTCTTTGTTTAATGTTAATCTTTTTCTCATGCTCTTCCTCCCTGTTCTGTTCTTAGGTGCTCTCTTTATATCAAAGAAGTCATTTGGCATTTTTTTTAAGGATTGGTTAGCTTAGCTTAGCATAATCTGCTCTAATGCCATCCATTTCCTTGCAAAGTCTATGATTTTGCCATTTTTTAGTGCTGAGTAATACTCCATTGTGTATAGATGCCACAGTTTTTTAACCGTTCATCTATTGAAGGACATCTAGGTTGGTTCCACAGTCTAGCTATTGTGAATTGTGGCGCTATGATCATTGATGTGGCAGTATCCCTATAGTACGCTCTGTTAAGACCCTCTAGTCCGAGAAGGGTGATAGCTGGGTCAAATGGTGCATTCATTCCCAGCTTTCCAAGAAATCTCCATACTGCTTTACAAATTGGCCTTATCAATTTTCAGTACCACCAGTAGTGTACAACTGTACCCTTTTCTCCACATCCTCGCCAACACTTATTGTTGTTTTACTTCATAATGGCTGCTAATCTTACTGGAGTGAGATGGTATCTTAGGGTGGTTTTGATTTGTATTTCTCTGACTGGTAGAGATGGTGAGCATTTTTTTTATGTACTTGTTGATTGATTGTATGTCCTCCTCTCTGAAGTGTCTGTTCAGGTCCTTGGCCCATTTGTTGATTGGGTTATTTGTTATCTTATTGTTTAATTTTTTGAGTTCTTTGTATATTCTGGATATTAGGGCTCTATCTGAAGTGTGAGGGGTAAAAAATTGTTCCCAGGATGTAGACTCTCTATTTACCTCTCTTATTGTTTCTCTTGCAGAGAAAAAACTTTTTAGTTTAAGTAAGTCTCATTTGTTTATTGTTGTTATTAACTCTTGGGCTATGGGTGTCCTATTAATGAATTTGGAGCCCGACCCCACAGTATGTAGATCATAGCCATCTTTTTCTTCTATCACATGCAGTGTCTCTGATTTCATCACTAGCTCCTTGATCCATTTTGAGTTAACTTTTGTGCATGGCGAGAGAAAGGGATTCAGTTTCATTTTGGTGCATATGGATTTCCAATTTTCCCAGCACCATTTGTTGAAGATGCTATCCATCTCCCAATATGCTTTTAGCCTCTTTATCATATATAAGAATGTTGTAATTTTGTGGATTGATTTCTGTGTCCTCTATTCTCTACCACTGATCCACCTGCCTGTTTTGGTACCAGTACCACGCTGCTTTTATAACTATTGCTTTGTAGTACAGTTTGAACTCTGGTATCGCTATACCTCCAGATTCAAATTCCTGCTTAGAATTGCTTTTGCTATTCTGGGTCTTTTGTTTTTCCATATGAATTTCATGATTGCTTTATCATTTCTACAAGAAATGCCGTTGGAATTTTGATTGGCATCCATTTTAACCTGTAGAGAACTTTGGGTAATATCATCATTTTGATGATGTTAGTTCTGCCTATCCATGAACAGGGTACATTTTTCCATCTTCTAAGATCTTCTTCTATCTCTCTCTTTAGGGTTCTGTAGTTTTCATTATATAAATCTTTCACCTCTTTTGTTAGGTTGATTTCCAAGTATCTTATTTTCTTTGAGGATATTGTGAATGGAGTGGTTTTCCTCCTTTCCATTTCAGAAGTTTTGCTCCTGATATACATAAATGCCTTTGATTTATGCGTGTTGATTTTATATCCTGCCACTTTGCTTAATTCATTTATTATCTCTAGCAGTTTCTTTGTAGACCCTTTTGGGTCTGTTATATATATTATCATGTCATCCACAAATAGTGATAATTTAAATTCTTGTTTTCCTATTTTTATGCCTTTAATTTCTATTGTCTAATTGCTCTGGCTAGAATTTCAAGAACTAAATTGAATAGAAGTGGTGATAGAGGGCATCCCTGTCTTGTTCCAGATTTTAGAGGCAATCCCTTCAGTTTTTCTCCATTTAGGATGATGCTAGCCTGAGGTTTAGCATATATAGCTTTTACAATGTTGAGGTAAGTTCCTGTTATCCCTAGTTTTTCTAGTGTTTTGAACATAAAGGGATGCTGTACTTTGTCAAATGTTTTTTTCTGCATCTATCGAGATGATCATATGGTTCTTGTCTTTAAGTCTATTGATGTGGTGAATAGTATTTATTGATTTCCGTATATTGAACCAGCCTTGCATCCCAGGGGTGAATCCTACTTGATCATGGTGCACAATTTTTTTTGATATGCTTTTGTATTCGATTCATCAGGATTTTATTGAGAATTTTTGTATGCAAGTTCATTAGAGATATTGGTCTGTAGTTTTGTTTCTTTGAAGTGTCTTAGTCTGATTTCAAGATCAGGGTGATTTTGGCCTCATTGAATGAATTTGAAAGAGCTCCTTCTTTTTCTATTTCTTGAAAGAGCTTGAAAAGAATCTGTATTAATTCTTCTTTGAAGGTTTTGTAGAACTCCGCTGTTTACCCATCCGGTCCAGGGCTTTTTTTCGTTGGTTATCTTTTGATGGCTTCTTCTATTTCTTCCTTTGTCATTGGTCTGTTTAAATTGTGTGTGTCTTCCTGACTCAATCTGGGCAGATCGTATGACTTAAGAAATTTATTGATATCTTCACTATCTTCTATTTTATTGGAATATAGGGTTTCAAAATACTTTCTAATTATCTTCTATATTTCTGTAGTGTCTGTTGTGGTATTGCATTTTTCACCCCCTATGTTAATAATTTGAGTTCTCTCTCTTCTTCTCTTCGTTATCATGGCTAAGGGCCTGTCAATCTTATTTATTTTTTCAAAGAACCAACTTTTAGTTTATCAATTTTTTCAATGATTTTTTGTTTCAATTTCGTTGATTTCTGCTCTTATTTTAATGTCATCTACTACATTTGCTGTTGTTTTGCTCTTCCTTTTCTAGGTTTTTGAGGTGTAGTGTGAGTTCATTTATTTGTTGTTTTTTTTTCTTTTTTTGAGGAAAGAACTCCAAGAAATGAATTTTCCTCTTAAAACTGCTTTCATTGTGTCCCATAGATTACAGTAGGTTGTGTCTTTATGGTCATTTGTCTCTAAGAATTTTTTTGTCTCCTCCTTAATGTCTTCTGTAACCCATTGATCATTCAGTAGAATATTGTTCATTTTCCATGTGCTGTAGGATTTTTCCTTCCTTCTTTTATCATTGATTTCCAGATTCATTTCATTATGATCTGATATGGTGCATGGTATTATCTCCACGCCTTTATATTTACTAAGAGTTGCCCTATGACCTAATATATGGTCTATCTTTGAGTAGGATCCATCTGCTGCTGATAAGAAGGTGTATCCACTTGATGATGGTTGATATATTCTATATATGTTGGTTAAGTCTAGGTTATTGATTGTGCTGTTGAGTTCTATAGTTTCTTTATTCAGTTTTTGTCTAGAGGATGTGTCTAATGGTGAGAGCGGTCTGTTGACATCACCTATAATTATTATGTTGTAGTCTATTTGACTCTTGAACTTGAGAAGAGTTTGTTTTATGAGTGTGGCAGCTCATTTGTTTGCTGCATTCAAATTGGTAATTGTTATGTTATGTTGGTGGATGGTTCCTTTTAACGTTATATAGTGTCCTTCTTTATCCCTTTTGATTAACATAGGTTTGAAGTTGATTGTATTTGATATGAGTTTGGCCACTCCTGCTTGCTTCCGTGTGCCCTGTGAGTGGTATGATTTTTCCCAACCTTTTACTTTCAGCCTGTGTATGTCTTTACCTATCATATGAGTCTCCTGAAGGCAGCATATTGTTGGATTTGTTTTTTTGTTCCAGGTTACTACCCTATGTCTCTTGAATGGTGAGTTTAGGCCATTAACATTTAAGGTTACAATTGAAATATGATTTGTACATCCATTCATGTTAATTTATTTATTTATTTTAGTTTGGCTAGTTTTTACTTTTTGGTTATTTTCCTCCCCCTTTACTGAGATACCTCCCACTGTTAGTTTGGGGCACTATTTTTCAATTCTTCTTCTTGTAGTATTTTGCCCAAAATCCTTTGCAGTGCTGGTGTTATGGGTGTGAATTCTTTTAGTTTTTATTCATTGTGAAAGATTTTAATTTTATTGTCAAATCTGAAGCTTAATTTTGCTGGATACATTATTCTTTGTTGGAATTCATTATTTTTCAGTGTTTGAAATACATTGTTCCAGGATCTTCTCACTTTCAAAGTTTGTGATGAAAAATCAGTCGTTAATCTAATTGGTTTACCCCTGAATGTAATCCGCCTCCTTTCTCTCGTAGCTTTTAATATTCTCTCCTTGTTTTGTATGTTGGCTATCTTCATAATTATATGTCTTGGAGTTGGTCTATTATGGTTTTGAATGTTTGGGGTCCTGTAGGCTTCAAGGATTTAGCAATCCATTCCATCTTTCATCTCTGGGAAGTTTTCTAGAATTATTTCATTTAATATGTTGTCCATTCTTTCGGTTTGAATCTCTATGGCTTCTTCTATCCCGATGACTGTGAAATTTGTTTTTTTATGACATCCCATATCTTTTGAATAGACTGCTCTTGGGACTTAAGCATCTTTTCTGTGTTGACTATATTCTTTTCAAGTTGATAAACGTTGTCGTCATTATCTGATGTTCTGACTTCTATTTGATCTAGTCTATTTGTAATATTCTCTTTTGAGTTTTAATTAATAGTTTCCTGCATTTCTAGGATTACTGTTTGATTTTTTTTTAAGATCTCTATCTCCTGGTAAAGCTTGTTCTTTGCCATTTGAATTTGTTTAATTCATTTTCAAAATATACTTTTATTGCTAGGACTTGCTGATTCATGTATTCTCTAATATCCCTTTCCATCTGAGTTAGGTAAGCCTTGAGTTTTTTTCCCTATCCCTGTTTCTGATGATTCTAGGTCCTCCTGTAGAATTAAGTTGTCCTGCATTGTTTGTACACATTTTTTTCCTTTGTTTTTTCATGATGTTCACATTGTTTTCCATCTCTATTTGATTGCTGTTTTTCTGCTCTATTCTATAGATTTGTTTTGGTTTAATATATCTGTTGTCTCTCCTTTGTGTTGGTAGACTATGCCTGCTAAAGTGAATTCTGCTTGGAAGGAATTGCGATGGCCGAGCTCCAGTGATGTCACCTGTCTGCTATGGCGGGCCCCAGGCTCCTTGCCAGGGTGTTCAAATGGGAGTGGGCTGGGACTGATCTATCTCTGTTTGTTTTCAACTCCCGGTCGCCGGCGGGCGGGCGGTCTCCAGCTGTCCAGTCACACAGTCAGCGGGTGGGCTGTCACTGGTGGGCGGGAGATCTCTAGCCACCCAGTTGCACGTGCAGCCAGCGGGCGATTGGTCGCTGTTAGGCAGGCGGGCACCAGCCACCCAGTCGCACCAGCAGCGGGCTGTTTGTGACCAGTGGGCGGGCGTTCTCCAGCCGCCCAGTTATCTCCTGCTAGTCCTGGTTTCTCGTGATAGACCAGATTTCCCCTGAGTGATGCCTCTCGGCAGCTCATACTGTCCTATGGGCCTGCCGTTTCTTGGGTGTGGATGGTGTCTATGGGGAACCCCGGCACTCTATTGTTTTGATTTTTTCCTCTTTCCCCTCTCCCAGCTCTGGCTAGACAGGTTTCGGTTTCGCCTCTGATGGGAGGGGAAGTTGAAGGTCAGGTGCCTCTAGTTTTCCCGATGTCTTTATGCAGGCTCTCTCTGATAATCTCTCCAATGGAAAGCCTAAGAGAGATTTTATGTGAATTTCCTGCTGTATGGGAGATGAGCTGAGTAACACAAACCTGTTTTATTGTTGCAATCTGTTGGAGAGTGGCGGTGGTTACTTCTGCTCTCCAAGATGGTGGCCGTTGGTTTCCTTGGTGGAGTTTTTATTGTGGGGGGATAGAACTGTAGCACTTCCTTCCCCGTCTGAAATCCCAAACTCAGCCCGGGGCTCAGTTGGAGGTCAGCCAGCAGGATTCCACAGAATCTGCAGCAACGTTTCTCCCTGCCGGCTGGTCGCTTCTAGGTGGTGCCCTGCTGTCTCTAGCCACGGGGCAGGCCACACAGATTTGTCAGCCCAGATCTCCGGTCGCACATTTGGCTCGTGTTTGAGACTCAATTACCGGACCTCATTGGTGGAAATCATTCTTCTAGGTTTCGGTGGACACCCATTTTTCTGTAAGATCCTAACAAGATAATTTTTTGTCGTTCTAACTCGTTATTCACCTGTGAAGTGGCGCAGTTCACAGGGTGTGAGTGGCAGATTCAGAGACATCCCTTCATCCTGACCAGGTTGTTTGCCATGGAAGATGACTTTTGCTGTCTCAGGTCCTTCATAGCTGCCTACATCTTCTCCATGGCTTATTTCTCCATGGACCTTTGAGGTTCTCAGCAGGTGAAAGATCCCCTACATTCCTGTATTATAAGACCAACTCTGTCCGTGCTCTTCTTTAAAGTTAGATTGAGGGAACACTGTAGGGTTAGGGTTAATAACATGTTTGATTTGGGTTAGGAATCATTCTGTTTATGAATAATTCTATTGAGAAGCTGCGATATGTATAAGAATATATAGTTGAAATATATGTAGGAAAACAGAAATCTAAGTAAGATTTGAATCCCAGAATGGCATTGGGCCCTTAATTGGGATACTTAGCGTTGAATTACGTTCTTCACAGATGTCTCAGGTAAATTGATATACAATGTCATAGGACCCTGTACCTTGGAAGATTGAATGTAGATGAGAACATCCATTTAAAAAGGTATAGTTGTTATTGAATGGTTAATTAAATAGGTACTTGTCACTTCCTGTTTTTCTCTATGCTTAACAAAACACTGTTGAAATCTTGAGAACTGTTTGCTAATCTTGTTCCCAGAATGTGCTGTCCCCAGTTTTCAAACTGCAGAATTTACTCTCTCACCTGGTTGCATGCAAACTGCCCACTCCCACTGACCCATCAATAAACTTCTTTCCTTGCCCTCGGCAAGGAAAGTATATAAGCTCTGCTCAAGCTCTTCTCAGGGCTCTCTGCTGTATTCAAGTGAGCTCTGAGCCCCAGCATGCTGGAACTCCAATAAACCCTTTGCTGTTTCATGAGTCAGTTTCTTGGTGGTCTCTTCCTCCAATGCACGCCCGACCTTTACACATGATGTTTCCACTGATATCTGGCAGCGGCGGATGAGAGACCCCAACGGGCTACTCTTGGGGTAAGTAAGTCTCCTATTCCTGGTTTCAGGTTTCAGGTTAGGACTTGGAAAAATGGCTATTGATGAAGAATGTGAGCTCTCTCCGACAGTGGCTGACAGACGTGACACAGAGCCACAGGCCACGTTCCTGGAGGACGCTCCAGAGGACTTGGGAAATTTAGTTATAATAGATTCCTCGACTCAGTGATATTTTGTTTTGGATTCGGTATTGCCAGCCCATTGGTTATTGCCGGCTACTCAGTCCTGATCTCAGTGTTGGACGTCCATTGCCTGTCTTTATTGTCTTGTCTTGTCTGTTTCATGTGTCGTTGCTTTCACTGTTTGTGGATCTTTCATTATGGGACAGAGCACTTCAATGCTAGATCTCAGTTTAAAGGGCGACTCTTATGCGTGGTCTCATAAAATCCCAACACAATTAATGGCAATACTTCTCTGAGCTCAGTTCCAGAACTCAGTCTCTAAGGGGAATCACACCAGAGTTCAAGCCCAGGTGGACCCAGTCATCTCTTCCAAATGCCACACAAATGACCACAATTAAAACCAAAACACTCCCCAATGGCCCTCATCTTCTTCCATATAGACACTCATCATAACCTCTGGCTGGACGTTTCAATGAGGGGCATAGCCCAAGACAGTGTCCAAAACATGCTCCCTTGCCGCTAATTTGCCTAAAGTCAGGGTGGCCTGGAAACCCTTCCAGTGAACCAGGATTGATCAAATACGCCTGCCATTAATACTGATCTTCTTCTGCAATTTGAGGCCTACTGACTGTCAGGTGTAGATTCTTTATGTGAATTTCAGTCATAAGAAAACCCAAACACATCTGCAGTGCTTTGAAAAACTCATTTGACCCAAAGGATCCCAATTCTCACTTGATGGACGTCAAGAACCTAACAGAGGAAGGAGAGAAACTTCACCCACAATGACTGCTCTTTTGGCCATTTTGGTTTTGGATGCACACATGGGATCTTTCTTTAGATCTATCAGTTGCAGAGAATCTAAGACAAAGCCTCACACAGGGCATAGAGTTGGATTCAGACTCATCCATTTCCAAAGCAATTAAGCAAAGAGCCACAGGTTATGCCCATTCATTTCCATCTGAAAACTGTTTTCTTCAGGCTTCACAAAGGGGTGGTCCGAAACAAAGAACTTCTTGACATTCAAGGCAACAGAACATTATGTAAGCAAAAGGCTCAAAGAAGGGTTTCTCCACTGAGAGTTTACTGGTCACACTGATATCTGTGTTTTCTGAGATGCTCGCCATTCCCTTCATCTATCCAGTACATGGCCATGTCACAGAGCTTGGAGGTGGTACATATCTTGGACACAAAACCATGAGCCTATTCTGGAGATTGGCCAGAATTCAGAAAGAAAATTGGAAATTACTAAGATCGTTGGTGTTGCCCATCCTTAAGGAAAGCTGAAATCCATTCATTAATTGGGCAGGATGAATGCTGGGAAGCTTTCTACAAGACAGGACAAATCCATTGATGCATTCTCTTTTCTAATGTCTACAACCACGGACATAGTGGGATACACAGACATAGAAACACTCGCCTTGTCAAACGTCTTACTAGAAACAGTTCAACCCAAAAAAACAAACCACCTTTCCTACCTATTCTCAGAACATGAGACAAAATCATAAACCCAAAACCACACCCATATTGGCACCTCCTTCCCCCAAGTAGGTCTGTGACTCTAGGGAGTGTCCTCTGACTGGTGGGCCATACAATTTTCCCCTGAAAAGTCCTGTCCTGTCTCAGGTCTGTTCTCCTTGACCTACTCTGTTAAGTTGAAAGAAGCTAGTGTTTAGCCACTACCTGCTTTCTCAGGAAAGGCCCTTCTTCAGAGCTCTCCTTGCTTTTGCCATCCTAACATCAGTAGGTACAAAGAAAGACTGACTCTGTCCTTGGTAAATCCAAACAAGTGAGCCCATTGGGACTGGGACTGGGACTGGCTCTATGTGCCTGGTTTCCAGTATCCCAAGTTCAGAGAGATCCATCACCAAGAAAGTGAGGTGAGGTCACTCCCTTCAGGAACTGAATAAATTCACTGCCTTGTAAACCATTTTGTCCTAATAGTTGCTTCCAAGTGTCCCATTAGATGGAGGCTTCCCCTACTTCATTTGAAACTTTCACAAGTTAGAATGGTATGTCAACCTTAGGAACCCGGGAATATCTATCCACACAGGCCTGGTTTGGTCAATCTCCTCTACATTAAGAAGAGAGAGGCTGATTCAGACACATCCCTTCATCCTGACCAGGGTGATTGCCATGGAAGATGACTTTTGCTCTCGCAGATCCTTCATAGCTGACTATATCTTCTCCAGGATTCATTTCTGCATGGACTTTAGAGGTTCTCAGCAGGTGGAAGATCCCCTACATTCCTGTATTGTAAGACCAACTCTGTCCCTGCTTTTCTTTAAATTTAGGTTGATAGAACAGTGTATTCTTAGGGCTAATAAAATGTTTGATTTGAGTTAGGAATAATCCTGCAGGATGAATAATGGTATTGGGAACCTGAGATATTTATAAAAATATAGAGGTTAAATATATGAATGAAAACCGAAATCTAGGTAATTTTGAAGCCCAGAAGGGCATTGGGCCCTTGATTGGGATACTTAACTTTGATTTACATTGTGTACAGATGTCTCAGATAAATAGATATACAATGGCATCGGATCTTGTAGCTTGGATGATTGAATGTTGAAGAGAACATCCAGTCAAAAACGGATAGTAGGTAGAATTAGGTACAGAGTTGGTTTAGGAAGAAGAGTGAGTATAGGATTTGGAACAAAAGTTCTGGAGCATTAGGGTTGTGGTTAGAGAGTGAAAGTGAACATAAGTTCATGTGAAGGGTCAGTCACAATGGTGAACTGGTGAAAATATGCAGGAAACCACATATCTTTAGAGACATTATGAAATCAGGCAAAGTATAAAGTGAGTGATATGATTATGCATTTTCAACAGGGTTGAGTTTGAATATATAATCTTAGGAAGAAACAAATTTCCCCTTCCTCTCCTGTTTTCTCTTTTCTTTCCACTATACAAAGTCTAATCTGGGACAGAAAAGATCCGTCCTTTATAGGGCATATCAGGACATATACAGGATTGCCTGGAGCCCTTAGTTTGGGTAATGATTTAGCAGATAAAACTACGCATGACATACATATTTTCTCTACAGTAGAAGAAGCTACAAATTTTCATAAAAAATTCCATGTCAATGCTAATACTATACATAAGCGCTTTAAAATAACTAAGGAACAAGCTAGACAAATAATAAAACAATGTCAAAATTGTGTGACCATTTTACCACAAGTTAATCTTGGAGTCAATCCTAGAGGATTGATACCTAACCATATTTGGCAGATGGACGTCACAAACTTGCCAGAATTTGGAAAATTAAAATATTTGCATGTTACAGTTGATACTTCTTCTGAATTTTTGATGGACTCCCTTCATGCCGGAGAAAAAAAACTAAAGATGTTATAGCTCATTGCTTACAATATTTTGCCACTGTGGGCATTCCAAAACAGTTAAAAACAGATGTTGCCCCTGGTTATACTTTTACCTCCTTTAAAGAATTTTGCTCATCATTTTGCATTACTCATATAACAGGAATCCCATACAATCCGCAGGGACAAGGCATAGTTAAATGAGCTCATCAAACTATTAAAACGTACTAATTAAACGAAAAAAAAGGAATTGGGAAGGGGTATATATACCCCAAAGATAAAGTTAAAATAACCCTTTTTACTCTAAACTTTGGAAATTTGGATTCATCAGGGCTTAGTCCTGTGGAAAGGCATATGTGTCCAAAAAATGTACATAAGCCCAAGGTACTTTGGAAGGATATTCTAACAGGACAATGGAAATGTCCTGACCCAGTAATTGTCTGGAGTTGGAGGTCTGTTTGTGTGTTTCCACAGGGAGAACAGCAGCCGATTTGGATTCCAGAGAGACTAACTAAAGTGATTTCTAAAGATTAAAAGAATATGATTTGGCTCAAATCCATAACAGCTGATATCCAGAACTCCAGTTTGGCTATTCTTACATCTGTGACAAATCCAGGATGCTTTTTTCAATATCTATTTTATTATTACCCTTTCCCATGTCATGAAGTTCTATTTTGTTTTTTGAGCTCATACAAACCTAGGTTAATGTTTTGCTGATCAGTTCTATTTTTGGACTATAGAGTTTTTAGACATTGCAATGGAGATTTCACCTGTAAAATGTTATAAGGCCTTTACTCTTATGTTATGTGTTGTATGTATTATATTACGTGTGCACACTTGTGTTTTTTGTTATATGTTTGAGTGTACGTATGTCCATATATCATATATGATGAGCGCTCATGAAAAAATGGATCCAAATATATTTTTATACACTTGATGTAAATGTTTTAATTTAAATTGGGTAAACACCTGTTGAGGATTGTTTTAAAATGTGTACAAAAAAGGAGGTTAACAGATCTGTTTGTTTACTTTCACAATTTCTTTTCATTATATTTAATAATTCTCTTCAAGACAATGTAAATTGTTAAGAAAATTGTTTTCTTTTAGTACCTTCTGGAATGTTACATAATTTTTCTTTGGCCATTATTGCCAAAATTCCTATCTTCATCCCAGTGCCTGTAAAGACAAAGATAAAACCAATCTACAGCTTCTGCAATAGCCATCACTGAACTGCTTGCAGAACTTGCCTGGACTATGTATCACCTGTATGCATTGTGAACTCACCTGCATGCATTGTGAACAATATGTTGGTGAATTGACTTGTGGTAGTGTTGGGGTATTTTTGCTGATGATGTCATCGGTGGTACAATTTTTCCAAAAGGAGCCGTCAATTGGCTTGGTGTATCTTCCTCCCTTCTGCTGTCATGGTCGTTCAGCTAAAATTTGGGGGCCAACAGTGGTGAGACAAAGAACCTCACCCCCCGCTGGTACAAAGACCTCTCCACAGGTGTGACTGTATACTGGACCTGTAGCTAGTGACGGGTAAGATCCAATTGCAATGGTACCAATCTAAGACTGGAGGCTGATACCTTGAGGTCAGCTCATTCGATAATGGGTAAGCACCATATGTACTATTGGACAACCTAAGGCAGGCATGGTCCCTAAGCCACATGCTTGTTCTTTAAACAGAGAGGGGGAGGTGTTGAGAGGCACAGCCCAAGGGGCCAAACAAACTTTCAGACTGCCAGCTGATGATTGGCTAACAGCGGCCCCAGCAACATCAAGCTAATTGGCTCCTCTGCGGTGATGCTCATTGGAGATGCTCATTGAGCAGTTTCCCCACCCTTTCAGACTGCAAGCTGATGATTGGCTCACAGCAGCCCCAGCAATATCTAGCTGATTGGCTCCTCTGTGGTAATGCCATTGGGCTGTTTCCCCACCCTTTCAGACAACGGAGCTGCTCACTGTGGGACTTTTTGGGCTCTGCACACACGACCCAGCCAATCGACCTCAAGATAAGGAGTGTGGAGGTTGAGAGCTTGTGGGAAGCCAGTAGTGGCAGTTGGGCTCTGAGGGTTTTTCCCGAGGAGCTAATTTTTAGTCATGTGTGGTTCTAAAAGTAAGGTTAGTTTCTTTTGACAAGTGGCTCCTGAATTGTGCCCAGCCAGATTGCAGCAATCCTAAAGTGATGGAGAAAAAGAACCCAAACAGAATAGAAATACAAGCAGTTTAGAGAGGCATGGTGTATAGTTGGATTTACCTTTTGCATGATAAAGGGTAGGTGTTATAAATCTAGTCAATTTTAAATTGAAATAGTTCTCCATGTGTTTTATAGTTAACAAAAATGTGAATTCCTATCTCCATTTATCTGTAGCCTATTCAGCACATGTATTTTTGTATGTACATATAGAATCCTACCTGGTATCACATGTACATTTTTGTTAGATGGCTGACTTGGCAGATACAAATTTTTAGAAGAGGTCACTCCTCCTAAACGTTGTTGGAATTGAAAATTAAAACTATGGGTGAGCTTCCTTGTTGAACAATATAATACATAAATCCATGTTCAGTAAAATGAATAGTTTTGGATCTGTGGATGTTATATATTTCATGATGAATTTCGATTGGCATATATATTGCTACCTTTTAATGCCTCTCTCTCTCTCTCTCTCTCTCTCTCTCTCTCTCTCTCTCTATATATATATATATATATATATACATACATATATATACATACATATGTATATACATATATATACATACATATGTATGTGTGTATATATATATATATATATATATATATATATATATATATATACATACACACACACACTCTCCAGATTTTTCAGAATGTAAAATATATGTGTCTTATTATACAATCCCTAAATGCATTCATATTCATGAATGTGGATTTATAACCAAATGTTCACAAAGTTATTTTCAGAAATATTCATCCACCTTAAATACATATTGTATCCTAGTACTGAAATCAAAATTCAGTGAATGGTGCATAGAAGTCCTAATTTTTCTACAGTAACTGACCCACTTTAACATCAATGCAAGTAGATTCCTATGGGACATGATGTGTATTTTGACCTTCATTTTTATTCAACACTGTTACATGACTATTTCTTCAGTTTATGCACATCATAGGATATATATTTCATTCACAATTTTGCAAATTGATAGGCTTTTGTTTCACTTTTAATCACTTCTTGCTTCAGTACACAAGTATTCCTCTATGTTTTTTGACTGGTCTTTTCATGATACTTCATTTTATTTTAGATTTCAATAATCACTTTTAAAGCAAAACTCACACACTCTTCATGATAAACCATAAACCTAATATTACCATTAGATGTATAAATGGTTGTAATGAATGTATGTATCTCAATATAAGATTTCCTGTAAATTTGTAAATATCAATTCAATCCAATATTTAAAGTTGGAACCAGTAATATTATTTATTCACAGTATGGTCTATTCATTCATTTTATCTATATTCCTAGACACAGGGAACACCTATTTGTACACCCTATACTAATTTATACACCTTCAAAATATTGCCCACAGAAATGGTGGAAGAAATACTCATGTCACCTGATCTACAAATGCACTTTATCACAGTAATATTCTGGAAACAAAATGCAAAGTTCACACTTATGACTGTGCCAAAGCCTAAATGGAAAGTGTGCATGGATTACTAACAATATCCATGTCCAGATTGCCTAATTCTCTCAAATGTGAATCCTATTGGTGACTAAATATTTGATTCTTTCTAAGATTTTATACTCAACCTCTACCCTGTTGAAAATGTCTAATCCTATCACTCAATTTATACTTTGCCTGATTTCTTAATATCTCCATTGATATCTGCTTCCCCATATATTTTCCCCAGTTCATCATTGTGTCTGACTCTTCACATGTGGTGACATTTACATTCACTCTCTACCGCAAACCCTATTGCTAAAGAACTTTTTGTCCAAATCCTATACTCACTTTTCTTCCTAAACCTACTGACTATCTTCCTAATCCTACCAACTATGCCTATATGAGTGGATGTTTTCTTCTACATTCAATCATCCAATTTTCAAGGTCCTATGCCCTTGTATATCGATTTATCTGAGACATCTGTTTAGAAGATATTTAAAAGCTAAGTATCCCAATCAAGGGCCCAATGCTCTTCTGGGCTTCAAATCTTACCTAGATTTCTGTTTTTATACTTATATTTCACCTATATATTCTTGTAAATATCACAGGTTCCCAATACCATTATTCATCCAGCAGAATGATTCCTATCCCAAATAAAACCTGTTATTACCCTAACCATACACTGTTCCCTCAATGTAACTTTACAGAATAGCAGGGAAAAAGTTGGTCTTACACTACAGGAATGTAGGGGACCTTCAACCTTCTGAGATCCTCAAAGGACCATGCAGAAATGATTTCTGGAGAAGTTGTAGGCAGCTATGAAGGACCTGAGGGAGGAAAACTTAACTTCCATGGTAAACAACCTGGTCAGAATGAAGGGATGTGTCTTTATCAGCCTCTTTCATCTTAATGTAGAGAAGATTGACCAAACCAGGCCTGTGTGGAGAGCTGTTCTCGGGTGCCTATGGTTGATATACCATTCCAACGTGTGAAAATGTCACAGGAAGTAGGGGCACCCTCCATCTCATGGGACCCTTGGAAGCAACTCTTAGGACAAAGTGGTTGCCAAGGCAGTGACTTCATTCACTTCCTGATTGAGGTTACCTCACATAACGTCCTGGGTGATGGAACTCTCTAAACGTGGGAATCAGAAAGCCAGGCAAGCACAACCAGTCCCAGTCCCAGTCCCAGTGGTCTCAATTTTTTTGGATTTACCAAGGACAGAGTCTGTCTTTCTTGGTACCTACTGATGTGAGGATGGCCAAAAGACAGGAAAGCTAAGAAGAGGGGCCTTTCCTGATAAAGCAGGTAGTAGCTCACCACTGGCTTCTGACAACTTCACACAAAATTCTTCCCTCAATGCAGCACAAAGGTCCCTTTCACTCATGAAGAGGAGGTCCAACCCTCAACTGTTCTGTAAAAGAACTTCAGAGAAAGAGGTTAAAGATTCCTGCAAAGCTGTTATGGAGGTTTCTAATATATTTAAGTTTTGGTCTATTTCTGCTTCTAACTGGGTCATTTGTTGTGTCCCATTGACCAGGGCAGTGGTTCCTGTGCCCACCCTTGTGGCAACTCCTATTCTTTATAGGATGGCTAAAGTGAGGGACATATGTTCCCAGTGAAACCGGGTTGTATGTCCCACCTATTCGATCTTCAAATGAACCTGCATCATGATAGAGCATTCTGGGTAACATATGCACCATTACACAATTAATCACATCCGTTTTTTTTCATGAAAACATCAACAATGTTTTAGTATATAGAATTATACTGTTGTAGGGACGGACAAGGCAAGGCACCTAAGATAGCACCAAAGACAGTGAAACAGTCCTATTTGGTTGCACCCAGATTCAGAGGGCATTGCTTCGGTTGTAATCAATTAATCTTCTGAATTCCAAGTTTAGCTAGTTTCAGAATTTTGTACCCAACATGTAAGAGAAGTGGCTCAGAAGATCACACTCTGCAGAAGTTCACAAAAAGCTGTTTTTGTTTCTGTTTTTTTTTTCTCTGTTCTGGGCAAGTTAACTTTTCAAGGACAACTGGGTGGGGGAGAGCTTTTACTTCCCTTTCTTTTTTTCCCCTTGCCAGCTGTTACCATGGAGCCCAGATGGTAACTTCTTTATCTTAGAAATGTTGCCATCTCTGTGAAGCCCCATTTCAAGGCCAGAGGAATTGTTCACATATTTTGTGAAAAACTAGTAAGGGGGTGTCTAGCTTAGGAGTGCTGATTATTTTTAGCCAGTGGCCAAGTGGAACAGGGCAACATTAAAAGAGGAAGGTTATCTACACTGAAATCGTTTATAGGGACTGTTTTGCTGAAAGTCCTAAAGTCAGCCATGGTGAAGACTCCTGGAGAAGGTCAGTGAAAACTTTTCTGTGGGCCTGGTACAGAGGGGGGAGACAGAGAAGTCGGGGCTTAGAGCAGCTTCATGGATCTGAGAATGAGAAAGGAGAGATGTAAAAGAATAATGGGAAAGGGGTTTGGGATATTCCTAGCAACAAAACTTGAGCAGTAGAACAGGTAGAGCAGAGGGGAAGAAGGGAGTGAGTATCCACAAAGCCTGTGAGGGACTTTAAATTTTTAGTAACCTGTTTTCAGTGATGAAAGAGCAACTTTAAAGGCCATTTTCATTACATTTGGATAAGGGTCTGAGGGCTCTCCTCAGCTGGTTTGAGCTATGGGTTAGCTGGAAAGAAGACCTGGTGGGACCCAGTGCAGGCAGTGACAAGAGAAGAGAGGAGTGAGTCGGTGGAGGGGTACCTCAGTACCTGCTTCTCAGCCAGAGGGCAATGGTCTGAGAACCGGTGTTGGTTTGGGTTTTTGATCTAGTAATTGAAGGGAAGAAATCAGGTTGCTGAGTTTGGAGTGACAGCAGATAGTCTGGAGAAGAAGGCTGAGGGTGAGGATCTATTGGAGAAGCATAGTTCAGGATGTGAGCGAAGGAGGGAAAAGGCCTCCACATAGGGGAATCTCCTTTTACCCTTTTGAGCACTTGCAGAAGTTAAAAAGGTCACACAGTATTTGAGGATCTAGAGACCCCTCTGGGGGCCATGGGTTTTGGTTATCTAATTGGTCATATGGCCAATGCTGTGTACAGAATTTGATGAGGAGTTCGGGTTCCATCAGGAAGCCCCTGTATGCTCACATCCCCATGACTTACAGAAGAAATTGGCTTTTCCTCCACACAGCTGTTGCTGTTTGTGGCTTTGAATGTCTGCCCGGCAAACATAGTAATCTAGGCTAGCCAACCTGCACCTGGCTTACCTGTCCCGACATCCATAATGTTTGTTTCCATTATTTATGGTACAAAAGGTATTTAATGGAATTTTAGTGGGATCCTCTTCATTAGGGATATCCTAATAGGAAAGACCTATAGCCAGCTAACAAATGTCTGGGTGGAGAAATGGCCACCAGTTCCCAAAGTGGGCTATATGTGAGATAGATTATACTTCTTCTCCAGTAGGATTTGTGATCAGCCATCGCTGCTGAAAGGGCTGATGAGGGTTAGAACTACTGGTGGTCAAGGAGAGACTCTATAGCTTCATCCACCTGGCGAATACACAATTTGAAAGGGTTACCAGTCTCTTCCAGTTTCCAGGCAGAGTCTGGACAGGGTGCAGGCTTGAGATGAGAGGCCAGGATCCAGGAAGTGATTCTGTCTACCTTTACCACTGTAGTTGTTATAAGTAGAACCTGGTATGGTCCTTTCCAGTGGGGTTCCAGGGATGACACCTGATGTTGTCTTACATAGACAAAGTCTCCTACTTGATATTGATGTGGAGTCCCCTCATCTCCAGGTTGGTAGGCAGTGGCCAGCTGTTTTCACAGGTATCGCTGAGTTCTTTCAACAGCTGTAAGTCTGTCAAGCATGGTGGTGTGGAAGGGATCGTTAGGTCTTAGAGTTGGGTTAGGTCCCTTACTGGAATAGGGGCCCCATAGGGAATTTCATAGTGGGTAAGGTTACACAAAGAAACAGAGAGAGAATTTCTTGCATGAAACATTGCATAAGGCAGAAGCATTGTCCAATCTTTTATGTCGGTCTCTAAGCTTAATTTCATTAAGGTCTCTTTAATGGTTCTATTCATTCATTCTACCTGTCCTGCACTCTGTGGTCTATAAGCACAATGTAATCCCCAGGGTACTGGCTAACCCCTAACGTACCTGGGTCATGAATGCAGGTCCATTATCAGACTCTGTTACCTTAGGCAGGTCGTATCTTGGAAAAAAATCTTCCAGGATCTTCTTGACCACCATTTGTGCTGTTTCTTTCTTTCTTTCTTTCTTTTTTTTTTTGGTGGGGAAGGCTTTAATCCATCCTGAAAATGTATCTACAAAGACTAGGAGATATTTAAGTCCATACTTTGCATGCTTAATTTCAGTAAAGTTCACTTCCCAGAATTGTCCTGGTCTTTTTCCTCCTAGGTGCTTTCCTCCAGGAAGCTTGGAAGGGTAAGCATAAACCAATTGATGGACCCGACAGGCTTTTGTTACCCATTCAGTCCTTTTGCTGTGATTTGGTTAGTGGAAAACTCTGTTCTTGATCCTTCAGGAATGCCTGCAGTTTCTTTGAACAAAGTTGAGTGAGTTGATGTACATTTTCTACTGACATAGTTAGAGCCATGACTATAGGAGTTTTTACTGAAGGATTTAGAAATCCCACTTGGTTGCCTTCAGGGTGAAAAGTTATTTTGGCCCAGAGCTTGGTGAGCAGATCTCTGCCCATAAATGGGGCCAGGCATTCTGTGATTACTAGGAAGGATTGATGGATTTTCCTTTTCCCAGGTCCATGGTCCTCTTAGTTGTCCAAGCCCGATACTTACTGCCATTTGCCCCTTGAACTAGAGACCTTTTGTTTGATAGATGGCCCAATGGGGCCTTAAGGGCTGAGGATATTGCCCCTGTATCCACTTCAAAGTTTACTGGGGTCCCCTACACTTCAAAAGTTACCCTGAGCTCCGGGAGGGGATGATAGGGCCGACTTTTGGAGTCATCCTCAAGAGTCAGAATGGCTGGCAGGAGTGGCTATCTCTTTCTAGGGAACTCTTTGGCCCAGTGTCCTTTTTTTTACAGTAGGCACAGTGATCTGAGGCAAGGAGTGGCCTCTGGCGTGGGCCCAGGTATCCCTTCCTGTCTCCCTGTTTCTAAATTTCTGGCCTATTTGTTGTTGTGACCAGGACCTTAGTCAGCACCTTAGTCTGTCTTTTGTTTCTTTTATCCTCCCTTTGTTCCCTTCTCTTCCTCAGTTTCTCTCTTAAAGTATACCTTCTCGGCTTCTCTGACTAAATCTCTCAAAGTCATATCTTGTAATCCATCTAAGCATTTTAACTTTCTTTTAATATCCGGGGCAGCTTGCCCAATAAAGGCCATTGTGACAGATGACTTTTGATCCTCTGCCTGAGGATTGAAAGGAGTATATCTTCTATATGCCTCCATAATTCTCTCTAGAAACATAGAGAGAGGTTCTTCAGGCCCTTGAATAATCTCTCTTACCTTGGCCTAATTAGTTGGTCGCCTAGCGGCCGCACGGGAACCCACTATTAGAGCCCAGTGATAAGTGAACAGATGCTCCCTACCTTCAAAGATTTGGGGGCCACAGTTTGGTTGGTTCAAAGGAAAGCTGGCTTTGATTATCTTGGGAAGTTGTGTCAGTCACGCATCTGGTCAGAGGATATTTTTTTCCAGCTTCCAGGAGTATTCTATTTTGATCCCCTGTCATGAAGACAGTCCCTATGAGTTGTTGGCAGTCATCTCAAGTAGGCTAGTGTGAAAACATCAATGACTCAACCAGACCTGTGTGCCAGGTGGGGTGCTCAGAAAAAGGGGGATTGTTATATTTCCAATTATGTACGTCTGAAGAGGAGAATGGCCAAAACTGGTAGGCTTGCATTTTTTCCCCCATGGCCGTCGTCAATCTTTGGCCCATAGGGATGGAGGGGGAGCATCATGAGAGTTCCAGTGTTTTCAACTATTCACTGCTGGCGAGTTCCTATAGCCGGGCCAGCTTCCTCAAGGGAAGGAAGGGCTGTGTGTGCCACTGGGGAGCTATCTGGAGGGTGCTGTGCTCCTCCAATTGCAGAGAGGCTGAGTCAGCAGCAGGGGAATCACTTAGAGGGTGTTGGGGATTGGGGGAAGAGGGCAGGGGATAAGGAGGGGGAGGAGAATCCAGTAGAGTCAAATCTTTTGACTCAGGGAGAACAGAGGGTGGAGAAGGAAGAAGAGCAGAGGGTTTGAGAGATCATGGGGGAAGGAGTAGGAGCAGGGGCAGCGGCAAGGAAAGGCTTCACCCATGGAGGAGGAGATTTGCAGAGGTCCTGCAAAGTTAAGATATATGGCGGAATGATCCAGATGGCTATGTGGCCCTGGCTAAAAGACAATATCTCTAACTTTTTAAATTAGTGGGAAGTAGAAAGATCCTTCTAGAGGCCATCCAACTCGAAAGGTGGGTCATTCTGAGGCACAGAGCGTCTTCCAGGTCCAGTGTTTTACTAAATAAAAAAGATTCTGAGCCCTTATGTGGACTTTGGGCCAGTGATCAATGGTCAGGGACAGAGGCATTGAAGTGCTCTGTCCCATAATGAAAGATACACAAATAGTGAAAGCCACGACACATGGGGTCTCACATTCGTCGCTGCTGGATTTCAGTGGAACCTCCATATGAAAAGGTCGGGCAAGCCTTGGAGGAAGAGACCACAAAGAGATTGTCACATGCAACAGCAAAGGGTTTATTGGGGGTCCAGCATGCTGGGGCTCAGAGCTCAATTGAAAAGAGATGAGAGCCCTGAGAACACCTTAAGCAGAGTTTATATAATTTTCTTGGAGAGGGCACGGAGGAAAGTTTATTGATGGGTCTGGGTGAGTGGGCAGTGTGCGTGCACACGGGTGAGGGAGTACATTCTGCAGTTTGGCAGTTGGGGAGAGCACATTCTGGGAACAAGATTAGCAAAGAGTTCTCAAGATTTCAAAAGTGTTTTGTTAAGCATACAGAGAAACAGGAAGTGACAAGTACCTATTTTATTAACCTTTCACTACCGACTATCCCTTTTTGACTGGATGTTCTCTTCTACATTCAATCATCCAAGGTACAAGGTCCTAGGCCATTGAATATTGATTAATCTGACACATCTGTGCAGAACCTAATTCAAAGCTAAGTATCCCAATCAAGGGCCCAATTCTCTTCTGGGCTTCAAAACTTACCTAGATTTCTGTTTTCATACATGTATTTCACCTATATATTCTCATACATATCACAGGTTCCCAATACCATTATTCATCCAGCAGAATGATTCCTAACCCAAATCGAAAATGTTATTAACACTAACCGTACACTTTCCCCTCAATCTAACATTACAGAGAGGAGGGACAGAGTTAGTCTTACAATACAGGAATATAGTGGATCTTCCACCTGCTGAGAACCTCAAAGGTCCATGCAGAAATGTCCTCTGGAGAAGACGTAGGCAGCTATGAAGGACCTGGGAGAGTAAAAGTCATCTTACATGACAAACAACCTGGCCAGGATGAAGGGTTGTGTCCAAATCAGCCTCTCTCGTCCTAATGTAGAGAAGATGGACCAAACCAGGCCTCTGTGGAGAGCTGTTCCCAGGTTCCTATGGTTGATATACCAATGTAACTTGTGAAAGTGTCACAGGAAGTTGGGGCAGCCACCATCTCATGTGACCCTTGGAAGAAACTGTTAGGACAAAGTGGTTGCCAAGCCAGTGAACTCATTCAGTTCCTGAAGGAAGTGACCTCACCTCACTTCCGTGGTGATGGAACTCTCTGAACATGGGATCCAGGAAGCCAGGCATCCAAGCCAGTCTCAGTCACAGTCCCTGTGGGCTCACTTGTTTGGATTTACCAAGGACTGAGTCAATCTTTCTTGGTACCTACTGATGTGAGAATGGCCAAATACCAGAAAAGCTCTGAAGAGGGGCCATTCCTGAGAAAGCAGGTAGTGGCTCACCACTAGCTCCTGACAACTTCACAGAGTTGACCAAGGAGACCAGATCTGATAAAGGACAGGCCATTTTGGGAGAACATAGTATGGTCCAGAAGTCAGAGGACACTCTGGATAGTCACAGACCTACTTGAGGGAAGCAGGTGCCTTTTTGGGTGTTGGTGTGGGTTTGTGGTTTTGTCTCATGTTCTGAGAATAGGTAGGAAAGACGGTTTTGTGGTTTGGAGTGAAATGTTTCTACTAAATCGTTTCACAGGGCGTGTGTTTCTATGTCTGTGTATCTCACTGTGTCCGTGGTTGTAGACATTAGAAAAAAAGAATGCATCAATGGATGTGTCCTGTCTATTAGAAAGCTTCTGAGCATTCATCTTGCCCAATTAATGAATGGACCAGGGCTTGCATAATCAATGGGTAACACCTGCTATCTTCCTAAGTTCCAGTTTTCTTCCTGAATTCTGGCCACTCTCCAGAATAGGCTCATGGTTTTTTGTCCAAGATATGTACCACCACCAAGCTCTGTCACATGGCCCTATACTGGATAGCTGAAGGGAATGGCGAGCATCTCAGAAAACTCAGATATCAGTGTGACTACTAACATCTCAGTGGAGAAATCGTGGTTGGGCCTTTTGCTTAACAATTGTTCTTTTCCCCTGAGTCAGGAAGGACTTTGCCTCAGGCCAACCCGTTTGTGAAGCCTGAAGAAAACCGTTTTCAAATGGAAATGAATGGGCATCACCTGTGTCTCTTTGCTTAATTGCTTTGGAAAGGGATGTGTCTGAATCAGGCTCTTGGCCCAGTGTGAGGCTGTGGCTTAGATTGTCAGCACCTGATGGATGTAAAGAAAGATCCCATGTATGCATCCAACACCAAAATGCCCAACAGAGCAGTCATTGTGGGTGAATTCTCTTGTCTTTCTCTGTAAGTTTCCTGACCTCCATCAAGTGAGAATAAGGATCCTTTGGGCCTATTGAGTTCTTTAAAGCCCTGCAGAGGCTAGCCCATTGGTGCTTAAGTTTTATCATGACTCCAATACACATAAATAATCTAAATCCCACAGTCAGTAGGCCTCAAATTGGAGAAGTGGAGCAGTATTAAATGCAGGCCTATTGGATCACTCCTGTTTCACAGGAAGGGTGTCAAGGCCACTCAAACTTTAGGCAAATGAGGGGCAAGGGAGCTTATTTTGGATACTGTCTTGTACTGTGCTCCTCATGGAAACCTCTAGCAAGAGGTTATGTTCAGTGTCTATATGAAATAAAATGAGGGCCATGTGGGATTTTTTTTGGTTTCAATTGTTTTCATTTGTGTGGCGGTTGGAAGAGGTGACTGGGTCCACCTGGGCTTGAACAGTGGCGTGATTCCCCTTAGAGAGTGAGTTCTGAAACTGACCTCAGAGAAGTATTGCCATGACTTGTGTTGGGATTTTAGGAGGACACGCATGAGAGTCGCCCATGGAAACTGAGATATAGACCCAGGGTACCTTTCCACAGAGCACTGGGAATCTCAGCCAGGATATCACATGATTTTAGTCTTAAAGGCATGTCAGCCATAGTTGAGAATCAAAACAAACATGGACCTCACATTGTAGACCTCAATGAGCCTGGCTTCATGTGACCTTTAGGCCACTCTTTGGAAAGTCTTGCCTGTGAGAGTTCTCGATAGCCTTCATTGAAATGAGCATCCTCACCATTTAATGGTTCCCGAATGAATTAAAACCCACAGTGCCTCCAACTTCATCCTTGAAAAATGCCTAGATAAATACCATGAAATTTTTGAATTTCCCATGACCTGGTCGCACTGGGAACATTTGGATGTCCTACATCATTCATGAATCTATCAGGCAGTGCCTTGATTGACTGGGATTCATAAAAAAGGTGTAGAACAGATATACCAGTAAGTTGGAGCCTACTGAGTGGTGGGCCTAGAGCAGAGGTGGGAAGGTGTATGATAAAACATCTTTGTGAGGCCATGTCAATCTGCCATTAGCTTCCAAATTGCTTGTGACTGACATGGTGCAGCCAGCAGAATGTTCAATGAAATGGCATATTGTTATATGGAGAGGTTTCAGGGCAATGTTCAGAACCAGGTTTCTATGGACAAGGGGTCAAGCTATGAGGGATAGAAGCCTGCTTGGTGCATTCTCCTGAGAACCCTGACCCACCGCACAAGACAGAACTCCCTCCACCACTGTGTCCCATTTGAACTCCTTGTATATCGTGAAGCAAATACCAAAGTCCCAGTGCAGCAGCAAGAAACACCATGAAAATTGGAGGATGACCAAATGGCTTCACAGTCCCCCAGGGAGACACTTAGCCCACAATGGCCACAGTTTACCTACAAAGACAGAATTCAGCACTGCTACCTCATGTACATTGGAAAATAAGAATCCATGTCCTCCAGGTCACATAGATGCAGACCCAGCTTTGATGGTCTCACTAGAAAGAAATCAAAAGCTCCTGAAAACAATATATATTTCAAGTGCCCAACCACATAGGCAGTTTCCCAAGAAGTCTTTAGGGCACCAGAGCTCCACATTTGAGAAATGTTTACCGTGTCCCTTACTTTGGGAAACTCCTCTAACACCTCCAAGGTTGTGAACTCCTGAGCATATTCCATTCCAGATATGTATTCACAGATTTTCTAACTCTTCTTCTCTAATTCTGTATTACTTGGGGCGGAGTTAATTACAATAAATTTTTCTGGAAGAGAATGGGAAGATTTTTGTGTAGCACATATTTGCATACACATTGTGTTCATTTTCCAATTTTCCATTCGAAATACTGATTCCCTGACACTAACCCATAGCTTGCTAGACTCTGACTACTAATCCTAATGTGATGGAGAAAAATAACTCAAACAGAATAGAAATACAAGCAGTTCAGAGGAGGGGTGGTGTATAGTTGGGCTTGCCTTTTGCAATATATAGGTTTGGAGTTATAAATCTAGTCAATTTTTAATTGAAGTAGTTCACCGTGTGTTTTTAAAGTTAACAAATATGTGAATTCCTGTCTCCCTTTCTCTGTAGCCTATTAAGCACATGTATTTGTATATGCACATATTGAATCCTACTGGCATCACACGTACATACTTGTGAGGTGGCCAACTTGACAGATACAAATTGTGGAACAGAAAATTCAACCTATGGGGGAGCTTCCTAGTTGAACAACATTATATATAAATTCATGTTCAGTAAAATAAATATTTTTGGATATGTGGATCATATAAATTTCACGATGAATTTTGATTGGCATATATATTGCTACTTTTTAATTGCTCTGTGTGGGTTTTGTGTGTGTGTATATATATATATATATATATATATATATATATATATATATATATATATATATATATATTCTCCAGATTTTTCAAAATGTAAAATATATGTGTCTTATTATACACTCCTAAATTCATTAATGTTCATATATTTGGATTTCTAATCAACTTTTCACAAGATTATTCTCAGAAATATTCATCCACCTGAACTACATATCTGTTTCCTAGTACTGAAAACTAAATTCAGTGAATGGTATATACAAATGCTTATATTTCTACAGTAACTTACCCAGTTTAACATCGGTGCAAGTAGATTCCTATGTTCCATGATGTCTATTTTGACGTTCATTTTTATTCAACACTGGTATATTAGTTTTCTTCATTTTATGCACATCATACGATATATATTTCTTCCACAATTTAGCAAATTTATAGGCATTTGTTTCACTTTCAATCACTTCCTGCTTCAGAACACATGTATTCCTCCAGCTTTCTTGACTGGTTTTTTCATGAGACTTCTTTCTGAACACATTGTTTTCGATTTCCATAATCACTTTTGGGGCAAACTCACACACCATCATGATAAACCATAACTCTATTATTACCATTAGATGTGTAACTGTTTGGAATGAATGATTGTATATCAACATAAAATTTCTTATGTATTTTCAGATATCAATTCAATCCAATATTAAAAGTGGAACCTGTTATATTATTTATTCACAGTATGGTCTATTAAGGCATCATCTCTATATTCATAGACCCAGGGTCTATGTATTTGTATCCCCAATACTAATTTATAAGTCTTTAAAATATTGCTTTCAGAAATGGTGGAAAAAATACTCTAGTCACCTGATATACATATACATTTCATCACAGTAATATTCCTGACACAAAATGCAAGGGTCACACTTATGACTGTACCAAAGCCTAAATTGAATGTGAGCATGTATTACTAACAACATCCATGTCCTGGTTCCCTAATGCTCTCAAATATTATTCCTATTGGTGACTACATATCTGTTTCTTCCTAAGATTATATATTCAAACTCAACCCTGTTAATAATGTCTTATCCTACCACTCACTTTGTACTTTGCCTGATTTCCTAATGTCTCCATTGATATCTGCTTTCAAATACCTTTTCTCCAGTTCATCATTGGGAATGACCCTTCAAATGTGCTGACATTTACATTTACTCTCTCACCAAAACCTTATGGCTAAAGAACTTTTGGTCCAACTCCTAGACTCACTCAAATGGGTTCTTCAAAGCCCTGCAGAGGGAAGCCCAGAGATTCTTGGGTTTTCTCATGACTCCAATTCACATAAAGTATCTAAACCCCACAGTCAGTAGGCCTCAAATTCGAGAAGCAGAGCAGCATTAATGGCAGGCCTATTTGATCACTCCTGGTTCACAGGAAGGGTGCCCAGGCCACCCTGACTTTAGGCAAATGAGGGGGAAGGGAGCTTATTTTGGACACTGTCTTGGACTGTGTCCCTCATGGAAACCTCTAGCAAGGGATTATGATGAGTGTCTACATGGAAGAAAATGAGGGCCATGTGGGAGTGTTTTGTTTTTAATTGTGGTCACTTGTGTGGCGGTTGGAAGAGATGAATGGGTCCACCTGGGCTTGAACTCTGCTGTGATTCCCCTTAGAAACGGAGTTTTGGAAATGACCTTAGAGATGTATTGCTATGAATTGTGTTAGGATTTTTGGAGGCCAGGCATGAGAGTCGCCCATGCGTGACAATACGCCTCAAATTGGAGAAGCAGAACTTAATGTTCAAATCATTTACTCACCCTTCTTTTTAATCCTACCGTCTATCTTCCTAATCCCAGATAAATACCATGATATATTTGAAATTCCTATGACCAGGTGGCACTGGAGAATCTTTGGATGTCCTGTTTCTGATCATGAGTGTACCAGACAGTGGCTTAATTGACTTGGTTTTATGAAAATGGTGTAGAACAGAGATGCCAGTAAGTTGGAGCCTGCTGAGTAGTGGGCCTAGAGCAGTGGTGTGCAGATGTGTGATAAAATATCTGTGGTGGCGTCATGTGGATCTTCCATTGGCTTCCAAATGGCTTGTGACTGAAATAGTGTAGCCAGCAGACCCTTATATGTAAAGGCATCTCGTTATATGGAGAGGTTTAACGTCAATTTTAAGAAACAGGTTGCTATGGTCAAGGGGACAAGCTATGTTGGATAGAAGACTTGTTGGTGCATTCTCCTGGAGAACCTGACCCACCACACATGACAGAACTCACTCTAGCATTTTGTCCCAGTTGAACTCATTGTATTTCATTAAGTAAATACCATACTCCCAGTGCAGCAGCAAGAAACACCACAAAAAGTGGAGAATGACCAAATGGCTTCACAGTCCACATGGGGAGACACTTAGACCCGAGTGGCCACAGTTTACCTACAAAGAGAGAAATCAGCACTGCTCCCTTATGTTCATTAAAAAAAAAAGAAACCATGTTCTCCAGGTCACATAGATGCAGACCCATCTTTGATGGTCTCACTACAAATGAAGCTAAAGCTCCTGACAACAACATATATTTCAAGTGCCCGAACTCAGAGACAGTTTCTCAAGAAGTTTTTAGGCCAGCAGAGCTCCATGTTTGTGGAGTGTTTACACTGACCCTAACTTTTGGAAACTCCTCTACCACCTCCAAGGTTGTGAACTCCTGATTATGTTCCATTCCATACATGTATTCACAGATTTTCTAACTCTTCTCCTCTAATTGTGTCTTATTTGGGGTGAAGGTAATGGCAATTCATTGTTCTGGATGAGAGTGGGAATATTTTTGTGTGGCACATATTTGCATACACATTGGATTCATTTTCTTATTTTCCAATCAAAATACTGAAACCATGACACTAACCCATACCCTACTAGACTCTGACTACTAATCCTAATATGATGGAGGAAAAATAACCAAAACAAAATAGAAATACATGCAGTTCAGTGGAGGCATGGTGTATATTTGGACTTGCCTTTTACATGATAAAGGGTAGGTGTTATAAATCTAGTCAATTTTTGGTTAAAATAATTCTACATGTGTTTTTAAAATTAACTAATATGTGAATTCCTGTCTCCCTTTCTCTATAGACTATTCAGCACATGTATATTTATATGCACATATAGAATCCTACCTGGTATCACAGGTTAATTTTTTTGTGTTGTCTGACTTGGAAGATACAAATTGTGAGAAGAGATCCCTCCTCCTAAACGCTGTTGAAACTGAAAATTCAACCTATGGGTGAGCTTCCTAATAGAAAAACATTATACAAAAATCCATGTTCAGTAAAATAATTATTTTTGCATATGTGAATTATATATATTCAATGATGAATTTCGATTAGCATATGTATTGCTACTTTTTATAGTCTGTGTGTATGTTTTGTGTATATATATATATATATATATATATATATATATATATATATATACTCTCCAGATTTTTCAAAATATGAAATATATGTGTCTTATATATACTCCCTAAATTTATTCATGTTGATGTATTTAGATTTATAATCGATTTTTCACAAGATTATTCTCAGAATTATTCATCAACTTGAAATATATATTTGTTTCCTAGTACTGAAAACTGACTTCAGTGAAAGCTGCACACAAATCCTAATATTTCTAGAGTAACTGACCCAGTTTAATATCAACGCAAGTAGACTCCTATGGGACATGACATATAATTTGATGTTCATTTTTATTCAACAATGGTACATTACTATTTCTGCAGCTTATGCACATCGTAGGATATATATTTTATCCACAAGTTCACAAAATTTAGACATTTGTTTCAATGTCAATCACTTCCTGCTTCAGAACACAAGTATTCCTCCATGTTTCTTGACTGGTCTTTTCATGAGACTTCTTTCCAAAAATATTATATTTGACTTCCATAATCAGTTTGAAGCAAAACTCACACACACTTCAGGATAAACCACAACCCTAATATTACCATTAGATGTATTACTGGTTGAAATGAATGTATGTATATCAATATAAGATTTCCTGAATATTTTTAGATATCAATTTAATCCATTATTTAAAGTTGGAACAAGTAATATTATTTATTCACACTACGCTCTATTCATGCATTATCTCTATATTCATAGACACAGGGTACATCTATTTTTACCCACAATACTAATTTATACATCTTCAAAATATGGCTCCAAGAAATGGTGGAAGAAATACTCATGTTACCTGATCCACATATACATTTTATCACAGTAATATTCTGGTCAGAAAATGCAAACATCACACTTATGATTGTACCAAAGTCTAAATGGAAAATGAACATGGATTACTAAAAACATCCATGTCCAGGCTGCCTAATGCTCCCACTTGTCAATCTTTTTGGGGACTACATATTTGTTTTTTTCCTAAGATTATATATTGAAACTCAATCATATTGAAAATGTCTAATCCAATCACTCACTTTACACTTTGCATGATTTCCTAATGTCTCTATGGATATCTGCTTTCCTACATATTTTCCCCAGTTCATCATTGTGACTGATTCTTCACACGTTCTGACATTCATATTCACTCTCTACCCGAAACCCTATTGCTAAAGAATTTTTGGTCCAAAACTTATACTCACTCTTCTTTTTAAACTTACAAACTGTCTTCCTAATACTACCAACTATCCCTTTTATCCTGGATGTTCTCTTCGACATTCAATCATCCAAGGTACAAGGTCCTATAACATTGTATATCAATTTATCTGAGACATCTGTGCAGAACATAATTCAAAGCTAAGTATCCCAATGAAGGTCCCAATGTCCTTCTGGGCTTCAACTCATACCTAGATTTCTGTTTCCATACTTATATTTTACCTATATATTCTTGTAAATATCGCAGGTTCCCAATACCATTATTCATCCAACAGAATGACTCCTCCCCAAAATCGAACCTGTTATTAATCCTAACCATACACTGTTCCCTCAATCTACCTTTACAGAAGAGCAGGGACAGAGTTTGTCTTACAATACAGGAATGTAGGGGATCTTCCACCTGCTTAGAAACTCAATGGTCCAAGCAGAAATGATCCCTGGAGAAGTATTAGGCAGCTATGTAGGACCTGAGAGAGCAAAAGTCATCTTCCATGGCAAACAACCTTGTCAGGATGAAGGGTTGTGTCTGAATCATCCTCTCTATTCTTAATGGAGAGAATATGGACCAAACCAGGACAATGTGGAGAGCTGTTTCTGGTTCCATATGGTTGATATACCATTCTAACTAGTGAAAGTGTCAGAGGAAGTAGGGTATCCTCCATCTCATGGGACCCTTGGAAGCAACTGTTATAACAAAGTGGTTGCCAAGGCAGTGAACTCATTAAATTCTTGAAATAAGTGACCTACCTCACTTCCTTGGTGATGGAACTCTCTGAATTTGGGATCCAGGAAGCCAGGCACACAGAGCCAGTCCCAGTCTCAGTCCCAGTGGGCTCACATGTTTGGATTTACCAAGGACAGAGTCTGTCTTTTTTGGTACCTACTGATGTGAGGATGGCCAAATGCGAGGAGAGTTCTGAAGACGGGCCTTCCCTGAGAAAGCATGTAGTGGTCAGAACAGGCTCCTGACAACTTCACAGTGTTTGACAAGGAGACCAGATCTAAGACAAGACAGGCCTTTTCGGAGGAACATAAAATGGCCCGCCAGTCAAAGGACACTCTGGATAGTCACAGACTTACTTGGGGGAAGGAGGTGCCTTTTTGAGTGTGTGTGTGAGTTTGTGGTTTTGTCTCATGTTCTGAGAATAGGTAGAAAAGGCGGTGTGTTTGGTTTGGAGTGGACTATTTCTAGAAAGAACTTTGACAAGGCAAGTGTTTCTGTGTCTGTGTCTCCCACTGTGTCCATGGTTGTAGACATTAGAAAAGAGAATGCATCAATGGATGTGTCCTGTCTAGTAGAAAGCTTCCCAGCATTCATCCTGTCCATTTTAGTAATGGACTGCAGGTTGCCTTATCGATGGGCAACACCTACTATCTTACTAAGTTTCTGTTTTCTTCCTGAATTTTGGCCACTCTCCAGAATAGGCTCATGGTTTTTTGTCCAAAATATGTACCACCTCCAAACTCTGTGACATGGCTATGTTCTGGATAGCTGGAGGGAATTGGAGCATCTCAGAAAACTCAGATATCAGTGTGACCAGAAAAGCCTCAGTGGAGAAACCCTGTTTTGGGCCTTTTGCTAACCTATTGATCTTTTGCCCTGAATGTCAGGAAGGTCTTTGCCTCAGGCCACCCCTTTGTGAAGCCTGAAGGAAACAGTTTTCAAATGGAAATGAATGGGCATCACCTGTGGCTCTTTGCTTAATTGCTTTGGAAAGCCATGTGTCTGAATCAGCCTCTTGGCCCTGTGAGAGGCTATGGCTTAGATTTTCAGCGCCTGATGGATCTAAAGAAACATCCAATGTGTGCATCCAAAACCAAAATGGCAAAAACATAAGTCATTGTGGATGATGTCTCTTGCCTTCCTCTGTTAGGTTCCTGACCTTCTTCAAGGGAGTATAGGGATTTTTTGGGTCAAATGAGTTCTTCCAAGCTCTTCAGAGGTGCTTGGGTTTAATCATGAATCCAAATCACATAAGGAATTTATACCTGACAGTCAGTAGGCCTCTAATTGGAGAAGTAGAGCAGTATTAGCGGCAGACCTATGTGATCAATCCTAGTTCACAGGAAGGGTGTCCAGGCCACCCTGAGTTTAGGCAAATGAGGGGCAAGGAAGCTTATTTTGGACACTCTCTTGAGCTGCGCCATTCAAGGAATCCTCCAGCCAGAGGTTATGATGAGTGACTCTATGGAAGAAGATGAGGGCCATGTGGGATTGTTTTGGTTTTAATTGTGGTCATTTATGTGGTGGTTGGAAAAGATGACTGGGTGCACCTAGCCTTGAACACTGGTGTGATTCTCCTCAGAGACTGAGTTCTGTAACTGACCTCAGAGTAGTAATTGCTTTGAAAATGGTTGTGTCTTAATTAGCCTCTTGGCCCTGTGTGAGGCTGTGACTTAGATTATCAGCACCAGATGGATCGAAAGAAAGATCCCATGTGTGCATCCAAAACCAAAATGGCCAAAAGAGCTGTCATTGTGGATTAAGTCTCTTGCCTTTCTCTGTAAGGTTCTGAAAGAATAAAAGAAATTGAAATTGAAATTGAAATGTAAAGAACCAGGTTTGTAAACTTTCCAAGCTGCACTTTCCTGTGGCAGTTTAGACAATTCCCGGATCTGCCCAATAGATGTGTGTTGAAATCTTCCCTGACTACCTAGTTACTTAACAACCCTTTCCCAGAATCCCTGCAGCTCAGCAAGTATACATCTCAGGTATTCAACCAATCAGTTTAAATGTATACCCCTTCTTAGGGCTGACCAATCACCCCCTGCCCGAATTGTTCCCGCAAATGAAAGTGCTAATCATGCTTTAGAGTTGTTATTTGATTTTCCCATTGTATATGATGAATTGCTAAAGAAGGCTATGATGTATGTAAAGTCCCTGCCCTCTCTAAAGAATGTATATAAACTCTGCTCAAGTTGTTCTCAGGGCTCTTTGTTCTTTGCTCCTCTAAAGTGAGCTCTGAGCCCCAGCATGCTGGACCCCCAATAAAACCTTTGCTGTTGCATGAGAAAGCCTCTTGGTGGTCTTTTTCTCTGACGTTCGCCCCACCTATTCATCTGGGGGCCCCAGGTGAGATATCTGGCAGCGGCGGACGAAAGACCCCAATGGACTCCTCTCGGGGTAAGTAAGGCACCTCTTTCTGGTTTTGGGTTTCAGGTTATGGATTGGCAAAGTGGCTGTCAGTGAAGAGCAATAGTTCTCTCTGATGGTGGCTGACAGATGTGTCACAGAGCTACAGGCCACGTTCCTGGGGGACACTCCAGAGGACTAGAGAAATCAAGGAATACTAATTTCCTCAACTCGTTTATATTTTGCTTCAGGATTCGGTTCGCCAGCCCATCAGGTTTTGCCGGCTACTCAGTTTTGGTCATTGTTCTGAACTCATGTTGAGTTTACGGGCTGTCTTTATTGTCTAACCCATCAGGTTTTGGCAGTTACTCAGTTCTAATCTTTGTCTTGGACTCATGTTAAACGTTTACTGTTTGTCTTTGTCTGTGTTGCGTTTGTGTCTTCACTGTCCCTGTTTGAGTAACTCTCATTATGGGACAAAGCACTTCCACTTCTCTGTCCCTGACACTTGATCATTGGACTGATGTCCGCTCAAGGGCCCAGAATCTTTCTTTTTCAGTAAAATGCCGTACCTGGCAGATTCTCTGTGCTTCAGAATGGCCCATTCTCGGAGTCAGGTGGCCCCCCAGAAGGATCCTTCTACTTCCCTCTAATCCGAAAAGTCAGAGATATTGTCTTTCAGCCGGGGCCACATGGCCACCCAGATCAACAGCCATATACCCCTTCCCCCAGCATCCTATCATTCAAACCTTCCACTCCTCCCCCTCTTCCTTCCATTCTCCCTGAGTCACAAGACTGGACACTCCTCCCCCTCCTTATCCTCTACCCTCGCTCTCCAACCCCCAACACGTTCCAGATGATATTCTTGCCGCTAACTCAGGCTCTCCGCCGCTAGAGGCAATTGGGCCAGACCCAAGCACTCCAGGGGACTTCTCTGCAGCAGCAGCAACCCCTCCTCCCCTGGAGGAAGCTGGGCCACCTAAAGGAACCCGCCGGTGACGGATAATAGAAAACTCGGAAGCCCCTATGATGCTTCCTCTCCGTCCCTACGGGCCAATGAACCGATCCAACTGGCACCCAAACACCTTTAAATGTAGGTAGCATCTGTCCACTTATCGCCAGACTCTAATAGCGGGTCTCCGAGTGGCCGCCAGAGGGCTGACTAATTTGGCCAAGGTAAGAGAGATTATCCAAGGGCCTAATGAGTCTCCCTCTATGTTTCTGGAGAGAATTATGGAAGCATATAGGAAATATACTCCTTTTGATCCTCAGGCAGAGGATGAACAAGCATCTGTTGCAATGGCCTTTATCGAGCAGGCTGCCCTAGATATTAAGAGAAAGTTACAACGTCTAGATGTATTACAAGATAAGACCTTGAGAGATTTAGTAAGAGATGCTGAGAAAGTATATTATAAGAGAGAAACTGAGGAGGAAAGGGAACAGAGGAGAGAGACGGAAAGGGAACAAAAGGAGGATGAAAGGAGCAAAAGGCAGACTAAAGCATTGACTAAGGTTCTGGTCAGAGCACCAAATATGCCAGAAGTTAAAAAGCAGGGAGACAGAAAGGGATACCTGGGCCCCCGCCAATGGCTGCCCCTGGCCTCAGATCATTGTGCCTACTGTAAAGAAAACAGGACACTAGGCCAAAGAGTGCCCCCAAAAGAAGCAGAGATGCCAGTCCGCCGTGCTGACTCTAGAAGAGGACTAGGAAAGTCGAGGCTCGGATCCCCTCTCCGAGCTCAGGGTAACATTTAAAGTGGAGGGGACCCCAGTGAACTTTGAAGTGGATACAGGAGCAGTATAATCAACCTTTAAGACCCCACTGGGCCCCCTATCAAATAAATGGTCCCCTGTTAAAGGTACTAATGGCAGTAGTTATTGGGCTGGGACAACTAAGAGGACTATGGACCTAGGAAATGGAAAAGTCCACCACGCTTTCCAAGTAATCCAAGAATGCCCAGCCCGATTGATGGGCTGGGATCTGCTTACCAAACTCTGGGCTAGAATAACCTTTAACCCTGATGGTCCCCAAGTGGAGTTTCTAAAGCCTTCAGTAAAAACTCCCATAGTCATGGCTTTGACAACATCCGTAGAAGATGAACATCAACACTTCGCGCCTCCTAGGACTGATCAAACAGGCAAACTACCCCAGAAATGGATAAAAGATTATCCTAATGCCTGGGCAGAAACTGCTGGGTTAGGTCTAGCCATATAACAACCTCCAATAGTAGTAGAATTAAAAGCCTCTATCTCTCCAATCAGTGTTAAACAATATCCTCTAATCAAAGAAGCTAAGGATGGGATAAGGGCCCATATTCAGAAATACCTGGCTCTTGGGGTCTTAAGGCCCTGTCATTTGTCCTAGAATATCCCCCTGCTACCAGTAAGAAAGCCAGGAACTGGGGACTACCGGACGCTTCAATACCTAAGAGAGATCAACAACAGAGTGCAGGACATTCACCCCACTGTACCGAATCCATATAATTTGCTTAGCGCTCTGAATCTGGAGCAGGAATGGTACACTGTGCTAGACTTAAAAGATGCTCACTTTTGCTTGCCCGTACATAAGGACAGTCAGTTGCTGTTTGCTTTTGAGTGGATAGACCCCGAAAAAGGAACATCTGTCCAACTAACCTGGACTAGACTCCCACAGGGGTTCAAAAACTCTCCCACTCTCTTTGATGAACCCCTCCACAAGGACTTCAATGACTTCAAAACTGCACACCCCGATGTCACCATACTCCAATATGTGGATGGTCTGCTACTGGCAGCCGACACCAAAGAGAACTATGAGTCTGGGACCCAAGCATTATTTTCCAAGCTTGCTCGGCTTGGATATAGGGCTTCTGCCAAAAAGGCCCAAATTTGTCAGCAAGAAGTAATCTTCCTGGGTTATTCTCTTAGGGGTGGCAAAGGATGGCTCACTGAGCCCACAAAAC